>NC_090276.1:97674244-98299244 GCF_040414725.1 Anabrus simplex | reverse complement strand
TTGGTCTCCCTCTACTTCTCTTACCCTCCATAGCAGAGTCCATTATTCTCCTAGGTAACCTATCCTCCTCCATTCGCCTCACATGACCCCACAACCGAAGCCGGTTTATGCGTACAGCTTCATCCATCGAGTTCATTCCTAAATTAGCCTTTATCTCATCATTCCGAGTACCCTCCTGCCATTGTTCCCACCTATTTGTACCAGCAATCATTCTTGCTACTTGCATGTCTGTTACTTCTAACTTATGAATAAGATATCCTGAGTCCACCCAGCTTTCGCTCCCGTAAAGCAAAGTTGGTCTGAAAACAGACCGATGTAAAGATAGTTTCGTCTGGGAGCTGACTTCCTTCTTACAGAATACTGTTGATCGCAGCTGCGAGCTCACTGCATTAGCTTTACTACACCTTGATTCAATCTCACTTACTATATTACCATCCTGGGAGAACACACAACCTAAATACTTGAAATCATCGACCTGTTCTAGCTTTGTATCACCAATCTGACATTCAATTCTGTTGAATTTCTTACCTACTGACGTCAATTTAGTCTTCGAGGGGCTAATTTTCATACCATACTCATTGCACCTATTTTCTAGTTCCCAGACATTAGACTGCGGGCTTTCGGCACAATCTGCCATGAAGACCAAGTCGTCAGCATAGGCCAGACTGCTTACTACATTTCCACCTAACTGAATCCCTCCCTGCCATGGTTCATGTTTGTGGGTTACAGTAGTCACGTCCTAGTTCGTGAACCATGGGCAACGGCTGAGTGGCCTAGTAAGTGGTCCTGAGAGTCGGGATACCAGTTGCTATGGAATGGGAGTGGGCATCTCGGACATATTCTGAGTCATAGCCCTCCTTGTGTTCAGGCGGCTAGGACTATACAATTCACCGGTGGTCCATAACCCGTTAGAGGAGATATCCCCACTTGGACTATGTACAAGTAGGGCAGCATCCTGCTTCATGAATTTACCGAGCTCAGAATATTTTAAGCAAGCCGTAGAACGTTTTGACATAAAAATGTTATGTGTCTGGGGATGGGTGTCATGTAACAGTACCTTGAGAGCTGCAGCCTTACATCCATACTTCACATCACAGCCTGCACTGTTGCTAGGTATCATGGCGACACATATTTTATTGGACATATTTTTGATCGTTTGATTTTCCCAAAGGAAAACTTTATAACATGTTGATATAATTATGTCATCCGAACATTTGTGTAATGTCATGTGACAAAATGTGTGTCGGAAGTGTAACCATAGCAACCGCGCAGGCTGTGATGTGAAGTATGGATGGATGGCCAGTCATTGTTACCTGTCAACCGCGCAGGCTGTGATGTGAAGTATGGATAGATGGCCAGTCATTGTTACCTGTCAACCGCGCAGGCTGTCATGTAAGGTATGGATAGATGGCCAATCATTGTTACCTGTCAACCGCGCAGGCTATGATGTGAAGTATGGATGGATGGCCAGTCATTGTTACCTGTCAAACGTGCAGGCTGTGATGTGAAGTATGGATAGATGGCCAGTCATTGTTACCTGTCAAACGTGCAGGCTGTGATGTGAAGTATGGATAGATGGCCAGTCATTGTTACCTGTCAACCGCGCAGGCTGTGATGTGAAGTATGGATAGATGGCCAGTCATTGTTACCTGTCAACCGCGCAGGCTGTGATGTGAAGTATGGATAGACGGCCAGTCATTGTTACCTGTCAACCGTGCAGGCTGTGATGTGAAGTATGGATAGATGGCCAGTCATTGTTACCTGTCAATCGCGCAGGCTGTGATGTGAAGTATGGATAGATGGCCAGTCATTGTTACCTGTCAACCGCGCAGGCTGTGATGTGAAGTATGGATAGATGGCCAGTCATTGTTACCTGTCAACCGCGCAGGCTGTGATGTGAAGTATGGATAGATGGCCAGTCATTGTTACCTGTCAACCGCGCAGGCTGTGATGTGAAGTGTGGATAGATGGCCAGTCATTGTTACCTGTCAACCGCGCAGGCTGTGATGTGAAGTATGGATGGATGGCCAGTCATTGTTACCTGTCAAACGTGCAGGCTGTGATGTGAAGTATGGATAGATGGCCAGTCATTGTTACCTGTCAACCGCGCAGGCTGTCATGTGAAGTATGGATAGATGGCCAGTCATTGTTACCTGTCAACCGCGCAGGCTGTGATGTGAAGTATGGATGGATGGCCAGTCATTGTTACCTGTCAAACGTGCAGGCTGTGATGTGAAGTATGGATAGATGGCCAGTCATTGTTACCTGTCAACCGCGCAGGCTGTGATGTGAAGTATGGATGGATGGCCAGTCATTGTTACCTGTCAACCGCGCAGGCTGTGATGTGAAGTATGGATGGATGGCCAGTCATTGTTACCTGTCCAACGTGCAGGCTGTGATGTGAAGTATGGGTAGATGGCCAGTCATTGTTACCTGTCAAACGTGCAGGCTGTGATGTAAGGTATGGATAGATGGCCAGTCATTGTTACCTGTCCAACGTGCAGGCTGTGATGTGAAGTATGGATAGATGGCCAGTCATTGTTACCTGTCAACCGCGCAGGCTGTGATGTGAAGTATGGATAGATGGCCAGTCATTGTTACCTGTCCAACGTACAGGCTGTGATGTGAAGTATGGGTAGATGGCCAGTCATTGTTACCTGTCAAACGTGCAGGCTGTGATGTAAGGTATGGATAGATGGTCATGACGGGGAGACATATTTATAATCATTTGATTTTCACAGAGGGGAAGTGGTTTATTTTATTTTATTAGGACGCCTTCATTTCGAAAAAAGCGGCGATTCCGATCTGTCCGTATGAAGACGACCGTCATTTTCGAGCCTGGAGACGTTCTTACCACTGCAGCGATCCTCGCTTTAGACGGGACAGCTTGGTCTTTCGGCTACAGCTCTTGCAGCATGTCACCGCAAGCTGCGGGTAGCAACACTTCTAAACACCTGACCGGCAAGTGTTACAGTGCTACACGAGTGGCCTGGCGCGCAGTATTTCCATCTTACAAGATGTATTCCCCTGTCAGCTTGGACGTGTCTTATCCAGCAGCCTGACAGCTCACTAGAGTTGGCTATGTCTTGGTATATTTATCGCTCTACGATGGCCAAAATATGGCATTTTGTTGTGTTTGAATTGCAGGCTCGCTGTGGACCGGTAAGTTCACGCGGCTCGAAGCGGTAATTTGGTCAGCCTCAAAAGGAGCAACAATCCACAGCTTGTAGGTCATGATAAACGAAAGGGAGAAATCCGCAGTAGAAAATACATCGGGCTCCCCTGAAAGTAATTTTTGTTCCCAGCTCTTGCATAAGCAAGGCAAGCGATTACGGCGAGTACAGTCGCTTACCATAACAGCAGCCACACATACGTACATGCCTCTCCATTACAGACTGTTTTTAGTCTGCAAGCCCTTGCGAATGAACTAATAGAATGATAAAATATAAAGAACACTAAATCGTAAGGATTATTCTAGACTGCAATCTCGGAGTTGAACAGTAGAGACTCAGAAAGAGTCAAGAAATCGAACAATATACACACATTGACGCTGACATTAGGAAACTCAAGGTAGAATGAACTCTGTCAGACTCTTAGACAGCATTTTCACACCATGGCCGCTTCCTTCCAACTCCTACGCCTTTCCTATCCCATCGTCGTCATAAGACCTATCTGTGACAGTGTGACGTAAAGCCACTAGTAAAGAAAGAAAAGACTCGTAGGCAACTAGCCGAATTATATTAAAACAAGAATAGGCATATCGCCAAAACAAATAGTATGAAATAAAAGCCGACCTCAATTTACCGAGAATCACAAGAGAAGACATCGGAATAAGGGAGAAGGTGAGCATGAAAAGAGCTAAGAGAGTTTGACGTCGCACAGACACAGATAGATCAAATGTCGACGATGGGGCAGGAAAGGCCTAGGAGTGCGAAGGAAGTGGCCGTGGCCTTAAATAAGGTATAGTCTGGTGTGAAAATGGGAAACGACGGAAAACGGATAGTGAATACTGACTGTAGCTACTGAGTTCGATACTTGAAGAAAAGAGCCTCTAGCGAAACGTAATATGTCCACAAACAGAGACGTTTATCTGATTAATAACAACAAGAGCGGGGAGATGGACGTTAAACCGGAACGCACCACTTACTGTGGACAACTGGGCGGTCGTCGGCACCGCCGGAGACAAGCGGAAGTACTGCTGTTATGTACCAGGCTTACCAACACACCCCTCACCTCCCTGCATTTTGTGATTGCTTCTTTGGCTATCAACGATAAGGGCGACCTCCAGCCCTTGGTAACGGAGTACAGGCCCTCTCGAACTGAGCCAGATTGCTGTTCATGGATTGTATGCTTTATAATTGTTAAAACGATTTAAATTTGATTGTGGTCTAAATGAAACGATCTGAACAGTACTGAGCCAAGCGAACTTCCTCGCTTCCTAAAGTAAAATAAGCTAAGTACCAGACGAAATGTAAAAACTGCCACTCAATTGGATTTAAAGAAAATAGCTGAAAATGCTCATGTCTCGTCTAGTTGGAGGATTCGAACTAGACTGTTGGACCTGCTGTATTACATACCGCATGCTGTTGTTCAACCTTCAATACCAACGTGATTTCTTTAAAATTATTCTTTTCGTTATTTCGTTACTGTCATCTCCAGGAAGTGAACAACGTGCTCTTCGGCTATGCCGTTTCTAAATTCCAGAATCTGTTACTTCTGTTACTTGTTTCTTTAAAGAAGGATATTTTGGCATGTTTCCAACATCTCCCTCATTTCGTATTGCACACTACTGGCACTAAACTCAGCCTGACCTTCAGAAAAATACAGTATAATGCCAAGCAGCAAAGCCACTTAGGGGTTTCAGTGAACAGACTTGCGGATCACACTGTATTTTAAAGCCGCCATAACAACATTTTGGCATTGAGACAATTATTATCTCTGGAGCCTAACTGCACTGCTAGTACTCCCCCTGAAGGGGGAGGCGGGCCAGGGAGATGTGACTGAGTGAAGGTGAGCGCGTTGTTGGCCTTAGTCTTATTGAAGAAGATTGGAAAACCACGGAAAATCATTCTCAGGACAGCCGATTGTGGGAACCAGCCCTTCTCCGTCTTCTGAACACAGAGGCGTAGAGGCACGGTAGTGGCTGGCTACCCCGTCTCTACTCTCGCCGACGAAATTTTCAGCACCTGTGTTGTATTTGTAATGTAATTTATAATTGTGTTCCTCCTTTTGGGGTTACATAATTTACTTTTAGAGTGAAACGTTTCATGGCGTTAGAGTGTGTTAAGTAACGTATTTGTGAATACTAGAATATACTGTTGGTCCCAGAAAGAGTCGAAGGGTTTTGCATTCCATCTGAGATCCAACAGGGAAATATATGAAAGAATAGAGAAGATTGGCACCACAATCATACGGACGCCTAAAGAAAATGAACCTGGATCGATGGACGTATAGAATATTCGTTCTTCAAGAAAAATGAAGAACAACTCCCCGTTGCCTTCAAGAAGTACACGAAAATATAAAGAAAGTAGGAATACATCCGAAAGAAATGATGGGACGGAGCCATCTTCAGGAACGAAGTTGCGCATTTTCTGGAGAATCAGGAGAGATGTCATGATAAAACATCCAACATCTCTACAGAAGAGCGTTAGAAGAGAAGCTGAAGTTGAAGAACTTTTGGCCACAAGGAAAAGGTGTAAGCGTCTGAAAGAAGAGTGACAGGTAGCTTATAACTGGCTGTACCGATGTAATCAATATTATACTTTCTGAAAGGAAATGTTATGATTATTATTATTATCATCATTATTACAAACAGGTGGGAACAATGGCAGGAGGGAACTCGGAATGAGGAGATAAAGGCTAATTTAGGAATGAACTCGATGGATGAAGCTGTACGCATAAACCGGCTTCGGTGGTGGGGTCATGTGAGGCGAATGGAGGAGGATAGGTTACCTAGGAGAATAATGGACTCTGTTATGGAGGGTAAGAGAAGTAGAGGGAGACCAAGACGACGATGGTTAGACTCTGTTTCTAACGATTTAAAGATAAGAGGTATAGAACTAAATGAGGCCACAACACTAGTTGCAAATCGAGGATTGTGGCGACGTTTAGTAAATTCTCAGAGGCTTGCAGACTGAACGCTGAAAGGCATAACAGTCTATAATGATAATGTATGTATGTATGTCATTATTCTTCCATAATACATTCATATTGATGAAGACGAGATACCTTAGAATATGTACTAGAAAGGGTTAGTTCATATACAGTGTTCTGTGAAGTGATCCACAAACTTCACTTCTGTGTTGTTCTAAACGAGAACTTCGAGTGTTAATAGCGTTAGTTATACAACTAATATCAGACGAACATTGAAATTGTCGCGCTCCCATTTATATGCACCCATTCCTCGTACACCTTCTGCTTCTGTCTGCTTCATCTACTCAAAATGAAACATTATATTGATCTGTCAGATCTTCCACTGGCTGCTCATACACTCCCATTTTCATAGGGAGTCAAATCAGTAAATCAGTTGATCGAGGAGGCCAACATATTTGATCAATCCGTGCTATCATCCAACTGGTTAACAAATCATCCAGAAGGAAAGTTACATAGCTGATGAATGTTTTAGAGACGCCTGAATTTAAAGTGACATTAGCCATTTTGTTTGTTACGTCACCATTTCTGCTTCTTCGTCCTCATCTTTGTATTTTTCCCTTCCTTTGTCTTCCTTTTACGTCCTACACACCGAAACAGGTATTTGTTGACGATGCTATACAAAAAGTTGAGAGTGCAGAGGAAGTGACCGTGGCCAAATTTTCGGCACTACTCTAGGATTGCCTGGCGTGGAATGAGAAAGCCACGCAAAGTGGCCGACGGTGGGGTTTGAATCAACTATCTCCTAATAGCTACACAGTCTGAACTACCCCGCTCGCTTCTTTGACATAAACATGTCTTATGGCTGGGTTATTGAAGTCAGCGTGACGGAAGCGTAGCCATAGCAACCGTGCAGGCAGTGATGTACGGTAGTGTTACCTAGCAACCGTGCAGGCAGTGATGTAAGGTAGTGTTACCTAGCAACCGTGCAGGCAGTGATGTAAGGTAGTGTTACCTAGCAACCGTGCAGGCAGTGATGTAAGGTAGTGTTACCTAGCAACCGTGCAGGCAGTGATGTGAGGTAGTGTTACCTAGCAACCGTGCAGGCAGTGATATAAAGTAGTGTTACCTAGCAACCGTGCAGGTAGTGTTGTAAGGTAGTGTTACCTAGCAACCGTGCAGGCAGTGATATAAAGTAGTGTTACCTAGCAACCGTGCAGGTAGTGTTGTAAGGTAGTGTTACCCAGCAACCGTGCAGGCAGTGATGTAAGGTAGTGTTACCTAGCAACCGTGCAGGTAATGATTTAAGGTAGTGTTACCTAGCAACCGTGCAGGCAGTGATGGAAGGTAGTGTTACCTAGCAACCGTGCAGGTAGTGTTGTAAGGTAGTGTTACCCAGCAACCGTGCAGGTAGTGTTGTAAGGTAGTGTTACCCAGCAACCGTGCAGGCAGTGATGTAAGGTAGTGTTACCTAGCAACCGTGCAGGTAGTGTTGTAAGGTAGTGTTACCTAGCAACCGTGCAGGTAGTGTTGTAAGGTAGTGTTACCTAGCAACCGTTCAGGCTATGCCATGTATCGTCTGAAATTTGCAGCTGGTTATGGATGGCCATGACCGGCAGACATATTTATGATCATTTGATTTTCGATACGGTAAAGTGGTTTCTTTTCTCAATAAATTATTGTCGTTCTATGCAGAGTGTGTCAAAATTCAGTAGTCAAACTTCCATGAATAGTTGAAATACATTTGAGGTGGTTGGGAGTAAAATTATTAAATGCTAATTTAACTGTAATATTGTACAAGAACTGTCGGGTACAACTGGAGTCCCATACACAGCGCATCTTCAACAGAATGTGATGGTTTTGAAGAACGAGGGTTATAATTAATTACACTACAGATTATAATTAAGTCGTTTCAGAGCTATGGTGTCTTCTTCATCCCTAAAATTTGAGTACTGAATTCAGATACATCCTGTTTCACTTCCCTATAGAGTGTTTCTGGTACTCTATTATGCTGTGTGTAGAAATGAAACAATACAACCAGTTTACAAGTTTCCAGAAGGAACCGAGAATGGAACCGGGGACCCTTTGGCCCAAGCAGCCGGACTACACCAAGTGCTGTTCGCTCGATCACAAAAGCTGTGTCGCTTCGCAGAGCCTCTCCACACAACGCGAGCAGGTGGCTTTCAATGTATTCCTTTTATCGATTACGTAAAACCCTGAACGATTTACTGCGGTAGCTTCCTTGAGACGGAGACAGTCCGCTGCTCTCTCAGCTGAAGATAGGTTTCGCCAAAAATCTAAATGGAAGATGCGATGTGCAAGTTACTTTCTCTATGGAATATCAACAAATCCACTAGCTGTTAACAATTGGTAGCGAAATTATTAAAAATTGAAACAAAGTGCAGCAAAGTCGCAGCTGCGATCAAAGTCACCTCCCGGAGCAATCGTGACCTGCTTTACACCGCACCGGTCTTATGGCGACAGTGAGAAGGGAGTGACCATGGCGCCTTAATTAGGGCATCTTCAGTGCCGGTCCGTTTTCAGGAAGATCTTATTCATAACTTCGTAAAATAGCGAGAATGATCGTGCGTAAAAGCAAGTGGAAACAATTGTAGGAGGCCACTCGGAATCAGGAGATAAAGGGTAAAGCAGGAAAAATAGATGGTAAGTTACGGTGGAGTCATGAGAGGCTAATAGAATTGAATAGATTTCTTGTGACTCGGTCGTGAAATATGTGTGTATTCGAAGAGCGCAAACGTCCAAGGATTGAGCAGAAAAACAGACAAGCAGACTTCAAAGCTGAACAATATTCAGATAGTCTAGTCATTATTACAAGTGAAACGGATAATTGTACAAAAATTTCCCCAAAATATTCAATGTAGAGAGACACGCTCGTTACCATTGTGGAGTCGAGTCCCGCTTCCTCTTCTTCCTAGGTTGCCACGTCGACGGACGACTTGGTTACAGTTGTCTGTAATAAGGACACACTCTGTACATTACAGAGTTCATTACAATTTCAATAGTTTCCGATGACACGTTCGAAATTAATGTCATAAATTAGAATTTTAAGTCATCCATCTACGAAAAAACTGACGTTAGAAGAAAATATATTTAAGAAACAACTATATAAACTCGCTTAACTGTATCCGATATTTCAGAGGTTATATTCAGTATGACGATGATAGCCATGAAGAAGGCACACTACGAAGCAGTGACAGAAGAATGACAGGTAATGGTGAACATGAGAGAACTGTTCGTCATGGATCCCGCGCTTTCAGTAACATCGTGGCATTCTCAACAGTGAGCTCGGTTCGTAGAGAGAAGCAGAGCCAGTGTGCCATGAGTATGGATCACGGAAGTTCGAGACACATGGCCGTTTCCTTTTCGGGTTGAGAGGAACAGTTTCAGATACCACCCGTGCTGCTCCATTATAACTCGTCTTGATACCCCTGTCGTAGTCAGAATTCATACATCACGCCGTCTGCTTGATAAAAACTTACCCATACATTCGCTTTCTTCACCCTGCAGTTCTTCTGTATAGAACGGTTGTCTTGTGGGTTCATAGGCTGTCATTTTTCTGCCAGGCAGCAGCGAAATGTTTGAAGATACGTGGCCTTCAGTCTTTCTAGTGTAGGGTGCTCCCATATAATGTCCAAGACGTGTGTCATGATGGGGTCTTTTTTCTCTTAGCAGCAAGTAAGTTATTAGGAACACTCTGCCATCTATTTGGGAGCTCGGAAAGGTTAGAGAATTAAGGAGTATCTAGCAGGGAATAGTATTCTTCCGTGATCAGAGCCAATGTCTTTTATCAAACATGGCTGCATGCAATGACATTACCTAGGATGAAAATGGCATATACCAGAATATTAACGAAAGTGTCACTCGCTTAGCAACCTGCTGAGTACAGAATATCTCGCGGGTTAGGGCAAGCCTTCGTCTGAAATTATTGGAGTGAATGACCTGAATTTATGATTACTCCAAGTTTATCAATATGTCATGATGCAGCTGCAGATAATTCCAGAGAGAATAAAATAGAAATGAAGCAGATCGGTCTACTAGAAGGGAGCTGTCTTTAGTAAACTCTTCGATTACATTATTGTTGGGCGTCTCTCGCTGCTTCCATTTATTTCTACCTATTGTAAATAAATTTGTCTCTTCCCTATTTTTTTCTATTTGCTTTTACGTCGCACCGACGACGGGACAAGAAAGGCCTAGGAATGGGAAGGAAGCGGCCATGGCCTAAATTAAGGTACAGACCCACCATTTGCCTGGTGTGAAAATGGGAAACCACGGAAAACCACCTTCAGGGCTGCCGACAGTGGGGTTCGAACCCACTATCTCCCGATTACTGGATACTGGCCGCACTTAAGGGACTGCAGCTATCGAGCTCGCTTTCTCTAATATTAGAAGGGAAGTGCAATTATATATATTGAAGGATAACATGGAATGGAACCTGTACAGAATAGATAGAGACCGGGATAACACAAAGGAAAATCGCATGCGTAAAATTGAAGTAACTTGTAAAGGCAAGAACTACGTTTTAGCACAGCGAAAATAATTGGTAAATGTTTTAGGAGGAGTGTCGCTTTGCTGGTGCTGCCGTCGAGAATGGAAGAGAAATATGAAGAAAGTTTTGAGGTGCCACTGACGTAAATTGTGGGGAGAGTAAAATGTACAAATAAGACAAGGAAATAGTAAGCTCTGAAGAGCGGTGGAGGCATATTGAAGGCAATAAAGAAAAGGAAATAGAACTGGATAGAAAAAGTATTGGAAAGAAAATGTCTAGGTAGCATGTACAAAATAGTGTAACAGAGGAGGACAAGAGTGGTAGAGGGTGAAGAAGAATTCGAACGATAACAAATTTAAACAGCGGACTAAGATAGAAGTGCGTACAAGGCGGACAGATCCACGGGTTATGAATTTTTCCTCTGACAACTTGGTTTCCCAAAATACTTGAAAAATACTGGCGTCTTGGAAGTAAAGAAACAGCTCCTGCCACAGATAGTTAAAGTGTTTCTCAGTGGACAGTACTTTTACGTATTTAGGACGGCCTTATGTCAGAAATTAAACCCCGTGTGATATCCTTTACATGGTGGTAGACGCCTGCGTACCACTGGACTGGGGACGATCGAAATGTCGCGAAGCCGTACTAAAAACATAAGTTGTTGGTGGTTCCACACCCACAGGTCTTATAGAAACAGCTCCATCTGATATAAAATCGGAATCCACCTTCAGTGAACGAAACATATAGAGGTGCGGTTCTAAGGATAGGGTCACTCTCTAGATTCATGAAGAAGGAAGGAAAACAGGCGTTTATAATTACAAGGTGCACTTCCCAACGGAACAGTTCGTACTCGAGTGATTGTCAACTAGGGCGATGTTTTCAGTCCGTTTAGTAGCGGCGCCGCGCTACAAAGCTCTGGTGGTGGAGCTCACAGCCAACAAGCTCTGACTTGAGAAAACGATGTAATCGGATTTGTGTAGCTAGCGCTTGTCTTTATAGCCTCCTCCCACCAAATGGCGGTCACTTCTCACACATATTCCACTGTGCGCTACTTGTTCAGGATTAACCATCCATTTCTCAGTTTCCTTTCGAAAACAAGCCTGTCTTGAATTTCCTGCTGGTTTCGTACCACCTGCAGCTCTATCAGCCAGCCGGGGATGAACTTTCCATTTTAGTCAAGAACGAATGATTTAAGAGCGATCTCTCCGAGTTCGTATCCTGCTGGTCTTCTCCTCTTTCTCATTGTGGTCACAGCTTCCTCTTCCTGAGGATCGTTTTCTTTTCTTTCTATCTCTCAGTCTAAGGACCTTCTACTTTGGCCAGGATCTACCGTGCGGCAGTGTCTCAGTTTAGTCTGGAAGGAGATCGATATGTAAAATACCACAACACCTGCTTTCCGCAGAGCCTCATTTTCATTCCCAATGTCAACCACATATTCTTCTTCTTCTTCCTCTGTCGTGCCATTTCGCTGATTGCTCTTTGATCCACGTTTACCTCGGCTTCTCCTTTTTGTGCATCTCTTCTTGTGTGACTCCTAAATCCTCTTTATGGTTTGTGTTTTCGCTCGATTAATATTTTCGAAGAATTCTATACTTGTTAATGCTAGAGTTCAGTATTTCGATCGGTCCGTTTCCTCACTTTAGAAACCTCTCCTGTTCAAAGACCATGTTATCCTGACTTGAGAATATTTCAGCTGAACTATCCACTCGTAGAATTACAGCAAGTTCTATCACACGGAAACAACAATAATTGTTTTCTCTGTTAAATATTACTGAAATCTTTGTGGAATCCTTATGTTCTAGGAGTGTTAATACATTTTTTAAGACATGAGCAATTCCGTTAAGGACTCTAGAGACTCTGGACGTCAATCCTGCATGTTCCATGTCTGCAGAACAATCAACTGTCTACCTCCACTAGCTCATATACAGGGATACAAAGACCAACAAGTGACATTAAAAAATTCATATTTCTGCCGCAACTTTGGGTAGAAATTCCAGTGAAAATATTTCTTTATGAGTCGTAATAATTTTTGTAAATGTTAATAACGCTAGTATCCAAAACGTATTATTTTATCCTATTGCAATGCACTCTCGAAGAGAAAATGTCCACAGTTTTCAAGTATTTTTAGGCAATTAAGGAAGTGTAGTGACTTCACTTCTGTACGTGTTATGGTTCCTAAAAAGAGAGTACCTGAAGACTAAAAATTACACTTTTGGGCATGTAAGCAGTGGTGCAGGAACATACACAACTGATGATCCCATACCGCACTGAGACGAAACATTGGTAATATTTGCTATTGAGTTTCCTGAATGATATTTAGCTATCTCAGTCGGGATCCACATTTTTGTCATTTTATATATCTGTTTAAATAAGTAAAATACAAAAATGCGAATATCTGATGACTTCAAGTCGATGTGTAGAACACAAATTTCCGACTTTCTCTCTCTGTTCCAGTCCTGCGTATTGCTACTTAACAACATTCTTTATTTACAGTAATAATTACGATGTCGTTTCAGGGACATGACATTAGTCCTGTCATATTTACACGTGTCGCTGATGGATGATGTTTACTCCCTGTCCCGTTGCCATGGTAATTCACTGTGCTGTGTCTGTGACGATCCCGTTGTTGGGACCCGGCGAGTTATGCTTTCACTGAGTGATTGGTGACAGTGGTCACTGTCCTGCTTACATTCTCCTTCTTTCGGATGGGCCTACTTCAGACCAAGCTGTTCAACCGGTGGACTTTTGCTTTTCCCAGCTTTGTCTCTTTGTAGGAGGTAGATTTCTCCTTCATTTTTTTCTGAGAACCATGGGCTTTCTTCAGGATCTGTCTCACAGCTTCTAAGTTCTGCAAAGCTACCAGACACAGCTTTTCTATGTCCTTCTCAGTCTTGTCTCAGCGTGTTATGCCTTCGACTATAAAAAGCTACCCTCCTTCTGTCTCCGGTCTTACTGTACCAGACCCTCCGCGATACAGACTTTGTTTTGTTCAACTTATTTCTATTTAATGCAGAATTTAGAAAGACAGAAATATTCATATGTATGCCTTCTCTCTTTCAATGAACTAGGAAAGTCCAAACCTTTCTCTGTGTTTACTCTCGTTGCTAACAGGGATCACGTGTTGAGAAATTTGACCTGACGCTCTGTGTCGTTCCAAGTTCTAATGCCTTTTTCTGAATTACTCGACCACTTGATGGCCAAAGTAAGTATTATTAGCCATCAGTAAAGCACGATAAACCACGTATATTAGCCGAGTTGCCAGAATGTTGATCGACACCTGTTTTATTCTTCCCCTTCCTCAGTATTTTTGTTTCGGTGCGCTAGGAATTCATCACAGTCTGTTTCTGTGGTAGCGGACGTTTGCGAATACGACTGTCCAGTCCCCGAGCCATATGAATTAACCATAAGCAGTTAAAATATTGAGCCCGGCTGCGATTCGAACCTGGGATTCTCTGAACTAGGGACCAGCACGCTGACCATTGAGCCAAATATGCGAATTCGTCCTTTTGTGTTAATTGGTCTTGTGATTTGTCGGGCGGGACTAGAATGCGATACAATCTGGCTGGATGTATTGACGCTAAAGCAGGAAGGATTCCCCCAGGTAACTGAGACAGGACCTCACAACTGTACATTAATATTTCCGTGGCGGAAGAAGTCGAGAAGCTCGGGGACAGTCGTTATGCAAATGACGGACATACATTATGGATAGCTCGGGCCAGCTGTGTCTTCTCGCCATTACTGCGCTGTGTCATCTTCCTTCTTTAACGAGAAGACGCAGGTGATGTGGTAACCTGCGGGCCTAGAGTACGGTCTCCTTTCCCATGATATAGCTTTACCTCCTTAGGGCCTAAGACAGTGGATGGGAGACTTAATGCCATCTTTAAGGAATGTGTTTTGAAAATACGTTGTGGGATGTCGGAATTTTGTCTCGCAGGAGTTCTTGTTCCAGAACGGAGCTTACATATCTTATAACCTTCGAATAACAAGAATCAAACCAGCGAAACTGGACTCAGAAGCCGTTATTATTATTATTATTATTATTATTATTATTATTATTATTATTATTATTATTATTATTATTATTATTATTAAAGGGCAAGACATTTATTGACATATAGTTTCCCGATATGTGGAAAAATAAACGTGCAATTATGAACTAAAAATAGTACAAAAGCATCAAAAAATTCAAATATGAAGAGTGAATTAATTGTATGACACTATTATTTTATTTGCGAAAAATAGAGGTTAATGAGTATATTATTTTTAATTTATTGTTAAAATATATTATAATTTTGATTAAGTTCATATAGTTCATAAAATTTAATCAACGGCAATTAAGAAAAATGTACTCTATGGATTACAAGAAGACTTGGGAGAGATTCTCAAAGAAAAATAATTATTAAAAATTAATTTGTGTCTATCATGAACAGAAATAGTGAATTCCAACCAAACTGAGTTCGAAGAGCAAGAATATGACACCGGAAAATGTTGGTTAGCTCGTATGCTAACGTTCCACTTGCCCTGATGGAAGCGCTGCCCGCGCTCGTCACTCAAGTCCAGATGTGAGTCCAAAAAGTGTATTTTGAGCGGCACATTACAACCTAGCTTTGGTATGTCTTCATAAGTTCATTAACAGCTAATTCGTAATTTTTCAATTCTTCTATTTCCCAAGAAATTGTGAACAATATTTTTGAAAGCTTCCCACGCTTCCCTTCAATGAGCCTATTCCCTCTTTGATCCGAGATGTGGGAATTTTGACTTTAAACACTTGAAAGCGTCTCTTTCTCGATATATCGCTAAGTCCGAGCTTTATATGTACAGGCGGCAATAAGATTTTGATACGGGAAACTAAGGGAGTGAGGGACTGTTCTTTTTCCCAGGTTCCAGCATTTTCCTCTCAAGCCAGTTTCTTTGTAAGTAGTGTAATTTCCTGTTGCGACTATCCCCCTCGCAAAGGAAGCCGCAATACTTTGTATATCCCAACAGCATTCCGAGTATGATAACAATAACGTTCAGATCGCTATATATCTGCCATTCATAGACTTCATAATATTTATTTCCTTAAGAACGAACTTTACATTTTCATAGCTGTCCTTCATACGTACGCCGTGACCTGTAGTTGTGTAGCAAAACAGCTTTCAAGCTTAACGTAGAAGAGTCAATGAAATGTCTACAATGTTCGGGATTATGCTCCAACCTCGAAGAAGCCGTCAGACCATTTACGTCTTTACAGGCAACAATGTTGTTTTCTATTTCAAAGAATGGCGTTAAGTCTCTTTCTTAGTATCTATACACACATTTTTCTCCAGGAGATTCCACTGCTGAAGTCTGGAGACAAGAAGCCTTTTGGTAACTCCAGATCACGAAATCAATCATTAAGTTATTCTTGATTAATTTTTTGTCGCCTATTGGGCGAGATCGATTCTGGTGTATAATCTGTTTCTTGCTATAATGACTCAGTCATTCACGATCTAGGACATAATGTTTCGGAGCGATAGGAACAGGTGGACCTTGTCCATGTGGTACCGCTCGTGTAGCCGATGTCGAAGTTAGGCATGTGATGGTCGGTTTTCCTTTCGTGACATTCCATGTTTAAGACGAGGCATCGTACACAAATAACAATCACTGACATGATTTGTATGTTGTCGCCATGTCATGGGAACTGCGAATGGCATTGACATCATTAACGACGGGAGTTTACTGCTCATGAAATACAGTAAATATTTGGTGCCCAAGGTTTATCCTCATCTATTTTACACTCAAAGTAATGGTATGCTGCCTTTGTTAATGGAGTCAATGCACGTTTCTGAGAAGCGAAAGTTACTTCACCGCACACATAGCAAAAGTTATTCACACTGTTAAGGCATTTACGTGGCATCTTGAAATATAAAATGTAAGGGGAAAAAAAGTTGGTTAAGAAAATTTAGATTATGAATACGTATTTTTCAACCAAGAAGATCAATAAAAGGTTTCTACTTGATTTCTGATTTACCTGTACAAATTAAACTTCAAACACAGAAAATTTACTGAGAATTAAGAGCACATAGGTTCTATGAGCACAGCAATGGAACAAAATGGCTTGTCCAGAAACAAAACAACTTATGGCATACTCACTGTTGACAACCTTCACTTGTAAAGACAATTACAAACCTTGCAGAATTTTCCTCTATCATACAATTAATTGCTCTTTATCAAGAAAATGAGAGCATTTTAAACATCATATTCGTGTTTGTCACGTCGAAGTGAACACGAATGACATATTTTGAGCGAAGACCAGTGTTAAAGCTCTTCAACAGGTAGTATTGGAGCATTGTCGAAAAATCCAATGTCTCCATCTCAGAGTCAACGAGGAAAAGAATCACCTGACAAAGCTTTCGGATTGTTCTTGATTTCACCACTTGCGGCTGTGTAGTGTAGAGGCCATCAGAAGCAGTGATAGCTACTTTCTTCACAGCACCGATGTTCTGGCGATACTAATTTCAGGTGTCAGTCCTCGACCAAGCAAGTGTCTGGTGCTTTTGTTTTGAATGTTTAACTCCATAGGAATTTTTCTTGAAAACGTTCTAAAACAGACGTACATCCTCCGCTGTTCGGAGTAATATGTCTCCTGCACCATTTTTACACAGAGAGCACTTAACCGGCAGCCTTTATCATGCAGGGCACTAGCAGTACCTAATGCCGTGGGACCACAGTACTCCACAGTCAGTTTCTGCAACTGTTCATAGTGCATTAAGAAGTGCCCTCCACTGCTCTCTGCTTCCAAATTTCCAACCATAACATTTGCTATGCAACGCCCTAATTGGTTCCTCCGCTGAAATCCATGTTTTTCTGTCCAACTATCTTCCTTTTTTTCTTTCATAATTCGATCGTAAGTTCGTCTCAGTTTTATGGGAACTGGTTTTAATTTTCCGGTCTCCTCTACTAAGACATTGCGCACCATTCGATAATTCAATTTATATTCTGGAATATCGGGACATTGTTTCTCACAAAGAACAGAAAATATTGAACATGTTTCCACCAGAAGTTGTACGCCTTTTGAAGTAGAATGTTGATCTTCTATTTTCCTTTCAGCAGCTACTCTAAAATGAAGCACTTTGCAACACAATATTTGCCCGTCAGTAGAGACCTTTACTCTGAAGCAAATATTTTCAACTGAACACGTTGATTTTCTTCCTTTAGACATGTTACGTTGCACGGTAGTTGACTGAATAAAACTCCTACATCCACTCTAGCTGTTTGCCGAAAATGTGCTGGCCTTGTGCGGGCAAGTCTATATTGCACAAACTTTGAAAAATAGGGGTCCAAGCAGTTCCTACAGGTATGATGTTTTCCTAGAAGTGTCTTCTCTTCAAACAGCAGCGTATGATTATATGAATTAAAAAATCAAGCAAATCTGTTGAAACTACTAAAATGCTAAATTTGACACAATACTAGGTGAAAATGATTCCCCCAAATTAGCAAGAATGCCATAACCATTCAGCTGCTGTAGTGCTAAACGGTCCTTTAAGGATTTGTAATAAAATTATGCGAAATGATTAAAATGCATTGCATATTAAGAAGGGACATGAGACCCATGGCGGTACCGGTGACTACATTTGATCGTTTTGAAATGGAAGGTCGCGATCCTTTGGTTGGAGTTGGACTCAAAGCTGAAGGGTGGGTGTTGTGGTGAAGCTGACCAGTTATCGTGCTGTAGTCGCTAAGAACCGGCCGCATCCAGCTCTCCAGGATATTATAAGAATGAAGAAAGTAACGGAGAATGTTGATAATTTTTAGCAAAACTTAAGTAATCTAAATAAAAACAGTCAGTGACAAAATGACATGATTTTACCGCAAATCATGACTCGTAAAATAAGCTATGATAGGAACAAGGACGTCGACCGACATTTGTGCTGACAAGGCAGCGCTACGTCCGCGCTCGGTTCCCAACATTTTGGGTTCAAATTCAGCAAAGGATGTCGGATTCCGGAAGAGTGGAGAGAAGCCAGTGCCGTGGGCGTGTTTCAGCGAGATGTGCTTTAAACGGCCATCTGGTGGCGTAAAACTGTGCGGCCAGTCTAAAAGCTCATAGGACAGCGATAGAGCTTATTTAACTGATCTTCTCCCAAAATCTCGCACTGAAAACTTTTCTCCCTTCGTCAGTCCATCCATCCTGGTGTTCATTTTCTCAGGAAAATTATGGTTGTTGACTGAACTGGAGTCGATCTTCCTGTGGGACGTCAATTTCGTGAAGGTGCTTTTCTATTTCACTAAGCCAGTTGTTCTTGACCTTTCTTTGACAGAGGAAGGATTATTATTATTATTATTATTATTATTATTATTATTATTATTATTATTACTATTATTATTATTATTATTATTATTATTATTATTATTATTATTATTACCGTTTTTTGTGGTAGGTAGAGGTGAAAGAAGGTGCGGGGGTGAATGGGTCTCAAACTACGAAATTAAACTTAATGTAAAATTTAACAAGGTTATATTCTCTTTTCAAAATCAAGAAATAACAAGCATGGAAGGTACAGAGTAGCAAGGCAACAAAAGAGCAACAACAGTATTTACAGGCTTTGGGCTTCGAGCCCCGAACTCACAATTCTTGGGCAGTTAGCCCAAGCATACATGTACATAAGGTTTAACAAAGGGGCAGAAAACCCCAATCACGCCCAGGAGCGCTTGCTCCAAATTACACAGTAAGACCTCCTAGAGGCACGCAGAAACAAATTTCAAAAGAGCGATCCGCTCTCAAAATTTTAAGCCTATCAAAAAGGCCACACCTAACTCGACCTTCAAGTTGTCCTCTAAGGACATAGACACAGGGGTAAAATACCCAACCTACTGAGGCCTATTAAGTGAGAAAAAGATTAATTACATGACCTCTAAAATAACAATTTGAGAGGAGGCGATCTGCACTCCTAATACATTTTGTTTAAAACCTAATCTGGCTCTAGGCCGCTAATGCAAGGGCTAATCCCATAGTACGGAGGTGACTTTAGAAAAGAACAATTTACATTACATTAAGGAAGAATCGGTTCTGAGAAATAAGTTCACCTCAAAACAATATGAGTGGGAGCTCGAGAGGGTTAAGCACTCTCTATCCCAATACGTAGCTTAAAAGAGAATAGATACTAAGAGTCTTTACATTTTAGGGAAAGGTTACATGGTGAAAAAGCTTCGGACCCGCCCCGAGAGTTAAACTGCTGAGCTAGCAAGAAAAGAAGTTATTATACGGCCATTACCTGGTTGTTGAACTGCTGTCCGAAGAAAGAGGCGCTTCCCGCCCCCTGCTATGTACTTTACCCACTGAAAAATGATAGAGAAGTGGCGCAGAGACCCTAAAATCAGCAGTTTATATACTCTCGCGGAAAGTTCGAGGCATTTCAGGAAAGAAAACACCCGCCCACAATCATTTATTGGTTAGGGTTAAGCAGCATATCCAATTTGAAGAAGAAACCCCTTATTGGTCGTAAATTAATTAAAGAAATTCGTGATTGGCTAAATTCAAAACAAGGGGAAAGAAAGGGGAATACAGCCAACTTAAACAATACCAGAAAGAAATTTAACAAGAAACAAACTTTTGAAATAAAAATTTCTCCAAAAAACAGTTCTTTCACCTTGCACTAGGGTGCACTATTGTAGTTCTTCAGTAGTGTCCTCTAGAAGAGAAAGTTCACACTTCTTACTACAAGCAAAAGAAAAATACGTCGAAAACGACCCAGTTCAGAAACTTCAAAATTTCCAAGTAGTGACATCTTCTGGGTAACTTGAAAATTAATACATTAGATAAAGTTCGGACTTCCTCCAGCAGAGGATTTTCAACTGGCGCAAAGTTTGAATTAGCGGCGTGGAGGTGTACCGCCCGGTACAGACCTCCCCCCCCCAAAAGTCCCTCCAATGGTGACACATGAAATTTGTTTGAAAATAAGGTCCAAGTTATGATGTTGATATGGAGATTAATTGCAGAAGCATTTATAACATTTTCTAAATTTGGTTTGATCCAGTTTCAAAATTCTTGTAGTAACTGTTGAAGTAATGTCTTTATGTTTGTAGGAATTGAATTCAGAAGAAAAAACTTTTAATACTTGAAAGTGAAGAAAATTTTCCTAAGTCCACCAAATATTGCAGTAGAATTCCCAAGTGTAGTAATTGCTGATAGTAAATGTCCATGTAGTTGATTAAATTGGATGGCCAGACCGGCCGCTGCAGCTTGTGTCCAGAGGAGGCCGCTCGGACCCCTCAAGTACCCTGAGATACCGCTCGCCCGCACTATGAGAGGAGTAAAGGTGTTGAAGCACGCCGCGCCCGCGGAGAACATATACAGGCTGCGGGCCGGTAGCAGATCGTGCGCCGCACATTAGCCTTGGCCGGGAGGAGGGCTCCGGCTCGCCGTACACAGGTTGGCCTCACTGAGGAAGGGCGAGCCCATACCCTGCCTCAGGAACGGTACGGCGCCGCGCTGCTGCGGGGGCACTGAAACATTAAAGCTCGGCGGCAGAATTTTGTTTGACCAGAATGTTTTTTAGGGTACAGTCTCAGTGGAGGAAATGAGTGGCCAGCGGCGTGGAGATATTTCATTCCTCTAAGCTACTGTGTGTTGTGGAGCAGGAGACGGGAGCGTGGTAATGGCCGTGGCAAGGACAGGATGGCAGTTTAACTGTGCGGGGAGGGTTTACAATAAATGCTTAAATATAAAAAAATATTATAGAAAGGGCAGAAGGCCTAAAAGTGAAAACCTCAAAAAAATATATATATAACCTTCATATTCCTTCAAGATTATATGAAGCAAGTTGGCACAGAAATTATACAGGTTTCACCTGCGACAGGTGAACCCTAAATATCCTCTCGGTGGCTGGATTACTTAATAACAACGTAACCGGCGTAAGGAAATCGAGAATGACACACGGCCCAAGAAATCTGGGGGCAAGCTTGCCCGTGGGAACAAAATTCTTGACCATCACTTGGTCGCCTACCTTCAAATTGGTGGGTCTCCGTCCATGATCATATCTTTCCCTAACCTTTTCATGAGACACTTTAAGATTGGCTTTAGCCTTCTTCCAAAGATCTTTAATGTTGTCCGGGTCTATTGTCTCCGGTAGAATGTCACTCAGAGAGCAGAGGTTAGAGAGCGGCGTGTTGGGAACAAACTTGAACATCAAAGACGCTGGAGTAAATTTATGAGATTCATGAATCGCCGAATTCAAAGCAAAAGCTAACCAATGCAGGGACGTGTCCCACCTAGAATGATCTTCATGATGATAGGCAATAAGCGCGGACCTGAGATTACGATTAACCCGTTCAGCCAGAGATGGTTGAGGGTAATAAGCAGAAGTAGTTACATGAGAGATGGACAGGTCAAAACAGAATTTACGAAAAAGATTTGATGTGAAAGCCTTAGCATTATCAGACACAATATATTGACACGGACCAAAAGAAGCAAAAATAGAATTTAGACAAGTAATGGTGGACTGAGCGGTAGCCAGCTTATTCGGAAATAACCAGGAAAATCTTGTAAAACCATCTACACATACAAGGATGAACTTGTTGGCATTTCCCTTTGACTGGGGGAAGGGTCCTACATAATCAATATACAGGCGTTCCATGGGGCGCGACGCTTGATGAGAAGACAACAGGCCTACCTTGGTGGACATGGTTGGTTTACTAAGCAAACAGGATTTACAAGCCTTTACTAGTTCACGGATTTCACCGTCCATACCCTTCCAGATGAACCTTTCACGAATTTTTTCACGAGTTTTAAAGATACCAAGATGCCCGCCTAATGGGGTCTCATGATAGTACTTGAAGATCATACGTACAAGAACAGCTGGAACGACAATCTTCATCATCTTATCATGCCTCGAAGGGCAACATAGAACACCATTCCTCAGCACATAAGGGACAACATGTTCCCCAGAAGAAAGGGTTTCCATTATCGGAGCCAGCGTCGGATCTTCACGTTAGTATTTCTCGATATCCCTAAAGAGCATGGGAGCATCTGTTAAGATGGCATTAACATCAGATAGTATGGACTCGGGAGGTGAAGAACTGTCGACCGGTTCATGGGTCTTGACGTCGTTGGAAAACATACGGCTGAGTCCATCGGCAACAACATTTTCGGTCCCTCTGATATGCCTGACATCGAATTGGAAGGCAGAAATTCGGATGGCCCAACGGGCTATACGACCAGTACGACGCGGCCTACCTAAGACCCAGCTTAAGGCTTGATTATCTGTCTCCAGGTCGAATTTGACATGTTCCAGATAGAGACGGAACTTTTGTAAGGCAAATAAGACTGCCAAACCTTCGAGCTCATAGATGGAATACTTGGCTTCTTGAGCCGATAGAGTCCTAGATGCATAGGCGATGGGTCGCCTCCCTAGTTCAGTCTCTTGAAGAAGGACTGCAGCTACCGCCGACGACGACGCGTCGGTTTGGACGATGAATTTCTTTGAGAAATCAGGCATAGCAAGGACAGGGGCATTACAGAGAGCTAATTTAAGATCTTCAAAAGCGGCTTGTTGAGAAGGTCCCCACTCGAATTTGATGCCTTTCCTACGAAGAAGGTTCAAGGGCGCCGCTCTATTAGCGAAGATAGGAATAAACTTCCTGAAGAAATTCACCATACCAATGAACCTGGCGATACCTTTAATGTCCTTGGGAGGTTTAAAATCACGGATGGCCTGTGTTCTAGAATGATCGACTGCTACACCATCAGGTGACACAATATGCCCTAGGAATGACATAGAGGGCTTAGCAAAGGCAACCTTGGACAACTTGACAGTTAACCCAGCCTTACGAAGGCGATTGAGAACTTCTCGCAGATAATCTAGATGTTCTTCAAAGGTCTCCGAAAATATGACGACATCATCCAAGTAGTGATACAAGTACTCAAATTTGATGTCGGAGAAGACCCTATCTAGCAGTCTAGTGAGTACAGCTGCTCCCGTGGGGAGCCCGAAAGGCACGCGGTTGTATTCATACAAATTCCAATCCGTGGCAAACGCTGTAAGATGTTTAGACTCTTCCGCTAGAGGAATTTGATTATAGGCCTGATTCAAGTCCAAGATAGTAAAGAACTTGGCCTTACGAAACCATGAAAAACAAGAATGAAGGTCAGGAAGGGGCACAGATTGTAACACCACCTTCCGATTGAGAGCCTTATAATCAATGACAGGCCTGAAGCCCCTTGGGGTTTCGGGACTAGAAAAATAGGCGAAGAATACGCCGACTTAGAGGGCCTAATAATACCATCCTTCAACATCTGATCGATAATTTCTTTCAGAGCCTTCATTTTTGGTGGAGATAGCCTATAAGGTGGAAAACGGACAGGAATCGAATCCGTGACCTCAATTTTGTATTCAATAAGGTCAGTAACACCAAGCGTATCAGAGGACACCTCTGGAAACGACTGACACAACTTACGAATACTATCAGCCTGCTCCTCAGGTAGATGTCTAAGGTCTAACAACATCTCATCCTGGGTAGGCGAAATAGATGAACATGATGCAGAATTACATTTTAACAAGGGGATTTTACAATTGGAAGCAAATTTGAATGTGCACGACTTACTCTGAAGATCGAGCACAAGACCAGTGTGAGAAATGAAGTCCGCTCCCAATATGATGGGGCAAGACAAGTGCTTAGCCACAAACAATTTGATTTTCCATGTAAATTTAAAAATACGAATTTTGACCTGTAAAGAACCTATAATTTCTAATGGAGATGAATTAGCCGAAACATATTGGATCGAAGAGGAACAATAGTCAGGAAGTTTACAAACAGATTTCAATTTTGCATACCATTCAGCCGAAATAATAGAACAAACACTGCCTGAATCTAATAGAGCTGTTATAGGCTCATTATTTAACTCAATTTTGAGAAAGGGGACCGGTGCGGGGGTACCCGCCGCAATCCTAAGACACTCTTTGGGGCATTCAAAAGATGGATTTGCAGATTGAACGTTCCCTGAATTTTCGATCTGTTTACCAGGGGCTGAGCCTCGGAAAGATGGATTAGTCGACTCAGCCGAAGCCACTAGTCACTTTTTATTATTGGCATTGGTGGAATTTGCACCAGAGGTTGAGCAGGAGGGGGTGCTATTTGAATTTGGGCAATTCTTGGCGATATGTGAGAAAGCCCCACATTTAAAACAGCCTTGTGATGAGCCACCTCCATTATTTGCCCTACTAGTTTTGACCAATGGACATTTATTGCGAAGATGGTCAGGCGACCCGCAAGCATAACATTTACGGGGTGTGACTGGTCGGCGAGGTGGAGGCCGAGTATTACTAAACGAAGGAGGGGGTTCTTTCGCGACACGCAAGGAATCGGCGTATCTAACTCCTTCCGCTGAGACGGCCAATGCTTCAAGTTCAGAGAAGGTTTGCGGGCACGCCGCAAAACACAAATATGACCTATAAGATGGTGAAATGCCTTCCACAATAGCCTGTACAATCTGATCCTCAGGGAAGTGAAGAGCAAACACCCTAGTATAAAACTTAATGTCTTGTATGAAATCAGCCAGATTTTCATCCAATCTCTGTACTCGATAATAGTACTTCTGAATCAGAGATGACCTCGCGCGGGCGGGAATAAAATTTGCAAGCAGATGTGCATGAAAATCTTCAATAGATGACTGTTCGGCAATGGCTCTTACTATTTTATCTGAGAGAATACCAATTGCATAAGGATAAATTATCTGTAAAATTTGACACGGAGAAAGAGAAAAAACAAGGGCATGATCTTGAAATTCAACTAAAAACCTTAAGAATGAAATAACTTCACTGGTGGTATTAACAGAAAACTTAGAGATACCTCTGAGCAACATTGCTAATGGATGAGGCAAGCTGCTGAACCCAGGTGACATAGTAGGTAAAGGTTTCAGCGGCAAAGAAGTTAGTTCAGAACGTACATTATTCAACGACATACGGCGTTCAGACTCGTTGTCCAATGGGGCAGAGATAGTTTGAGCTCCAACGGTTTTCCTATTGACTTCTCCCTTAGGAGGCTCTTCCTCGCTACCTACATTCACCGTAGCGGGTTGATCAGTTTTGGGAGGAACTTCCCCAGTTAACAATTGAGTGACCTTACTAGATAATTCAGAAATATTTTCAAGCACCGTACTAGCTTCCTTCCTCTGAACGTCATTCAACTTTAGAGACAACAGATCGTTAACTCTATTTGAAAAATGAAATAGCCTGGCTTGCACACGCTTAATTTAATTAGGAGAAGGATCATTTTCGTCAAAAAACGAACTACAGATGCTAGCCCAGTAATATTCTCGATGATCGTGGAAAGAGAGTCGTCAATTCCTTTCTCTCCCAAAGTGGGGATGGAAATGGGCAAATCAAGGGACTCTCTAAGCTTGTTTGTGTCTACTGCAACCGTGCCTCCAGATTGCACATTTCTGATAGTTAACTCATAGATCAACTCCTCCTTGCGCAAATAGTTAAGATGGAGAACATCGCGAGGGCCGGGCATGATGACAGAACAATTTTGAAACAGGACAAATCAAAAATTCCAGCAACTGAGAAAATTGTTAGAGTTCGGATCAAAGCAATGTTTAGCCGTCAAAAGGGGCTAAATTGAGACCCATTCAACCACGCTCTGCTACCACTTGTTACCGTTTTTTGTGGTAGGTAGAGGTGAAAGAAGGTGCGGGGGTGAATGGGTCTCAAACTACGAAATTAAACTTAATGTAAAATTTAACAAGGTTATATTCTCTTTTCAAAATCAAGAAATAACAAGCATGGAAGGTACAGAGTAGCAAGGCAACAAAAGAGCAACAACAGTATTTACAGGCTTTGGGCTTCGAGCCCCGAACTCACAATTCTTGAGCAGTTAGCCCAAGCTTACATGTACATAAGGTTTAACAAAGGGGCAGAAAACCCCAATCACGCCCAGGAGCGCTTGCTCCAAATTACACAGTAAGACCTCCTAGAGGCACGCAGAAACAAATTTCAAAAGAGCGATCCGCTCTCAAAATTTTAAGCCTATCAAAAAGGCCACACCTAACTCGACCTTCAAGTTGTCCTCTAAGGACATAGACACAGGGGTAAAATACCCAACCTACTGAGGCCTATTAAGTGAGAAAAAGATTAATTACATGACCTCTAAAATAACAATTTGAGAGGAGGCGATCTGCACTCCTAATACATTTTGTTTAAAACCTAATCTGGCTCTAGGCCGCTAATGCAAGGGCTAATCCCATAGTACGGAGGTGACTTTAGAAAAGAACAATTTACATTACATTAAGGAAGAATCGGTTCTGAGAAATAAGTTCACCTCAAAACAATATGAGTGGGAGCTCGAGAGGGTTAAGCACTCTCTATCCCAATACGTAGCTTAAAAGAGAATAGATACTAAGAGTCTTTACATTTTAGGGAAAGGTTACATGGTGAAAAAGCTTCGGACCCGCCCCGAGAGTTAAACTGCTGAGCTAGCAAGAAAAGAAGTTATTATACGGCCATTACCTGGTTGTTGAACTGCTGTCCGAAGAAAGAGGCGCTTCCCGCCCCCTGCTATGTACTTTACCCACTGAAAAATGATAGAGAAGTGGCGCAGAGACCCTAAAATCAGCAGTTTATATACTCTCGCGGAAAGTTCGAGGCATTTCAGGAAAGAAAACACCCGCCCACAATCATTTATTGGTTAGGGTTAAGCAGCATATCCAATTTGAAGAAGAAACCCCTTATTGGTCGTAAATTAATTAAAGAAATTCGTGATTGGCTAAATTCAAAACAAGGGGAAAGAAAGGGGAATACAGCCAACTTAAACAATACCAGAAAGAAATTTAACAAGAAACAAACTTTTGAAATAAAAATTTCTCCAAAAAACAGTTCTTTCACCTTGCACTAGGGTGCACTATTGTAGTTCTTCAGTAGTGTCCTCTAGAAGAGAAAGTTCACACTTCTTACTACAAGCAAAAGAAAAATACGTCGAAAACGACCCAGTTCAGAAACTTCAATATTTCCAAGTAGTGACATCTTCTGGGTAACTTGAAAATTAATACATTAGATAAAGTTTGGACTTCCTCCAGCAGAGGACTTTCAACTGGCGCAAAGTTTGAATTAGCGGCGTGGAGGTGTACCGCCCGGTACAATAATTATTATTATTATTATTATTATTATTATTATTATTATTATTATTATTATTATTATCTTTCGAATGGGCCACCAGAGGACCACGTGCCAATTTCAATTCCTTCTTCTTTGTTCTTTCCTTTTCTTCCAGTACGCTTTCATCTGTTCACTATGTTTCTTCTTTCTGTCTTCAGACCACTTTGAACCAGTCTTTTTTACTTTCCTACCTTGGAATCCTTCTATTTTCAATACTTTTTCCCGAAAGCCTTCTCTATTATTTATTTCCTCTGTTGTTATATTGTTTTCTTCTAAATCCTTTCTTACTTCATTGACCCAGCTTGTCGTTGATTTCTTACTCCACAAATATCTGAAAATCTTACTGGTTAATCTACTATCTTGCATTCGATATAAATGTCCAAAAAACATACGTCTCGTTTTCCTCATTACATCTGATATATTTTCTAATTTTTTATATATTTCAGCATTACTTCGTAATTTCCAACCTTCTTCTGTGTTTTGTGGGCCTAATATTTTCCTCATGATTCGCCTTTCTAGTATTTCTAGCTTATTATTATTATTATTATTATTATTATTATTATTATTATTATTATTATTATTATTATTATTATTATTACTCACATCGTTTCCGTCAAGTAAAAACAAGGTCATTCTATCTGTCTCCTTCCCCGGGCTTTACCATTTCGCAAGTACTGCCGCATTCGTTGACGGTCTTCTTTCTTTCTTTCTTTCTGTTTTTTCGGTGCACGCTTCCCTGTTTTGACCTTCTGCTTTTCTTGGAAACTCTTGTGATCTTGAAGTTTCTTCTTAAGTGGGTCGCGCTATCATCATGTGTGAAGCATACTTCTTGTATATATTTTTCTACCTCACTCAAGCACGCCCTTTGGTCTTCTTCTTCTTATCAACGGCTAGTAGACCTGCGTCGGTGAATTCTACAGCTGAAGTAGGAAGTGAGTCGCAGTGCCTTCTTCTGCTTTAAACCTCCCCCTTCTCGGAGGCCATTTGTTTACTATTTTCTAACATATGTTTTATGATGTACATATACATGACCGTTGTGCGGAAAGGGACGTCAAGTGGGATTTTTCGTTTTAGCCTGGCTACAATTTTGAACACAGTGTTATGTTAATTTTTGCATTTGTTGTTCTGGCAGCAGAGAAGAGCCTGTTCATACAACGTGGAGCGTAAAGCACCAAATAACAGAGCGATGTTAGTTCCGCCGTCAGTATTGGATCAACGATCACCGCAAACGATTACTCCAAGTCTCCAAAGAGTCGTCATTGGATATTAGGTTGATATTTCTCTGAGACCAGGTAATGTACAGACCGTGCGACATTTGCCACAGACTTACCCCTCGCAGCCACTCCACCAGATCGGACCGTCCCTCACCTACAAATATTACCGCATTATGCGATGAGGTAACTTCATTACATAAACCTTTGATCATCAACATGTTTGGTAAACTTCACAGACACTTTCTGAACAGTGACTGCTGCAACACTTTTAAGTAACATTTCAGTTTCGCAGCATTGTATGCCAAGACGGCCGATACCCGCATACTACTAGGTGAAGCAAAATTAAACTTGCAAGGTTATGCTTGCCTTATTAAACTGAATATGTAGAACTACCTGATTTGAAGAACCCTTTCTTTTAGAACGTTACGACTGAGGATTTCCTGAACCAGAAAATAAAGTCTAGTCCGAAGGTAGAGAATATCTTACCCCCCACGAAAGGCAAAGACTCCATGTGGAGCGGACACTAGACCAACTCCTAGCAAGAGGTGAAACAAACACATCAGCATTTCCGTTGAACATCAATAAACGTCCACGAATTTACCAGTCAATCCCTCGTACCCAATGGCATTTAAATTTAATATTTGTGCTGGAACATGAGTTTTCGAACTTCTAAAATAATCTTGCTGTGTATGATCGGAAATTTTTACACGCAAAAACTTAATGTGAAGACGAATAGAGACTGAAGTCCCGTAAAGTAAGGGAGAAACCTGGCATCACACAAGATCATGATATACAGCGGAAAATTGTATCCAAGAAGTGAAAAAGGACCTGGAGAGAGCCAAGAAGATACATCAGAAATATTAAACTGAAATCTGTTCCTTAAAGAGGTAAACAGATCGGTAGTGAAGTTCCAAGAAGACTAAGAACTGAACATAGGAAGACAACTCACGGAGAAGAATGGAAACCATATGGAAGACCCGAAAGGCGAATCATAAAAGCAGTGCGTGATCCAACATAGTAATATATAGTACTCGACATTTTAACATTTGCAAATTATATCGTAGAAAGAATTTAATCGCCTTTATGAAACATTTCTATGTTGGTGTTTGACCGATGTGCCATTTGTTGGGAATGTGTTCGCATGAATTCATACTGAGTGTTCTTGTTCTGCTGCTATTTCGTTATTTGTGGAATTTTTCCAGGTCTTGCTCGAAAATGTGCTGACGCATGTGGTATAGGCATAACCTGGGTATTATTTCAGTAGAGAGATGAACTGAACAAACGCGGGTAGGGATGGTAAAGGCCAAAACAATAGCTCACACCGCAATTTTCGAATCTCTTTTGCTCACTACGTATCTCTGAGAAGACGCAAAATGAAAAATAAAAGAACTGTGTCCGTCAAGGAGAAACTAATTTCAATCGTGAGTTTGGAGGTGATTAGTAGCATAAAATGTAAATCCTTCTTGGAGCTTTGGGGCATTGCACTGCCTGTGATTCTCCTTCTTCTTCTTCAGATAGGTCATGTGGCGATGATGGGAGAGGGAAGGTACAGTCCCAGCCAGCGTTTTTCTGGTGTAAGAATGTAAAACGGGCCGATGACCTTCGATGTTAGGCCCCTTAAAACAACGGAAACCATGGTCAGGACTACCGGCAGTGGTGTCTGGCGAGCTGCATGAACCTTTCTTAACCGGGAATCAAACTTGGACCTCCATGCCGAGTGGCAATATGAACATAGAGGTTTCGCCAAGGTAGGTGAGACACGGGCACATGCGCACTGCCAGCGAGTGTTATCAGATCAATGGCACAGTGCACTCAGCCAAGTCACGTACGGGGGATTAAAACTAATTGAAATGAATATCTTTATTATCCCACTCATAATATTTATATTGTTGTTAAAGAGCTGTCACACCGATAAATATCTCTGTGTGGCGGCTGTCATGTGTTTCACTCCGTCAGCATGTGCAAGGGGTCCCCAGATCGATTACCGACCAGCTCGAGGATTTTAACTTTCATTGCTTAATTCCTACGGGTCGTTGCATGTCGATCCTAGGTGAGAAGAGCTGCGCACAGGCCAGGTGTGCTCCAGCGGTCCACGACTTGCCTGTCTTCTTTTGCTCTGTAAACCTTCAACTTTAAAGGGTCGCGTTGCAAGATGTTATCCGTAAGATGGCCCCTTTCCACCTGCGTGAACCACGAAGTAGGCAAATCTCGTTCGTGTAAAGTGAGCAGAGATTGTGCCTTCGCCTGTATTCTCCAGTTTCCCTTACTGGGCCAAGACCTTCCTTTCTTTGGATTCTAGTTGTTCTCTTATTATTATTACTAGTAGTAGCAGCAGGTGTTGAGTAAGGCTGTGTAGAAAGGATGCGAGGACTTTCTAACTTTATAACTCTAATCGCTCTCCAGTAAATGGAATGGCGCCTTCAGGTGGATCGTTCTCGCTGAATGGCAGTGACGGGTGCTTCATGGAGACCTTCACTCATCTTTCACACAGCATCTTGCTTGACGTGTGCAATAGTTGTTACGATGTCCTTGACACTGGGGGAGGGCGGTAAATTATCAACACGGTATCCCCTGCCTGTCTCGTTTTGCTAGTTGCTTTACGTCGCACGGACACAGATAGGTCTTATGGCGAAGATGGGACAGGAAAGGCCTGGGAAGTGGAAGGAAGCGTCCGTGGCCTTAATTAAGGTACAGCCCCAGGATTTGCCTGGTGTGAAAATGGGAAACCACGGAAAACCATTTTCAGGGCTGCCGACAGTGGGGTTCGAACCTACTATCTCCCGAATACTGGATACTGGCCGCAGCTATCGAGCTCGGTCCTGCCTGTCTTAAGAGGCGATCAGGAACTCTTCACTTGGAGACCACGGGTCTACGAACTCCTGACCCTGCGAGGCTTCCAGGCGAGGCTGATGATCTTCCAGTTGTAGGCTACATCCTCTTACAACAATAATCACCACCACCATTGGTGATAAACGATGGTTGTCCAGTTGTATTAAAAGAATGTTCACGCTTATTTTAAAGCACTTCACTTGTTTTTACTAGTTCTATCGTCCGATAAGCAATAATGAACACGATTTTCCCCAACGACGGACACTGCTTTACGGTGAAGCTGGTTTCTTCAGGAACACATAATCTGTAACATTGATCCGTTTCGAAGACATCATTATACTCGACAGCGATAAACACTTTCTGAACATTTTGGAAATTGAATTGCAAGAAAAATCTTAATCGTAGATACATAAGTGTTTTCAGCTTTCAGGTAGTCCTGAACTACCCCCTCCCATGGCACCACAGCCCTTGAAGGGCCTTGGCTTACCAAGCGATCGCTGCTCAGCCCGAAGGCCTGCAGATTACGAGGTGTCGTCTGGTCAGCACGACGAATCCTCTCGGCCGTTATTCTTGGCTTTCTAGACCGGGGCCGCTATCTCACCGTCAGATAGCTCCTCAATTCTAATCACGTAGGCTGAGTGGACCTCGAACCAGCTCTCAGTTCCAGGTAAAAATCCCTGACCTGGCCGGGAAACGAAGAACCCGGGGCGTCGGGGTAAGAGGCAGGCACGCTACCCCTACACCACGGGGCCGTCCCTAAACTACGTGGTGGTCACAGTTTTCCCACTAAGTACACCTGGATGTGCTCTAAATGGGTATTATGGGCAGTCCTCTTTAAAACTCGGTGAAAGTTAAGTGAGTTGATCTATTTTACAATATACAGGAACTGTTTATACGTGTCTCTCTGCTTTATTACAAATGTAAAAAGAAGAATCTACTTTCCATGGATGAACGTCGAATTCAAAACACCGTTAAATAGCAATGTGCCATCCGATCACATCATATCACAGCTCTAAATGCTTGATTGCTTAGCTCGTTCTTAGTGGGAAATCTGTGACGTCCATCAACCCTTTTAGGAGTTCACATAAAAGTAGACTCTCTTGTTTACTGAGAAAACTGTAATTTTCAACACGTATGTGTCCATTATGCCGGGCCCGTGGTGTAGGGGTAGCGTGCCTGCCTCTTACCCTTAGGCCCCGGGTCGATTCCCGGCCAGGTCAGGGATTTTTACCTGGACCTGAGGGCTGGTTCGAGGTCCACTCAGCCTACGTGATTAGAATTGAGGAGCTATCTGACGGTGAGATAGCGGTCCCGGTCTAGAAAGCCAAGAATAACGGCCGAGAGGATTCGTCGTGCTGACCACACGATACCTCGTCATCTGCAGGCCTTCGGGCTGAGCAACGATCGCTTGGCAGGCCAAGGCCCTTCAAGGGCTGTGGTGCCATGGGGTTTGGTTTGGTTTTTATGTGTCCATTATTGTGATTACGGTAAAGATTTACTTCGAATTCAGGGTCCAAATGTACAGAAAGGCACCTGACCCAAATCTATTCTAGAAGAGTAGCAGAGTCGCAGTTTTCGCACTGAAGACAGGCCGAGTTCACGCAGGATATGGACAGACTGAGAGATGGTGCAGTAAAAACTTTGTGCGGCTGCATGGCTCACTGGGTCCCGTGGGAATGTCCACTGAGGGGGTTCATCCCACATCTCGTCCTAGATGTGCTAGTCCAGGTTAACAGGATGTAGTCACCATAGATCATCATCTTATACTAACGGTTTCTTCTTCTTCCTCTCATTATTGTTACTATTATAGTTAGCTCTAGAATTTGGAGAGCTTGAAAGAAGTCCCTGCCCTCAGTACTAGGAAAAAAGTGGAAGCGTGTTGTGAACACGGCGCGTTGCTCGGTTGTTTCCTTGTAAACGTGTTCGTGTGAAATTTCCATCACTATCAGCTCGCTATCGGGCTCACGTGTTCGGGCACTGCACAACCGCGCTGAGTGGCTCACTACTTGAGCAGCGGTCTGAGCCATCATTGTGTCTGCATTACCTCGTGAAGACATTAGATAATATGGCACATAGACTTCTTATGTGCATCTGCCTTCCAGGCATCTAAATATCATTCCATTTTGGATGAAAATATCAAGGAGCAGCGAAGTTACTGCAGTGAGGTAGATAAGAATGGAGTCAGCTCCCGAGTTTGCCGTTCTGCAGTGAAAGCTGGGCGGACTCGGTACACGTTATGCATAGCTTAGAAGTAAGAGACATGGAAATAGGGACAATGATTACTGGCACTCGGAGTGAGGAGGTAAAGGCTGCGTTAGAAATGAACTCGGTGTTGGGATCATGTGAAGAGACTGAAGGTTACGTAGGCGAATAATGGACTCAGTCATGGAGGGTAAGAGAAGTAGAGGGAGACCAACACGACGAAGGTTAGACTCCGTTTCTTATGATTTAAAGATAAGAGATATAGAACTACACGAGGCCACAGAACTAGTTATAAACGGAGGATTGAGCCGGCATTTAGTACATTCACAGACGGTTGCAGGCTGACGCTTTATAAAACACGGTGGAGATTAACCCAGTGATTATTTTCTTTTATTAATTGCAATGTAACTCGCACTTGTTCCCCCTTACAGTCAGATGCGAGCACAGTTCGTACTTCAGCTGTTTAAGACTGCTGCACTTCAACAAGAATTATTTTGTTACCTACTTCAAGCGTATTGCAGCATGTGAAACGCTCCAAATACTCCTTTTCATTTCCTTAATTTTTGAAAGTCAAATTATTAAGAACTACAGAAACAAATCATGGTAATGAGCTGCGCCTTCCGTCTCAAGTACCGAGCTCGCTGTCATGTTTGTCAGCCGAGTACTGGTCTTCCAAATCTTTTACCAATAATAAATCATGCTATTGGCTTTACGTCGCGCTAATATTGACGGTTTTCGGAAACGCCTAGGTGCCGGAATTTAGTCTCTCAGAAGTTCGAAATGACGCTGATGTACTTAAGTACCTTCAAATACCACCAGACTGAGCCAGGATCGAACCTGCCAAGTTGCGGTCACAAGGTCTCAGCCACTGAGCCCCGCCCAAGGTGGGTTCACAAGCTCTGAGCCACTCAGCCCCGCCCAAGGTGGGGTCACAAGGTCTGAGCCACTCAGCCCCGCCCAAGGTGGGTTCACAAGGTCTGAGCCACTCAGCCCCGCCCAAGGTGGGTTCACAAGGTCTGAGCCACTCAGCCCCGCCCAAGGTGCGGTCACAAGGTCTGAGCCACTCAGCCCCGCCCAAGGTGCGGTCACAAGGTCTGAGCCACTCAGCCCGGCCTTTTGAAATGTGGATGTGTTGCATATCGTGGCGGGGAATGCGAGAGGAACAGCACTGAACAAGTACATCGCGAGCTGTCCCATGCTTCAGTTTCGTTACTGCAGTGCATTGAAGTCTCCAAGTCCCTGTGCACCACTCCCCATCCTCCCCTCTCATTACTTTCACTGTCATACTGTACATCCAAGTCCATGGTTGCTAACAAATCCTGAGAATGTTTGGTCTGCAAGTATTCCTACCCTCGTCTGAGGATCGGGACTGCCTGTGTGCGTGTTTCATTTTATTCGTCATCGTTTCACAACTTTTGTCTCGGACAGGCAACCCCCTTGCCTAGGTGCCACACTTCACCTCGCACCGACACGGACACGAGTGGGAAGAGAACGGTCGTGACCTTAATTAAGGTAAATCCCCAGCATTCGACTGCTGTGCTCTACCGCTCCTTGATTTCAATAGAACATTTTTACCCTATATGTTTCTAACAAGAAATTTCAAAAGATCGAAAAGGGTACGATAACATTTGAAAGTCATTTTGCAACTACGTTTTGTATATTGTGGAAATTTGGTCTCCAACTTTCCTTGCCACATCCCAGTTCAAGATCAAGTGTCAAATTTGTGTTGGATGATGTGCCTCAACCAGGAAAAGTTCTATAACGTCCGATGTCTCTTGAATGTGATAAAAATTGATAAGCACTGTCCAGGAATGGCGCTAGTCACTCAAAGAGGATTGTGTGCTCTGTGAAAGACATTCGTCTGCAACATTATTTGAGGAATTCTCTACAACATTATTTATTCCGTTTGCAGTCCTCTTTGCACGTTTTTATCCGTATTAATGGTTCATAACAACAGATACGGCTCCTCACACAATTTTATAACATTCGCTCGTACAGGGTCGAGAACTTCCGGTCTAATAACTCTGAATGCCGGGAGACATGGTATGAAAATAATGATCTCCAACTCTGGGGTGATATCAGTAGGAAGGAAGAGAGGGACATAGAAGTGAATTTTCTGTAACGCTAGCGAAAAATGAATTCGTTACTGCTATCCATAATATTTACTCACGAAGAAGCGACTTTTCACAGCAAATAACATGCCCGATGTGTTCCCAGCTACCCTGATCGAAAGTTAAAACTTAAGTGCACAACATTGAATACATACGCACACAGGAAAATTTACTTGCTTCACGACTTTACAACTCTGAGGTGTGGCAATAGCTGCAATAATCTAACATTCAAAAGTTTTAACATTTTACTGATCCAAATAAAATAATTTAAAACATATTTATTTTGACACAGGTCTTTTTAAAAATCTTTTTCTGATAATAATGCATTACTTTTGGAAAGAAAAACCCACGATATTTGAAAGAACTTTTTAAAAATCTTTTTCTGATAATAATGCATTACTTTTGGAAAGAAAAACCCACGATATTTGAAAGAAATAATAAATTGCGCATTTAATGTTTAAAACATATTGTAAAAGAGAAGTGATCAGGGAGTTGTGGATGAGCATGATAAGGAATCTTTCAGCCTGCACGAAGCTGAACGCAACCCACAGTGATGATGATCATGTACGAGCGGATGGTATTGTGTGCTATCATTTTTAGTTTAGTTGTTATCAAAATATATTACAGGTTCCATGTAGACACAATCCCTGTGGATCGTGACACATGCAGGTTCCTTTTCTCAGGGACTATCTCCATGTGACAACGCAGTAACATGTCAATTGGTGATACAAAGCTGGAACAGGTAAATCATTTCAAGTATTTGGGTTGTGTGTTCTCGCAGGATGGTAATATAGTAAGTGAGATTGAATGTGTAGTAAAGCTAATGCAGTGAGCTCGCAGCTGCGATCAGCAGTATTCTGTAAGAAGGAAGTCAGCTCGCGGACGAAACTATCTTTACGTCGGTCTGTTTTCAGACCAACTTTGCTTTACGGGAGTGAAAGCTGGGTGCACTCAGAATATCTTATTCATAAGTTAGAAGTAGGAGACATGAAAGTAGCGAGAATGATTGCTGGTACAAAAAGGTGGAAACAAAGGCAGGAGGGTACTCGGAATGAGGAGATAAAGGATAAGTTAGGAATGAACTCGATGGATGAAGCTGTACGCATAAACCGGCTTCAGGAGATGTACGTTCTCTGTTATGGAGAATGGGTAGCAGACATGGATGCTGTAGTAGAAACAGCAAGGGACGGCGGTGATTAGACTCAGTAGCTAACGATAGGTATAGAACTAGTTGCAAATAGAGGATTGTGGTGACGTTTAGTAAATTCACAGAGGTTTGCAGACTGAACGCTAAAAGGCAAAGCGGTCTATAATGAAGATGTGTGTATGTATGTATTTATTTTTCAAATAGACAATGTACTGCAGCACTTCAGCACACAAGGTACGGCCGCCCCATATGAGCACTGCGGAGAGTTTGGAATTTATTCCAGACTTTTTTCGCGCTATCTAGTAAAATAATAATAATAATAATAATAATAATAATAATAATAATAATAATAATAATAATAATAATAATAGATAGAGCCGTTTTACTCAGGAAGTACAACTCAGAGCTGAAGATGAAGAAAGAATCACGATGTACGTTCTTGAATGTACTTAGAGGGATTCGTGTGTTCACGGCAGACATTATGGGAGTGGGACTCCGTTACTCCCATAGGTCCGAGGCTTGCTTAAAGTGTTCTGAGCTCGGTAAATTCATGAAGCAGGATGCTACCCTACTTACACATAGTCCAAGCGAGGATCTCTCCTCTAACGGGTTAGAGACCATTGGTGGATTGTATAGCCTGAACACAAGGAGGGCCATGACTCAGAATATGTCCCAGATGCCCACTCCCATTCCGTAGCAACTGGTATCCCGACTCTCAGGACCACTTACTAGGCCACTCACGAACTAGGACGTGACTACAGTAACCCACACCATCAAACATTGAAAAATAAATTACTTTGAAAATATTACTATCCACAATCAAATACAGTGCATTGCGAAAGACGTCAGCCAAAGAATAGGAAATCCTTCAACTCCCCTCACAACCAGTCGAGCGCTCCACGCCGGGTGCTGTGCACATCACAGCAACGCGAGTATTTCTAAGCTTTTTTTTTTCAGAGATAAGAAGCTCTGTCTTTTGCGCATGCGTGCCTAACTTTTCCGATGTGCTGTGGAAAGAACACGCAAGATCGCCAAGACTGTTCGTTCGAGCACAGAGAGGCAGCGCTAGTCACACTTGAGAATGTGGCAGGTGGCGGACGGGATCGCTCAAAGCAAACGGGAAAACAAAATACTGTAGAGCTGTTCCCACCAGGTCTTTTAATACTCCCAACTTGCCTATTCTTCAGCCACATTTGTAAATCGATGAACTATAAAAATTGTACTTTTTAATGTTATCAAAACATGGACATGATATTGTGATATTCTGTAATTACAAAATGTCTAATAAATTCCACTATAACAACATAACATGAAATTTTACGTAGGAAGTTGCTGTTTTCATTTCAATGATTTTGGTAACACTGAGAAGTTCTGTTTTTGCGCGCTCGCACCGAGTGTTTCTGAGTTCATTGCAGGTCTTATTGTGTGTTTAATTAGGAATGTGTTGGGGGTTCTTTGCTCAGAACAGAGAACTCAGTGGAGAGTCTCTTGAAAACCACACATGTTCCTAAATACTTTCCGCAGGGGGGATGGATTACAACACACCAGCCGCCACTGCTGAAGGGATATGACGCTGTTGATGGTGATTTGTCGGACGGGACGATAAGCCTTGGTGCTATTCGACAGGAGTAGGCTACGTGCCGGCACCGGGTTTCACCCTCTCCCTTCCTAGTATCATAATATATCACGTCATTCATTTCATCTCATTAACTGCTCTGATGTCCTACTCGTTGGCTGAATGGTCAGCGTACTGGCCTTCCGTTCAGAGGGTTCCGGGTTCGATTCCCGGCCGGGTCGGGGATTTTAACCCTTAATTGGTTAATTCCAATGGCTTGGGGCTGGGTGTTTGTGCTGTCCCCAACATCCCTGCAACTCACACACCACACATAACACTGTCCTCCACCACAATAACACGCAGTTACCTACACAGGGCAGATGCCGCCCACCATCATCGGAGGGTATGCCTTACAAGCGCTGCACTCGGCTAGAAATAGCCACACGAAATTAAATTAAATTAAAACTGCTCTCATGAAGTTGACGTCAGGAAGGGCATCCGGTCACAGAAAATCCGCCACTTCAGATTCATCTATCTTCATACCCGACCAGTAGAGGAAGGGTTGGACAATTATTATTATTATTATTATTATTATTATTATTATTATTATTATTATTATTATTATTATTATTATTATTATTATTATTGTTATTGTTATTAACAAATATCTGTCTCACGGTAAAGAAATTAAATATTGTGCAAACATTGTTTTTGAACCGGTTTTTGATATGGATGTGTTACCTAGCAACAGCACCTTGCTCCCGACATCTTCCCTTACTCTGACACGTACATGAGCTTCCTCCCCACCACCAGTTTGACAACCTACCCCTTGGTTTAACCAGACCGTATTTCTAAGAAACACAAAAACCGGAGACAAACGAAATAATTTAGTATTTTTCGACATAAAAGATGAGAATAACATTTGCAGAAAATGCTTTAGATGTAGGCTATAGCACAAATTACTCCAAGGAAGGGACTAACTTAAGTGTTCCTGACCATCTGTTCTGACGTCCAGACAAGCAATTTTTGGTTAAAACTTATCACATTGAGAAAATACCGCAACATCTCTGCATTAAATTGTAAAATGAGCAAAGATACACCTTCATAGCATTTATTTGATCAAATATGACTTTTGCTGTGTCATCGTGTCCACAAACTCGACTACGTTGACCCGGTAATCTGCAGGCGTTCGGGTTGAGCAGAATATGAGAGAAATGCCTGGTCTTGGAAGACGCCAGAGCGGTGCAGTTACTGGGGCGGAGCTGTGGCAGCCAACTGAACCGCGTCGTCTTCATTGTGTAACTCTGCGAGGCCTGGTTCCGGTGTGACGAAACTGCGGCGTCACGCGAGCGATCACTGTTACTGCTCCGGTGACATCAGGAACCGCTCCATGTCATTAAGAACCTCCTCAATTTCAGGAAACTGTACCGTGGGATCCCACTCCTATTGTGAAATGTGATGACCAGCTTGTCGACTGAATACTAGAGTCGTAAGTTCATCATAAAACATTGATTGTTATTAAGGGGAAGGTCATTTCGTAGCGTCCTTCCTTACAACTTAACAGGTGTCACCAGACATTTGACAACTGAGGCATTTATTATGTAGCATTTTAAATAATATTATCAGTTCTCAAAAATAAAATTAACTTCCAAGTCATTACGTCTGGCTACCGTGTAAAATTTGTAAGATGAGGTAGGGTTGAAATGAACTCGTCTGAAGGAATATTATTTAAATTGACATGAATTCTAGACCTCAGAACCCAGACACACACACACAGAGGCCATTAATTGTGAATTGCAAACAATATGCGAAAAACTGATGATCTGTCAGTCGTTGAGCAGTTCATGTGTTGTACAACTGATAACAGAACACAGAAGGCATCGATATCCCAGAATATCCCACGAAGAAGATCATATATGGTTGTTGCTCTACTGACCTTAAGCTCACAATTATTTCATCCTTCTACTTTTAATCAAGTCGAGTCTGTGGATCTTAAAAATTTTCAAATGTTGGGAAGATTTCTGCCCCACACTCGCACTTTCCCTTGAAATTTTTTAATCTAATTGTTTGTGAATGAAAATGATAAAATATTTAAGTGGTTTTTCTATAACTCGGGACTTTGTGAAAGAAAAGATTTGTTATGATAAAAAATTGAGTTCCAACGAGGAAATTTATTTATTCTAATTAGGAAAATTTAAAATGTAGGTTACTCGATCGTGAAGATAACGTGCCTTTCGTCCCAGTGAGGCTTTGCTGTTTACCTCACGGACTTTACCCGAGGGAACGTGTTCCTTTAGATAGCTTATACATAATATTAAAACGATCTGTTCAGTCATCGACTAACGCAATGAAACTGAATGGTTTGAACTCTTTAATAAAATTTGGAGGAAGTTTTATGACGCATTCGATCGTGAATTGTGTCTAAATTTGGATTTAAAACTATAAAAGGAAAAATCATACGACACGAACTGGTAATCATCAACATACATATGTCGACGATGATTGAACCATAGACAAGTCTGTGAACTGAGATTTCGGCACTGTGGTTCTTCTTCTGGGAATTAGAAAACTATGAACGGCTTATGGGTACGTTGGGTAGTGGCAAGATCATTTATTATTTGAATATGGGTTTATCATGGAATGTTCAACACCGTATAGGTAAAGAGACCTCGACGTTCAAAGCCAAGCATGCGTTGTAAAAGGCAAATGCAGGTGAAACCTCGGGCAGGACATTCAGCACAGCACGACACTATGTAGGAACAGACAGAACATGTTCCCTAGTGTTAGCTACTTCCACCGTGCAGGACAGCGCGGCTCTGCAGGTGCCGTTGCTATGCGACCGATAACGACCACGTAAAGGTAATTTTTAAATGTCAGCCCATCAAATAAAAGGTATGAAGAGAGAGAAGACCATTAATCAGTAGAATGGCGAGGTGTCCGGCTACAAGCTGAGGGCACAATATGTACTGGGACTGCCAGGAAACAGAAAACAGGACTGGATTCGAATTCTGTCTCTTAGTTTGACTAAATCATATGCTCTCTATCGTGTTTTGGAGTCTTTGATTTGGCGCTCTTTAGGCTGCCCACTTGTCAATTTCGACTTTCCGTCTACGTCTAGCAGATGGCAAAAAAACTTGATCTCTATTGGGCGATGTACGGTTGAGATGACGACATCGTACGTCATGAGATGTGAGTCACAACACCTGGTCTGAAATGTCGACAACTGCTCGTTCTAATCCACCGTCGGCAGTCCTTGAACTGTGGTCATTTGAATTTCAATTTGAGGATAACTGAGACCACCCCCTTAGTAGATGGGAGAGAAAAACAAAAGCATTGATAAATATTGGCCTATAAAGCGACCACTGTTCAACCCAAAGGTCTGCAGGTTGAGAGATGTCGCAGTGTCAGCACGACGAACCTTCCCGGCTGTTATTCTTGGCTTTCTACACGCTCAGATAGGTCTTGAATTGTTCTTACGAACAGTGAGTGAACGTAACCAGCCCGCACATCCAGACCTAGCCGAGAATTGACGCTGGGGCCCCCAGGTAATAGGAAGGCCCTACACCACGGGACGAACGGGTGTAGTATAGGAAGGGCAACACTCCTCGAACTAAACTCGTGAGCGACACCTCGTGCAGGATTTTATATACTTCTGCTATTATAAGGAGTGATTAGCGGAATATTAAAATGACATAAATTCAGCGCTCTTCTTGGTAACGTCCACTATGACCTGCCAAGACCTCATGCGCACTGGCCAGTCCAAAAAAGGATTATGCGGATATTGAAGCAATCAACAGCTGTTCATGTGAACACTTATAGCTTCTTGACATCGCCTGACAAAGGGTTCCATAGCTTTGCGGAGTGCCAATAAGGACCTTTCTCAAAGGCAGAGATAGCGGCAAAAGGCTATGTTGCTCTACTGATCTTAAGCTCACAATTATTTAATCCCTGTTCTTCTTTTAATCAGATCGAGTCTGTGGATCTTAAAAATTTTCAAATCTTCGGAATATGGTTTGTTTGTATGCCCTCGTATCTGCCATCCTCTTTGCTACACTGGCCTGACTTCACGGCCGGATGCCCTTCCTAATTTTAATCCCACGTATTCACTGCTACACGTATCTGTGCTTTGTTTCATGTTCTGCACCTTGATGCAACGGCCACTGAAGTGTTACCAACCGTAGAGACGTTAAACCCCTTTCTCCTAATGTAGGGTTGTAGAAATTAATTTCTGACCCCTCCAGGAAAAGTGGGGAACTTTTCTCAAGATTTAAAATATATGATAAAATATATTTCATCTTTGTGCGTACAAGGATGTGAGTGAAGCAGTGTAGCCTGCATATCGGTATGGAAGTGCGATTAGAACGGAGTAACTCGGAACATCGAGAAGCGAAGCCAAACGAACAAAATACGGAAGGAAGGCAATAACACGAGTAGTGGTAATTTAACACGTGGCTTTATATCTTGATATTTGTTAGATGAGATTTTATCGTCATAAATATCAAATATTCTTTTCGTGTTGCCGGACTGACTGGCGCTGCCCTTCTGACCCCAACTGTTCGATCCTCGCTCAGTCCGGTGGTACTTCAAGGTGATCAAATAGGCAGTTTCGTATAGACAGATTTACTGACACATCAAATAACTCATACTGGACCAATTTCCGGTACCTTTGCGTCTCCGAAAGATCGTGAAAAGTTGTTAGTGGGCATGTCCCTCTGTGGAGCGCGATAGAACTGGTGGCACTTCAGTCCTGGTGTTCGCTTTCTCAGTAAACTGACTTTACGAACTGGAGTCGATCTTCAACAATTTCCTGTGGGATGGCAATCAGCCACTTGTTCATTGAGAGAGCAAGTATCAGCCTGTAGTGGCCATAAAACTTTAATCACCTTTCCAGAATGTTGAAAAGACTCCGGAGACTATCGTTTATAGTACTCCTACTGCTAATAATAATATCTATAGATTTCATATTGCTACATATTAAATTTTTTGCTTTAGCACGGTTTTTTGACTGAATGTAGGGACATTTTGATTGGTCTGTTGCGACGTAGGGAGAAATGAGTTTGCAGCACTTGGCTCAGCATGGAGCCAGAAAAGTACAATCGCGAAAAAACCTCCCGTACAAGCATTTCTGGTTATTTAACGTGGAATTTCCAACCGATCCGTCCCTACCACGTACAGCGTTAATTTCGAGACTTGTCTGCAACACAGATCTTCTAACAGAGTTTCATATGCTGTCATTTGGTAGTCAAAATCTATGAACAAACAAAAATAAGTTGTAATCTCAGTACGAATAGCTCGAGACTACGAGATGCACAGTTCGTGGCGCTTGGTAGTACGGGAGCTGCGGATGGAACCATAAATTCTCCACAAGTAGAGATTGACAATGCCCAATAACCCATGGCTATGATAATAAGCGGCCATTCGACTGGAACACAATGGGAGATAAAACTTGCGACGCGAGCCTTGTGCGCACTTACTGGGACTTGCGATCACTGTGCTTGCTGGCACTAACTGAACAGCAGATCCAGTTCCTACCACTCTGACGATGATAATTGAGCTCACTCCACAAGATGCATTTAAAACGAACAACGTCCTGAGCATAGGGCCTCTCACACGTGCGCGCAAGGCGAAGGACTGTCGACACCCAGCACGCAGTGGCTCCAGTGATCACCATCAGAATGTTGGCCGCCACGGTACGAGAGTTGGTGGTACATCACTAGATTCCGTGCCAAACGCCTGGATTCAATTCCAAAGCTCTTCACAGTGGAGTTATCTGGCAGGAGTAGGCTATGTGCCGGCTCGAGGTTACACCCTCTCGCTAATATCTCACATGAAGACGCGCAAGGAACTCGGTACTAAGAAATGAACTTCCACCCGTGGTGGGGTCTCACGTGGGAGCCGTGGCTCTGTTTTACTGTCGGATGCCCTTCCTAGAGTGATGTGTTGTGTGTATAGGGACCAACCTTCGATCCAGAACAATTAACCAAAATCATCGGGCGGGAATGGAAGCCAGAACCTTGTGAACCGATGACCCTCAGCTACTATGCCCAGGTATTTTAATTTGGGATGTCAGACCTTTACCGAGTAGCGCGCGTCTTGTGTGCGGTCGGTTATTCTCCTCATCATGACACCCGGCATTTCGGGTGTTTGATTGAATGTTTCATGAAACATCACAGGAAATTACATTCAAAAACCAGAAAATTCTTCTTATAAGGTAGATTTTCGCTTTAACCTAATAACACTTGTAAACATGGACTTAATAGAGCGATAAAGTTAAAATATACGCTGTTGTTAGATTTTGGACCTATTTATTACATGTTCAAAACATTAGAACATGTTAGTATGCTGTGTGATGTCGTGTCCCTTCTGAAGGCCGCCTGCACGTCAATTTCGATGTTCCGTTTCACTCTGGTGGACGACAGTATTGGCTGATCTAAATCCTGGAGGTCGACATCCCAGCACAGAGCGAGCTGAAGCCCGCCCTCATTCACGAGATGCAGAAGCTGCACAAATGATGTAGAGAGTTTTACTGGGCTTAACGAGAAAATTGAGATATCTGGGAAACCCCAAAAGTTGGCAGAAATTAAATTACGGCACCAAAAGTTGAGCAAATGGAGAAACAAACGAAGCTATGAGAGGGAGATATTTATTACCATACAGGGGTGTGGAAATACACGTTGTGTAATGAACAAAGGCTGCTAGTACAAGTATGGATGGGCGTCTGAAAGGCTTTATAGCCGCCATCGGCATGTCCAAATTGTGAAGCCTCAACGTAGGAATTTTACAGAATAGTTTTCAGTATGTTTAGACGTGAAATTATGGTAAATTTCTTCTTAGATACATTCAAACTGTATATCTCTAACCTCAATAGTTATCATTTGCTATCTCTCAGCACAATACGTAAGCTTAGGAATGCGTAGACAATGAAGTATAATGCTAAATTTTTTTACCAACCACTATTACCGAGATTATTCACCCAACATAGTTGACTGAAGAGCTATGGGCTTTACGTCGCACCGACACAGACAGGTCTTATGGCGACGATGGGATAGGGAAGGCCTAGGAGTTGGAAGGAAGCGGCCGTGGCCGTAATTAAGGTACAGCCCCAGCATTTGCATGGTGTGAAAATGGGAAACCACGGAAAACCATCTTTAGGGCTACCGATAGTGGGATTCGAACCTACTATCTCCCGGATGCAAGCACATAGCCGCGCGCCTCTACGCGCACGGCCAACTCGCCCAGTTGATTGAAGAATAAGCTATTAATTTACGTAAGGAGCTTTGGTTTAAAAGTAACACTCGCCAACGTATGTAATGATGCTTTACCATTCAAAGTATACTTATTAGCCTGAAAAACAGAAGGAAGCCCACAATAACAGAGCTCCAGGTTCTAGGACACCTGTCTTGGTACGACGGGGCTTGGAACCTAAGAAATGTCACATATTACACTTCACACAGTTCTTGCTCAAAATGCTTCGGCTCAGAACATATTCGGCACGGGAAGGATCAGGAGAGCGTGGAAGCCAAGGAAGACTTGAACACTTTTGGGAAACACAAACTCTATGTGGGAGAACGTTTCCGTACGAGAAAATGGTTCGTGGTCTATAATGGACCACGATATTACGTGGCAGGCCAGGTGTAGTTAGTCTGTTGATTATTCACGTAACAGAACGCAACCCAGCGCCTCTGACAACCATAACGTAGTTAAGATCCTCAAATTATGTGTTACTGGGCTGAGTGGCTCAGACGGTTCGGGCGCTGGCCTTCTGACCCCAACTTGCCAGTTTCCATCCTGGCTCAGTCCATTTGAAGGTCCTGTGATACGTCAGCCTCGTGTCGGTAGGTTTACTGGCATGTAAAAGAGTCCCTGCGAGACTAAATTGGCGCACCCCGCCGTCTCCGAAAACCGCAAAAGTAGTTAGTGGGACGTAAGTTGCGTGTCCCAGCTTCGACGTAGATTTTACCCTCCAATTGGTCGGGTCTGCGAGTGATGCCGTCTTCAGCATTACAATGTCTCATCACGAATCTTCTCCCGAGGCCACGCTATGTACCCTCCAGAATAATCAGCGCACACGTTCCTCGAGTAATCAAGATTGAAGAGGCTCCTTAATTCAAAACATACATTAAACATAAGTCATCAAATGGATTATAACCAATGCGAAGTCCTTCCCGTACAACATGTGACACTTTATACGTCTCTTTTCCCACTCTATTCATTTCTGCTTCCTCTTTTTCTTACTTCCGTTCAATTCCCCGGCTTCTAGGATGCCGTTGTCCTCTAGCGAAACACTTTGCCCCGAACTCGCGGCCAGTGTATTTGTCGAGGAAGCTGATGGTTCCAGTATTACAGCATTTGGTGTGAAAGCGATCAGAATGACCAACAAACAACTGCGCAGCTCAACTATCAACTGACCTTGAAAGAAAGCAACGCGATAGTCTGGGTGGGAATTAGTGCTTTTTGGGCGAAAGAGCGCGGGATGCAGTGTGGCAACACTAACTTGGACTTTGATCTTTCCCCAGTAATGTCACATTTTCTCCAGGTGGACCTTCTTTCTTTCCTGTGACCACGACGTACGTTTCTTCTTCACAGGTTTTTCCTCAGTACCAGAATCTGTTCCACACCGTACTTCTTAGTCTCCATTATTCATACGGCATGGTCTTTCTTGTTTAGACCCCTCTTTAGACCCTCTCTACCTCCAAGTAGAGCTCTCAGTTGTGACGTCTCCGAATTCCCCCTTTTGCAGCATCGACCCTAGGATCTTTCAAACAATTTCTCATTTTCAGTTTCTGAATCAATCGTTTTCTATTCGGTGACAGACACTCCAAGTGTTTCAGCTTCACATTCCGTGACGCAATGTAGCTGGTTTGTTTACCCTCGGACAGATGGCTCTCTCGTCTGACAAGTGCGCTCTAATTCTCATTAATGCGTCTTACAGCTGGCAACAAAACGAGAGTGGCAGCGGGGAGTCTCTGACGAAAATGAATGTGGCGCTTTTCATAAAACTAACAATTGATTATACGTCAAAAAGTATTATTTTACAATACAAGGGTGAGTCCATGAGATATGACACTGGCCGCGTAACGTCGTCACAAAATGGCCTGGCGTGACACGGAGATAAAGATATTGGCGGCTTTGTGATTCAATATTCACCAATTTTGGCTAAAAGGTCCAAATATGAGACTAATAAGAGTCTATAGAAATGACAAGCAAGGCTAAACTATACTTCTGGAGAAAAAATGAGACGGCTACGGCTGCTGCTGTAGTTGGACACCAGAGGTTCTTCGTTTGTCCGTGACAAACCGAGCTTTCTATAGCAATTCCAGGCGTTTGAAGGTTTTCTCTGTGCACAATTGTGATGAACACTTAGGATACCGGAACTTTCTTCACGTAGATGCGAACAGTTTTGACTGACGACCACGACGTCGGCCGTAATGAGAGGGAAGAGTTTTAAAGTCTATCGTCACTGGCGATGAAGCTTGGGTCCTGTAGAAACCAAAGAGCAGTCTAAGCAGTGGATGCATTCTTCTTCTGCAAACAAGCCCGAAAAGTTGAAACTGGCATTGAGGAACCAGAAAATAGCTAACACTTGGCACTATAAAGGGCGTCTTGTTGCTGGACTTTATGAAGCAGGAAGCGGTCGAGACGCACATTACCTCACTGGCGGCAGACATTTTTGCAGAGGGCATCGGAAAGCTGGTGTCACGATACGAAAAATGCCTAAATCGTTTTGGCGAATGTGTGAAAAACATATGTATGAACTTACTAAACTTTCCGTGGTAAATCATTTTGTGATGTCGATGTGTTTTTTTATAGCCCATCGGAGGTTGAAAAAAATCCCCCAGAGAATGGCCCGTGTTATGGCTGTTTGTAGTACATATGTTGTTTTAACACTGGAGGAGCATCCATCACTCCAGGAGGCGAATTTTACACCTTCATTCGTCTTCCGCCGTGGATCACGATTTCTTACGCAATTGAAGCAACCTCATACACCTGTCTTTCATTTGCCGGTTTCCGGGGTTATTCAATGGCATTTGTTGGATGTTTTTACAATGTAATAACATCTTCCCCGTTCTTGTCACCCACGAAGGTGCGGACCTTCTTCACACGAACTCCATTACACTGTTGCTGTCGTGTGTGTTGAGACAGTGCCTCACACTCCGGACGGGAACTGATTCCGAGACCTTGTCAACTAAAGGCCACGAAGCTCGCCAATTACTAGAGACAATCTGCGAGCGTGTATTTCATGAATAAACTAGTCTTCTTCTCGCTCAATAACAATACGCTACAAAATACTGAATACACACGCAACAATAACACATTTATTACACGCTCACTGCACTACGCCATTGCTTTATTAATATTACAATGTTTATCACTAATTGTTACTATTATTAAAAAATACATCGCAATTGGCAAATATCCCGGTGGCAATGAACATAGTAAAGTAAAAACATATTGACCCCACAACAACGAGCAATCCCATGGAAAGAAAATAATAGAATTACTACGAGTCGAAATCCAGCATCATCATATGCAAGTTAAGTATTTCCAGTGCTTTAGGCTGAACATTACATTACAACATCGTCATTTACAAATTTACACGTGATACGAAATTCCACTCTCAGAGTGTTTAAACTACAAGGCACCCACAATGGAACACTCTCTCAGTGTCGCTTTGAGCCAACTGCCTCGTCGGGAAAAAGGCATTCTGTCTTAAAGTAAATCGCTAATTTTGTATGTCCTGATAACGTCCTTAACCAGCTCGAGTCCCGTTGGTAGAAAACTTCACCATCAGAATGTTCGCATTCTAACCACAATACTGCATTCAATTGGAAACCTTTATATAGAGTTAGGTCATATGAAGCTGTTGATGGGCACTTGTCCGTCGAGTGGAGACGTAAAGCCTTAGGCAGACCTCTTACTGTTATCCGCCAGGAGTAGCTTATGTGGCGACAACGGGTTGCACCTTATCCCTACCTCTCATGTCCAACATGTCCTCCCCCATTCCCAGCAATAAATAAGACTAGAGCAGAACTCAACCACTGGCTTCTTTTATAAAGACCGAACGCGCTGAGAGTCACACGGGTTGTGCTGTGGGACGTCGTTCTCGAGACCACGAGTTCGATGGGCCAGCGGGCTGTGTGCCCAATTTCCATCGCGATCCAACGGACACCTGAAAGGCGACGCGATCTCTTGTAAGCGAGCTGGGGGCACAGCAGAGCCCCGCCGTCGCGACGCCAAGTAAGTGGTCGCCTAGCAACGCCGTGTTGTTCACTTGTTAATAATTGACGAGCACTTTAAGGCGATTAATTTGACTAATAGCGCGGTCTCTATTATTCATTACATAATAGATGCAATACAATTGAAATGAATGTGTCACTCAGTTCGCTGTTAAGTAGGTCGACCAAACTGTTCGCGGGGAAAGTACTCTGCGCTCAGTGGACACTCGCTTTGGCAAGTCCATGAGGACTCATGGAGGTCTGGACAACCATCCTCCATTAACAATAATGGTGGTGGTGATTATTGGTTTTAGAAGGGCTACAACTGGACAACCATCCTCTATTAACACTAATGGTGGTGGTGATTATTGGTTTTAGAAGGGCTACAACTGGACAACCATCCTCTATTAACACTAATGTTGGTTGTGATTATTGGTTTAAAAGGAGGTACAATTTGGCAACCATGGTCTATTAACACTAATGGTGGTGGTGATTATTGGTTTAAGAGGAAGTACAACTGGACAACCATCCTCTATTAACACTAATGGTGGTGGTGATTATTGGTTTAACAAGGGCTACAACTGGACAACCATCCTCTATTAACACTGATGGTGGTGGTGATTATTGGTTTAAGAAGGGCTACAACTCGACAACCATCCTTTATTAACACTAATGGTGGTGGTGATTATTGGTTTTAGAAGGGCTACAACTGGACAACCATCCTCTATTAACACTAATGGTGGTGGTGATTATTGGTTTAAGAGGAAGTACAACTGGACAACCATCCTCTATTAACACTAATGGTGGTGGTGGTGATTATTGGTTTAAGAAGGGCTACAACTGGACAACCATCCTCTATTAACACTAATGGTGGTGGTGATTATTGGTTTAAGAGGAAGTACAACTGGACAACCATCCTCTATTAACACTAATGGTGGTGGTGATTATTGGTTTTAGAAGGGCTACAACTGGACAACCATCCTCTATTAACACTAATGGTGATGGTGATTATTGGTTTAAGAGGAAGTACAACTGGACAACCATCCTCTATTAACACTAATGGTGGTGGTGATTATTGGTTTAAGAAGGGCTACAACTCGACAACCATCCTCTATTAACACTAATGGTGGTGGTGATTATTAGTTTTAGAAGGGCTACAACTGGACAACCATCCTCCATTAACAATAATGGTGGTGGTGATTATTGGTTTAAGAGGAAGTACAACTGGACAACCATCCTCTATTAACACTAATGGTGGTGGTGATTATTAGTTTTAGAAGGGCTACAACTGGACAACCATCCTCTATTAACACTAATGTTGGTTGTGATTATTCGTTTAAAAGGAGGTACAATTTGGCAACCATGGTCTATTAACAGTAATCACTGCAAAGAATGCCTGATTCAGCTAGCCGAGCCCAAGTTGAGCACTCCCGGTCCCCGCTTTTGTGGCCTCTTAGGAGAGACAGGGGATACCGTGGCTGCATGCTTCCACAGTTGCCCACAGTGAAGTGCAAGTCCTTGATAATCAGAACACACCACTTGTTATAGATGATCTGTTCTGAGTTCAAATATGGCGAGTAACCTTCACTCACCACTTCCACCTCGGAGCAGAGGAAAATCACCACGTTCTTCTAGCTCTACTTTTTAGGAGAGGGTGATACCCCGCAGGAGTTCTTCTAATTGCCAGTAAATGTAGGGACACTCTCCCAGGCTGCTTGTTACCACCTGACGTGTGTCCAAGACTAATGGTGGTTCTTGTGATCTCTATAGTAAATACTGCTAATGAAGCCGAACTGATGGCCGGCTTTTTGCTGACGACACTACACTTCCGTTATCAGCCTTCCACTTCATTTAACACCACAACGGCTCATGAAAATAATAATAATAATAATAATAATAATAATAATAATAATAATAATAATAATAATAATAATAATAATAATAATAATAATAATAATAATAATAATAATAATAATAATAATAATAATAATAATAATAATAATCATCATCATATAGCTTACCCTACTCCTACTCCTTGGCTGAAGGGTGAGTGTTGTGACCTTAGGTTCAGAGGGTCTCGGGTTGGATTGCGGACCGGGCCAAGGATTTTAATCGCGTGTGATTAATTTTTCTGTGTCGGGGACTGGGTGTTTGTGTTTCTTCCTCCACGTACGGTTAGCGGCCGTAAAAAATGGCAACATTGACCCCGTCAGCGGCCACGTGCCATTTAGGCTGCTTATGAGTCAATTTCGAAGTTCCGATTTACTCTACGAGACGGCAGAGGAACGGATCACTTCTGGGTGACGGACTTTGTCAAGTGAACACCAGATGTCACCAGAGATGTCATTACCTGTGCAGAGTTTGAACCCGTCACCTTGCCGGCACTGGTCCACAGAGGGAGCTCAGAGCACACAGCGCGGAACACTGGAATAGCCTGAATTTTTCCTTCAAGCACGAAAATAATTTTCTCTGTAAAATTTCACTTGCTGAAGGAATATAAAGTGGGCTTTGATCTTAAAGAAAATAATTCCTTAATATCATTTCTACGTTTCTACGCAAACAAATTTTCCTGTACGATCGCAGTCTTTGTCAGCTTATGGCATGTTCTCTACTCTACAGGATAAAATGATTTTAATTTCTTTAGAAAATCTATGAGATTAAGATTGGCATTACCGGTGCATGTTCCGCCATGTTTGCGATCCCTTCTTTTATCCGGTTACTTTCCTGGTAGGATTTGGCGTCGCTCAACGCACTCAAGGTTTTTGGCGACGGGAGGATTGGAAAGACAGCGATGTGGCCCTAATTAAGGCACAGCATTCGCCTGATGTGAAAATGGGAAACCACGGAAAACCATCCTCATGCGATTCGAACCAACTATCTCCCGAATGCAAGCTGATACCTGCTCGACACTCACGGTATGTCCTGAAAGGAGGAACTGCATTTCCAAAACCAAGAGCAGAAGCCACGTCGTAAGTTGTGAACTGGGTGGAAGCTGACTGGACTGCTTCTCAAAGGCTTGCTATTGGAACGTATCTTGAAGAACCCATGTGTGCTACTGCACTGAGCGCTGTGTCCCTGATTCTTGACAGCTTCACTCGTTCGCAAATATTTAGTTGTGCCGCTGCCCTGTGGTTCTCCAAAACTGGCAGCTTGTTCTGAAGTCTGCTACCACTCGCGCAGTCCTCCGATTGTACCCTATTGTTCTATTGATGTGGCCAGTAAGTGTCTGTTCGTGTTTGTGCGGGCTGATTTGATGGCCAGGTACAGAGCAAGGGCGGATCATGAGAGAGATTTCTCGGCTTTTGCTGCCCGCTTCTTCATTCATCGAGTTTATTCCTAACATGGCCTTTAGTTCCTTCTGCCATTGTTCCCACTGGTTTATAACAGGTAGTATACTTCCATCCGGGTGCTACGTTTAAAATGTAGCTCTCAACAGGAGTTTGAAGGGAAAGTATAGGCCTATTTTTATAATGACGATGATGATTTTAGGTCATCAGCCCTACATATTTTAAGATTAACAAATTGTTTATTCGCCTGAGTAATTGTATCCCTTTTAGAGTATGGTTTAGTAGTGAAAGTGGTCCTGACGGTCCCCGTGACAAGCGTGCGCACGTTAACAGCTACACGAAGATTTCGTTCGAACTGTATGATGCCTAAATTGTCCATTGGGACGTATATTATAAGATCTTGAGGTTAAAATTGGCTGTTTGTAATCTTATATTAAGTACTCGGCCTACTTCTCTTCCCTTGCTTTTTGCCAGTAACTTAATCTTCTTCGTCTTCTTTTTCCTTGCTGTATAGTGTCATGAGTACTGGGAGATTTTTCTGGGTGTTCAGTGATTCTCTGTGCTCTATCCATGCTTCGGCCGGAGTTTCTGGCAGTACATCAGCAACTTGATGTCCGTAGAACTTCAGGGTCATCCTATTATGACATTAGTGAGGTGTTCAGAGGACTTATATATTTCTTAATCTCTTTCTGATTCCTAATATCGGCGTTCTCTAAGCTCCTGCTGCTCTTGACAGTGAGATTGTTGTCATCCCAAGGTGGTGCAGGTCTTCCCATGGAGGCGTGCTGCACGTACCATTTTAACCACATATACCAGCCATTAATAAATTTCTGGCAGTACGGGGAATCGAACCCGGGTAGTTAATAGTGCTGACCGTTAGGCTAGGGAAGCAGACGTTCCTCATTCAGTGATGATCCTGTACACTACTCTGCATCTTTCTGTGATATTCTGCGAAACGAAATGACAGTTTATATTTTCTTAATATGATTTTTCGCTCGGCTATGAAACGTGCAGTTTTTTTACAGGGAGTTCACCAAGTTCCACAACATAAAATTAAAATAGTGAAAATTGCTATGAAGTTCGTTTACTCTTAGTATGAAAAATGAAAATCCACAGCCTGTTTCCAGTAATTCGAAGGGCAAGAATGGAATGAGTGAAGCCCCATCTAGCGGCGAGGATAGGAATTCTGCCGGCTGCCGAAACCTGTCGCACTCCTCTGCAGCAATGATTAATGACTGACAGATGAAATTATATTGCAGAGAGTTGCTGGAATGAAAGACAACGACGAGGAATATAAGAGTTCCCGCTTTGTCCAGCACAAATTTCACATGGAGTGACCGGAATTTGAAGCACGGAACCCAGTGGTAAGAGGGCGGTGCGCTATCACCTGTGCCAAGGAGGCACCCATTCAAAATATATTTCTTCAAATGATTTCCATATATATGTCTTTTATCGGTAGAGGAAACACTTGAAAAGTTTGTTTTCCCCCATAAAATGTAACTAATCACGTACACAGTTTGAAGACACACATGCTATTTTCCTTTTGACAGCCTTTCCTAATTAGGTAACACACTGTTGTAGGTGCAAGTGTCGTACCACTGACCAGTGCAGAGTGATACATGAATGTTTTCTGAACTCACATAAATAACTATTTATTCGTCATTTAACTTGATTGTATTTTGAATGATATCCAACTTTTTCTGTAAACATACTCAGTACATTTAAGTGTATTTAAATCATTCCTTTCCTGTTCCCTAAATCTTCCCCCTCAATGTTGCCAGTGCTGCGGAATGAATGGATTAACCCATCAAATGCTTTTCACTCGATTGTTCGACCCGATTAAATTTAATCTTGGAGTATATGAACTGTCCTTTTGGTGGTGATTTGTGTTTTATTAGGAAGTTCAACTGTCCTCTATTAAAGAGCGAAAATGGGAGGGGTGCGATATTTCGAAAAATGAAGGAATTGGCCAAAGAAAGACAAGGGCCACGAAGGGCGTGAATATGAAAGACTCCCTAGGCCTCCATACGGAATACCGTTGGGATCTGAAAAGAACAAGAGTTGACCAAGGGAGGTCGGATAGGATAAATGAAAGTGAGGAGTCCGGTACAAGTAAGTGAAAGCAATGCCAGGACTCAGGTAAGGGCCCCTTTTACTCGCCTCTTACAACAGGCAGAGGTACCGCCCCACTCACAGTGAGACGGGTTGTCATTCAAGTATGAGTTCTTATTAGCACAAAGGAGTTTTACCTAGGAACAGATAGAAATGGCTCCCGGTTTCTCCACGTGTAATATGCCTGACAGAATGGACACCGAGGAACTTCCAGGACAGACTTAAACGACCTCTCTCACTGCACTCCCCTCAACACGGTACGTTCAGTGTGACATTCATTACTAATCTGGTGTTAACACCTCGCCAAATTAATGGGAAATATAGCAAACCATACGGGCGATGGAGGCCGCTGGAGGAGTGCTGCACCTCAGGACCACACGACACTTGCCACAGTAATAATATTTGATTGTTTCTCCTTCTGTGCACGACGAGGGGCAGTTTCTACTCCTCTCAGAACTTCTTCATTCTGCGTGGTTCCTCCTTCTTTCCTCAGACCAAATGCTCTTAAGCCTTCCACTACATTCCAAACACCTCTCTGAATTGGATCTTTTTTGAACTGATCTATCCACGCGTTTAACCCACTTCGTGGTCGCCTTTAGTTACTCTGGTGATGTGATTGAATATTTTCTTTGCTCATAAATCTTCAGTCTTTTCTTGCGAATGTGTCAGCAAGCTTGTCCATATTTCTTTACAGGCTCTCTTCCTCCGTATACTGTAGCAAATAAACCAAGAGGTTTTGACCTACAGAGTCGCTTGGCTGCCGAGTCCTTCACTCTCTTGTTATAGGAACGAACACGTTAAAATACGAACACAACCGTCTTGCAGGTAGCGCCGTTCACCAGAGCGCTTCAAGGATGACGATTATTGTCCTTCATTTCTGTAGATGATTTAGAGAACTGTACCACTTTATCAAGAAAGCTGCCATAATATCGTTAATTCCTAATTAATTTTATGAAAACATCTCGTGAAGGTTAGCAAATCGATATTATATTATTGAGGAAATACTATTGTAATACGATTAGATAAATATTTATAATGTTGTGTCAGTATTGTTCCAGGAAGAAACATCTTCACTGAGTAATAACGCAAATTTCTCTTCCTGCTGCCTGAAGCCTTTTTGAAGTTTTCTACACAACGTTTAACACTGTTTCTTTCTCTTTTCGTTCCAGGTAAGTTTCTGATTGCAGTGTGGCGAGTGGATCTTAGAACGTAAGTCACTTACAACTAGCAGCTCTGTCTGCTCCACATTTCCTCCATCACCAAAATTGTGTGGGTTGTCAGTGCTATCTTCCATAACAGACCTTGAATGTAAAAAATACACTGTTCAACCATTAATGAAGAATTATTTATCGGCCTACGCTATTTGAGGATAATTGTAGTTTTTATGGACCTCATAGCTCCTGTATGCGTTATGAATATCTCCCGGTTGAGTCATGGGATCTCATGTTTAAGATTACTAGTAACACTATTTTGTTCTTTGTCACCAGCCATCCAGTCTAAAGTGTAGATTAATTCCACTTATCTGTATTATTGCCAAAGTATCGTTGCAGTTTCCAGAAATACCGATGTTTCTGATTGATTACATACAGAATTACTGAGAGATATTTGTAATGAGCTGAATGATAGTGGAAGTGATTTTGGTCTTCTAATTGTAGACGAAGGTGCAGCTGATGGAGAAGGCATAGAGGTTGTGAACAGTTTGAAAGCACGAAATGTGTCACGTATACTACAAAAGTCCTTCTAGTGTTCTTGAATTTGTTGATGGCGTTTTCAGTGATGAACAGCGCAAGTATGGAGCGAGTGTATTAAAAGAGAGCCTAGTTACTGAAGGAGAGAGATGTGATACGGCCAGTGCCTTTTCACTATTGCGATCGGAGTTCGAATGTAAGCACATACGTGTGGAATTCATAAAATACAATGTCAAGTCCCTGTGCATCGTAAACGTTTGGACTGTTCACTGACCATTGAACATGTGTGGTGAACAAGGTTCACTTAGAATGCTTGTATTGCGAGGCAGAAGAGAAGCAACTTTTCGAAGAAAGGAGGTTTCGCCGGAAAGGTCACGAAAGTGTTGACTCCTTGGGTGTCACAAACCTTCCAGCTCCATAGAGAAGAAGACAGCGGATAGATTTCCTGAAGGGTTTTCTCTCTGCATAATGGCATTATGTACACCGATCAGCCAGAACATTACGATCACCTACCTGATAGACCTTATGTCCGCGTATTGCACGGATAACAGCGGTGACGGGTCTTGGCATGGACGCAATAAGATTTTGGTAGGTCGCTGGAGGGAGTTTGCACCACACCTGCTCACACAAGTCACTTCATTCCAGTAACTTACAGAGAGGGTTGCAATGAGATCTGACACTACGTTCAGTCACATCCCAGGTGTGTTCGATCGGGTTAAGATCTGGCAAGTTGGGAGGCCAGCACCTCAATTGCAACTCGCCACTGTATTCCTTGAACCCCTCCATCACTCTACTGGCCTTGTGACATGCCGCTGCCGTTGGGAAACATGACCGGCATGAAGGGATGTTCGTGGTTTGCTACCAGAGTACGATTCTTCTCGGCCGTCATGGTGCCTCGCACGAGCTCCATTGCACCCATGCATGCCCACGTGTATGTTCCCTCGAGCACAATAGAGCTTGTCTCCGTCTCGCAGTACAGGTGTCAAGGAGCTGTTCCCCTGGATTCGACCGATTCGCACCCTCCCATCAGCATGATGAGGAAGGTATCGGGATTCATCAGACCGTGCAACGCTCTGCCACTGCGCCAACGTCCAGTCACTATGGTCACGTCCCATTTCAGTCGTAGTTGCCAATGTCGTGGTGCTAACTTTGGCACATGCATGGGTCGTCGGCAGCGGAGGTTCATCCTTAGGAGTGTTCGGTGCGCTGTGTGTTCAGACACACTTCCAGCATTAAAGTCGGATGTTACTTCCACCACAGTTCGCCGCCTGTCCCGTTTTACCAGTCTGTCCAACGTACGACGTCCGACATCTGTAATGAGGGGTGGCCTCCAAATCTCTCGACTTTTGGACGTATAGTGTCACCTTGGTTTCGGCACTTGTTGAGGACACTAACCACGGCCACCTGACAAGTCGTGCAGCTTCCGAAATGTTCGTGTCGAGCTTCTGGGCCATCACAAACTGATACTACATGCACCATGCGTGTGTCTGACTGCTCTCGCCTTATCGATAGTAGCTAGGTGGTCAGTAGTTGCGGATATCCACAGGGTCTGTAATACCGTGCGCTCTTTCTGTTTTTCAGTGGACATAGGACTCTTTTTACGCTTTTGTCTCCATCTCAGATTTCACGCGATCATCTCTCGAATTATAGAGCGTATTGTACACAGTTTCACACGAAAGAACTTCCACCGTAAAGTAACTATTCCAGCACCGTTCTCTTGGGGATTTCTAAACATTATTTAAATTAAACTTACCCGCATTATTTCATTTGTATTTGAAACTCGTCACCCAGTGCTTTACATAAACATCAGAGTTCACGATCTACTGCATAATACGCATAATCCACCCAAGTTCAACTTTTACAACAAACTTGAACTAAGACTTGTTCACTGTGTGGTGGTGGTGGGTTGTGTACATGTTCGTAAGATGTGTGCTCTCTTGTTGGACCGACCATGCTGTTGAAGGATGTTTGGATGCTTCAAATAGATCCCTGTGTTAGATTGCTAAAATGTAGTGCAGACAAAACGGTTGTAAAAATTCGGGACAAGTCGAACGTTTTTACTGTCCGCATCAGCCACATAGTCTACGCATGTTTGGGATGAGAAAACACAGTGCTCAGAACTTCCTGCCACCTTGTATTCGGGGAGCTCCCGATAGTTAAGATACACAGGCTCCTTCGAAAACAAGAGGGTGCTTGTGAAAGAAGAGACGAGTCAAGGGGAATTGGCGAGTAACAGAACTCACTTCTGACTACGAGACGTCACATACCTGTATCATGTCTGGCAATGGTGTGGCTTCACTTATCTGAGTTAGGCTACCTCCCCTGTTTTAATGTATTTCGTCAGGTGTCAAGACGACATCTTTCACCATTCCGACTTGGTCTGCCGGATTCTAAAGCGTGATCTTGCGACTCGGAACATGGTGAACAGTCCTGCTCAGTTCAATAATCTGTGAGACCCAGGCACGGTCCGTCTCGTTCAGCGCTACGATACGTTGTCGTAAGTCTAGTGATAGCAGCCTCCCGGTCTTCTGGGATGTGCTGCCTATCACCACACTCTTCGCGACGGCAGGCTGATGTGTAATAGCAACTTCTGGCTTCACGACGAAGACAACGGGATACTATCTCATTTTCCTTGTACGCCTTTTCTGTGCCGCCCAATACTACCTATGGGGATCCAAGCAGCCTTCGGGTTAAACATTAAAGATGAAGAGCATTACAACATTATTTGAATGTGTTTCTCGCTATTTCTCATCCTGCTCGTCTAATTGTAGTCACAGCGTCTTTTGAACGATGGCTCAGAATTGTCTGAACAGGCTCTTGGAAGGTTGCGAACAGACTCACTTCCGATGGGGGAGCTGTATTCAGTCTTATCTCTGTATTTCCTTTTACATTAACAGTTTACAGACCGGACGAAGTCTCAGAGGGCGCGATAAAAAGGGGAAGACTGCCTTTGGGGTGATTGTTCGTGACTTGATCGGGAAGTCTTTGAAATGTGGTTGTATCACGGAATGTTGGAGGTCCATCGGTACATACGAGGAGATAGTCTGTCATGAAATTCCCCGGAGGCAATTCTGGATGATATGAAACAAAGAAACAAACAAAGAGATAAGTTAAACTGTGGACGACAATGGTCAAAATTTCTGCATCGTGAAAGGACTATACAGAACATTGAAACGATTAAATTGTGGAAGCGTTGTGGGCTTTCAAAAAGGTGATTCAAAGCACATACCTTGAAAATACCAAAAAGGGGAAAATAAACCAAAACATCATCGCTGTCTCCTGATGGGCTACAATGGCATTCTATTAGGCTAAACGCATACAGAGGGCTTGAAAACTGCAAGCAAATCGAAAGGGACCAAAATAAATCCACTAAAACGTAAGAGAATTCTAGGTCATCGGACACGATGTCTTGCAAGGGACAAATACCTAAAGAAAAATAATACGCAGAAGGTGGCGAGGATCCGAGATCACACGGTAGTTGTCCAGAGCTGTCGGAGACAGACGATTGTCACAATGTATAGACGAATTGTAGAATACACCCAGTGAGACCGCTATGCACAAACAGTACAGCGTTGTTCACAAGACATTGTAGCTACAATCAAATGACAAAGACAAGTTGAAATCTCGCTCTTGTCAAGTGAAAGCTTGTCACGCAATTAAAGTCACAAATTGCAATTCTCGTTCACAAGGAGAGCTCTTCACATCACTTTCTGTTCGTCTGTGTCGGTCTCTTAAGGGTCCTCACAATGAAACATAAACGTTTAAGTAAGGTATTCACAGTGGAAGACGGAAATGAACTCAGGCCCATTTGTGATGAGAGCTACTGTTTACAGTATGACCTGTCTCAGTCTTATCCTTGACTCACACACCAATATGGATGTGGTTGAGATATGGGAGATTAGGGTTAGCAACACTAAACGGTCGGTTGAAACCTATCAGGAAACACGCCTGCTCCCTAAGCTTTGTTGAGATGTCATCAGCAGGAGAATGTCGTATGTGCTCGAAGTGTAAACGTTAAAGCGTCCGCTCTTCTCAATCGTACCAAAATCGATTAAATGAAATGTAGGTTTTCGGGTGTCATTCTAGTTTTGGGTTCAGATGTAATCTCCTGCTAAGCAAAAGTTGTGTGCAATTCCGCATTTGGCCTTGTTAATAGTAGGCGGGGTAGTCCCACTCACTTTACACGTTACGTTAAGGGGAGCGTGGCTGACACTCTTCCAACTCATGTATTAGTCAAGACTATATCAGACTTCAATGAAGGAAGACGCACCCAAATGTCTTCCGCGGCTCGCGACTTAAACCTGAACCGATTATAGCGACATCACGACACATGGTATCGACAATGTTAAGAGCTTGGAACAACAATGTAAAGCTTATTGTACACTTCAGAGCAGTTCAATAATCGCTGTCAAGATCTCACAAAGGAAAGACACAAACAATATGGCGATTTCTAAACTGGGATTGCGGGGCTGAGTGGCTCAGACGGTTGACCCCAACTTGGCACGTTCGATCGCGGCTTAGTGCGGTGGTATTTAAAGTTGTTCGCATACCTCAGCCTCGTGTCGGTAGATTTACTGGCACGTAAACTAACTCCTACGGAACTACATTCAGGCATTCCTCCGCCTCCCCGAAAGCCATAAAAGTAGTTAGTGCGACGTAAAGCTATTATTATTATTATTATTATTATTATTATTATTATTATTATTATTATTATTATTATTATTATTATTATTATTATTAAAGCTGGAAACAATCGCGAGGGTCGCCAAGGGGTTCAGTGTATCACACTCAACGATTTGTACCATTTGAATGGACAGAGAAAACATCTGGTTTTGTAGCCAAGACTGTATGCGACATTGTCGCTACTTCTTTCCTTACTTATTACTTTATGCTAGCAGATGTACCCGTGCTTCGCCACGGTATTCTCCCTTGTATACGGAGTTCTGTGTAAGTTACGGTACACGCAGTGAGTAGCGCTATCCGAGAATCTAAACGCGGAGGATCCCATACGTTGTTTCCGATGTAAGGTGGTCGTTGGGGAAATTTTGATGGCAATAGCAGGTCACAGTTCCTACATGCATTCACAGTCGAGTTGGAGAGATTTGATTATAATCTAGAAATACTGGGCTATCTCAAGTATAAAGAATCGAGTTACGACAATAAGGCGCAGGACCAAAGTTGAAGATCTCTCCAAATTGAGCGGCGGTTGTGAAATGATTTATCGTTTACAAAGTAGTTACAACGAAACGAAACATTGAAATTGCCTCCAGGGGCCTAAACAGCCAGTGTCCAGTGACCAAGCGAACATAACAAATGTTGTTTAATATCAAGCAACGTTTCACATGTGGTGCAAGGAAATCAATAGTATAAGAGAAAATGGAAGAAAACTTTTGAGGTTTCCCTACAAACCCCCATTCTATTCAGTGATTTTTACATCATACGCATACCTAAACTTTCATGTGGATGATAATACTCTATATATGAAGTTTGGTCCAGATCTATGCAGCCGTTTGCCGGGATAGTGGAACAGACGGACAAATAGACACGAAAACTAAAAACCGCTGATCCGGTCTTGAGTTGACGTAAAACGCATGAATATCTGAAAAAATGGCAACATAAACGAAATTACATGAGAGCGCCCCCCCCCCTCCACAAGTTTTCTGACATATATTGCTTACGTTCTGTCCCACTCGCATTGTAAATACAGTACATATTCGAGTTACGTTTCTTGAAGTCTTGACTTTATTCTGCTAACTAACCAGGCAGCCTAAAACTCACTGATATGACGTTGTACAACCCTGTTTGTGCCACTACCGTTTGTAACGAGTGTTATGAGTCGTCATAACCAGTTTCGACTGTATTACATTCTCTGTCATGTTGCCAACGCTGTGAGCGATGTTAGTACGTTGGTCCGTACATTTCAGCGGACCGTCTGAGTGAGGAAAGTAACGAGAAACTCCTCATTTCCTGAGTACACCTTGGCCATCTATGGCAAGAAAGCAACGTTTGGTGACGAGACACAAGCAGTCCATTTTACCAACCAAGGAGTGCTTGGAGCCTTGCTTCTTGTGAACCATTCAGGGTCCGACACCCTCTCTGAAGCCAACGGTGGCTTCGTGGTGGTTGGTAATGTGATGTTTGTTACGACGAACGCAAACACGCAGTTCCCGTAACCAGTGAACATCCGCGGCGTATCAGGGAACAGAAGAAAGTGCCAGGAGTGGGCGGGGTCACCTCCGAACAGTTCTGATAGCTCACCTCCACGACAAAACAATCACTTCATGCATTACACTGGTCAACACCTATTTTGGTGTCAGTTATATATCAGTTAATCCTAATATTGAAACGGTCTTGCTAGATCGGCTCTAGTTTTTTATATATAGGGATTCCTACCGGAAAGTTTAAAAACCACGAAAATGAACACGAAAAGTATAAATGTACTGCCAAGGAGTATTGAAACTATATCAGGTCATCATAAAGTCAACATATGACAAACAGAATGACACTGAGTTCAGAAAGCAACAGAGTCTTCACTGTTATTCCAAAAGAAATCTCTGTCTATATGATCTTCCAGCAATAGTGGGCATAAACAGATACTTGCACTGCAGAATGTTTGGTAGAAATAAGCTACCAGCGTAAAGGGTGTACAACAATGGACTTAAGATGGCTCCTTGAGGAACCACTGTTCGTAGACCGAACAATTCGTGTGGTTGAGCTGCTCTAGTGCACGACTGAGACAGAGTTTATTTTCCGTCCGATCGCATCCAATGTGGCTTTATCCCCGGAGGGAGTCAGGTCCCTCCTCTCTGGTGAAATCCATACATAGGCCCAAGTAAATGCCGGGTGAGTCTTGAGAAGTAGCGATAAGAGATTTGGGTACGTGAAACACTAATCTACGGCAAATATAAGAAGGACGATCCGAGCGGATACACCTCAAGTTGTGTGCGAGAATTGTCGACCATAGTAAGGCAGCTGTGACGTCATGTCACGTCCGCGTCTGGCTGCGGTACGGGAGAGACTGAAACGTGCTTCCCAGTACTGTCGGCTTAACGTCTCCATGTGACGGATGAATCGTGTGCCCTCAGTCGATCTGGCACCATGAGCACCAGGCGAGCTGCTCCACGCCGTATGAGCGAACTGCGTGTCTACTTAAGATGAAGTCTAAGACGGCAGAAGTCCCCGAGCCATCGAATTTAACCAATCAACGTTAATGTTCCCAACGGGGTCTAGAATCAAACCCGAGACCCATTGCACTAGAGGCCAGCTCTTTTCAAACACGCCCGCAGTGGAGGAGCACGGGGCCTTCATGATTGGTTCCGCCGTTATCGTCGCCCCAAGTAGGCAGGTTCTCAGTCTCGGCGTCTTTCTGTTAGGAGGCCGCACAACAAATGAGATGAATTAATTATCAAAATTGCTGCGGTCTAGTATTAACACTACAGAAAGGGTTCCATCTGTTTCACGATATAATTACTCTTCTCACAGCTACTCTGGGACTTCCTCCCCTAACACTCCAGTCTTTCAAAGAATGGAAGCACCTACAAACGAAAGTCAAGCACTACCCAACATCGTCTAGGTCAGAAGAGTGACCAAGGCACGTCGAATAGCGAGGAGCGGGACGCAAGTAATGCCAGGACTCAGCTAAGGGACCCGTAATCGCCAACCCAGTTGACAGTCCCGGGTCCCGTTTTTGTTCGGCTCTTAACACAAGCAGAGGGTACTGTAAATACCACACGCACGCACAGGGGTTGTCATATCGCGTCTTTTCATCATGTCTGAAAATAAACTTATCATTCTCAGTTTTCATGGATTAAGTACTTCACAACAAGCCTCATTCTTTATGACGTTATACTAAAGTAGCGAAATATCAGAACTGAATATAAAACAGGATAAAGTCTTACAACCCTTGGAAATAATATCCTGAGAGCGGAAAGACAATCCTATAAATATTCAAAATCTTCAACGATATCATATTTCGAAGATCACTGCTTACAATTTCCCTAAGACTCCAAAAACTCACTGAGTAGGATCACTAAATCTGTAACGCGATGTAGAAATACACAAAGACCCTTGCCTAATTTTCAACTGCACTGGAGAATAACACTTATTTTCATTTCATATGCACTCTTAAGAGCGTTGGCGGCTCAGGCGGCAGCCCGCTGGCCTCTCACCGCTGGGTTCCGTGGTTCAAATCCCGGTCACTCCATGTGAGATTTGTGCTGGACAAAGCGGAGGCGGGGCAGGTTCTTCTCCGGGTACTTCGGTTTTCTTTGTCATATTTCGTTCCAGAAACAGTCTCCAACATCATTGTCCCCAGAGGAGTGCGACAGGTCAAATGACTGTGGATTGTCATCGACTCTTAATGAACTATATCACACGACAATTCCACGAGATTCCGATTGTTTCACGATATGATGGCAACGAGAAAGTGTACATATCAATGTGTTGCACCTACAGTCCTGTACTTACATCACGATGCTAATAAATACGAATCGTCAACTAGTGAGTTTGAAAACGTGACGTTGTAAGTATGACGTTGGCGTTCGTCTCCTCCTGTCTTGACGCTGGTTGTGCAAGGCGGATTCTGCTTGATTTGTACAAGGATCACAGTAAGTCAAACGTTCGCGGTGATGCAATGCACATGGTAAAGTGAGTGCTAGCAAGCGGAAGTTTCATTTTTCGACAGTTTGAGTGATAACATGAAACGACAGGCCTAGCTATCTTGTTGCTATCTTGGCTGACTGATAGGACTTCGCGTGACGACCAGTAATCCGAGTTGCGTCCTCGTACTTCTGTGAACTGAGCGCATTAGGTTTACTGGCGTCGCCTTGCGTTTCATTTTAATGGAACTTTGTAAAGACCACGTCATGTCAGTACCGTTTATTATATGGACTCCGCACTTTGACCACAGGTAGTCTCTTGTTGACGTCAGCTGGAGGTGAATTGCAAGGTGGTGGCGCAGCCGCAGTCTTCTTCAGTTCTCATAGTCCCCAGGATTGCTGTTAGCACCTTCCTTTCGAGAGTATCGAGCTTATTTCGGCCGGTATTCTCGGAGCTCTCAAGTTGGGAGCACGGCTGTCACTCGTCACTATCTGACCTCCTTTGGTTAAGTTTTGTTCTCGTCCGACCCCGACAATGTTAAGTTTGCGAGCTCTTTCCTCCCTTTATCTGGTATTTTCATTTCTCCCAAGTGAGAGACGTCCTCCATTTCGCGTACGGCTAGTGTTAAATGGAATAACAATAACCACCTTACGGTATGTGAACGTATCGCAGTGCACTTCTACGAAGGACAGCTTGGCACAAAGCGCGGGGGAAGTCACGGCAGATGGAATAGCATATGAGCCCCTGAGGGCAACAACTTTGTCACTATCACGTCCTCAGGGGCTCATAGGTACTGTTCACTTGCTATTGTACTGCCGTACGCAATGTCTGTGGCTTTGAACCATCTACATTTCGAAACCAGAACAAATTCCACTTTTCTCGTTATTCAAAACTGGACTAGACTTTCTCATTAAAGCCCATTTACAATGAACATTAAACACGGACGCATTCACAACAGAATACGTGAGACGTTACAAGCTCCGAGCTCTCACCTTCGTCATTCCAGGAAAATTCCTCATCGTACTGCAAAGAGAGTTTGCAGTGTCTTGCCTCAATTCAAGACATCCTATTTGCGTCAAAATGCTTGTTTTATGTAATTATGATTAATTTCGTATTGGTTTGATTTTGTTGAATTAGACCATCAATGAACAAAGGGCTGCTGGGGGCGTAAGCCGCGAAGTTACCTGAGGAAGCACCATTGGTCTGCACTGGTTAGAGTAGGGCCTGGACAAGACCGTACTTTTTTTACTTGGCGGGTTGGCAACGCTATGTGCTTCTAGTCGCTAATGGCAATGACGTAACAACGCATTTTACGACAGCCAATAGCAATGCGCTTAGCCATTCAGCAATGGAATATTGCGTGCGCTACTCTTTGTTAGGCTATAAAATTGAATGTACATTTTGGGGTGGGTTGGTGGGTCCCTGGCCATGGCAATGGATACATCTCTTCTTTAAAAGGAATTCCACATAAGTTTTGCATGCTTTATTATACGTCTATATACTATGTATAAAATAAAGGTTTTTTCTGTACATTGCTCAGATGTGTTAATTCGTCGCCTGAATGTCAGTTTTTTTATTTCATTGCCCACACTTTCCGAATGTCCGACGTGGAAATGCGTGACTTTCTACTTAAGTCATGAAAATGAATCTTGAGCTTTAGAATTTAGTGTTTCCTGTGTGTAGGGTACCCTTTCGTGATAGCTGTTATCACCAGGCTACGCAGGTACCACATGGTCAATACTCTTATCTTACCCCTTGATTAGCAACACTTCATACGTTGTTGACCAACTCCATATCCCACATTACTGGAACATTCTACAGCAACACGTACCTGCCAGTGTTCAGTTTGGTGGTATTACTGTCCCCTAGTCTTCGTATTGTGGACTCGTAAGCTGGGCATTAACATTAACACCTTTGCTGGCATTTTCTCAGGAATTATCGGATCTTTTAATGTAACATTTTCCGCTTGCGTTCCCACATAGTCCTACATTAATCTGAATTTGTTAGAGAATAAATATTTCCACGTAAAGGAAGAAATCATTTTGTTAGTCTGGATAATTCCTGACGCTCAGATATTTCAGAAGGGAAAATTGAGTTCAGTTCCATAGTTTGAGAGAACTACGGGAGTACGACAGTGGGATGTGCTCTCAGCATTGTGCGTTTGAGAAAGAATGGAACAAAGTGGTTTGCAGATGATACGGCCTTGCTTGCTCAAACAATTCGGGAACCGAGGTAGAGAGACAAGCAGCTAAAATAAGTCTTCACATCTCCTTCGAAAAACCAAGTCCAAGAAAAAAAGATTGAAGTAGTAAAAGTATTCAGATATCTCGGAGAATGGATTAGTTGGAATGTTGTGAAATGCAAAGTAATGGAATCCAGGAGAAAAATAAACTTGAAGTGGCAAAAGATACAGACAGCAAGAAATCCCTTTCGTGGGGTTTCAGTGATTGAACCAGGAGCACTGAGCTAAATATAGAAACATTTCAAGGAAGATCAGAGTATAACAGGCCTCTGAAAACTCTGAGATACTGTGCGGGAAACAAGGATCTCAGAATGAACTCTAATCTCTGACTTCTTCCGTAACCGAAAAACAAAACCCAAAGAGTTTAAGGAAACTGAAAAAGACCTAGAAGAATTGAAATGACCGAAAATTCACTGTTCGGTCGAACAGCTAAAATAGTAACTAAAGGCGAAAATATAAGGCCCCAAGAGAAATCTGCATTGAAAGCCAAACCTGTTATCTCGGAAGACGAGAGGAGACGAAGATCACAAGGAATGAAGAAATAGTGGGCACGAAGTAGAGACAACACAAGGAGAAATCATTCATTCAGGGTACACAAAGAGGGTGCAACGAAGGAAGAAGAAGAAGAAGAGATAATGTACCGCAGAAATGACGAGGAACTAGCAATTCCTCCATTGTTTGCCCTGTATCTGGGAAACAACAACAACAACAAGGCGGTGCTATGACAACAAGTGGTTACCATGACAACGGCAGGTAGGCAGGGACGGCGCATCAACAGCGCTCCGTGTAAGCTTAAGGGCACATACACCTCTCTGGGTAAAACACTGAATGAACTGTCATCTTCTTTTCTAAAACGTCATATATCTGTAAAACTGACTGATATAAATATACTCCTGCAGTCATCGCTCGTTGTCTCAAATTACTTCTACAGTTTCCAAGAATCCTGCATACTTTTGTACTCAAACCCTATGGCGCAACATCCGCGAAGAGCCTTGGCCTACCAAGCGATCGCTGCTCAGCCTGAAGGCCTGTAGATTGCGAGATCCTGTCGGCTGTTATTCTTGGCAACTAAGTGACGCTTACATCCCTCCTCAATTGTGATCACGTAGGCTGAGTGGACTTCGAACCAGCCCCCAGATCCAGGTAAACATCCCTGGGCTGGCCGGGAATCGAACTCAGGCCTTTGGGTAAGAGGCAGGGGCGCTATCCCTACAGCACGAACCCGACAATGGATCTTAAAACCTAGCAATTAAACCTTTCTAAAAATAAGATGTTTTGTAAGTCAGGCTCGAGAGTGTGCTGCTTATGAACGGAACAGTTGGCAGTGGGAGAGCTGCTCTAAGAGGTGTGACAGCACCGGGCATCGACCTGCGGCTGTTAGTTCCGTGCGACGGAGCGTGCACGGTAGCGTTTTTTGTGGGGCGTTCAGCGGTACCGGACCGCAGCGCAAGGTACTGACGTAACTGTGTAGTCAGCTCCTTGTGTATTGTTGTGCCTCCTCATTTTATATGGGGTGCATCATTTGAAAAAACTTGGACAAACGGACTCGAGGTAGGGGGTCCACTCTGCGCGCGCGCCACAATTACTGAAATTGATAAAATGTCTCGGTGAGGAAACAAATACTATATTTTACACCAGAAAATGAATGCTCATGGTATCATCCAACAAGGGGCAGATATCCATTATCACCCCTTTTCCGGAGTAAAAGAGAATACCCCAATGAGACAAGAAGAGTAAGAAATATACCAGAATAAATATGAAATACGTTTAAACGGGGTGTGTTGTAAGTAGTGCGAGTCTGGATCCTAACGTATCTGGTTTAAACCCTACAGAGGCAGACCAACTTTGAGGGTGAAGAAAATTCCATGTCATAGAATGTTGACACACAAAATATCTCTGGTGACACTTTCCGTGTTGATGCGACAAAATTAATTACAACTTATCCAGCTACCAGATCCCCTTCCTGTATCATCTCGCAGAGTAAAAGGGAACGTCACAAGTGACGCACAAGAACCCCACATGGCGTCAGATGCGATATCAGCTGGGTTATTATTATTATTATTATTATTATTATTATTATTATTATTATTATTATTATTATTATTATTATTATTATTATTATTATTATTATTATGGGTCACTTAGTACGACGCAGAATGAACAGTTGTCCCTCCCCACGCAAGTACTCGGTGTTGGTTTCTTCCTGTCTTCCTCAAATCCCCTGTGAGAACAATTTTCCTCATTACATTTCTACCCCGTAGATTTCTTTACTTGCTTATATCACTTTGATCTCGATATTGTGTATTTGATAAGTAAGTCTGCTGTTATTCCCAAAGGCTTATAAGTTGAATTCGTCGCAGTCTCACTGTATGAGTAACTTTAGATATTTCCAAGTTGGGTTGAAGTAATGTATTGCATTCTTAATTCTTGGCCCTTTGTCATGTATTCTTCTTATTGTTATTATTTCTGATGCAGAAGAGTGCAGTGAGATGCGAGGTAGTTCAGGTCCTCCCGGACCAAGTACTAGAGTGTGTTCCAACATTTAACAACACGTTTATACCCAAGGCACTCTTTACTCGGGCGTACAGCTGTCTGGGCTAGAACTGGGGGAATTTAATGGTAATTAATATTCGTCTTTCTTTAGTTGACTTTCCGAGGAGGAGAATGATCTCCCAACACAGGCTGATGATCTCAAACACCCTCAGTAGGACTACTGTTCGTAAAGGCCACAGTCGAGAAGGCAGTTTCTCTCTTATACCACCTACTTCAGTACACATGGCTCCCTTAACTTTATTATCAGAACGTTTGTAAATAATAATAATAATGTTAGTAACAATAATAATCATAATAATATCAATTGAAAACAAGCTAACTGGCAGCAGAAAAAGCATAGCTGATTTCCTTTCCGCTAATTCTTTCAAGATTTCAATCTGATCTTAGGTCCCTTCCCGTTACCGTTACTGTGTCAGATGTGCTTACGGATTAGAAATCTGATATTGAAAATATCTCCATCGGCAAACATGCGCGAGTAATTAAAGCTCGGGGTCTTCTAAAAATTGGTGTAACGAAATAGTTTCATGTACAAAAATATGAGACAGAAGGGTCCAATAACAACACTGCAGGCTGTGACGTAAGGTATGGATGGATGGTCACGCAATGTTACCTAGCAACCGTGCAGGCTGTGATGTAAGTTATGGATGGATGGTCAGACAATGTTACCTAGTAACCGTGCAGGCTGTGATGTAAGGTACTGATGGATGGTCACACAATGTTACCTAGCAACCGTGCAGGCTGTGATGTAAGTTATGGATGGATGACCAGACAATATTACCTAGCAACCGTGCAGGCAGTGATGTAAGTTATGGATGGATGACCAGACAATGTTACCTAGTAACCGTGCAGGCTGTGATGTAAGGTATGGATGGATGACCAGACAATATTACCTAGCAACTGTGCAGGCTGTGATGTAAGGTATGGATGGATGACCAGACAATGTTACCTAGCAACCGTGCAGGCTGTGATGTAAGGTATGGATGGATGACCAGACAATATTACCTAGCAACCGTGCAGGCTGTGATGTAAGGTATGGATGGATGACCAGACAATGTTACCTAGCAACCGTGCAGGCTGTGATGTAAGGTATGGATGGATGACCAGACAATGTTACCTAGCAACCGTGCAGTCTGTGATGTAAGGTATGGATGGATGACCAGACAATGTTACCTAGCAACCGTGCAGGCTGTGATGTAAGGTATGGATGGATGACCAGACAATATTACCTAGCAACCGTGCAGGCTGTGATGTAAGTTATGGATCGATGGTCAGACAATGTTACCTAGCGACCGTGCAGGCTGTGATGTAAGTTATGGATCGATGGTCAGACAATGTTACCTAGTAACCGTGCAGGCTGTGATGTAAGGTATGAATGGATGACCAGACAATATTACCTAGCAACCGTGCAGGCTGTGATGTAAGGTATGGATGGATGACCAGACAATGTTACCTAGCAACCGTGCAGGCTGTGATGTAAGGTATGGATGGATGGTCAGACAATGTTACCTAACAACCGTGCAGACTGTGATGTAAGTTATGGATGGATGACCAGACAATGTTACCTAGCAACCGTGCAGGCTGTGATGTAAGGTATGGATGGATGGTCACACAATGTTACCTAGCAACCGTGCAGGCTGTGATGTAAGTTATGGACGGATGACCAGACAATATTATCTAGTAACCGTGCAGGCTGTGATGTAAGGTATGGATGGATGGTCAGACAATATTACCTAGCAACGGTGCAGGCTGTGATGTAAGTTATGGATGGATGACCAGACAATATTACCTAGCAACCGTGCAGGCTGTGATGTAAGGTATGGATGGATGGTCAGACAATGTTACCTAACAACCGTGCAGGCTGTGATGTAAGGTATGGATGGATGGTCAGACAATGTTACTTAACAATCGTGCAGGCTGTGATGTAAGTTATGGATGGATGACCAGACAATGTTACCTAGCAACCGTGCAGGCTGTGATGTAAGGTACTGATGGATGGTCACACAATGTTACCTAGCAACCGTGCAGGCTGTGATGTAAGATATGGATGGATGACCAGACAATATTACCTAGTAACCGTGCAGGCTGTGATGTAAGGTATGGATGGATGACCAGACAATATTACCTAGCAACGGTGCAGGCTGTGATGTAAGTTATGGATGGATGACCAGACAATATTACCTAGCAACCGTGCAGGCTGTGATGTAAGGTATGGGTGGATGGTCAGACAATGTTACCTAACGACCGTGCAGGCTGTGATGTAAGTTATGGATGGATGACCAGACAATGTTACCTAGCAACCGTGCAGGCTGTGATGTAAGGTACTGATGGATGGTCACACAATGTTACCTAGCAACCGTGCAGGCTGTGATGTAAGTTATGGATGGATGACCAGACAATATTACCTAGCAACCGTGCAGGCTGTGATGTAAGGTATGGATGTATGACCAGATAATGTTACCTAGCCTCTGTGCAGGCTGTGATGTAAGTTATGGATCGATGGTCAGACAATGTTACCTAGTAACCGTGCAGGCTGTGATGTAAGGTATGGATGGATGACCAGACAATATTACCTAGCAACCGTGCAGGCTGTGATGTAAGGTATGGATGGATGACCAGACAATGTTACCTAGCAACCGTGCAGGCTGTGATGTAAGGTATGGATGGATGGTCAGACAATGTTACTTAACAATCGTGCAGGCTGTGATGTAAGTTATGGATGGATGACCAGACAATGTTACCTAGCAACCGTGCAGGCTGTGATGTAAGGTATGGATGGATGACCAGACAATATTACCTAGCAACCGTGCAGGCTGTGATGTAAGGTACTGATGGAAGGTCACACAATGTTACCTAGCAACCGTGCAGGCTGTGATGTAAGATATGGATGGATGACCAGACAATATTACCTAGTAACCGTGCAGGCTGTGATGTAAGGTATGGATGGATGACCAGACAATATTACCTAGCAACGGTGCAGGCTGTGATGTAAGTTATGGATGGATGACCAGACAATGTTACCTAGCAACCGTGCAGGCTGTGATGTAAGGTACTGATGGATGGTCACACAATGTTACCTAGCAACCGTGCAGGCTGTGATGTAAGTTATGGATGGATGACCAGACAATATTACCTAGCAACCGTGCAGGCTGTGATGTAAGGTACTGATGGAAGGTCACACAATGTTACCTAGCAACCGTGCAGGCTGTGATGTAAGGTATGGATGGATGACCAGACAATATTACCTAGCAACCGTGCAGGCTGTGATGTAAGGTACTGATGGATGGTCACACAATGTTACCTAGCAACCGTGCAGGCTGTGATGTAAGGTATGGATGGATGACCAGACAATATTACCTAGCAACCGTGCAGGCTGTGATGTAAGGTACTGATGGAAGGTCACACAATGTTACCTAGCAACCGTGCAGGCTGTGATGTAAGATATGGATGGATGACCAGACAATATTACCTAGTAACCGTGCAGGCTGTGATGTAAGGTATGGATGGATGACCAGACAATATTACCTAGCAACGGTGCAGGCTGTGATGTAAGTTATGGATGGATGACCAGACAATGTTACCTAGCAACCGTGCAGGCTGTGATGTAAGGTACTGATGGATGGTCACACAATGTTACCTAGCAACGGTGCAGGCTGTGATGTAAGTTATGGATGGATGACCAGACAATGTTACCTAGCAACCGTGCAGGCTGTGATGTAAGGTACTGATGGATGGTCACACAATGTTACCTAGCAACCGTGCAGGCTGTGATGTAAGTTATGGATGGATGACCAGACAATATTACCTAGCAACCGTGCAGGCTGTGATGTAAGGTATGGATGGATGGTCTGACAATGTTATCTAGCAACGATGCAGGCTAGTGATGTAAGGTGTGGATGGATGGCCAGACAATATTACCTAGCAACGGTGCAAGCTGTGATGTAAGTTATGGATGGATGGCCAGACAATGTTACCTAGTAACCGTGCAGGCTGTGATGTAAGGTATGGATGATGGTCAGACAATATTACCTAGCAACGGTGCAGATTGTGATGTAAGGTATGGATGAATGGTCAGAGAATGTTACCTAGTAACCGTACAGGCTGTGATGTAAGGTATGGATGGATGGTCAGACAATATTACGTAGCAACGGTGCAAGCTGTGATGTAAGTTATGGATGGATGGCCAGACAATGTTACCTAGTAACCGTGCAGGCTGTGATGTAAGGTATGGATGATGGTCAGACAATATTACCTAGCAACGGTGCAGATTGTGATGTAAGGTATGGATGGATGGTCTGACAATGTTACCTAGCCTCTGTGCAGGATATATCTTAAGCCTGGGTGTCATCTGAATTTAGCAGCCGCTCATGAGCAAGAGACATAGTTATGATCATTTGACATCACCTGCTTCCGTCATGCAGAGGTTTTAGATGCGACTACATTTTGATGTATACTGTATACAATTCGTAAAAGAACTGGGTACGGTTTCGTTAGTTACAAGTAGAATGTCAATGTCGGGGCAATACCGTAGAGTATTTGAGCCGTGAATCTGTCTCCCCGTGCTCGTCACCTCATGGGTGCTTGTTTAACTCTGTGGAGATAAGAACTTCCTGAGCAGGAATTTGCAAAGGAAATAAGAGGAAATATGATCGGAAATTGTTATAAGAAAACAAATTAGTGGATGGAAAGAATAATCGCTCGTTAAGAATAAAGTTAAGAACAGAGGGAGCCATTTCAAGAAAGAGTCCGGACCAGTTCTCTTACAGTTAGTGATTAGTAGAATCACTATTGTCCTTTTCATTCAAGCGCTCTGCTTTGCTGGAGATGGAGAACCTCAAATTCCAGGACACGGCATGGACACTACGAGAAGTTGGCTGTGAACACCCCTGCTGCCTCTTGTCTTGTCCAGGCTTGTGTTGGTGGTGATTATTATTTTAACAGGAAGAACCATTAAGACTAATAAGAGGGGAAATGCGACAGGTCGGACACTGCGAGGAACTGAAGTATCGGCTATAGCCTATGCAGCTGGGGTCGGAAGAGAACAAGGGTTGACAAAGGGAGATGGACGAAACCTGTACACAATGCCAGACTAAGTTGTGTTTACACCCCTTTTCGTATCGTGATCTCGTCAGTAACGCAATCAAGACAAGCGCTGCTTGGTTCACATAGTTATTGCCTTCTTTTGCGAGGATACTGTTGTTTAAAACTTGTCATAATCAATGACGCAAGCTAAGATTCCTGCTGGTCAAGATATATTTGGTAAAATATATCCCAGTTCCAACCATCCTGTATTTCTCTGATGTTTCCTTCTATGTTCACATTACGTGGGAGGTTACATAAAACGCGAACTAGACATGACGAGAGTCATACGACCGACAACTCGGAGTGCCATAATCGCCGTCCGCTGGCGGGTCCTTCTTACTGAGTTCTGCAAGAAAACCCCGAAAAACATTGGTCCCTGATTCTTCTGTGCTACCTCTGTAACTTCTCAGTGTGACGGAACATGTTAACTGGAACTTGATGTTGTCATCAGCTCCCATTTGGAGCGCTGTCGAGCATACCACCACAGCTGCAACGGTCGCGCATTATTATAGTCAGACCCTCATTATTGTAGAAGTCTTTGTTCTAAAGTCGCGGAGCAAAGTGTTATAGTCTGTATGATGTGTAGGGTACGGGTCGTGGAAGCATCAATGTTAACATCAAATTGTGTCTATTATGGTGGGAGAAATACGAGCAAGACCGACCGTCGTGAAGCCAGTGTAATTCACATCACAGAGCCTGCCACTCGGTTCATCAAAAGTTGTGCGTACGACACCAACACGTTAATTTTAACGTAGACATAGACAACTGGTGCAGACCTCTGTATCTGATCTAGTGCCGGGAGTGTCCGAGGACATGTTCGGCTCACCTGGTGTGTGTAAGAACGCACGTATTTCCATGCTATTAAACACTTGTATGTAATGCAAACGCAATTCCGCCACACCAATATCTATATATATAAAATAACTTGTCCTGACTGACTGATTCATCATCGCCGAGCCAAAACTACTGGACATACAGAAATGAAATTTTGGGCATAGATTCATATTAAGATGCAGGTGCTCGCTAAGAGAGGATTTTTGGATATTCATTTGCTAAGGGGGTGAAAAGGGGGTTGAAATTTTAAAATTAGTGTATCTATATCTCAAAACTTTTAAAGTTTACAGATGTCAAAAATTGGTATTTAGAATCTTCTTTAAAAATAAGGAAACACGCATTTTTTTGTTTTCAGAAAATCCCAATAGGGGGGCTGAAAAACGGTGAAAAAGGGGTTGAATGCCTTTAATCAGAATACCAGTACTTATATCTCAGAAACTGAAGACATTACAGACCTGAAAATTGGTACTTTTGATCTCTTTTAAAAATAAAGAAACACGTATATTTTTGTTTTTGGAAAATCCAATTAATGGGAGGGTGAAAAGGGGGGTGAATTTTTAAAAATAGTGCATCTATATCTCAAAACTTTTAAAGTTTACAGATGTAAAAATAGGTATTTAGAATCTTCATTAAAAAAAAGAAACACATATTTTTGTCTTTTCGGAAAATCCCAATAGGAGGGGTGAAAAGGGGTGAAAAATGGATTGAATGCCGTTGATGAGGATACTTATATCTCAGAAACTAAAGATATTACAGACCTGAATATTGGTACTTTTGATCTCTTTTAAAAATAAAGAAACACGTATTTTTTTGTTTTTGGAAAATCCAATTAATGGGGGTGAAAAGGGGGGTGAATTTTGAAAATGAGTGCATCTATATCTCATAACTTTTAAAGTTTACAGATGTAAAAATAGGTATTTAGAATCTTCATTAAAAATAAAGAAACACGTATTTTTTCTTTTCGGAAAATCCCAATAGGAGGGGTGAAAAGCGGTGAAAATAGGTTGAATGCCTTTAATGAGGATACATATATCTCAGAAACTGACGATATTACAGAGCTGAAAACTGGTGTTTGGAATCTCCTTTAAAAATAAAGAACCACGTATTTTTTGTTTTTGGAAAATCGATTAATGGGGGGTGAAAAGAGGGTGAATTTTAAAAATGTGTGTATCTATATCTCAAAACTTTTAAAGTTTATTGATGTAAAAATAGGTATTTAGAATCTCCTTTAAAAATAAAGAAACACGTATTTTTTGTTTTAGGAAAATCCCAATGGGAAAGGTCGAAAAGGGTGAAAAGGGGGTTGAATGTCTTTAATGAGGCTACTTATATTTCAGAATCTGAAGATATTACAGTCCTGAAAATTGGTATTTGGGATCTACCTTAAAAATAAAGAAACAGGTATTTTTTCGTTTTTGGAAAATTAAAATAATGGGGGGGGTGAAAAGGGGGTAAATTTTTAAAATGAGTGTGTCTACATCTTAAAACTTTAAATTTTACAGATTATAAAATTGGTATTTAGAATCTCCTTTAAAAATAAAGAAACTCGCAATTTTTTTTTTGGAAAATCCACTTAATGGCGGTTAAACAGGAGTGACAAATTTGGGTGAATTTTTCGAAAGACTATATCTACAGAACATCTGAGAAACGTAAAATGTTACAGACGTAAAAAGTGGGTATTTGGAATCTCCTGTAAATGTAAGGAAACATAGGTGATTTGTTTTTGGAAACTCCACTTAAGGGGAAACAAAAAGGGGTGAAATTTTAAAATGAGAGTTTCTACAGTATATCTCAAAAAACTAACATGTTACTGAAGTGAAAAATGGTATTTTTATCTCTATTAAAAATAAAGAAACGTGTATTTTTAGTTTTCGGAAACACCACTTCGCTGAAGGGGGGTAAAAGTGACTGAAAATGGTGTTGATTTCTTTTAATTAGACTACTGATATCTCAAAAATGAAGATGTTACAGACGTGAAATTTGATATTTGGAATCTGCTTTAAAAGTAAAGAAACCCGTATTCTCGGAAAATCCAATGGAGTGGGGAGGGGTGAAAGAATTGGAAATATATTGACTTAATTGTATGAGAATACACACATGTAATAAAAACTAAAGTTGTTACAGACGTGAAAATTGGTATTTTGATCTCCTTTAAAAACAAGTAAAAACACGTTTGGGGGGGGGGGGGGGAGCAGCTTGAGGGCGGGAGTGAAAAGGAGTTGACTTCCTTTAATGAGGACACATAAATTAAAAACTGAAGAAGTTAGAGTCGTGATAACTGGTATTTAGAAGACCCTTTACTATTAAAGAAACAAGATTTTTTGCCGTAAAATTCACTTGGGGGGGGGGGGGGGAGGAGTGTGAAAGGAAGTGAAAAAATTGAATTATTTTTATGGGGATACTTATATCTCAAAACTGGAGGTAATAGACGGGAACAATGGTGTTTGGAATCTCCTTTAAACACAAAGAAACACTCCTTCTTTTCATTTTTTGGGGGGGGGGGGTGTTGTAAATAAACTTCACGGCGGTGGGGTGTAAAAGGAGGTGAGACCAATTGATTTTACAGTTCATAATGTACTTATAAGGAGCCTTCGTTGCTCAGGCGGCAGCGCGCTGGCCTCTCACAACAGGGTTCCGTGGTTCAAATCCCGGTCAATCCATGCGATATTCGTGCTGGACAAAACGGAGGTGGGGCAGGTTTTCATCCGGATACTCCGATTTTCCCTGTCATCATTCATTCCAGCAACACTGTCCAATATTTCATTTCATTTGTCATTCATCGATTATTGCCCCAGAGGTGTCCTTCAGCAGGCGGCACAGTTCCTATTGTCGCCGCTAGATGGGGCTTGATTCATTCCATTCCTGACCCTGTCGAATGACTGGAAACAGGCTGTAGATTTTCGATGTACTTATTCTGATCATAAACCGATCATTTTTAATCCTTCCTGGGTTCGTTTTCAGCAGCCATCTTTTCCTTCGGAGAACGTTCTTAGATTACAGTGGATTCTTCTGGCATATAAATAAAAATTTAAACACGTTTGAAATAAACGATAGGAATGCGATTGACCGTCCAATTGTTCACGTCTATAATAAGGTCAATAATACACGGAAGTATGTCATTCGTATCGCCAGAAATCCCGTACACTTGCCTACGCGCGACAATGGTGCTGGTCACATTGTCAACAATGACAATGGCAGCAGATGTAATTTACCGCCAATTAACGGTCTTGCATCTTGCTGTAGGGTCCAGAATATCTAATAATAATATTAATAATAATAATAATAATAATAATAATAATAATAATAATAATAATAATAATAATAATAATAATAATAATGTTCTGGATCGTCGTGAAATGTGCGGACCGCGATGGAGACGGGTCCTGGCCGGGTAATGACTAAGAATGCAGTCCGGCCGCGGGTTCAGTACCGCCAAGGCACCCAAGACGACACCACGCCGGATCTCTTGAAGGATTTGATCCATATTAAAAATGCTTATAGGAAAAGATGGCAAAGATTTAGGGACCCAACTGGCCGGGTGGAATACCTGGACCTAGCACGGGAAGTACGAAATCGATTGCTGGAAAGAAAGATTGAAAAATGGGAGGAAACTTGCCGTAATCTATTAGAAAACGAGTCAGATCGCGAATTTTGGCGGATTCTATCAGAAAACGAGTCAGATCGCGAATTTCGGTGGATTTCATTTAAACAATAAGCATTCAATTATAAATTTCAGTATAATACCGTAGCGAAGCACGGGTATCTTGCTAGTACAAAATAAGTAAACAAGAATGAAAACAAAACTCACACTCCGTACGGCTGCCGCTGTTCGACTGGTACAAACAATCCGTGCGTAGCCTACTTTGTGAGACGTACCAATGTTCTGTGCACACGGCAGTGGCTTAATTAATACATGTGATTAATCAATTAGATAGGTTTCAAGAAAACCGTGTTCAAACACAAATGTGAAGAAACGCACTTAAATACACATTCACTTCCATTTTACAATGCACACCCTGTTTTTGCACTCCATAATTCGTTTGTCAGTATTCTACAACGGTATTCTGCAAGTTTTCTGGTTTTTCGTTTCAAACCAGCTTCAGTGCGGCGAATTTTCTGTGTACACCCGCGGATGTGAGAAAGTGTAGGTGTTGAACATTCTGTATCGTACCAGGCGAACATTTGTTTATGTAGCCCGGATCTCGTTTGAGAACATCACGGTATTTTGTTTGCAGGCTGAGTCCGAACTTACTGGTCTACCTATCATTTTACGTTCTCCGCTATGTCCAGCGAATCACGAAGACGCTACCCATGCGTTTCTAGCTTCTGGCTCGATTCTGCCTGGTATGATTTGCAAGTGTGTCTTGATAAGTGCCAGCTCCCTTTCTAGCGTTTCGTTGCCGAAAGAGTTCATGCTATTATTTACTTTGTATTTTCTTGGAGACTGCTTGTAAAATACGAAACTTGAAATGTATGCACTAATCTCATATACGTAATGCACTATGAAACTTAATAATTCGCCCAATTTCACCTTCAAACGCACTTCGTTGTCGGTTTTCGAGATCTCTATTAGGCAAACAGAATATGCATTTGCGTGCAAATCCGACATATAAAGAGGTACCCGGTGCCAGCACATAGCCTACTCCTGTCAAGTAAATAACAGTAAGAATTCTGCTCAAGGCTTAACGTCCCCATCACACGGACGTCCTCACTCCAAATGGACATTGCGCAGTGTTTTCCAATTGAAACCTGACTTCCGGGAAGCAATCCTCTCCTACCATGCCAGCCAACGTTCTAATGGTAAACATAATTTCCGCCGACGGGAATCGAGTCGGCTAACCACGGTACCAGGCGGGTATTTTCAGAGCTGAGACATGATTACTTTCCTGTTTATTTTCCTCGAGTGTACTGGCCGCCTTGAAGTAGAATGTAGCACGCGTTGTGCTGCGATCTCTAGAAGCAGAGAATGAAGTTGTTACAATGAACGCATTCCTTCCGTCTTGTGCTTCATAAGTTGGAAACTCGAACCAATTAAGAAGATGGAGTAATGGGAGATTCCCAAAGTCCTGCAGACTTTTGCCATTAACGCCATCTGGGCGTGATATTGCCGGCTGCTCTAACGCTCTTCTGTTCGAGTTGACGGATAAATAGAGCTTCGAACAATAAGATTTTGCTGGAACTTCTTTGAGCGCGATTTTCCTTTTATAATCCTCTTCTATGGAAGTTGGCTGCAGTCTGTGCGTGGGGGTGGTATATGCTGCCTGTCGTAAGAGGAGTCCGACCTCTCTTGTTCAAGTCTTGTTCTTTTCCGACCTCTCTCATTTTCACACCCTGCGTGGCCCTTCGGCGGATAACTTCATTTTTCGAAGTCTCTCCTCATTAGTTTTAATGGAGGATGGTTGTCCAGTTGTAAAGCAAAGCCTGCGAGTTTAGAATTGATGAGTATTGCCTAAACCAAGGAAAGCTGTTCATCATCTAAATCTGGGAGTCTCAGGTTGCAAACATTTCTCACCCCATGCTACGGAGAAAGTCAAATTAAGCAATTTCCTCAATTATGCCGAAAGTTGAAGGGCTGAAGGGTCCAGGAAGGTTTCAAATTACGAGTCTTGGATATCAAAATAACAAAACCAGTTTTGAAAATGACTTCCTGCCTAAATGCAATTCCAGAAAAATCGCTTGTTACTTCAGTCATTTTCTTTTTTATTCAAATCCTAGCCATATTAACTTTTTACGTAACTCTTTATGTAATGTGTTCGTTGGTTCAATATACTCAGGCGCTTTTTTATTTTTTTTAAGAAATGTCGTCACCCGATGTAGTTCTAAGAGCTTAAGTGAAACAGTGCAGTCAAGACCAGTCCAGGGAGCTCATGTTAGCCGCCATATTTAGTCTTTCAGTGAGCATAACCAAAGGCAAGTGTATTCGAATTTGGAGGATTTAGTTACCAAGCATTGAAAAAAAACCAACTAATCTAGATGTGAACTTTAATTGGGGATCTATTGTTCTTGTATATACACCTGTACAACACTTAAAATACATGAATACATCCAAAGTTATTTGAATAAGAAGATCATTAAGAGAACATGCATTTCATTTTCTGGGAGACAAGAATCAGCAGAAATGTTTCCAACAGCTTGGTCTTATTGTGTCAAAATACGTAATCTCATTGTCAAAAACACAGAAATCTGCACTCTGTTGTATTATGATTACATGAGGCATTGAACTTCAAGTACTTAAAGACAGTTGTAGTAAATTACCTCCAGCATTTTCTTTATTAAGAAAGTAGTTACCGGTACTACGCTTCTGAAAGGCTATCCCAGCGTATTGACAAACATTGAATGCATTAAATGTTATTTGACAAAAAATGTTCTTATCCACTCATGCGGTAATTTCTTCGGGTTCTGAGGCAAAAATACTCTTCGCATATACAACCAGAGTTCTGTTCGTAGCTACTCCTACTAGTTTATGGATAACTCATGCAGCTGGTGGTGGTGATTACTGTTTCAAGAGGAAGTACTACTGGAGAACCATCCGCTATTAACACATTTTCTTTACTATATATAGCGAGAGGGCGAGTACGCGCTATTAACACTAATCACAGGGAAAAATGAAGGTATCGGCCAAAGAAAGACAAAGGCTCCGAAGTTCGAGAAAATAAAGTCTCCCTAGGCCTCGAATGCTCTAATACCGTCGGAATCGGAAAAGAACAAACGTTGACCAAGGGAGGTCGGATGGGAGAGAAAAAGGTGATGAGCTTAGCACAAATAAGTGAAAGGAGTGCCAGGACTCAGCTAAGGGCCTCGTGGTCATCAAATCACGTTCCAAAGTTAAAGTCCTGGGGCCCCTTTTAGTTGCCTCTTACGACAGGCAGGAGATACCGTGGATCTATTCTACCACTCCCAGAAAATGGTACAAAGCTGGCATCTGTATTTGTCAACATCATTTGGAAACTGGTGGTCTTCATTTGTGTAGCTATAGTCTTAATAATAATAATAATAATGTTATTTGCTTTACGTCCCACTAACTACTTTTACGGTCTTCGGAGACGCCAGCTATCAACCTGCATTTGGAAGATAGTGGGTTCGAACCCCACTGTGGGAAGCGCTGCAGATGGTTTATCTGGCAAGTGCTCGGGCTGTTCCTTAATTAAGGCCACGGTCGCTTCCTTCCCACGTCTAGCCCTTTCATATCCCATCGTCTCCATAACACGTTGTAACGAAGAAAAAGAAGAAGAATATTGGCCTGCACTTATCATTCGAATTACAGGTCTCACTTTTTTAGGACTGGTGGTAGAATAACATCCACGATATCCCCTCTGTGTTGAAAAACGTGACTCTAATGGCCCCAGGTTCTCTTAACTGTGAAGCGAAGGTTGGCGACCAAGGGGCCCTTAGTTCAGTCCTGGTACTTATTCACTTAATTGTGCCAGACTCCTTAATTTAAATTTTTTCTATATGGTATCCTTAGGGTAGTTAAGTCGAAAAAGAACACGAATAATAATATTGCTATTTTTTTTTTTTGCTAGGGTCTTTACGTCGCACCGACACAGATAGGTCTTATGGCGACGATGGGATAGGAAACGCCTAGGAGTTGGAAGGAAGCGGCCGTGGCCTTAATTAAGGTACAGCCCCAGCATTTGCCTGGTGTGAAAATGGGAAACCACGGAAAACCATCTTCAGGGCTGCCGATAGTGGGATTCGAACCTACTATCTCCCGGATGCAAGCTCACAGCCGCGCGCCTCTACGCGCACGGCCAACTCGCCCGGTGAATAATAATATTAGGCCTAGGCCTATACCGTTCCTGTTACCTTCTATACTTCTTTTTTTTTAAATCGTTTTTGGGAGGTTTCGCAGAACATTTTCATGGATGTATTGGGAATTCCACTTCAGAGTTTCCGTTCATCTACCCACTTCTGTTCATACTGCGATTCATTAAAATTATATCAGGAGGAAATACATTATATAACTCATAAATAAAAAAAATATCGTTCATACAATGATTCTTCAATGTAATAACTCACTAACCTTCAACAAGACTGAATTATAAAATGTAGGTTGCCATTCATCACGGCTGGAATTGTGTACCATACCCACCGAGGTCATCATTGCTTATCACTGGAGAGCGAAACACTTGTTGTAGCGCACTATTGGCCCCGCCCACATCATAACAATGCTTAAGACCCAGTATGGCCGTCACTGCAAAGGATTGTACCGTGACCAGACTTTCCTTGACTCACACTAGCGCTGATAGTGGTAAAAAAAAAAAAAAGCCAAACTGATCTAAGCACCGAGCTCGATAGCTGCAGTGGTTTAAGTGCGGCCAGTATCCAGTAATCGGGAGATAGTGGGTTCCAACCCCACTGTCGGCAGCCCTGAAGATGGTTTTCCGTGGTTTCCCATTTTAACGCCAGACAAATACTGGGGCTGTACCTTAATTAAGGCTACGGTCGCTTCCTTTCCATTCCTAGGCCTTTTCTCTCCCATAGTCGCACTAAGACATATTTGTGTCGGTGCGACGTAAAGCAAAGAGAAAAAAAAAAAATATTTTCTAACCGACCGGATAAGGTAGGAATAAGAAATATATTTTTATATTTTATTTGCCGATTTATTTTATGAAATACTTCCTCTCATGCACAGGTTGCCTTGCGACAAAGTATACTTTACATTTATTTTTAGAAGAGAAATAGATATTCTGTACTTGAGAAATGTTGAAGGTAACCTAATTGTAACAGTGATTTCTTAGATTAGGTGGAAAACTCATCCTTCATACTTGTGTGCTTAAGTTATCAATACGGACAATGAAGCTGATAGATTATAGTAAAATTCGTAGCTCATATCCCTAGAATGTATTCAACATTGAGTTGCTTGCTGGGATCTAACAACCCTTCAGGTCTTAATAGAAATTCAGATAAAATTCCGTTTCACCCTTACTTTTCGTTCAAGGACATCTTCGGTTTTATTATCATAGTAGCAATTTTACTACTATTAACTCTTTTAGAGCCTCATATAACAGGGGATACTTTGGATTTTCTTTTCTCTGATAAGTATTAACAGAGAATGGTGTCCCAGCTGTACTTCCTCTTAAGACAATAATGATAACTTGCGAATTTAGAATACACTGACTGACAGAGCAAATGCAACACCAAAGAGGAGTGGTTCGAAAGGGATGAAAGTTGGGGAAAAAACAGAGTCGGCACGGACGAATAATTGATGTTTATTTCAAACCGATATGCAGGTTACACAATGCGCACGGCATCGACTCAGTAGGATGTAGGACCACTGCGAGCGGCGATGCACGCAGAAACACGTCGAGGTACAGAGTCAATAAGAGTGCGGATGGTGTCCTGAGGGATGGTTCTCCATTTTCTGTCAACCATTTGCCACAGTTGGTCGTCCGTACGAGGCTGGGGCAGACTTTGCAAACGGCGTCCAATGAGATCCCACACGTGTTCGATTGGTGAGAGATCCGGAGAGTACGCTGGCCACGGAAGCATCTGTACACCTCGTAGAGCCTGTTGGGAGATGCGAGCAGTGTGTGGGCGGGCATTATCCTGCTGAAACAGAGCATTGGGCAGCCCCTGAAGGTACGGGAGTGCCACCGGCCGCAGCACATGCTGCACGTAGCGGTGGGCATTTAACGTGCCTTGAATACGCACTAGAGGTGACGTGGAATCATACGCAATAGCGCCCCAAACCATGATGCCGCGTTGTCTAGCGGTAGGGCGCTCCACAGTTACCGCCGGATTTGACCTTTCTCCACACCGACGCCACACTCGTCTGCGGTGACTATCACTGACAGAACAGAAGCGTGACTCATCGGAGAACACGACGTTCCGCCATTCCCTCATCCAAGTCGCTCTAGCCCGGCACCATGCCAGGCGTGCACGTCTATGCTGTGGAGTCAATGGTAGTCTTCTGAGCGGACGCCGGGAGTGCAGGCCTCCTTCAACCAATCGACGGGAAATTGTTCTGGTCGATATTGGAACAGCCAGGGTGTCTTGCACATGCTGAAGAATGGCGGTTGACGTGGCGTGCGGGGCTGCCACCGCTTGGCGGAGGATGCGCCGATCCTCGCGTGCTGACGTCACTCGGGCTGCGCCTGGACCCCTCGCACGTGCCACATGTCCCTGCGCCAACCATCTTCGCCACAGGCGCTGCACCGTGGACACATCCCTATGGGTATCGGCTGCGATTTGACGAAGCGACCAACCTGCCCTTCTCAGCCCGATCACCATACCCCTCGTAAAGTCGTCTGTCTGCTGGAAATGCCTCCGTTGACGGCGGCCTGGCATTCTTAGCTATACACGGTCCTGTGGCACACGACAACACGTTCTACAATGACTGTCGGCTGAGAAATCACGGTACGAAGTGGGCCATTCGCCAACGCCGTGTCCCATTTATCGTTCGCTATGTGCGCAGCACAGCGGCGCATTTCACATCATGAGCATACCTCAGTGACGTCAGTCTACCCTGCAATTGGCATAAAGTTCTGACCACTCCTTCTTGGTGTTGCATTTGCTCTGTCAGTCAGTGTATTTGAATATTGTCTAACCCAAGGAAAGCTATTTATCGCACCAAATCTGGGAATCTAATTCGTTTGTTTTCTTTCTCTCAGGCAGGGAATACTGACAGATTTGAAGTGACTATATTTTGCCAATGTATCATGTTTTATTGAACATTGTATAAATATTTTGAACACCTCTTTTTGAATCCCACCCTTTAAACCATAACAAAGCCTGTTTGTTGAGTTGACTTAGAACAGAAAATCATCTCATTTTCATTCTCTTCCCCACTGTTCGCAATAATGTCGATGGGTATTTTCGGTTTCAGCTTTCACTTACGGAGGTTATTGCCATTCTCACTTTCCTCCTTTGTATGGATTTCGGTGTCTTTCTCCTCAACATCCAAGCATTGCACTTGATATCTTTTCTAAACCTTTCACCCTGTTCTTCACTTAAAGAACCGACATTTAGTTCTGAGTGTGAAGACTCATATTGCAGCCAAGTTCCTTGAATACATCAACCAGTATTTGCTCATGAAACCACAAGTGTCTAATATACTAACAAATCATTATGGAATCAACTCCTCCCAATTACTTTTAAATTGTCCCTTGATCTCAGGGCCAACCTCTAGTTGGGTCAAGTGCAAATAAATACAAACGTACTCAGAAATTATCTTTGTGAGTTGTGTAACACTTCGTTCTCTGTCATGTCCATGCAATGGGCCGTCAAACACGGGTTGATTCACTTCGAGACCTTTCATTTTGCTTGAGGGGGAAAGAGCTGGAATTTGTCACAGACATATTTCGGGAACTTTGTGAGGGGAGCAGGTAGGACTGACAACAATAATCGAATATGTTCCAGAAAATGTGAGTTTCAAACAAAGCGTTACCGATACTTTCTGTCAAAAAATTCAGTGAAAATTGTTTTCATTCAAATCAAAATATCGAAAAGTTGAATCCATTGTTAACGAGATCGCTGAGTTGAAGTGTGACAGTCTTCAGTTGCAGTTAGTATGGAGGTTCAGAAGGGGTGAAAATGAATGTAAAAATAACCGAGATTATGAATGCATGTGGGTATGTTCCAGAATATCTTTCAACGAAACTTGGTACACATATGACTTACCGTCTGGAAAAAAGATACTATGGAGATAAAACTTCCCAACTCCCGCTAGGGATGGGGAATGAGAGGGGATGACGTATAAGAATAATGGAAAATAACTTATATTAATGTCGAATCGACTGTTTATGTGTCGCTGACACGAATTGTCATGCTCTGGATACCGTTAAGTCCACGTGTGACTGGCGGCTGAAGTAAATAGTCTAAAATGACCGAGATTAGTGTTGTATCCACTGGAAGCTGATTGGTGGCTGTCTCAGTGATATTTATCGTATGTCAGGCTATAGTTGTAACATTATTTGTTTGAGAGGATCAAATACTTCCCAGTCAATTAGAGCTTCCTCAAGGACAAAGTTTTACTCGTAAATAAATAACCATAATATCAAACACATCTAAATAACGCTAAAACTGCATAATAGATGGTAAAATATCACTCAACATCTGAGTAAGGAATCACTTCACACATAACTAAATTTTCAAAACATTCAGCAACATTTACCATTTGACAACGGCGGGTACCACAGCTAATAATATGCAGAATGTCTCAAAATTCAACAGCGAAACTTCAATAAGATTTGTTTGTTGGGTATTCAGCACGAAGGCTGATTGCATCCTCTAGAGCTCCGCCATCAGCTGGCATAGGATTGACTGATGAGGCATAGTGAGATAGTTTCCCGTTGGTTTTGTTGCTGAGCCACAAGATGCTCTTACATATCAGCCTGCAAAGTACAGTGAAATGCACGCACCAACCACAACAGTTTCACATCATTCATTCACATTGTCAAAAGCAAGGATGAGACTGAGACAAGTCAATGAATGGAGAAGAATAAGCTACATGACATCCGGGAAAACGTAAGTGCCGACTTTGCTTGGCCACCGCTCTTTCCTGACTTAATTATGACGACACGTTGAGTGTCAGAGTGGAGGTCATGTTGGAGCTCCGATAGTTACAAGGTGTATAGCAACAAACAAATCAGGGATACTCTTCGTGTTATGTTAAGAACGATTGGATTGGTGGAGGTTACTTGTTACTTCAGGGCGCGCCTTGGGGTGCATGATGGAGGCTCCGCGCGTATGCACAAGTGTTTTAGTTCGAGTTGCAATATCCACAGTTCATTTATTGAACAACCGTACCTGCACACACAGTACAAGAAGACACACTTGTCAGTCAAGGAATGCACCAGATCGTTTCTCCTCTCTTCTGTTGGTCGCAATAACCATGCTGCCGCCCCACGATTGTGTATTCCTTCACATTCTAAATCCTGAATGAAGGAAACAATAGTTTACTTTAGTTTAGTTTATTGCCTTTCTTATATGGGGGGGGGGGCTATGGAGCCTGTTATTATGCCAAACCATATTATACAACAGCTTTGTACAATTTACAGAACAATGTACATAAAATTATTTTTACATATATTTCTAAAAATCGCATAAATTAATTTACTTAACCTTATACTTATTGATAATTAAGAGCTAATTATTAAATTTTTACTTTAGTGAATTCTACATTTTACATATTTGAATACCACATTAAACATCTCCTTTTAAATAGCCTCGGATTGCCTATGCCTCTAATTTCAGCTGGGATTGAGTTCCAGGAACGTATGGTAGCAGGTATGAATGAGTTGTTGTACGAGTTACTGTGGTGAATGGGAATGGACAAGAGGGAACGCGTGGATGACCTTAAGGGAGCTCTAGCGGAAGGGGAGAGGTATTTAAAGTCTGTTCTAAGATAGTTTGGTTTGCTTGTTTGCAGAATACTGTGGAGAAGGGAAAAAGCGTGGTATTTACGTCGTTCAGTCAATCTTAACCACGACAGCTGAGAGACGAAAGGGCTAATATGAGTTTGGATTGGGATATTTAATACGAATCGAGCACAAGCATTGTAGGCTCGCTGTAGTCGACATGAAAGTGTTTTGCTCATACTATTATAAACTACATCTCCGTAGTCAAATATTGGAAATATTAGACTCTGTACTAATAATTTTCTTGTGTTTCTTGGAAGGAAGTCCCTCATCCTTTTTGCAGAATGTAATGAGTAGAATACTCTTTGAAAAAATTTTGTGATGTGTTCCGACCAACTTAAATATTTATCGAATACTACTCCAAGGTTCTCTACATGATCGCTAAATGTTACTGGTATTCCACTGAGCATAACACTGGGTATAGACCTGTTTTGTATTTTAGCATGAGATTTATACGTGCCAATTATGATGGCCTGCGATTTTGACGGGTTCACTTTCAGGACATTTCTGCTAGTCCAGTCATTAACATTTGCTAGGTCTTCGTTTAACTTAGTGATTGAATTGTTTAAGTCATTACGCTTTGTATGAATATATAATTGAATATCATCTGCATACAGGTGATATTTACAGTTGGTCAGCGTCTCAGATAAGTCGTTCATGTACAATGAGAACAGAAGTGGTGACAATACTCCTCCCTGAGCCACGCTCATCTTAATGGTTTGCCACGAAGATGTATCGTTTCCCACTGATACGCGCTGCTGACGATCACTAAGATAGGAGTGTACCCAGGTTAAAGTGCTGTAAGAAAATTTCAGCACCTTAAGTTTAGCGAGTAATATGTCTCTATCTACACAATCGAAGGCTTTGCTTAAGTCCAAGAGAACAAGTATAGTCATTTGTCCTTTATCTATCGCTACTTGCATGTCATTTGTCACTTTAACTAATGCAGTGGCAGTACTGTGGTTTTGTCTGAATCCCGATTGATATTTGTCAAGTAAGTTGTACTGTATAAGATATTCAGTCATTTATTTATGTACTATTTTCTCCAACAATTTTCCTAATATAGGAAGGATACTTACAGGACGATAATCTTCGGGACTGTTGGGGTTGTTGTTTTTAGGGAAAGGTCGGATGATTGCATGTTTCCAATTCGAAGGAAAGACTCCAGTCATGAGTGAGTTATTAATGATGTGCGTGACCGTTGGAAGTATGATGTCTATGATTCTTTTTAAAAGAGACAGATTGATTCCATCATGGCCAGTGGACCCTGACTTTATTTCACTGAAGACTTCCCTAACGTCACTGGGGGTCACATGAGAAAAGTAGAACTGCTCGCCATTATGTCTTGTTTTTGAGGATATTCTGTTAATTACTGCTGCTTTGGTCTGTTTGTCAATCTGAATAGTTTCATTACAGTTGATGTTCAGTACTTGGATACACCGTTCAGAATGGTGTAGACTGTGCGCTGTGCCGCGAATGACCTGAAAAGCTGCCTGCATTCTTGGTACAAGTTCATCTCTTTCTACGGGGTTCGCAGAGTAGTCTTTCTTCTGCGGAACAAACTGGGGCTGGGAAACGACTCTGTCTCCCGCTTACAGGCAGCGCGCGGCAGGAAGTAACAAACTTCTCGACTGCACCACCCCTCTTAACACCCCGTATAAGAAACCTCTGTAAACTATCGTGTTGGATCTAAAGTGATGTCAGTGTCCTAAAAGTGTGTCAATTGTCGTGGCATCCAGATCACTGATAATCACTAAACAGTCTGCTGTTGCTGGAGAACTCCGAGTTGCTTGTAACTGCAGTACAGATATCATAAAGACCTACTACACTTAACACAACAAACAGAGGGGACTACAAACTTTACAGTATATATTTAATCCCACTGCCCAGCGCACCCATTTTTATATACCATATAAATTAATTTTCAAACCGCTCTTCGCACCTCAATTTCAGACATATTATGAACAAAATTAAACCCAAACAATAATGATGTATTATCCCTTCCTTCAATTAATGTGATATAAATCTCGTGTAACAAAAGCGGATTACGTTGAGAGCTCAGTACTGAGCTAGCACGTGCGGTGGATCCGGTCACGAAGGGCCAGTCTGGTGGAGATGTAGTGGCTGGACAACCTCTTCCCCGAAATGAAAATGCAAGGACAAGTTCGGCTCGCCAGATGCAGGTCTTTGGATTTGATCCCCGTAGGAGACCTGCGTGTCGTGATGAGGATGAAATTAAGATGAAGACGACACATACACCCAGTCCCCGTGCCAGAGAAATTAACCAATCATCGTTAAAATTACCTACCCTGCCGGGAATCGAACCCGGGACTCCTGTCACCAAAGGCCATCACACTAACCATTTACCCATGAAGCAGAAAACACTTTTCCCCTATAATATGGCTGGACGTGTGTAAGGGACATGATACGAGAAGCATTACGCCTTTGTTGAGCGGCCTGCCGCTTCATATGTGTGGCAACGCTTCCCTCGGAGTGGTTGAACAGAGGGACAATGCCCGGTAGATACGGAGGACGTTTCAGGTACTCCCATCACTCATTTTGATAGCATCGTGGGCTGATGCGTTTGGAACTGGGCCCAGAGCAGCACGAATATGTTGTTCCAGAAACCTGCGACACACCTTCACTGGTTCTTGGCAGAGTTCGAGCGATGATGGTTAGTCATAACCTTATTGCACGACAATGCGCGCTGTGAGGGAATGGGGTCCAACTACACGAACCACTGGCCGGTAAGCTCGCCACAGACCGCCCAGCAAAGGCGGTACTGCGCCTTCGAGCCATTTGGCAAGTTACAGGCCCTCGTAGAAAACCGTTTTTACTTAGGTTAAGACTAGTGTTGTTGAGGACAGCACAAACTGTCAATCCCAGAGTAAGGAAATTTTCAGTTCACAATTAAATATCCCCCGTTCCGGTCGGGGATCGCACGCGGTACAGTCACGGAGCCTGATTGGGATTTGAGGTGCGCAATTCACTGCAACTTCATCAGTTGTATGTGACCGCACCTCGGCGTTGGGACAGATTTTCGCATCATTATAGCTTGAAAAAATATATAGCACATGTATGTGACAGTCTTTTATCAACAATCGCTCATGCGAATTCTAAAAATTAGTGACCCAGGATTGCCACCTCCTAATTCTAAAAGTATCTAAGTGTTTAATTGGTAAAAATATCTTGAACATGTCTATCTGGTACGTATTTTTAAAAAATAATTGAAATTAAACATGAATACAGTCTATTATTACTTACAGTGTTCCAGAAGTTGAAGTTATACTTGTACTCCCTTCAGAATTGTGCGTCAGATTCCAGCATGTTGGACAAAATCACTGCATTAATGACTCCCAAAGGTTCAGCTCTGACTAATTCACCTTAATAAAGATTCTCAGTTGTTCCGTAGCGCTAAACAGCGTGTGAAAGAACGGCCTGCACTGTACGTAGTGAATGTGTCCAGTGCCATTTCATACTTCCATCAAATTCTAAGCCAAGGAACATAGCTGCATTTAGTAATTCACCACATAAAAGGAGCTTAGAACGGACGAGCGTTCAAAAATGTTCAAAGAACTGCTTTGAAAACTGAGCGACTTTCAATTTATGTTAGAAACATCACTGCAATTTGTTGGAAAGACAGTTTCTCTTATGATGTCACTCAGCTGCTGCTCGCAAAGTGCCTCTACTCTTGTCGTCTTCGAAAGTCTGCCGTTGTTACGAAACTCCTGCTGGATGAAATTATTACATCGCGGATTCTGCTAACAGAATGGACATCATTGTGTTATTGAAATTTTCAAGGCGAGTTTATTGGCTTCTTCTTATCTCAGTCGGAGGACACCAACTTAGGTCTTTACTGGATTTACTGTTCGTATTAACTTCAGAGGTTTCCCAAGGCAGAAGTCAACTGAAGTTCAAATGTATTCCCTTTACCAACAGCGCCAATGAGCTCCTTGTGCTGGTAAAAACGTTTCAAAATTGCCGCAGCTTCCATGATGTGTACATTCCGTACAGTTTGCAGTCAAGGCGATTGAAATACCCCTACTCCATCTGAGGTAATCAGTCTTTATTCTGCTGGACCTGTCACCTTGACCTGTCTACACTTATCTTGGTAACTCACCACTGCATGGTGAGCCGCATACCACGCACCGTACCTTCCTTGCCAGTAATGCTGCTGCCCCATCCACCATGATGAGCTTCCTCTGCTGCACGGCCAGACGCAGACCTTCCGATGTCTGTTAGTGGCGTCTCATGAGCCCAGCCCACATTGAACGTCAACAGGGATCTGCTGGTTATACCAATGCATAACGCATAAGATTTTTATTACATGAGGGAATTGAAAACCCCAACGGCATTTCTAATCGCTGCACTTCGGGAAGAATATTAAAAACTCTTCTTATTGGTCTAAATGTTGTCAAGATAGGTGTTACGTATCACTGGGTAACAGCCAGTGTGAATATATTAGATATTTGGGAATAAAATGTGGACCTGACATAGCAAATTCTCTACTAGTAATTGACAGGAATCAGTTCACTCAACAGATGGCTGAAGGAGGAATCTGAAAAGGCAGAATCGTAAAAGAGGCGGGTTATGTTGCTGTGAAGTTCTGTCTTATCTTTAGAAACGGTTCTCCACTGCCTCCATATAGACGCTGCCCAAAAGACAAAGTAAACTTTGTTCCAGATAGAAATGAATAATGGAAAAATGAAGACAAGTAATTAAGGTTAAGACGGTACTTGAAATGAGTAATCAAAAAAAACATCACGGAAGATTCTTTAGCGCTGCCGATCATCAAATAGTTTGGTGGGTGGATCTCGGTATTACGCCTCCACGCCCAATCACCAAGCTTATTAATGATCATTCTTAGCTTAGAGAGGGCTCACATATTACCATCTTCTCACGATCAACATCATCTCGTTGACTCGCGTAGGATTTCAAGTAGACGATTGGATCATTCATTTTATTATCACTGATTCAAGGCCGCTAGGAAGCGCTAATGCTCGCTTTCGTTCAGAACACCTCTTGACTCCTGCTTGTAGTTTTCCCTTACTTTCCTGCGAAAGAGGTTTGCGAGATGTAAAGGAGACCACGAGATTACCAATATACAACGGTCTGAACCATCAGAATCAGAAATCCCAATGGAAGCTAAGTCTCTTTTTACTTCATCAAGCCACATCCTTCCAGTCTTGTAACTTTTGATGAGCGAGAAGATCTTCTTCGTAAGTCTGCCGATGTCCATTCTCAGAAGGTCCTCATAGAAATTGAACCGCCTACGTCGCATCCTAGTGTTGGTACAGTTCAGAGTTCGCTGTCAGTTGGTAGGTTCCACCCGGGAACACTCTTGGAGGATACGTCTTTCAGTTCTTACACGTTGTCCATGGTGCTTTTTCTGTTCATCAGTAAAATCTCCGCGGCATATAAGAAATGGGGTCAGACAGCAATTTTCTAATAGCATATTTTGGCGTTATTCAAAATCCACTTCTTTTTGTAACGGTTTCGCGACAGTTGGAATGCTGCGTTGAGTTTGGCACATGTGTCAAAGATGGAGGTTCCGTCTCTAACATTAAGGTGGAATCATTCGCCAAGATACCGGAATCGATTGACTTTGCCAGTCTTCCCAAAGGGTGCTTACTGTAGAAGTGTGGTCGTATGGTATTCGTAGTCCTGTCTTCGCTGCTGTCTCGTGCGGGGATTGAACTGAAACTCGAGCATCCTTACAGTTCTCGCTTAGGATCGCGATTTCAGGCGATCCGCCATGTTGCGGCGGTTTGACTTATATAACTCATAAAGCACCACAAGTAGCCGCTAATTCTATTGATAGTGGTCTTAGATGTCCATGCATATTTATGTTTAAAAGATAGTAAGATAGTTAAGAAAATAAATCCTTATACATTTACAAAGTTTTTTTATTGACATGGTTCGCACCTTCCATTCTAATCCAAGTTACATTGAAAAAGAGGATTTCAATCTGACACCTTTCGTAACCCTTCCTTTTCAAAGGAACCACCACTCGTAAGAATTAGGCAGATTGTCGCTATTCCGGACAGATAAAACTAATTAAGGGAGCACGTTAAGAAGACAGTGTGTTGTCATGACGACTGGCAGCGATCAAAGTGGCCTCCCTTTGAAGCTGCTGCAGTCCACCAGAGCGCAATGTGTGTTTGTGATAGCCTCCCTGCTCGTTCACCACAATTGAAAAAAGTGGTTTATGTCTGACATGACTCAAATAAATATCGACCGCCCTTGTTGATGACGCACTGGTGAGGCTCATTTAGTGGCGTAGTTCAGCTTCTGGATTTAGCTTCAGCACGATAAAAATCTCAGCAGTTATCCGCCGTGTCTTACCTCTACAACAGCTGAAGGTATCGTCACTCCAGAGTGCGCACAAAGTCAGCATTATATTAAACTCAAATTGATATGACATAAAAGTACATGTACTCATTATTTCTTTATTTCTACTTATATATGCCATCTTAGTAATCTAAATCATCCTTATGTGTCCCTCCATGGGCTCTGCACAGCTGAATTCGCCGCCATGTTCTGACGCTCATATTAAGCAGAATCCTTGGGGTCACTGTCCGGAAAGTTTTCCGCGCCGAATTTTCAGATCATCAATTCGAACATATCGCTGGTTCTTTGATGTAACGCCAGAGTGGGTTATCGGGTGTTGTTGGATCAGGTGGCCATGGATCATTGTTCGCTCCTCGACTAATCCAGCGCTTCCCAAAGACTGCGTTCAGACGTTATCGAACAGTCACTGCGAAGTGAGCCGGCGCCCCATCGTGTTAAAACGGAACAACGTCTAAGATTCCCGAATTTTGCAGCTACGGGATGAGCCAGTGTTTAACCATCTGGAGGTAACACAACGTTTAAAACATATGGACCAAACAGATGCGTTTGTATCATTCCGGCCCAGAGCGTGACGTGAGGTGCGTTGGGTTTTCTTTTACCCATAAGTAAACATTGCGACTCCGGGAGCTGCACATTCGTCAGTGAACATGACAGCCGCTGTTTGGAATTGTTGCAGCATCCGACCACCATCTGATAAAAGAGAAGGATACTTGCTGCAGAAACATAATGTTCATGAAACAGCGCTGCTAAATATGTGACGTCACACGCATACTCTGTTATAAGATGGCGCTGTGTCAGTTACATAGAATAATAAATTTAATGCTGGAAAAGAAAGGTTTGATTAGGATTTGCAAAAACGTGCAAATGAAAGAGTCGAAGTGAGCAAAGTGAATGATGAAGGGATAAAAGAAAAGGGCGTAAAACAGTGAAAACAATAAGTAACACCTTTGAACCACTGTAGGGAGCGCCATTTCGGCTGCCTACCTCTCAATTTCCACGTTTCGTTTTAGTCCACAAGAAAGGAATCTCTGTTGAGCTTCAAACACCAGAGATACGGAAGTGGTACGAGGGAGCTATTGTTTACTAATATGACAAGGTGGACTTGAAAATAAGTTCAGATCCCCGGGAGCTCATTACAGGGGTCTCACTGGGGTTTCCCTGCTCATGCCTTGGAATACGGACTCACCTGGTGCATGTCGGAAATGGTGAGTAGAAGGCGACTGCTAGATCGAACTGCAGACTCGCCACATCTGTTCCTCTTGCCATTAACTTTAAGGTTTGTGTCTTCCCAGGAGTCGCCATTCTCCTCAGGATGGTTGTCAACCCTGTGTTCGACATTCATTACACTAAACTTTTAACGACTCGTTGTTTCTCGTTGTCTGCCTCCTTCGGCATAGTGCCTTTCCTTTCGTACGGTCGAACCGGGATCTCGCCACTTCCTTTGACTCGGCGATTATGTGTTTCCCAGAAAAGTCAAAAGTATTTTGATTCTACTACCTGCCGGCCTGACTGGCTCAAATGGTTGAGGCCCTGACCTTCTCACTCCATCCTGGCTCAGTCCGGTGGTAACTGAAGGTGCTCAAATACGCCTGTCTCATGTCGATAGATATAGGCTACCACGTAACAGAACTCGTGCACGACAAAATTTCGGCATTTCGCCGTCTCCGAAAATCGTCAAAAGTAGTTAGTGGGATCTCTGAGGTCGCGGGCCCGAACTGTGCCATACATGTGGGTTTCGCCTTGTTTCCGGCCTGAATGCCCTTCCTGACGCCAATGCAATATGGAGGGCTGTAATTGCAATTATATGTTTCTGTGGTGGTTGGTAGTGTAGTGTGTTGTCTGAATTTGAAGACGGAAGTGTTCGGGCAAACAGACACGCCCAGTACCACAGCCGCAACAGTAAATCAGACGCGGTAAAAATCCCCGATCCGCCTGAGAATCGAACTCGGGACACTATGAACCGAAGGCCTCAACGCTCGCCATTCAGTCAATTATTCGGACTATAATAGTAATAATAATAATAATAATAATAATAATAATAATAATAATAATAATAATAATAATAATATGCTTCTGATCAACATAGGAATCTCGCGGACTCCAGCGAGTGCCGAAATAAAATCACAAATGTAAAATTTAAGTCCAGAATATGACGACACGCTGAGAGAAAGTGGACAGAGGAGCGGAAGAGGAAGCATTCAGAGAGATGACGAGATTTTGGGAAGAAAAGAGGAGAAACCCCGAAGCTGACATCGTGTACTCGCTCTCCTTCAGTTAGCATTGGGGTCGTAGAATACACCTGTCAGTCGTAAGAGGTGACTAAAAGGGTGAACAGGGCCTCAGAACTTAGGAGCGTGCGTTGGGAATCACGGGTCCCCTACCTGAGCCACACAGTCCTCGGAGGGAATACAACTACGCATTAACACCAGTACATTGAGGCTATTCAGGCTGCTCGCGCGTGTATCTCCCAAGTCGCCAGAGACATCGTACAACATGCAGTGTCGAATATATCCTCTCTTAAAAATGCGACAACCTCGGTCGGGTTTGAACCCGTAGTCTTGGAATCCTGAAGCTGTCACTGCCATTGATCCAAAGGAGAAATTATTATTATTATTATTATTATTATTATTATTATTATTATTATTATTATTATTATTATTATTATTAAGCATATGGAATTTACATAATGGACAAGTATATACAATATTATACAAAAGAAGACTCAAATTGTATGGACATCTTTTTATAATGGACGGGAAGATGCTGACGAACAGATTGTTAAAACATTTGACAGTAGACCTAAAGTTTCCGACAAATGGTTCAGGAAAATAAGAAAGGATCTTGAGCAGTCTCGATTCAATCGGGAAGACATCTTAAACCGAACGACGTGCAGATCAGTGATGCAGAGCTTCAGAGACGGCCGTGACGAACAGAAAATGAGCATGGAACGGACAGAGGCTGCCAGAGAAAGAAAGCAAAGATTTCGGGCTGCGAAGACGGCTTCACTTAAAGTGGTTTCAAATCACCTGTCGTAAGGAACGTTCGGACACATGTGGGTTCTCCAATTACACGCATTCTTTGCGGCTGGTTGATTAGCGTGCGCCCCGCCCCGCCCCGCATGTTAATCTTCCGGCTGGTGAACCACCACCAATACAACTGTTTACAATACTGTGTGTAGCTCCTACAAGCCCGTCGGGTGGCCTCCGTTAAGGCGTCAAATCTGGTCTGTAGATGGTTCGCGAAAGGTAGGCACATGACGCTGTTGATAGTGATTCCTCCATCTATCACTTAGTGTTATTCGACAGGAGTAGGCTATATGCCGGCACCGGACCTCCTACAATCATGTATCACGTCATTCACGTCATCCCATTAATTCACCTGATGAGGTTGACGTCAGGAAGGGCATGCGGTCAAAAATACTCACTACGAAGATTCGTCTCACTTCATACGCTGCCCGTAGAGAAACGGCAAAACTTGCTGGACATTCGTTACGAGATTATAAAGCTTTACACAGACGACGCCATGGTCACCAACTGCGCAATATAAAGAGCACTGCCAAGAGGATCATCTGGTATCAAAGAAGATCTTATTCTGCCCACATGGTTTTCTCCACAGTTTGAAAATGGGAATGTATGTGGATGAAGCAGAAATTTCTCTTGTCAACATAAAGACGATATCCTGAGCTTAGTCGCTGGTTGAGGGCGTTTCCGTGGGTCATATCGCTTCCTGGAAATTGCATAAGCCGTGTAAACTCACAAATTGATAGCACTTAGCGGCAGTCCCTGGGGAACCCAGTGAGCGACTTCCGATAGTCGCTGGGCAGGGTAGAGTCAGCTGTGCTCTCGAATTCACGACTATGGATTAAATGCTTATTACTTCCACAGAATTTCCTCGTCTGATAACATTGTTCACGGCGCTTGCCACAAAGTGAGACAGTTATTTAGGCTGCCCAGGTCGTGTAATGGTGTCCACGATCGCCTGTCATGGAGATCGTTTCACGTAGTTTCACATTTTTATAGCAGGGTATGTCGGGGGTATTTCGCCTAAGCTCCTAATTACCGGCCTGCGTATTCAAACGAGAGAGAGAGCTTGTTGGGTTTATGTCTGGACATTACCTCAGTCATAGATCACCAGGTAGAGATCCTGCTTAGTGTGCCATCTGGTAGATCGAAACGGAACTAAGAAAATGGCACGCAGGCAGCGTCATTGGCACACGGCAGCAAAAGGAACGAGCGTTCCTCAGAAAAAAAGAATGGGCGAGTTGCAGTTTCATCGCTTCTCTTTAAGAGGGGGTAATTGCTATCACAGTTCACGTTCTCGTTGGGGTTACAGCGAAATGGTGACGTTACTGAGTGTTTAGCAATTTTTGAGATGCTTTTTACTGTCGACGGAGTTTTAATGATGAAAACCTTCCTAACAGACAGAGTAGGGCGTCCTCCTCCATTGTGAAGGGCTGAAGGGCTCGGGAAGGATTCGTGGAGAGAACTATCAAACTATACAAACAAATCACTTGTAGCTTAAATGCAGTTCCAGCCTAAAGTCCTTTGTTTCTCGACTCGCTTCCTTCAAATCGTAACCAATTAACGTATTTACATAATTCTCCCTCACATGTTTTGAAAAGTGTCCACACCGAATGTAGTCATAAGGGCTTAAATGAAACTCTGCATTGACTCTCATTGGGGTTCGTGGTAGACATTGACCTGATAAGTTTGTAACTTTTAGGAATAAATAACGAATATATTTTCATAATTTAATTAATTTTATTTACCAATACCTAAAATGAGTAGCTAGGATGTTGCTTGCCTGAAGGACTAGAACTTTGAATTCATGTTTTCCTCTTAACTGGTTCATTTCATTAAATCTGACGGTGGAAGCTATATTCATGTATGTGAGGGTTGTCGAAAAGAAGACCAAATGTTGAGAAATGTTATTACGTAATTCACTTACAAAATTGTTGAATGTGACCCCGTTTTCGTCTTTTATCTGCATGAAAAATAACCAAAAACATATTTACGAAAAATGTAGCCACATGAAGTTAAAATAGAGCGTCTTTAACATTAATGTAAATGTGCATAAAATTAGGCTCGTTAACTTGACCGTTACTAGGAAACAAGCAGAGCATATTATACAGGTCTGTTTTGTGGAATTAACTTCAACAACTGACCTACTGTTCCATTCAAGGGATTTTGCTCCTCTTCAAACAAGCACTCAAACATCTCAGTGACTGACTTATCGGGAGTGAGGATTCAGTCTGGAGATCATGCTCGGTCCACGGTGAGGCAGGTTTTACGTCTTTTACTTGGCAAGGAATCCTCTTCAAGGACTGCATCGCACTATATATCATGTCCGTTGCTCCATTAATGAGCCCAACTGCCACCGAGTAAGTCCCCTTCATCTTTTGTAGAATCGCCACCTTATGGCCCTTACGTGATTTTCATGCCCTTACTCCACGGCGAAGGAGACTAATTACCAAGTTACTACACGTCGTACTCATACACTTATGAAAGCGAAACTCTGTAATAATTCGCTCGAAAATGTTACAAAGTTTGGGCTGGAAAAATTTGTGAGAAAGGAGACGAGCTGCTCGACTAAGTGGTATGTTCCGGATTGTCAGCGGAGAGATGGCGTGGAATGACATTAGTAGATGAATAAGTTTTACTGGTGTCTTTAAAAGATCACAATATGAAGATAAAGTTGCAATTTAAGGGGACAAATCGGAGAAAGGGGAGTTAAGGTTACGGAGAGAGCTGTTCAATCAAATAAATGATATAGGGAATCTGCGACTGCCCTAAGTGCAGTATAAGAATACTGAACTAACAGAACAACAAGAAGTGCTACCGTAAATGACATGTTTCTTCTCGTCCACATCAATCTAATGGAAAGTTATAGTATTCATTCGGATGTCATAAATTCCGTTCATGTATTGTGAACATATTTGAAGCGTTGCAAAGTATACTTATTATGTTGTTCAGAGAGAAATGGTAGTTACCTCAGACGGACAGTCGTTGTAGTTTGATATAGCGTGCAGTTCGGAGAGTAGCAGACTACTCACACAGGCTGAATTATTCTTAAAACGATTCCATTTGTATTGTTGCCAAATTTTCGATAATTAGGATAACGTCGTACGCGGTGGTACCGTACGTAACGTCACAGCAACAGCAGTGTTTGAAGGTATTAATAAATATTGAATGGGAATGGTCAACCTAATGCGATAGGGACAGGCAGAGGATAAGGTGAAAGAACTCGAGCGGACAGCCCTCATACACGGGTACCACATATCCCGCATACAGCTGTTTGTAGTTCTCGATATCATAATTGCTACCTACTTTGTAGCTTATAGGGGTACCTACTGTAACAGTTCGCGTTGAGCAGTCGTAAGGAAATGCGACGGCCGCCACTCTTATTAATTACTCCCACAACAGCGACACTTGTAGATGACAGCTGAGCACAATCAAGGAGTCTTATGAACTTCCCATGCACAATCCTTGACGAGTTTACTCAACGAAAACTGTGTTGTATATATATGAGAAGCGCATTTTCAAAATGTACCAAATAGCAAAAAAAGAATCCAAAATTGAGATGATGCTGATGGGAAACATGCATTAATATCCTCCATGATATGAAAGGAACGTGTCAAAGAGGCCATTAATTGTCACGTTTGATAGCAATAAGTACCACAGCCCGCAAAAGACAACGTATCTGCGCAGCCAAGGAGGAGCCATACCGGAGTCACGTGACCGGAGAACACTTTGTTGTCGTCATCGAATTTCACTTAATTGTATTTAACTAATCTGTGCCTTCACTGCAGATAACTTAATTTTCATCATTGTACATTTAAATATAGTCAGTTTTCTGATGTCTGCACTGAAATTACTACCTTTCGAATAGAAGTACTTAAAGTTTCAGTGCCAAAAAGGCAACAAATCCGTCCTGCAAACGTTTTAACAGAAATACTGAGTTGTTCTATAATACAAGAGTTAAAATGAATTTTCATGTGACACAGTGAGCGTTTTTCCTTTCTCCTGTAAAATTCAACTTTTGGATTTGGTATCTTTTGAAAATAATACAGTTGACAGAACCTGAGGATGACCCTTCAGAACGAAACGCATAAATTAGTGTATTCTGTTTTATTTGGTGGTTGGACATCTCAACAACATTTCATTCTTCTTATCTGGGCAATAATCACTTTCGTGCGGGAACAGTTCCTCGCCTCGTGCAGTCACCTCGATGTGCTTAATCGGAGGTAAAATAATAATAATAATAATAATAATAATAATAATAATAATAATAATAATAATAATAATAATAATAATAATATTTATAATAATATATTTATATTATAAATATATTATAAATATATTATATATTATATATTATAAATATTATTATTATTATTATTATTATTATTATTATTATTATTATTATTATTATTATTATTATTATTATTATTATTATTATTATTATATAAAATCTACATCACCGAACAAGCGGCTGCGGTTCATGGGTCACGTAGTTATCAGTTTGATTACGGGAGATAGTGGGTTCGAACCCCACTGTCGGCAGCCCTGAGGACGGTTTTCCGTTTTCAAACCAGACAAAAGCTGGGAGTGTACCCTAGCTCTTTCCTCTCCCGTCGTCGCGATAAGACCTATTTGTGGCGGTGCGGCTCTTTTCTTCAGGCACACCCGCTGTAGATGTGAGTTGCACACAGTGTCATTACATTAACCGTTACGCTAAGCGTTTATTCCTGTTACTAGAAATGTAGCCTAAATTGCTGGCATTAATAGGCCTAATGTTGTGTTACGCCTTAGCCTATATGTAATTATTTAATTTTAACCGTCCACACTTCTTACTGGCTATTAAAATGTTGTCATTCCTCTCCTGAATGGGGAGGCGGGCCGCCTCTCAGGCCGGGAGATTATTTTGTTACGGTGAAGGAGATGTTCGGAGAAGGTGAGGGGGTTGGCAACCGTGGCCTAACGGTCCCGGCATTCGCCTTAGTGCAGGAGAATGGAAAACAACGGAAAACCATTCTCGGGCCAGTCGTGAGATCCAGCCCTGTACCGTCTCCCGAATGCAGAGGCGTAGAACCACGGTAAAGCCGTGCCCACTTCTCCTCTGCTCGGTTGGCCAGTCAGAGTGCAGAGCTGTTGGACGACGGACCAGCCGTGTCCACTCTCCATCTATCGACGAATTGTTGTCACATGGTCTGTTCTTAATGCCATCGCAAATGCTCAGAGTAGGGTATATGAAAACCGAGATGACGAAATCTATAAATCTTAGCATTATTTCACAATTCGCAGGTTATGGTAAAGCTAAATGCATGTAATAAAATGCTAAAAAACTAATTTAAACAACTTTCTCGTTCTTAAATCCGAAACTCGGCTGTATCCAACACTTAAGTACTGTGGGGAACGCCGTAACTTAGTCCCAATAGGGCGGCTCCATAAGTAACATGCGTGTCCTGACCTGTGTATCACACCTTGACAGCCGTTCCCTACGCTAGAATACAATGCCTTGGAATGCACTCATGAAAACCATTCAGCCACTAGGATCGCGTTCTTACCCTCTTGTGTTCGCACGCCGTGCGTGTCAATAAGTAAATTATATCCTAAGTAAAAAGAGTTGAATATTTTTGTTGGTATTGTAGAGCGGTGCTTCCATGGCTTGTACAGGTCACTAAAGTTTTAAAAACTTCCTATTGAGGGGCTTGTATCATGTTTCAAAACTCTCTCTTGAGTGGCTCGAAGCGATGTTATCTAATAGAGGTCTCAGACATTTTTGGAATAGGAAACATTTTGTACACTTAATTTCACTGATGAACATGTCTTTCAGGAAAAACGTACACATAAGTATTGCACATCAGAGGTGACAAATTACGTCATGCACCGCAGAATTCCGCAAAGGACGATTTCAGGTATCTGAGGGCTCCTGGATCTTTAAACAAGTTGGACTTCGAGTAGCTGGAGAAGAGATGTGTTCCGCCACACGTACTAAGTATCCTGCTACCATAGCTACATAAATACCAGGCATTGTAGCAGTCGATCGTGAAAGAAATTAATCATATTTATATAATAGCCAACACTTTACAATAAAGTATTGTTCCAACAGATCTGATATAATTTGCCTTGCAAAGGGTTTTGTATTGTAGACATTATGTGCTCAGGAAGCTCTGGAATTTGTACATCTCACGACTTTCATGCCTTCTATCTTTTTTATCTATCTGGGAACCTCTTGATTGTAGTAGACTGGTTCGTACAGTGTGAGTCTTCTCTTTTTCCCTCAGCTTTGCGTCGAATCTTTTCGCTTTCTTTGGAAGCATTTGAATTTCCTTAATATATGACAGGAAATCATTCAGTAACCAAATGAGGAGTTCAAAATGCCATATTGTTCTAATTCCTGGAATATGGCCCATATGAGGTTTTGTCGACGTCTTGCGTAAAATGTTCCATACCATATTTAAAGTGTCTTGTCTTTAATGCTCTCGGGACAAACCAGCGATTGTTCGAGAGGGAAATAGCGTTTGCTACATTCATTTTATCTAAATTACTTACCTGCTTCATAATTCAAGATTTGTGAAGTTTGGAAAGGCCTCTCAAATGATCGCCGGACACGGTAGCATTGTTTACAAGAATGTCCCGAGACAAATGTTGCGATCGCACGATTTGTATGACGTGACTAGGATCAAACGTTAGGCCTAGTTTCATCAGCTTATGCGTACCTAATGCCTCCTCCAAAACATGGAACAATCATTCACTGGAAGCTTGTGAAATGAAATTGCACTACCTTTAAATTCTCGTGACTGGCAATAAACTGCGAGTACTAACACACACACGTTTAAAGGCGCCTTTCTGGTAGACAGGGCGCAAGAAAGCGATCCTAGCGGTCGGCATTGCCCTGTAGGAGACGGCCACAGCTGAGTACGCAGTACAGTGCTACATTTCGTTTGCCGTTCATTAAAAGAGCTTTTTTTGTCCGGTTGCAGTATTTCTTTAAGGACAGGAGTTACCACATGTCGAAATAATTAACTTTGTTCATTACGCATACCATAATTCAAAAATTAAATGAAAAGTATTAACTTAGGACATACCGTTTGCAAACAAAATAGCTCAGTTTATTTCCTCACCATAACCTGATGCATTGAATAGAACAAAACATTAGGCACAATAAGACCCCATAACTAAGAACCATTGAGGCATCTGCTAAGTCTGCATCTTCCGTCACAGAACTGTTCTATGTATAACGTTTCCCGATAGGGTGAAAGAAAACAAAAACGCAAAAATGCTTTGTCTAACCAACATCTACGACAATGCTTTCGAGTTACCAATCTACTAATCTGCCGGTATTACTTGATAGTACCCCTAGAGTACAATGGTTTCATCAAAATCGTCCTTCACACATCGGCGATATTTACATGACGTTGTCCAAAAGAACAACTGCACACTCGTGATATGCTTGGTAGTCATAGTTCCCGGTCATGCCACCTGGTGAAGTGGGACAGTACTATTTATCGTTTGCATAATTTATCGCCACCGAGTAAAGATAAATAGCAGACGCTTCGACCAATGGAAACACTGATCACGTGACATCGCACAGTTGACAACATGAAGTTATGGTAAATATCTACCGTAAGGAAAAAATCCACAGTTGTATCGTTCATGGAAGCAACATCCTGGGGATATGAGCTACAGCTAAATAAAATATAAACAATGTATTATAATATGTTCCTTATTTATTGCTCGTTATCCGGTGGATTAGATCAGGAGCCTGTGCCACTACGAGCTTCGTGGACATCTTTCAGAAAATGAAATCACATCTGAGGATATTAAACCAAGGAACACTTTAAAAAAGAATTGTGTAAATAAGTTGATTTGGCTGGGATTTGAATAAACAATACAAGGAGTAAAGAACCGAGCATTAGGACTCAGGTGTTTCTATACAAGGATCACAATTTGAAACCTTTCCGGAAATTGCTTAATGTTACGTTTTTCGTAGTGTGGTAACCTACTTTGTGTGAGAGACTGTTTCTCTCCTGGTATTGATCGTCATCTTCTGACGACTCTATCAGGGCCCAATTAGCCGTCACCACGACACGAGATTACGTTCAAAATTGTAATCTCTCGCCCGATGATCCGCCTACACCCTGCTGCTCACTTCACTCGACCCCCCGCCTTCATTTTAAATTTGAGATTGTGGAATGAATTATTAAAACATACTTTGCTGCAATAATGAATTATGTCTAGAGTATAGTTTAAATGGAACGTTCAATTAACTCATTGACCTGTGTATCAGTGTCACTACTCGAAAGATTGGTGTTTAAAGAAAAAGTGCAACTGGACAACTATCGTCTATTAAGACTAGTCTTGGACGAAATTATGGAAGATTATCGTCACTGGAAAGAATGAAGGTATCGGTCAAAGGAAGTGAAGAAGGGCGTGAAAATGAAATCTAGAACAAGAGTTGACGAAGGGAGGTCGGATAGGAGGAGCCTGTAAACGATACAGGACGTGGCAGTGAAGTTCTGACACTTGTCGTACTTTCGAATGTTAACGATGCAAATGAGAGCCTTTTTAGTAGAGTAAGCTTACATCTTCCCTGAACGTCAAGAATTTTCCGATAATGTAAAACATAAATTCGCTAGACGTTTTACAAAATCACTATATTTTAATATGATAGATTTAATTAAGCCATTTCGTGCGAACGGATCTGTACATTACAACCCCACAAAATATCGAACTAAATCTTTAAGCGAGGCAAACTGGCCGAAATTTCTGACGTAATCTTGTGGGACTCCGCACAAGACACAAATATTTCTGCGTTGTCAGCTCATTTACGGAAAGAACTTAAAAATACATATCCAGTGTCAAGGAATTAAAAGAAGCAGATCTTTATAGTCATGTTGCTAAGTTTACCGAGGCATCAAACTGAGTGTCTTGGAGTGGACATGGTTTTACTGCGCACTGAAGTACGGTAAATTACACAACTTATTTATTCATATCGTAAGAGCAAAAATATGCCAGCAATGATTTCGTTTAGTATAACATTGAAAGAGCATACATGAGAAACTAGTACACCCTATCTCTACTTAGCGACGTTAAAAATAAAAATGTTAAAATATTATCTGAGAAACTTTTTCATGACATGGTAGTAACAATTCGAGCTTATATTTTGTATTTCTAAAACATAGTAACTAATTTCTATCATGAAGCTGATTACGCTTTGGCGATCTTTTTCTTGTAATATAAATGTTGATTTCCGTAGGGAACTTGAAATATTTGTCCCGAATGAGTACATTTATACCAATATAAATGGTCTGTTATTGAACATTATCAATTTTCCAGCTAACTCCGTTTCGCCCCAGTGTGCCAAGCTGGCCTCATCAGTTGGTACTTAGCACACCTACCAAGACACATGGCTAGTGCATGGGGGGGGGGGCAGGTAATCCCCGATCTGTCCGGGAACCGAACCTTCGACACCAACCAAGTAGTGGGATATTTGTAGTGTTTTTTATTTCATGTGGCTATTTCTAGCCGGGTGACCCCTTCTAAGGCAGACCCTCCGATGAGGGTGGGCGGCATCTGCCATGTGTACGTAACTGCGTGTTATTGTGGTAGAGGATAGTGCTGTGTGTGGTGTGTGTTTTGCAGGGATGTTGGGCACAGCAGTCCCCGAGCCAAGGGAATTAACGATTTAAGGTTAAAATCTCCGACCTGCCCGGGAATCAAACCCTTTGAACCGGAGAACACTGCGCTGACCACTCAACCAAGGAGGTGGACACTCATAGTGATAATGGTTGCCCAGTTTGCTGTACAAACATGAGCTATGCATGTTAGCAGCTCGCTGTCGAGTGGAGCGCTCTACTGCTCTCGCCATGCGTGCTTTACAGAGTTCTTAGCACAGGGGAGGCTAACAGGGATCAAGAGAGTGGAGTAACATTATAAACAATTTTCAAAATTGAACAGATTTATTCTAAAGAAGAAAAGAAACATTGAACAGTGGAACAGTGGAACATTCATAAAAAATGTAACACATTCAAAACGGTTACCTTTCAAGGAAAAAACAGCCCATTTTCTATTTGTGCGATCTTAATGTGACATGGACTTTCACCTTCATGTCAGTAAAATCTGTTTCCATTGCGAACAGGATCGCCACGAAGTATGGTGAAACATTTAGCCGTGATTTCTGGGTAATGAAGTTGATGCTCGTGAAGTTAATATTTCTTGCAAGAAATTTACAGTTAATCGACGAATAGTTTGCGTTCATAGTAATGTATTTTCCGTATGAACGTCTTCTGGCTTGTTCACAGTCCCATATATTGTGCACAGACGGATTCATTGTAGGCTATGTTGCGAATTTAACCATTACTGCTATTATCAGCAAGTCCCGAGTACTTCCTTCTGAGGGAACTCTTGTGTTCCGCATCACCCTACCATGAGAGCAAGGCCCCAAAACATGAGAGAGTGTGATCTGTTCAACAATGCCGATAGAGGTTTATGTTTACGACTCGGAATTTGAGGAATAATCCTTTTGTTATAGTGTGTCCAAAGACGAGTATCAACATTCTGGGTCATTTTAGGCCAGAACACGGTGGGTTTTATTTATCCTGTACTGCCTTTTTCGGCGTTTTTTGGCTTGTAGATCCTTTTCAGCTTTGTTTACGGCTCAAGGGTCTTTCCTGCAACTTTACGTTACATTTTAGTGTCCATTCTCAATTGTAATGGTCATTAGTCTCATGATGATGCATGAGCATCACCTCTCAAACATCTTTTGAACCATATCTGAACGCGAGGAAATGAAATGAAAAAATGAAACTAGTGCTTGGAAACATCAAAGGTATGAAATTATGTGCAAGATGAGCGAAACATTCGAGAGAGAGAATTTTGATGTGAGTATTTTTGAAGAGAAAGATCTCACGTGCTTCAAGTATGAACCCTTAACATCTGTTGATGAGGAGAGAAATTTCTCAATGTTTCGCAATACGCTGTCTGAAAACCGATGGTCGCTTACACCTCAGAACCTGGAGATGATTGTGGTGATACAGTGCAAACCAACTCACATATTTCCCCATTTCAACTTCTCAAACCCTAGTGTCGTTATGCCAAATATGGTTCCAGTTGTACTAACTTCAATTTCTCTTCCCAGGATGTCCATTGCGGGTTCGCTGAATGCATTGTAAATTCTGCAAGTACATCCTATCAAACATGGAATTTCTTCTTTTTAAATGTGAATCTAAAAATGTATAATGAAGAAGTATTTCACACTGTGTATCGCATAACACAAGAACTCTGTATTCTTAAACATATTCCTTCATTAAAAGTAAAATTATGAATCAATTTGGACCGCTCTTTTTAGCTGCTATTTGCCAGGTCCTTTCAACTCCAGCCGGCCACACCTACGTTCATCGCTTCTTGTTTTCACGGCACCGTACTTTCATCAAACATGTACGTCATAATTCGTAAAGTTTTCAACAAAATCGTATCACATTTTGCATGACTATCTTTTGTGCCTACTGAACATCAATCTTTAACACAGAGTTGGTAGTGAAATATTTTCTGTTTAGAGTGTTATAGTTGTAAATTTCACCTTCTTTCGATAGAAACATCTTCACCACTGTGGCTCAGGTTGTTGGGGTGTGATTATTTTAAACCAAGAACGACATCACTTCAAATGTTTTTAAAATTATTCTGCAAATGGAAACTTTTCAATGTTGTGAGATGGGCAGTAAGTTTTTCCGACAGGAAAAGTCCTCTCAGCTGTAGACAGGGTGAAATGAAGTGGCGAGGACAAGTTCGGCTCACCGGCTGCTGGTCTTTCGAACTGACGACCTGTGCCTCATGATCAGTATGAAATGATGATGAAGACGATACATATACCCAGCCCCCATGCCAACAGAATTATGGTTAAAATTCCCGACCCTTCCGGGAAATCGAACCGGGTACCCTTTGACCAAAGGCGAGCACGCTAACCATTTAGACATGGATTCGGACTGTAGATACGGTGATAGTAGCTCACGAGCATCAATGTAAGTACCTAGGACAGATCACATAGCGACATCGTGCATCTAGGGGGTTGTATGGGTCCTGCACAGGACTACTTGATGAGAGAGCAGCACAATTTGTTCTCGATGATTTCCAACAAAGCAATAGTGTTGCAAACTTTGGGCTGGGAAGACTCGGGAGTAAGGAGATGATCTGTTCGACTATTTGGTATGCTTCGAGTCGTCAGAGGAGATATGACGTGGAATTATATTAGTAAACGTATAAGCTTCAGGAGTGCTTTTAAAGGTAGAAAATTTGATAACATGAAGAAAATATTCGAATTCAAGAGATAAATTAACCTGAAGAAACCGCAAGCGGACAGTTTAGGCTTTCAAACAGAGTAAACTTGACACATCTCTCATGCTCTAGCCGACCTCAAAAATGACACAATAAATTCCAATGCTCACATAACAAGCGTGTGCAAAAAGGAATGTGCATCTCTTCATCCCCTCAAAATTAAAAAAAATCAATTCTTACACATAGTATCAAAAGAAAACTTATTCAAACTCACATTCTTCCAATAATGTGATCGTGTTGTGACCAGAACAAACAATGAAACGAAATTTCAAAGGAAAATGAAGTGTTGCATAGATTTATATGTCCTTTGAACTTTAGGATACATATTTCCCCTTATTCTGGCTGAAAATCGATCAACTAAGGAACCTACATAGTGCGACACTAATATTCGACTTTTGAACGAATCTACTGCGGAATACCTAACTTCCTCTCATCTATCCATGGAGATAATATCAGATCGACTTGTACCCTTATGATACAAGTTACTCACTCTTCTGTAGACAGCCGCTCATTCCAGGTATCTGGGGCACTGCCTGCCAGTCAATAACCTGTCGAGATGTGAACGGCTTGTACGAACGAGAGTGTCGAGCTATCCATTGCAATACTATTTTATTCCATCCGTTTCTAGACGCTGTTATGTGACTATATACTGTATGTTCGGGTTAAGAGGGCCGTGAGACCTAACGTCGCGATTCACAAAGGCATACATAAATACATGAATTAATAAATAAATTGGGAGAAATATTCATTTATTAGAAGGGTTTGAAATCATTTATGAAGAGAAATGTTCAACTAAGGTTCTTTCAAATCACTTAAGAAAAGAGTGGCTACACAATAAGTAGAGACTATTTCACATGGGAGACAGCGCGAAATGTTAGCAATAAACTTGCTTTGCTTGAAAGAACCTGCTAACGTTTACAATTGTTTTGATGCCAAATAATCAATTGGAAGTTACGCGTCAATATTCTTCATGTGAGTTATTGTGAAGCCGGCTGAACTCAAGACGTGTGACGGTTCTGCGCTGGAATGTGAGCAGAGGGTTGTAATGAAACAGCAACCCTTTGATCGCCATAATTGAATTGCTCACCCGGAGAACTCCCCATAGAGCGATGTGTGAGCTATGCAATGTTCTCAGCTCCCCGTCGAGACTTGTTAAACAATATGCTCCCAGATAATTCTCACGTGAGAACGTCTCATCATTTGAAGTTACTGATATATTTCGTTCATTGATTTATCAACGAATATTTATCGTATTTCTCCGAATTCAAGACAACTCCCACATTTCTCCTTCAAAAAATTTAAATCAGGCTTAAAAAGTGCTTTGTAAAATCATAGGAATATCTTTCTTGTGCAGTACGCATTCTTAGACTACCTTTGTCTTCAGGCCAACATTCAATATTGGCTTTAGTTGTGCCGTATTCTTTTGCGGCTGCACAATTATTCTTTATTTCATTAACTAATTACCATAATACTATCATCGACGAGAACCCCTTGAAAATTTGCCGAAAATACTTGTTTCACATATGTTTACAATACGACGATCCGTCGAAAAAATATTGCTGCTCTCCAGAAAACTTAATTTTAATCATTATGAATTAATATCAAAGCCATCTTACTAACAGTTCTGATGGTAGTACGTATTCTTGTCTTATTCCCTCCGGATTTACCTGACGGTGAATCATGAGACGGTCTCTAAGTTCAGCCAACTTTGAGTAATCATAAAACCCATTAATTAAATAATCACTCCGTTAACTGTAGGCGAAGGCTTACTCTAACCCGCAATACATTCAGCGACTAGCACTTCCATTGATATTCTGACATACGTGACTTTGATCTTTCGTAACATGCAGCCATGTACAAAGGGTACTAGGAAAGTTTTGCAATGTGAGTGAACGCTTTAGACGTTTTCAAAATCATTACCACCACACTCAATACACTTCTCCATACGTCGAAACTCTGCCACTTTTCTTCGGTTACATTTTCACACTCTTGAACCCATGCTGTAAGAAGCTTCTCGTCGGATGAAAAACGCCGCCCTTTCAGCTTCATCTTCACTTCTGGGAAGAGTGCGAAGTCACGTGGGGCAAGATGAGGACTGTATGGAGGGTGATCAAGCACAGTCAACCCTGATCTGGCAAGAAAATCCATTGTTACATTACCACGATGTGCTGGAGTATTCTCGTGATGCAAGAGTCAAGTGTTGATCCGTGACCTTGGACGGAGCTGCTTGAGAGCCTGGATGACCTGAGGGAGACAAGTCTCACTGGATCACTTCGCAGTAACTGTCCACAACCCGAGTTAGGATGCCCCGTTTAGTGAAGAATACTGCAATCATCCTTTTCTTCACTGACCTTGACTTTCGCACAGTCACAGGAGTACCCTCATCTTCAAACAGCCACACCTTGTTCTGGGATTTTGTTGGGACATCGTAATAATAAAGCCAATTTTCGTCACCTGTAACGATGCTATTGACGTTACGCGAAATGCCAATTTCAAACTGTTTTAGCATTTTTAGGCACCATTTCTCTCGATGTGCCCTTTGTTCCTCTGAAAGTGAATGGGGGACCCAATGGGAACAAACCTTTCTAACATGGAGATGGTCGTGTAGAACTGAATGAATAGCTGGTGCAGGGATGTGGAGGGTCTCTTCTACCTGCCGATATGTCAACCGCCTGTCTTGGTGGAACATTTTCCTCACAGCTTCAATGTTTTCCTCAGTCACTGATTCAGACGGTCGCCCAGAACGAGGATCGTCTTCAACCCCAAAATTTCCCCTCTTAAACTCTTTGTACCAGCAGAAAATTGTTGTCCGATGTGGACAGTCTTTCCCCAGCAAAGGAGGCATTTCCTCCAGGCACCGGTCAACAGTCAATCCACGTGCAAAATTGTAGCGGATAATTGCGCGATATTCACCGGTCTAGAAGACAGCAAGGCGCGACGTTCACACCAGTTGTTACCAAGCAGTGGGATTGAAAGCAAGTTAAGATGTCAGTGTGGTCTAAAAGCGAAGACCGGTTTTCACCCCTCTTTTCATCCCTCACCATAAGAGCGGTGTCCAGTCATCCGTTCTTGTGTATTGCAAAACTTTCCTCGTGCCCTTTGTAACTGTCAAGCCAGAGAGTATACACTTCCTGTGATCACGGAAGAATAATATTCTCTGCTAGATACTCTTTGATTCCGTAATCTTTTCCAGGTTCCAAACATATTCAACAGATGGCAGAAGGAGAAGGTGACCAGTAGTATTCAGCCAGGGCCATTAAAGATCGTTCGGATGATCGACGCACAGTGAATATTGTACTGTTATAAACTACATTACCGGTATTCATTGTTAATAAATTTCGACTGCTTGGCTGGATGGTCAGCTTGGAAGGTTTTGGTTCAGAGGGTCTCGGGTTGGATTTCCGGCCGTGTCGAGGATTTCGATTTCTTCTTTCGTGTCGCAGACTGGCTGTTTGCGTTTGTCCAAACATTCTCCTCTTCATATTCACACAATACACCACACTTCCAACCACCACAGGGGCACGCAATAGTGGCTACGTCCCTCCATATATGTTTGGTGTCAGGAAGGGCATCCCGCCGTAAAACAGGACGGAAAACACACAGTTCACACCCCACAGATGTGGGAAGAGTGGTAAAAGCAGAAGAAGAAGATTAAATGTTCATAAAACTATTGAAAAGGACAGACAAAACAATATGGCTACGGCATGCGAGTTACCTGACCTGCGGAGCAGCGCGGGACTACTGGTAGTAATGTAAGCTAAGGTAAGGGCAGGTCTTTCTAAGAGTTGGAAGGTTCACATGTTCTGATGTCATTAGGCTAATAGAAGGCCATTCTCTCTTCCGAGAACCAGTGACGTTACACAGAACAAGCGGGTGCCGCGGCTAGCGATGTCTGATGAAGATGCGAACATTGATTGTATACGCGGGCGGGGAGCGTGAAAAGAAGCCGTGGTAAGTACCAGTGGTATTCATTACTGTTGGGTCGCCAATGCAACACGACCCTTGATTTTTACGTGGGATTCTAAGAAAAAACGTCGTCTTGGATTCGGAGAAATACGGTATGTCCCACAATACGCGACAAGGTCGGAGGTGTGTCAAACAAGGGAACCTGGAGTGCAATTTCCAATGCACAGTTAAATTTGATTACACGCGTAGTCCGATTTGAATGCCACCGTTTGCTAAATAGACCTATTTTCTCGCAGTAACTATTAACTAAGGCAGGAGATGTGCGATGTGCGTGAAAATAAAGGCTCTCTAGGTTTCGAATGCCCTCAGGGTTGGAAAATAACAAGAGTTGACCAAGGAAAATTGGATAGAATAGATGAAACTGGCGATCCTGGCAGAAGTAACTACAAAGTAATGTCAGGACTCAGCTAAGCACCTCGTGTTCACCAACCCATAGTCCCGAGTTGAGAGCCGGACGGGCAGGGAATACCGAGGCTGTGACGTCATACCACGCTCACGTACTCTGTGACACAGTCGAGTAACCGCCTGTCATGAGTAGCACAGGATAGACTTATCCGACGAGTCAGGTTTTCAGGCGCGTAGAACAGATGTCCGGTGGAAACACATTGCAGTGCTATAGTCTCATATTCTGTAGGTCCCCTGATGCATGTGGGAGCCACTACTAGAATCCTTCCTCGATGATGGGATCCACCAACACGGTTAGAAGTGTTCCAGTTCAGTTCTTCCCTGGCACCCAAATGTCCCATATCTCGATCTAATTGAACATGTGTGGAACCACCTCCATGATCCGTTATTCAACAATTGAACGGCTGCAACTGCTGTCAGTCCTACTTTGGATACTGGCAGGTGGTACGACTGTGTATGTTAATTAATGAGCGGGCAATGAATAAAGAGGTCAATATTGACCTAAACGGACGCCAATATGAATAATTAATTAGCGAGTTTGATAACAGGTACGTCAATTCTGAAAACATGCGACCAGAAGTTTCGTTGCTGAGATAAAAGGTATTTACAAGGTTAGAATATGTATACGAATCCTATTAACAAAGAAATATTGTTTTGGCCACATCAGAGTCCCGCGGAGACTTGTATTTTGCATCCAAATACCCGCACAGTCATACGAGCTCAAATTATGTCTAGTTGAGCAACATAATTTGGAAGCATTTCCCTGTGACGACACTTTATCTGTTGTTACATTTGATTTCTGAGCGCTGTCTTTATTACGATCGAGCTTTGGCTAATGGTGTTTGCTCAATGGCTGTTGTTGCTAACATATTTATTGGCCAATAAACTATTAATTTTGTTGTGTATTGCTCTGGAAATCACTAAGTATTGTAGTATGACATTGATTAATTACCGGAGTCTGAAAATGACGACAGTCCAGCCCCCAGAACACGGATTGATTGTACTGTACACGAGTACAGCAACATTCTATCCGCTGCAACTATGAGTGTAAGCCGTGCCTCGTTTGTTTTCCTATCTTTATTTTCGTGGTTACGCTGGTTTCGATGTCTTGGTTCATGCAAAGTGTCATAATGTTAGAATTTACTACAATACGGCATAAAGTTCAGTCATCCCATGAAGTAATTATAGTTCTCAGGGGAAGCAATTTTGTTTCATTTTTAAACAATCCGAAATCCCCTATTTTCAAACAATTCTGCGTTGTATGCAATAGCGCTTTAAATGAATGGTTTTGGTTGGTTTTTGTTTAATTCAAAAAATGAATGAAAATCTGCTTTTGATCGTGCATGGAACTGATTTGTTGTGTATTGAGCAGTAAGAACCAAAGTGTGTTAGCTGGAAGATCTCTTTAACAGAAGCAGCTGAGCAGTGCCAATCATTCATAATACAATAAAGGACAGAGAGCCTTAATAGGTTACTGCAAAAATTTAAAAACTAAAAATATTGACTTAAGTGAATTCACTTTATTCGTTCAATTTGACAGTCATTTCGTTGATGTTGTACTAAATGAAACGTGATCTACATTAATGTACTTACAGGCAACAAATTCAGTTTTGCATATTCTGGTTTATGTTGCCATTGTACATTACGAGGAAAAACATGGAGCAAGTTGACCGTGCGGTTAGCGCCACGCAGCTGTGAGCCTGCACTCGGGAGATAGTAGGTTCGAACCCCATTGTCGTCAGCACCAGGCACTCCTTTACCTTCGTCGCCACAAGAACGATCTGTGTCGACGTTAAGCAAATTGTAAATCGATGCAGTCAGGTGCGCAAATGCAACAACAATGCAACGAAGTTGAGCCTGAATACAAACAGATCGTTCATTGCGTGCTGGATCAGCCCCTCGAGCTACACAATCCAACCGTTTTAGTAGACAGCAGTTCAGTCAGTTTCTGAATAATGACAGGACGATTATTACTCTAGGAATTTCTCTCTTCGGTCCATGCCATACATGTTCAACACAGTTTATGTCCGGAGAATGTGTCGGCCATACAGGTCTCTGTATGACACGCACCTCAAGCAACGGTTCCGATGAGTACGAGCGTCTATTGTAAAGACCTCGTCCACAGTGGAAGCAAACCTTGTAATTACAGTTTACCAGACCAGTTAAAAGGAATGTGACTGTAGCGGGACATATGAATTTACCAAATGTCAATTGGGAAGGTAATGCGAACGACAGGAAGCACGATCGGCAAATTCCAAATGAGTTAATATGGGAAGGACAGCTGATTCAGAAAGTGATGGAACCAACTAGCTGTTTTGTCGTAGTTAAAAGTAAATGTGATAGAAAGGAAGGTCTTAAAAGTAGGACTATTAGGCAGTACCATACGGCTGATAAAGCAGGCATGAGGAAGTTTTTTAAAAGTAACTATGACCGGTCGAAAATGGTACATAAAAATATAAACAAACTCTGGATGGGTTTAAAGCAATTGTTGAGGAATGTGAAAACAGGTTTGTACCGTTAAAGGTAGAAAGGAATGGTAAAGACCCACCTTATTATAACAGAGGAATGAAGAGACTAAGAAGGAGGTGCAGATTGGAGAGAAATAGAGGTAGTAAATCCTTTGGAAGTGAGGAGAAATTGAAGGAACTTACTAGGAAATTGAACCTAGCAAAGAAGTCAACTAAGGATAACATGATGGCGAGCATAATTGGCACTCATACAAATTTTAGTGAAAACTGGAAATGTATGTGTAGGTATTTTAAGGCAGAAACAGGTTCCAAGTTATACATTCCAGGAATAACTAATGAACAAGGAGAGTGTATATGTGAGGATCTTCAAAAGGCAGAAGTGTTCATTCAGCAGTATGTAAAGATTGTTGGTTGCGAGGGTAATGTCCAGATAGGGGAGGTGACTATTGATAAAGAAGTATTAAAATGTACATAAAATAACAATGGCATTTACAATAAGATACAAAATTTGAAAACTAGAAAAGCGGCTGGAATTGATAAGATTTCTGGGGATATACGAAAGACGATGGGTTTGGCTACACAAGCGATGGTCAAGGCCGGTATAAGGAGCCAGCGAGTGATGCAGTCGGCCGTGATTACAGCTGTATACTGGGCTACACAAGCGATTGTCAAGGCCGGTATAAGGAGCGCAGCGAGTGATCCAGTCGGCCGTGATTACAGCTGTATACTGGGCTACACAAGCGATTGTCAAGGCCGGTATAAGGAGCGCAGCGAGTGATCCAGTCGGCCGTGATTACAGCTGTATACTGGGCTACACAAGCGATTGTCAAGGCCGGTATAAGGAGCGCAGCGAGTGATCCAGTCGGCCGTGATTACAGCTGTATACTGGGCTACACAAGCGATTGTCAAGGCCGGTATAAGGAGCCAGCGAGTGATGCAGTCGGCCGTGATTACAGCTGTATACTGGGCTACACAAGCGATGGTCAAGGCCGGTATAAGGAGCCAGCGAGTGATGCAGTCGGCCGTGATTACAGCTGTATACTGGGCTACACAAGCGATTGTCAAGGCCGGTATAAGGAGCGCAGCGAGTGCTGCAGTCGGCCGTGATTACAGCTGTATACTGGGCTACACAAGCGATTGTCAAGGCCGGTATAAGGAGCGCAGCGAGTGATCCAGTCGGCCGTGATTACAGCTGTATACTGGGCTACACAAGCGATGGTCAAGGCCGGTATAAGGAGCCAGCGAGTGATGCAGTCGGCCGTGATTACAGCGGTATACTGGGCTACACAAGCGATGGTCAAGGCCGGTATAAGGATCCAGCGAGTGATGCAGTCGGCCGTGATTACAGCTGTATACTGGGCTACACAAGCGATGGTCAAGGCCGGTATAAGGAGCGCAGCGAGTGATCCAGTCGGCCGTGATTACAGCTGTATACTGGGCTACACAAGCGATTGTCAAGGCCGGTATAAGGAGCGCAGCGAGTGCTGCAGTCGGCCGTGATTACAGCTGTATACTGGGCTACACAAGCGATTGTCAAGGCCGGTATAAGGAGCGCAGCGAGTGCTGCAGTCGGCCGTGATTACAGCTGTATACTGGGCTACACAAGCGATTGTCAAGGCCGGTATAAGGAGCGCAGCGAGTGATCCAGTCGGACGTGATTACAGCTGTATACTGGGCTACACAAGCGATGGTCAAGGCCGGTATAAGGAGCGCAGCGAGTGATGCAGTCGGCCGTGATTACAGCTGTATACTGGGCTACACAAGCGATTGTCAAGGCCGGTATAAGGAGCGCAGCGAGTGATGCAGTCGGCCGTGATTACAGCTGTATACTGGGCTACACAAGCGATTGTCAAGGCCGGTATAAGGAGCGCAGCGAGTGATCCAGTCGGCCGTGATTACAGCTGTATACTGGGCTACACAAGCGATTGTCAAGGCCGGTATAAGGAGCGCAGCGAGTGATCCAGTCGGCCGTGATTACAGCTGTATACTGGGCTACACAAGCGATTGTCAAGGCCGGTATAAGGAGCGCAGCGAGTGATCCAGTCGGACGTGATTACAGCTGTATACTGGGCTACACAAGCGATTGTCAAGGCCGGTATAAGGAGCGCAGCGAGTGATCCAGTCGGCCGTGATTACAGCTGTATACTGGGCTACACAAGCGATTGTCAAGGCCGGTATAAGGAGCGCAGCGAGTGATCCAGTCGGCCGTGATTACAGCTGTATACTGGGCTACACAAGCGATTGTCAAGGCCGGTATAAGGAGCGCAGCGAGTGATCCAGTCGGCCGTGATTACAGCTGTATACTGGGCTACACAAGCGATTGTCAAGGCCGGTATAAGGAGCGCAGCGAGTGATCCACTCGGCCGTGATTACAGCTGTATACTGGGCTACACAAGCGATTGTCAAGGCCGGTATAAGGAGCGCAGCGAGTGATCCAGTCGGCCGTGATTACAGCTGTATACTGGGCTACACAAGCGATTGTCAAGGCCGGTATAAGGAGCGCAGCGAGTGCTGCAGTCGGCCGTGATTACAGCTGTATACTGGGCTACACAAGCGATTGTCAAGGCCGGTATAAGGAGCGCAGCGAGTGATCCAGTCGGCCGTGATTACAGCTGTATACTGGGCTACACAAGCGATTGTCAAGGCCGGTATAAGGAGCGCAGCGAGTGATCCAGTCGGCCGTGATTACAGCTGTATACTGGGCTACACAAGCGATTGTCAAGGCCGGTATAAGGAGCGCAGCGAGTGATCCAGTCGGCCGTGATTACAGCTGTATACTGGGCTACACAAGCGATTGTCAAGGCCGGTATAAGGAGCCAGCGAGTGATCCAGTCGGCCGTGATTACAGCTGTATACTGGGCTACACAAGCGATTGTCAAGGCCGGTATAAGGAGCGCAGCGAGTGATCCAGTCGGCCGTGATTACAGCTGTATACTGGGCTACACAAGCGATTGTCAAGGCCGGTATAAGGAGCGCAGCGAGTGATCCAGTCGGCCGTGGCTGGATCAGCTTCCATTTTGTTGAATGTAGTTCGTGGCGCTATATTTTTCTTTCGATGTATCGGAACTCTTTACTTCCCTCCATGTCGTAAGAGGCTACTAAGAAGGACCAATCAACCCACTCTGTCGTCTAAGCCGAATAACATTGCACGTAGAACTGAGAAATTTAGATATGCCCTATACATTTTCAAAGGAAGGGAAGAAAGTCGGAAGGTCCTTCTGTATTAAGGAAACCTTCAAGCTGAATTTTCAGTTGAAGAAATTGCCAACTCCGGCTGCATGTTTCCTTGCAGTGGTGAAGTCGTCGCAGTTTTAACATACAAAAACTTGCCTGAATTGAGCGTTTTCACAAAGCACATTGTTAGTGCTAGCAGACGAGCTGACTCTCACCACTGTTGTGATAATAACTGGATGATGTTTTTGAAGAAAGTGGGCACATACGTAGTTTGAGCCGCAGTGTGTTTACCGAGAGCGCTTGGCTAATTGCATTATGGGTAATTAGTCTGACCGACAATCTCATTACCAAATAGCATTACCTCACATCTTTGTCTTGAAACATCACAGTGCAGTGGCGCGTTGGCGACCAGCACAATGGCACGCCGGAGTTCTATTGAAGGAGGCTCCATAATGGAGACAGGGGAAGTTACAAATATCTCCTGCCCATGATCTTTGTCGAGTGCCTGGGAAACTCGTGACGTCGAGCTTCTGCAGCAGCTAAAGAACTTAACATCGTAACATTATTATTGTAACCGTAATAGGACAATTACGCCTACGCAAAATAATAATAATAATAATAATAATAATAATAATAATAATAATAATAATAATAATAATAATAATAATAATAATAATAATAATAATAATTGGAAAATAAAAATAATAAATGTTGACATAAAATGAGAATAAAGAAATAGTTGTAAATAATATAGACACTTAATAATATGAATAAGGAAATAGTGAAATGATGCAGTGGCGGTGAATTCACATCAGAACATGGAAACGTGACGAGTATCTTTCGATACGCAAAATTAAATCAAATACAAGGGAACACTTACAGGCCTAAAAGTGACAACTAAGAGAGGAGAGTGCAAGGTGCGAGGGCCCTATGAGGTCCATGGAAAGGTATGGCGTTATGGGGGAGAAAAGACTTACAATCATCACCTCGAAACTCATCATGTTAACATAATCAAAATCAATATTACAAGAAACAAGATCATGACATAGCAACTGATACTTATGCACAAATGAAGCGTGTTTAAAAGACTGTAACAAAATACAGTTCCACGACACGGAATCAAGACATACTTAAGTAACTCAGATTAAAATTGATTTAACAATAGAAGGGTGATGCTACATTATAAAGTATAGTTTAAAACGCAAGCAAGTGGTAGAACTGAAATTACAGCAACGGGAACCTAGGGCAAACTCGGACACGTTAAATTTAAAACTTTGAAAATGACATTAAGCAAGGAAATACCGAAATACCAAAGTAATTAAATTAAATCAAACGAAATCAGAAAACATTAAGAATAACATTGAAATAACACTTACCAATAAAAACTGGAGTTCCCGAGGGGAGGCCCCGCTAGGGCGGTCGGATGTAAATGACGCCGAGAACACGCATGATTTTTCTGAAGCCGGCAGAAGACCGGAAATAGCCCGATCACAATTAACCAATAAGAAACAATTTCCACTAGGTTCCCTATCTTTTGGCCAATAGAAAATTTCGTTATTGTAGCGAATGAAATTGCATTACCATATATGGTCGTATTAAGATAGTTATCAACTATCAATTACATAAAATTTTCATACAAAAATATCACTTCAAAACAATTCTCGTATCTTGCAATGTTCCTTTGCAGTTCAATACATCTTGAAGACACAAACAAATATGAAATCCTTCAGACACGTTAAATAAAATACTTTAAAATTATATTTCCCATAGTAGTAGTTCTCCGTCTCATCACATATTACAATTATTATGATGATGATGCAAGAACCACGTCTTTTCGTCTTGTTTCGTGTTCTTTAACGTTTAAGTGTTCGCTGTTATTCTACATTTCTCTTTTTATTTAACGCGGATTTTTGTCGGAAATCCCGACGTGATTGAAGTTTCCGCTTGTGTACATGTTCGTGTCCACCCTACTTGCTACTATTACGTAGAAAATAGGTTAAAATGTAAATTCGGTTGCTCGTTTCGAGGTGGTGCAGCTCTCCGAAGGGAAGTGAGATACATACGACTTACCATTCCTCCTGCCAATCCCAAAATTCTAGGAGTACCACGAATCGAACCCAGACCGTCGAGTACAGCAGCGACTAGACGGTTGTTGCGCCATGATGTCTCGCACGCGGCAGGAGTAAGAGTTTTTCAAGTTCTTTCTCTATATCATTATTATTCCTCTCTCTTCACCTTCTCTCTGTGACTTTCTCGAGATCTTCTGACGAAGTTTTGTTGGTGGTAGTGGATGGATTGTCGACTGAGTTTCTGAAATTGCATCTGTCTAATACAATGTCATATGTAATTCATTTTCCAACTTCAAGCAGCCATTTTTGTGCTTAATTTCTGATTAGTCCTTCTGTATAATAATATATCTCTTCCAAGTCCTCAACGTCTGCCTTTCTGCTCTGATATCAAGGCATTACTGAGAATATCCACACGCAGAAGTTACATGCTTGACCCTTCTCATGTTCACACATTCACAGGCACGTGCAGTTTCACCATAGACCTTGCTACATGATCTACACGACTTAGCACCTTATATACCACACACTGAGGCATTATTAACAAATTGAAGGGTTTACAACAGACTAGACTGAATTCATTTCATTTTGTGCAACCAATCTGATTTGTTAGGAAGACCTATCAAACAATGTGCTATCTTTAGAACATTTGGCCGTTAGAAAGTGTTTTATTGATTTTTTTTTTTTTGCTAGGGGCTTTACGTCGCACCGACACAGATAGCTCTTATGGCGACGATGGGATAGGAAAGGCCTAGGAGTTGGAAGGAAGCGGCCGTGGCCTTAATTAAGGAACAGCCCCAGCATTTGCCTGGTGTGAAAATGGGAAACCACGGAAAACCATTTTCAGGGCTGCCGATAGTGGGATTCGAACCTACTATCTCCCGGATGCAAGCTCACAGCCGCGCGCCTCTACGCGCACGGCCAACTCGCCCGGTAGAAAGAAAGTGTTTTAGAACGTACATATTGGCACATGTGTATTTGCAGTTCAGCGTCCGAAGTCAAGTTTATTGGCTGGTGTTTTACCAATTTGATTGTCAGATATGTTTCGGATATGTTATCATGATTAGAGTTGGCCACCAGAACATCATATTGTACGTATTTCCAATTGCAGTTAAGGTTATGATCCAACTTAATATATATAAAACGATATAATAGTCCATATATAATAATCCCATACATATGATAATATAATAGTCTCATATATGTAATAATTATAGAATAAATTGGTTTTGATTAGGTGGAAGGGAAACCTAATGCTCTGCAATGTTTCTGTTGACTTGTCCATCTTCCTGTGGTTCCTCGTGTGGCGGCCGATGTCTCTTCATTTAATCCCAACTCGACGACTTTTTGTTTCTAATATCCTCCAGATTTACAACTGCAGCTCGTTACCATGGTAACGGCTCTGTAAGGGGGCCGACAGATTCTCATTTCCTTTTTTTAATCCTATGGCTTATAGCGTCAATGCACTTGTAGAGGAAGACACACTCGCTCTCACAACACAACAATGACTGAATTTTTGAAGCATCCATATTTGTGAAGAGTATTTTCTGAAATTTTCATTGCCATCTAATAGCTTGCTCTATGATCCGAATAGCAAATTTCATATAACACTTATCTTTTTTTTAGATATAGTTTGTTTTTATTAATACTTTTCTTCTTGGTATTTCTGCCGAATTGCTGGTATGTATTAGGCTCACTTCTACGGCTGTGTCGTGGTCGATAGATGACCACAAACAACACGCATTCTCCAGCTGGATTAATTTATTATTATTATTAACAAATACATCGCAGTTGTGAAATATCCCGCTTGTGATTAAAAAGTTAAAACATAATTACCCAACAACAACAACAACAAGCAATTCCATGGAGAGACTGTTTCACTTAAGCACCACTACGAGCACTAATGTGCGTCAACGCAGAGTTTCACTTAAGCACCACTACGAGCACTAATGTGCGTCAACGCAGAGTTTCACTTATAACTACATTCGGTGTGGGCAGTTTTGAAGAAATCAAAAATGCCTGACGGTATTGAACCAAGGAACACATCGCGGAGAGAATTTTGGAAATAAGTTAATATGCCTACGATTTAAAACAAAAAGAAAACGAGTAAGGAAACACGCGATTTTAGACTGCTTTTTCGGAACTGCATTTAGGCCAGAAGCGATCTTCGAATTCTTTTTTAGTTTGATAGAGCTATTCAAGGCTCACAATTTGATACCTTTCTGGGTTCTTTAGCGCCGCAACTTTTGACCATAAATTAGAAAATTGCTTAATTTTACGTTTTCGCTAGTCGCGTACTTTGTGTTTTCAAAGACAGTGGCGAGCAGGTGAACTTAGGTCACGAGCATGTCTGACACCGTGGTTAGTGATGGCAGGTGGGGCTATATCACTACATTACGTGGCAATTCCCTGCAGCGTTCGTGTGCAGTGAGCCTGGTCTTACTTTCGTGGTTAAAAATGTTTGACCTATGGCGAACAATAAGTTGTCAAAACAGAAATGTTATCGATGAGCAGTTGTCTTGAGCAGAGCACAGAAAGCTTACGTCGTGAAGTGTGCAGAGTGGACTTTTAAGATGCCGAAGGTGAAATACTTTGTAAGTGCACAGTTTTAGTGTTCATAGCGAACTTTTATTCTGTAAATTGAAAATTATATATTTATGGTATGGCTCTAAGGATCGAGAATGTCCGAACACATGTGGGTGAAACCCAGGCCGGTTCGTAGCCTATTCATCACCGAGGGGTCTGCTCAAAGTTTAACCAACGGATAAATCACCACCAACAGCGTAATATGCGGAGCGGTTTGGAACTGAATCTTGGTTTTAGGCACACCACTGCTCCTCCCACCATCGTGGTTAATCACAGTCTCAAACCATACAGATTTGGCGCAGGTTGACGACCTAACTGACAAATATTCTAGAACCGAACAACATTTTTTTTCTTAAACACTTCTTAATGTTGCCGAGTTGCTGTTCTTAACTAGTGAAGAGGAACAGTAATAGTGTTGTTATCACATTCTGCTCCGCTTTCTGTTCGCCTCCTGACCGCAGGTCGCGACAACTCAACAACATCGTCACGTCACCAGTATTCGGGAGATAGTAGGTTCGAACCCCACTGTCGGCAGACCTGAAGATGGTTTTCCGTGGTTTCCCATTTTCACACCAAGCAAATGCTGGGGCTGTACCTTAATTAAGGCCACGGCCGCTTCCTTCCCACTCCCAGGCCTTCCCTGTCCCACCGTCGCCATAAGACCTATCTGTGTCGGTGCGACGTAAAGCAACTAGCAAAAAAAAAAAAAAAAAAAAATCACAATGTTACAATTAACCTCTCTTCAGCACAGATGATATCTCTCATGTGTGTCTCCTGTTTCTCTATGTTTGGCCGAATCAACTCAAACAATTTTTCGCAAAAACTGTCGCTATCCATACGCAGAAAGTTCTTATAATCTGCAGGTTCTTGTACGCACAGAGTTCTTAATAGGCTATTCACACACATTTCTTCTTCTTTACTTCATCATTGCACAAATTCTGCAACAGCTACAGCCACTTTGGAATGTTTTTGTTGGGCCATAACAAACACTTTTTTTTGCTAGTGGTTTTACGTCGCGCCGACACAGATAGGTCTTATGGCGACGATGGGATAGGAAAGGCCTAGGAGTTGCAAGGAAGGGGCCGTGGTCTTAATTAACGTACAGTCCCAGCATTTGCCTCGTGTGAAAATGGAAAACCAAGGGAAAACCATGTTCAGGGCTGCCGACAGTGGGATTCGAACCCACTTTCTCTGTAACAAAAACTAGGCAATGCACGTACTATTTGCAGTACAGACTGGCAAGTGTATGGTCACCGTCGAGCTAGTCGGGTTCGGGGTGTGGATTTTATACATGGACGGGCTCGCCAACCGGCTCGACTGTCAATGGGCCCCTACTTTCTTGCGAGAAGATAACGGGCGGTGTCTGATTGCTGCTCAAGTTTCGACAATGGTACGCGGTCAATGTGATTCAGATTAGTGGGTGATGAGACGCAAATGCAATAGTCTATATGGGAGAGTCACCTATCACAGCATTCAGTTCCCTCTGAGAAAAGTTCTATTCACACTCCGTGTCATTTCGGGAAGACAGGTAGGCGCCATTTGAAGGTCATATTTCGAGTTTTCAGAAATTCGAGCCGTAACGGGACAATAGCGAGAGGAGCCTGCCTCTCAATCTTGTAGAGAAGATGAGTCCTTTATGTCGGCGTCGCGCCGTCTTCTACAGCCGGTGTCACATCTCTGTTGATTGCTCGCGCGCTCTAGGCAGATTTATTACCTCCTATTGGGAGAGATTTATCTCCACTTTAATATCAAATTGTGACCGCTAAGAGGGACGGCTTGCTTGCTCACGGCTTCGCAAATGTTTAGCTACAGAGTGACGTGGCTCTTCCCACCGAAAATACAACTGCCAGAAAATGCACTTTTATAATTTTGAGAATCCTTGACAAGATGGAACACGAGACACTCTCCCTTTGTCGCCGAGTTACAGGCCTGAGACGAATTAAGAAGCATAATTTAGTACGGAATATACGTCACCAAGCTCGGCAATGAGAGACTGCTGGCTTCGTCTGGTCTGGGATAAGGGAAATTAACTCTTACGACTTCCGTTACTATTTTCAAACACAATAGCAATTTGAAATTCGAACAGTATTACATTAGGCTTGTGTAAATCTCGAAATTAATGCTACGAAACACAGATCTCTAGACTATGTCCGGTAGATATTAAAGATGATACTCAGTTTTGTCCATGATTTCATTCACACTACTTACAGCATTGTCAACTGGACAGAAGTAGGGGAAGTCGGACCACTAAACTTTCAAGGTCCATAGATACATTTACTCTGAAATTTCATACACGATAACTGGTACAATGTATCAAATGATTTGTTGAAAATAAATTTTAATATTATCTTATCTTATGTTTTTTGTTTAAAAGTAATATTAATTTTATAGCTTGCTATTTGGACAGGTACATATCAACATTTACAAGTTATTTGATTAATTTACTATGAAATGCTAAAGAATAAAATACGACACTATGAATTGTAGTCGTCAGTTTTCGCACGCAAGACAATCATAAAACAATGTATCTTGAATTTTGGTGCAGTCTTTAATGAGCCAAATTTTTGCAACTATTGCACTGAATCCAATCACCACCATAATACTTGTCAGATAGCTTCTCAACCGAAATAACGTAGGCTCTGTGGACTTCGTACCAAGCCTCAGATCCACGTAAAAATGCCCGACCTAGCCGGGAGTCGAACCTGCTGCCTCCGATTAAAAGCCGGACATTGTACCCCAACACCGCGGGGCCTTCCTCGCGTTATAAAGGAAGTTATTTTGGAATCATCAGTAAAACTACGAAAAATGTAATTAGATATTTCTTCTTGTTCTTCTTTATCTGTTTACCCTCCAGGGTCGGTTTTTCCCTCGGACTCAGCGAGGGATCCCACCTCTACCGCCTCAAGGGCAGTGTCCTGGAGCTTCAGACTCTGGGCCGGGGGATACAACTGGGGAGGATGACCAGTAATTATTTATTTCAAATTACACTGTCTTGAGGAGTCGGAACTACACGACACGCAAAGATTTAATCGAAAGCTAAATAATATGCAAAGGATTTAAGTTATGTTAAAACTTACCTAGATCAGTACTTGTGACACCCTTTCGGCTCACAGCACAGAACAAGCTTACAACGAATGTGAGTGTTCATCTTCCAGGAAGAAAACTACTCTCGGCCGTCTTACTGACCTTGTCTCAGACAGGGCGTGACCAAACTTTCCTGTACCAAAAATGTTACCGGTCGAAATTAGACGCAGGTCCAATTTACACGGATTCGCCCTTATAACACTGATAACAAGGTCTGGAGTGCACTCTGATCACGAGCGAGGCTTTTATTTGTTTATCTGACATTCAGATGAACTTGTCATACATTTAAATAACATTAGTGGTCAGCCTAACTCTTGATCGATTGGCACACAGCAATGACACCTGCTCTCCACAATATCGCACGGCTGGACAGAGAATACATTTCGGTGGGCGCTGTTTCTCTGGAGTTTCCGACTGTCGTCACATACATTAAAGAAGACATGCCGCTTTAATTATGGAACAGCTGTGTTTCAGCAATCATAATATGCGTAACTAAAGTGATGTAAAACTCTAATAAGGGATATTGTATTCTCCGAGGATGGTAGCAGAGTGTGAGTTCTCGGACGGAAGTCTTCGTTTCGAGACCGACTTTGCTGAACGGGGTAGACTCAGACATTCACACTGATTGTTGGTACAAACAATTACAAGAGGGAGCTCAGAATGAGTACGTATAAACTGGCTTCATTAGTGAAGTCGTGTGAGGCGAATGGAGGAAAATAAGGGACTCAGCAATGGAAGGTAAGAGAAGTACAGTCAGAACGGTCAGGCTCAGCCTTCAATCATTTAACGATAAGAACTAAACGACGCGAGGCAGCTAGTTTCAAACAGCAGATTTTGAAGACACGTAGTTAAGTGACAGAAGCTTGCAGACTGAACGCTGAAAGGCATAACAGTGTTTAATGCAGATGTTTGTTTGTATGTACGTTCTACGTTTAGAACCCAATAATTACTTTCGTGGCTCTGGGAGACGCCAAGGCACCGGCATGTTCATGCTTGAGGTTTCCTTGAATAATAATAATAATAATAATAATAATAATAATAATAATAATAATAATAATAATAATAATAATAATAATAATAATAATAATAATAATAATAATAAGACCAGAGTTTCGCCGGTCCCAGATCTTTGCTATGCTGACTAAACAACAATTGTTTCCATCCTTGAGAAGTGTGAGTATTTCGGTCGGTGTCAATCCCCTATCTTTAGCTACGGAGGCTACATGTTGTTTGGGTCATCAGTCCATAGACTGGTATGGTGCAGCTTCCATGCCACCCTATCTTGTGCTAATCTGCTTGTCATATTCGTAAGATGGTCTGCTCCGCCATTTCTACCGCTTACACTTTATTTATTTATTTCATTTATTTATTCACGAAGCACAAGATACAGCTACACTGAGCAAATTTCACTTGTACTGTCAACAGACTAATCAACAAATGTAAACTTTCACAATAAAATATAACAAACATAACAAAATATAACAAGATCTGGGACACATCCTGCTAATAACTGTCCACATCGAAAACCATGAGAATGTCCATGTTCATAGCCAAGTCGTCGTGGGTCAAGATGGCGGTATAATCCCTTCCCATCAACTTATCTTTAAGAGACTATTTACACCCCTCTCGAATATGATTTTGTTTGATGTTATATCAAGTTCTTGTCTCCTATTAGTAGTGTTAAAGAGTGTTGGGAGGCGGATTAGGAAAGATCGTTGAAGTATTGAGTGCTGAGTGTGGGGAATGTGGAGAAGATCTTTGGTTCTGGTGGAGCGGAAGGAACACGGAGAGAGAAGAGTCAGACAAGATGTTCCGAGTGGTAGTGCCCATTTAAGATCCCAGGTCAGCTACCTGTCGCCTGACGTGCAGCGGTGACACATTAATTGCCATTAATACCTGCTACGTAGACAGATTTCTGAGCTTGGGGTTTCTGTTCCTTACAATTGCAGCAAAGAAGGACACTGCTCTGTCTACCTGCTTAGTATTGGAGGGGGCGGCTGTTGTCCAAATCGGAGAGCAGTAGTTTAAGAGACGTTGAATGATCGTGAGGAAGAAGTGACGAAGAGCAATGGGGTCAGAAATTTCTGTGAAGCGATAGAGAATGCCTAGTAATTTCATAGCCTTGCTTGTATATGTTTCTATATGGGTCTTAAATTGTAATTTTGTGTCGAATATTCCACCTAGGCCAGACTGTTGCATAAGTACAGTGACGGGCTTGTTGAGTAGGCAATATGATGTCGGTAGAGGAGATTTACGTAGTGATGGTCATGTGGCTGAATTTTTGAGGATTGGGGATAAGTTTCCAAGTACGGCACCAGTTTGAGAGGGCATTAAGTGAGGACTGTAGCAGAGCTGCATCTGCTGGATTCCTGATCTCCCTAAATATCTTGCAGTCGTCAGCAAAAACTGACTGAACAAGTTCTCGGTGTATTTAAGTGTGTCCAGTCAATGAATCTATCTCTTCTTCTGATCAAATCGATCTCTTGTCACAAATTCGATTCAGTGCTCTTTATTCATGACTCGATCTATCCACCTTACCTTTAGCATTCTTCTCTAAAACCAAATTTGAAAATCTTGTATCCTCTTTCTTCCTGAGCTAGATGTCATGAATATATACTTCCGTACAGTGCTACGCTCTAGACGAAACGTCTTTCTAATTCCTACATCACTGTTCGAAGTGAGCAAATTTGTTTTCTTAAGAAAGGCCTTCCTTGCTCGTGTTAGTCTGCGTTTCATGTCCTCCTTACTTCTTTCATCGTTAGTTATTTTACTACCCGAGTAATAATATCCATCTACTTCCTTCAAGACTTCATTTCCCAATTTAATATTTCCTGCATGATCTGACTTCGATAATAATAATGATAAAATATTACCTCCAACAAGAACATATGCTTCATAATCCTCACAAGCTTCAATCAACATATAGCCTACAGTACAGAGAACACAGATCTGGTCAGAGAAATAAAAAGCACGCGGAAAGTCAACAATGATATCATCATCGCAGTACTGATTGGATGTAACGGCATTATACCAAAGACACTACACAAGAGCATTGAAGCACATACTCTGTACCCTCTCACTTATTGTGAGTTACAAAGAGCGGCAATCCTATCCACATTAGTATGAACCATCCACCATATACAGACGATTAACGAAAAGGGTATACTAATAATTTTGACTACTTATAAATTGGAAATATCTTCTTCCTTCCTTAATCTGTTTACCCTCCACGGTTGGTTTTTCCCTCGGACTCAGCGAGGGATCCCACTTCTACCGCCTCAAGGGCAGTGTCCTGGAGCGTCAGACATCGGGTTGGTGGATACAACTGGGGAGGAGGACCAGTACCTAGCCCAGGCGGCCTCACCTGCTATGCTGAACAGGGGTCTTGTGGCGGGAGACGGGAAGATTGAAAGGAATAGACGAAGAAGGGGGAAGGAAGCGGCCGTGGCCTTACGTTTAGGTACCACACCGGCATTTGCCTGGAGGAGAAGTGGGAAACCACGAAAACCACTTCGAGAATGGGTGAGGTGGGAATCGAACCCACCTCTACTCACTTGACCTTCCGAGGCTGAGTGGACCCCGTTCCAGAGCCGGAAATCGAACCCGGGCCTCCGGGGGTGGCAGCTAATTGTAAATATCTATCAGATTTAGTTGTGAACATTGTAAGTATATACAGGTATGTATGGAACATAGGTGCGTATGTAGGAAATAGTACTTCTTCTATGTACATTTTACCGAAGAAGCACGTAAACCCAATTGTAAAATTGTGAGTTATATAAAATAATAATAATAATAATAATAATAATAATAATAATAATAATAATAATAATAATAATAATAATAATAATAAACATTATTATATCTACTTGTAAGTGTAAACTGTGCAGGGAGAGAGAAATGTTCTGGTCTTCTTGATTTGTAACATTTCAGTCGACTGATCATAAACCTGTAAAGTTCATCCTTTATCTGCTCGTTTACACGTTGCAGTGAGTAGAGAATTTGTGACCAGTTTTTCTTGTATATAAATTAACCAGGATTGTGTGAGTGCTACTATTCACCGGGGAGCAGGCATGTAGTTGAAACATTACGAGAGTACTGGCGCGCAGTGAACGGCCGATAAACTGTGCTACTGCCTATCATGGAAATGAGGTTCAATATACACTCGAGAGGAAGACCGTGACACATTGTTATAGCGCCACAGTCTGAACTATCCGTTATGTTATTCTCAACGCATTCTAATGCCACGTGGCTTGCGATCTTCATTTACTTTTGGTCCGCCTCCTTCGGGCCGGGTTCGAGGTAATAACTGAACCAATCAGCGCAGAAACACGCAGTAGCGCTGTTGGGCCAGGACAGGAAGTGACAGATAGCTGGTCTGTTCCTGTCGAACAACACCAAGGCTTAACGTATCCATCCGACGGACGAATCACCATCAACAGGTTCACTAAAACCTTTTATGATTGAAACCAGACGTTCGTTACGCAGTCCTGTGATTAGACAGTTCTTCTACTCTGTGATACTTGGCTCTCTGATTATCAACCTCATCTATAGACAACAAGTTTAAGAATGAAATAAGAAAGCGCTGATATTATAAATGACATATTTTTGTCTGCAAACTTCAAATTCTTGTTCAGATCGTTTTAAGTGCACAAAAGTAAAAAGTGCGTTCACTACAAGTTTTACCTGCCCGTCTGTCTAGTAGCATCACGGGGAGAAGACTTATCGTAATTTCTGAAAACTCAGCGTACATTCGTGTAGCAATATTAAGGGGGCCAAGCATATCGCTAAACTGTTCGTAATAGAAGTCGTTCTAAGCGTGGAACAACACAAACTTACCGTAACAGAAGGTCCAGAAAATGCAGGAGCTAAGATAACAGGGAACATCACTAGAGTGGTGGTCCTCAGCAGTCCATCCACTGACCTTTTCCTGGCAATAACTCCTCAGCGACGCCACTTGAAAGTAATTTTATAGTTTATTTCATGGAGACACGCGGAGCAGCTCTATAATAAATGTAAATCCCCTTGCAGTTCGTGGCCATCTTAGCTCCGGTTACACAAACTCTGAGATGTTATGATTAGAAACTCAGAAGATTGATCTGTAAGTGACGCACTTCGCTATCGATAAACGATGTGGCTATCGTGACGTCACGTAGCTTCCTGATGACGTGGAGATCACGTGACTTGACCTATTACAGATTTTCCTGTCTCCTGATTTGACTCTATGAAATCAACAAACCTGCTCGAACGGGTTCATGAAGCTAAGGGCTAAACAGATCGTTCCGTACTCTCGCCTACGAAACTGTGAATTCGTTAGACCAAGGACATTGTAGACACTAGTACACCTCCAGAGAGAGATGGATTTTTGAAAGGTGGGTAGAAGTCGACTGCACAATACGCTTGGTGTTTACCCTACAAAATTAATTCAAAATGAGACGTACTTCGCCCAAATGATTTTCAGGTTGTCTCACAGAGGAAAACTGAGAAGCAGGCACCGTAAATGGCTCCAATCAAACTGCTTGTCTCCAGCCCTGAAGATGGTTTCACATGAGGCTGTACCTTAATTAAGGTCACGGTCGCTTCCCTAATACCTGTCTGTGGCGGAACACTCGTGTCTGTTCTGTAGTAAATCAGGTGGCATTCATAGCATATCAACGTAATGTTTCTCTTTAATAATAATAATGTCGTGTGGCTATTTTCAGCTGGGTGCAGCCCTTGTAAGGCAGACCCTCCGATGAGGGTGGGCGGCATCTGCCATGTGTAGGTAACTGCGTGTTATTGTGGTGGATGATAGTGTTATGTGTGGTGTGTGAGTTGCAGTCATGTTGGGGACAGCACAAACACCCAGCCCCTGAGCCATTGGAATTAACCAATGAAGGTTAAAATCCCCGACCCAGCTGGGAATCGAACCTGGGACCCTCTGAACCGAAGGCCAGTACACTGACCATTCAGCCAACGAGACTGACTTGTTTAATATTAATTATGCGTTGAAACCAAGAAAATTCAAATGGAGATTTTTGACTTTGAAAATATGCTAAAGTTCGTAGGTGCCAATGATTGTAATTCTTCCCCTTAAAACAATAATCACCACCATCATGATTAATCATCATCATCATCATCATCATCATCTGTTTACCCTCCAGGTTCGGTTTTTCCCTCGGACTTAGCGAGGGATCCCACCTCTACCGCCTCAAGGACAGTGTCCTGGAGCTTCAGACTCTTGGTCGGGGGATACAACTGGGGAGTATGACCAGCACCTCGCTCAGGCGGCCTCACCTGCTATGCTGAACAGGGGCCTTGTGGAGGGATGGGAAGATTGGAAGGGATAGGCAAGGAAGAGGGAAGGAAGCGGCCGTGGCCTTAAGTTAGGTACCATCCCGGCATTTGCCTGGAGGAGAAGTGGGAAACCACGGAAAACCACTTCCAGGATGGCTGAGGAGGGAATCGAACCCACCTCTACTCAGTTGATCTCCCGAGGCTGAGTGGACCCCGTTCCAGCCCTCGTACCACTTTTCAAATTTCGTGGCAGAGCCGGTAATCGAACCCGGACCTCCGGGGGTGGCAGCTAATCACGCTAACCACTACACCACAGAGGCGGACTATCATGATTAATACACAGCTTAAATGGGACTTCGTTTATGTTCGGTTCTACTTCGTCTGATTTTATCAAGCTCAGAGCAGGTTCCTATTACCGTGCTTGTTTCCCTGTTGTGATGTCTGATTTACTGTTCGCCAAGTATTTTGTTGAAGATTATACTTCTACCGAAATAGAGGTTAAATAGTATCTTGTTTCTAATTGGGTATTTGTTTTTGAAAAATGCCATTATTATTTTTAGTATTATTAATAAAGATATCTCCCCGAAGCTGTCGTCTTTCTTTGGTGAATAGTTAGTGAATTGGCCTTCGATTAAGAGGACCCGAGTTGGAAAAAGAAGAAGAGACAATAGGTGTTAGTGAGTTGAGATGTGAGTCCACTTGTAAATTATAATATTTTCTAGTATTTCTTTACTTTTAAAATTAATAATGAGGTGAATTGTCTTAATAAGCCTAGGGAGCAATTTGGACCTGACAAAAGCATCACGTAGAGGCCTCCAAACTCATTTATGACAAAAGGGTCTCGTTCGAAGTTTCTTACTCCAGTACTTTGGACAATGAGTGTAAGACTAGTGCCGCAGCACATCTTTGTTGTACAGCCTTCTTCTTTGTTACAGCCAGTGAGTGAACAGCTATGACCAGACTCGTTCAAGCGGCAAGCTCAGTAGACAGAGTGAGCTCTAATCTAAAATCTAAACCATTTTTATTGGTTAGAAACCAATTGAACGAAGATATTCCGTCGACATTATGTAGTGTAGGTAACTGATTTACAAGCACTGTTGGTAGTACAGGACATGACGATAGCACGCGAGCTACAAAGACTCATCGAGATGCCGGTCGTGGCTACTCTGTGAGGCAGGAAAGTAATAGACAGTCGGCGGTATATTTTGCAACTTACAGCGCTAAACGAGAAGGTACCAGATGCAGCCTCTTCCTCCTCTGTGAAAAATGTGCTCATATTTCAGGCGCGTTAACAGGCGAGTTCACCGCTGGTGAGTGCTCATTGGGCTGATGGGGCGTCTGCTCTGTTATTAATATAATATGACCTCTCAAAGTATACGAGCTGTAGGCTTAAGAAAACACATGTCAATTTTATCTTTTACCAAGTTCTTGACTTCCTAAACTACATGGAGTCATTTACTAAAAATCTTTCCTGACTAGTTTTCATTTTTATTTTTGATTATTATTATTTTTCTTGTCAACTTGACTATTGCACTCTACTCGTAAGGTCTAAAGAGGAGAAGTGTGTGAAATGGAGACCGGAACACTTGCAGGGTTGACTGAGAGTAATGACGTGATCCTATTGCGCGCGTAATCGACAAGCTTTCGCCAAGAAAGGTGCATCCAAGTCAAGGAAATTCATATTTCAGTAGCACAATAGGTCTGATTTTAAGAATCCCGCTCGAGATTCCCACAGTTCGGCAACTTTCTCCAGGGTTACTATGTTTCCGGGCAGTCTCATAGATACACCATATTCTCGGACAAACGATCAACGTAACACCCTCATAGTGCAAAAGCCTATATGCGCCTAGGCTTACCAAGCAACCGCTGCTTGGCCCGAAGGCGTGCAGGTGGTCAGCGCGGTGAATCTTCTGGACCAAGAACGCTATCTCACCGCGAGGTAGTTCCACAGTTGGTCTCAGAGAAGCTGAATGGAGCTCAGATACATTGAGATCAAAAGCCATGGCCAGTAGAAAAGTCGAACGTGGAGACTCCAGGTCAGAGGATCTCGGGGCATGTTTCATGTGACACCTTTCGTAACTTCAAATTATGGAACTCTTAAAATGAAGGTGTAACACAGACTCCATATGCTGCACCAGTTCTGTGTGGGCACCTTCACACTACATTCCGTAGAACCTGTTGCCGTAGTATCGCTGTAGCAGCCGCATCGTCCGTGCCAGATCAAAATGCCTGAACCTCAAATGGTGGTGTTGAAGAGGAAGAATGAAGTTGGCCGCAGAAGAGCGAGTAGGTGAGGTCAGCAAGTCGGCCGTGTCGTATACGGGAGATGGCGGCTACGAATCTAACCGTCATCGGCACTGCTCCAGATGGTTTTCCGCGGTTTCCCATTCGCATACCTTAGTTAAAGACCACGACCAGTACTTTCCCCAAGCTAGCCTTCTCCCATTCCAGCGTGAACGTGATAGTGCGACGTTAGACCACTAACAAAACAAAACAAATAAACGTGGTTGCCAATCCTCGCTCCAACCTGGAGAGTCACTTTGCACGTTTTAGTTGCCTCTTACGACAGTGGATTTATTCTATCACCCGTATCCACAGAAAGTCTGCAGGTGATGTAGCGTTATCGCGCCCACACTGACGCACTTTTGACTTTCCTGGGGACCAACCGCTCACCCGGCCTTTCACATTCTTCAGAGCACAGCGCGTGCGTGCAACTCTGGATGGACGAGTCCATGTTCTCTAAGGTAGCAGTCTAGGCTATGTGTTCGTGACAAGCATTCGCTGAGTTTCCTCGTATGCATAGATCACTGTTGCCACTAACAAATAAACATTCCTTGTCAGGACAGAATGCAGATCCTCTCCATGTTTCATATGTAAGAGCTCTTGTCTTCGTGCCTGGATCGTACTTATGAACTCTGTCCTAATGCAGGAACTGCCAGTCGAGAGACAACCTGAAAGGAAATGCTGCAGCTTACCTTTCGGGAAAGAATGGGTTTGGATCCCTGAAGATCTTTGTCCGCGGTTTCTCCATTTCACAGCAGGCCTATGTTGGTATTGCATGACTTAAAGAGACGAGACATCGATATGACCGGTTATACTGCTAGCCTCGCCTTTGATGAAACTCCAAATGAACGGCAACTGCTAACCCCAGAGCGCTCTATATTCTGAGTCTCACTTTGAGCAAGCAGTCGTGCCAACATCTCCACTGTGTGTCCATCTGAAGATTTCGGTAATGGAGTACGTCGTGCAACCAGATAATACCAAAGCCTCTGAAATCCTGAGAAGATATTCAAAAGCTTAAAGGTGGAGAAGTTGCATCGCCTGCTCCTGATGATAGGGGAGGGGGCGCTGAGATATTCCCTGATTACAGGGCAGATAGCAAACGGCAACCGAATGTTGGCGTGGTTACAGAAGAGACAGGCCGTCACGCGGTAATATTGTTCTAAACCAGCTGAGGATACCGAGTTAAGGACGAGCTCCCACTGTGCAAGCGTAAACTTCCCTGGCAGGACGATGGGCATTTTAAAAGGAAGAGATGTGACAGTGCAGTGTGCAATAGGCCGAAGCATGCGGGGGAGAGTTTCTAACGGCAGGTCAGATATGAGCTACCACAAGCGTGGATTTACGGATGTACGAAATATGCCAGAAAAGGACAAAAGGGCAACACAATTCGATGGCCCCAGAATCCAACGACATGGATTTGCCACCTTTAAATAACCTTAAAATCCACCGACCTCAGTCGGATTTGAACCAGTTAACCTGGGATTAGTTGAGGAGGTCCTACTTCGTGGCCCGCTCGTTCACGCGCTCTCAACCCACTTGATTTCTTCTTATGGGGCCACGTGAAAAGCCTGTCGAGACTGAAGAGGATCTCTTGGCAAGAATTCTCGCTGCCTGCGACGCTGTTTAAACGACAAGGGACGCCATTTCAAACATTTGTTGTAAGTGGAGCAGCTTGTGCAACTTGTGCAGGTAAACGAACTTAAATGAGTAGAATATCGTTTCCAGCATATTGTTCCTTATCTCAAATTCGCCGTTTTGCATGAACCCTGAAAGTTTATAACATCATGACGGATACACACTGTCTGTCTGTCGGTTCCTTATACAAATATCCATACCATTCCACATACCTGAACTGAATTTTGTATGCCTACCTATTAGGACCTTGCGGGTAACCCCATCTAAAAGAATTTTGTCCCTTTGCATTATTAAAGGCTAATATAGGCGGAATATCTTTTTTATAGTAAAAGAAGGACACAAAGGTCATTTTAAGCCTTACGATGCGATGAACAAAACTCGATAAAGCTCTGTTTCAATGACCTAATGGAGATATTGGCATCACTCTCCCCCACTGTGGACCAGCAGTAACCATGGCTACGTCAGCTGGAGGATTCTACAGTAGAGTAGGCCTACAGCCCTGGTATAGGCTAGGAGAGGTTCTGTTGCACATATGACTGTCTGGGAAAACTCTCTGCCAGGTCTCCCGAAATTTCAAGAGATCTCCCGAGCTTTCTGCGACACACATGAGAACCCGTAAAAAACAAGAAATATCCCAAAATTTCTTCTAAGCCAAAGTTAAGGAAAATGAATAACAATGAGTAATGGTACACAACACGCTCCAGCATTCATTTCACACTGGAATTACGTAATCTCTCCCCTCGTACTGAACTCAAAACTCAGGCTTGACTGCATCATTCGAAGCGAAATCTCCAATCCGCATACAGAATATAAAATGTGCATCGCGCTACAACTTCAAAATTGGCACACAGTTTCTGCGCCTGATTAATAACTACATCTACAGGAAGAGAGAAGAAGTACGGTTGACTTCAATTCTAATATTCAGTGCTGGGGAAATCTCCGAAATGTTTTATTAAAATTCACGAAAATTTTACGTACAATCTACCGATATTTTATTTGTAGACCTGGCAACACTGCTGTGCAGGTACGCCACCCCTAGGGGTGGAGGTGGGGAGGGTGTGGTGTATAAAAATAATCGAAAATAGTGTCGAATCCACAGGTTTCGGGTTCGCTGAAATGAACAGTGATACTCCGAAGTTCGATTCCCATGTCGATGCGGTGTAAAACTTCTGGTTACTGACATATGTGTGCACCCCTCTGCGCGGAGTGAAGTGTTAGTCAACGACACAATAACGAACTTCTCTTCACTCATAACTAACAGGTAATAAGTCACTAAGCGCCGGCAGCATCACTTATTTCTACTTTACTCAAAACAAAACTTCTTGTCAACAATTTCATGTGCCGCCAATGACTGCGGTGTAGGTGCAGACTTTCTGCCGAACGTTTCTTTCTTGTGCCGAATTTTCACGCCTATACTACTGTAAATACAACAAATGTACGCCTACAACGAGAAATTGCTAAAAAAGGGCTGCTTTGAGCATCAGCAAACAGAATAGCTACGAAGAAAATTATATGATCTTTAGAAACAATGGTATTATGCTGATAGCAGAAAACGAATGTACTTCCCAGAACAAGCAAATAAAACACTGCACCCTTCTGTTCTTTCGTCGCATGTTTCACGAGCCTCCATAATTCTCCGGGAGTTCAAACCCTTGTTTACTACGAGATCGATTCTGATTCATGTTTGATACATTAAAGCTAAGTAGTTAATTGAAACAGAAAGAGTATTTTGTGGCAATCATTCAATTTTTAATTACATAAACCAGCATTTTAAATGGATTGAGCAGTTCACAGGATTTTGTTTGGACATCATCTGCTCGGTGGGCGTTAGTAAATACAAGATGATTATGATGATGGTCATGATGATGATGATGACGTTTTTACTATTTACAGACTCCGGTAAATCTAAGAGTCCGATTTCATCTCAATCAATCAAACACTACTGATCTGCATTTAGGGCAGTCGCCCAGGTGGCAGATTCCCTATCTTTTGTTTTCCTAGCCTTTTCTTAAATGATCGCAAAGGAATTGGAAATGTATTGAATATCTCCCTTGGTAAGTTATTCCAATCCCTAACTCCCATTCCTATAAGCGAATATTTGCCCCAATTTGTCCTCTTGAATTCCAACTTTATCTTCATAATGTGATCTTTCCTACTTTTAAAGATACCATCCAAACTTATTCGTCTACTGATGTCCTCCCACGCCATCTCTCCACTGACAGCTCGGAACATACCACTTAGTCGAGCAGCTCGTCTCCTTTCTCCCAAGTCTTCTCAGCCCAAACTTTGCAACATTTTTGTAACGCTAGTCTTTTGTCGGAAATCGCCCAGAACAAATCGAGCTGATTTTCTTTGGATTTTTTTCCAGTTCCTGAATAAAGTAATCCTGGTAAGGGTCCCATACACTGGAACCATGCTCTAGTTGGGGTCTTACCAGAGACTTATATGCTCTCTCCTTTACATCCTTACTACAACCCCTAAATACCCTCATAACCATGTGCAGAGATCTGTAGCCTTCATTTACAATTCCATTTATGTGATTACCCCAATGAAGATCTTTCCTTATATTAATACCTAGGTATTTACAATGATCCCCAAAGGGAACTTTCACCCCATCAAGGCACTAATTAAAACTGAGAGGACTTTTCCTATTTGTGAAACTCAGACATAAACAAGAGGAAACTGTACGTTTAGTAACCTCATCCCTAAGTACAAGAGAAGATTTCTCTGTTTTGTCTTAAGTTGTTAATGTGCAACTTGGTAAAAGGTGAACCATGTGTCAAATAACAGCCTGTATGGGAGAGACGTCCGCAAGTGTCTCAGGATGGGATGTAATGGTATACAAATAGAATATGATATGAACTTTCCTTGCGAACGTTACATCCTATAAAGTATTCTGTGAGATAGTTGTGACTGACAGTCCTATTCACTCGTATTTTACATCAATGTATGCTGTTGATTATTGCCAGGTTTGTTTTGACAACACTTCACATCGTCAAGGTTGCCGCACCATACACTCATCCTTTATTTCATTGGTAAGTATGGTGTAGTTTGCAAAATTACAAGTCTCCTGAATGAGCGTTGCTCGGCTGGCTGGAAGCAAGAGAGAAAATGTGTAGCGCCTCTTATAAAACAATTCCATCTGCCGGCCAAGGAAAGAGTGTAGATGTGATCGACGAATTCCAGGGCAGGATAGCCTCACGCTGTCAAAGAGGAACCACTTCATTCATGCGAAGCGTTACCGGGTGGCCTACTGAGCCAAGATTACTTTCTCACAATTTTGAAATATGAACGGTAATAGTAATAACATTGCTTGTGAAGCCCCAATGAAGACACGGAGGTTTCGGAATTCTCCCGCACAAGTTATTCCACAAGCTTGTTGCTTGTTACTGGCACGATTGCCATGCCACGAGAAAAGGTGTTGAAGATGGAACCCAGAAGAACGTTCCACTATGAATGTGGAGAGAAGAAGCTTTAATTATGAGAAGTATGAAACATGAATGGTAGCAGCGCGTGGCCGCCACGAGTCGCCCACCAGATGGAGATAGATAGCAGGTGCGCGCTGAAGTGCTTGGTCGACAGAGCGAAGTACACAGGGTGCCCATCAAGTCTCGTCTCAAGGACACTGCCACCTGGACGATAATGCTGCATGAGTGCTGTTGTTCATATAACAGAGAGTGCCAGAAATTAGTCCATGTTTCCGCCCCAGTCAGTCAACAGTCAATAATGTAGATTGCAGCACATTTCCATTTAGATGGCAGCGAGCGCCGATTGGAGCAGACAAGACAGATAACCACACGGCACTCCGCGTGACCCCCATCGCATAACCTCCGCCGAAATTCCATAGAGAGAGCCTGAGCTCGCTGATACAGGGTTATTAGATGTTAAACGTTGCTTCTCACAGTTCAAGGCTTAGTCCCACTATATTAACTTAGTTGAAGTGGGAGATGTCCTAGATGTTTACTCATCCCACAACGTGTCACTAAGTCCTTATCGTTGTGACATGCATGCGCAGAAAACTACCTTTATCTGATGATATTTTTCGCTCCAATTATTTCTAGAGAAACATTTGATGTCTGTGTGTGGTACCAGCAGGATGGACAGGATATTCGTACGATCAGTCGCAACTCAATAACACAGAACAGTAGCCACTTGTTTTAAGAGATCCTCTATTAACACTAATCCAAACAACTAACTCGATGGCCCCGAAGCACATTGCCCTACCAAACGGCCGCTGCTCAGCCCTGAAGCGAGGTGACGTGTGGTCGGCCCTTATTATAGACCGGCACCGCTATCTCTCCGTCAGATAGCTCCTCAATTGTAATGTCATAGAGTGAGTGGCCCTCAAACCAGCCTTCACATACAAGTAAAAATCCCTGACATGGTGGGTAGTCGAAGACGGGACATGTCAGTAAAAGACAGGCACACCACTGGGCCGGCATTAACAGTTATCAGAGGGAAAACGGAAGTGATCCCACACTTTTAAAAATGAAGGTATCCGGCAAAGAAAGACAAGGGCCCACGCTTCGAGTGCTCTAATACCGTCGGGGTCGGAGAAGAACAAGAGTGGACCAAGAGAGGTCGGGTAGGATAGCTGACAGTGAGGAGCCTGGCTCAAGTAAGTGCAAGCAATGCCAGGACTCAGCTTAAGGCCCCGTGGTGTGCCCCAATATTCCAGTCATACAAAAGAGAATTCAAGTGCTGAATTGACACCGTTTAGCTGTGCTCATTCTCCCCCCGAGTTGGCTCAGCCTCGTTTCCGTAGATTTATTGAACACCTGTGGGACAAACTTCCGGTAGTTGGGCGTAACAGTACTTAATGTCACGAAAATCAATTATTATTATTATTATTATTATTATTATTATTATTATTATTATTATTATTATTATTTCATTGCATACATTTCCAGGGGAAGCACGTGACACTATGCACGGAGCAGGTATCCACTCAAGACTATTGGTTATTATTACATATTGGCGCCACAAGACGCGCTGCAGTCATGTGTGATGTCTGTAAATGAAACTGCAGTGCGCCTATTGTGCGGCGTTCAATTAAATAGAAGAGTAGCCTATCACTATCAAGTGAAAAGAGCTTCTTTACTGTCTTGTTGGCATTACTAGAGGTAACACGGCTTCCAATGAAACATGAGCGATTTGTTGATCTGACAGTATCAGGAAAAGAATAACGAAGGGAAAGTAAAAAGGAGGATAATAATAATACAAGAGAATTGATGAAGCAATCAGGAGAAATATGTGAACCATTTGAAATCAAACCAGGAGTCAGACAAGGGGATGGATTATCTCCCTTAGCCTACTATTTAATTTAGTTCCGCAAAAAGTGATTGTCCGCCTCTGTGGTGTAGTGGTTAGCGTGATTAGCTGCCACCTCCGGAGGCCCGGTTTCGATTCCCGGCTCTGCCACGAAATTTGAAAAGTGGTACGAGGGCTGGAACGGGGTCCACTCAGCCTCGGGAGGTCAACTGAGTAGAGGTGGGTTCGATTCCCACCTCAGCCATCCTGGAAGTGGTTTTCCGTGGTTTCCCATTTCTCCTCCAGGCGAATGCTGGGATGGTACCTAACTTAAGGCCACGCCCGCTTCCTTCCCTCTTCCTTGCCTATCCCTTCCAATCTTCCCATCCTTCCACAAGGCCCCTGTTCAGCATAGCAGGTGAGGCCGCCTGGGCGAGGTACTGGTCATACTCCCCAGTTGTATCCCCCGACCAAGAGTCTGAAGCTCCAGGACACTGCCCTTGAGGCGGTAGAGGTGGGATCCCTCGCTAAGTCCGAGGGAAAAACCGAACCTGGAGGGTAAACAGATGATGATGATGATGACAAAAAAGTGATTACAATATGGCATGAAACGGAAGGTATAAATATTGGTAGATGTATCCAAAACGAAATTCACCTTAATTGTCTAAAATTTGCAGATGGCATTTATCTCCTATCTAACAACAGACGTGAAGCAATCCAGTGTGTACAAAAACTCCATGAAATAGCAGGCAAAACGGGGACTGCAAATTCCTTATGAAAAGACGAAGTATATGTAAGGGAGTAGATCAGGTTTCAAATCACTAAATTTGGAAATATCGCTCAAGTAGACAAATTTAAGTATCTACGTGAAATTATTGAACCAGCAGACTTAACTCAGAAAGCGAACAGAGAAGGAATTGAAAATCTCTAGTGAGTATACAAAATTACTTGGAACAGATACAATAAAAGCACTATGCCATAAAAGACAAAATTACGACATTACAGCACAGTAGTTAAAACAGAAGCACTTTATTCTTCTGAAAGTATTATAACTGGGGGCAAATCTCGAATAAAGATGATCGAAAAACAAGAAAGAAAAATCGTCACGAAAATCTTAGGATCAAAGTGTGAAAATGGAATTTGGATTAAAAAAGAAATCACATAAAATGAATCAAGTTACAGAAAAAATCGCAGATACAATCAGGAGACGGTGACAGAGTGGATAATAACAGGCTCACAAAGAAATCAGTGAAGACCTAAATGAAATTGATATTAATGAAAAAAAAACCATTCAAGACAGAATAAAATTCAGGACCTTAATTCACACACACAAATTTTCTGTAAAGCTCACCCGACTAAATACAGGATGGCCCTAACAGCAGCGTAATAAAGGAACACAGCGAACGGATGAGGAGATAATGGGAAGAGAAGAAGAAAACAGTGCTAATAAGTTCACACGCGCTCCTTACGAATCAATAATAATAATAATAATAATAATAATAATAATAATAATAATAATAATAATAATAATAATAATAATAATAATAATAATAATAATAATAATAATAATAATAATAATAATAATAATAATAATAATAAGTGGATGTCGCATGTGGATCGCAGTTAACTCGCTGCCACGAGTCCTAAGGCGAGTGACATGTAACGAACAGCTGAGCTCGCAAAGGATGGACTTCTCTATCACTGCATTCGTACGACTTTGTTACACGGGGGTGAAAGCTGGGTGGATTGAAGTCTAAAGTAACAGAGTGACTGCCTGCTGCTACTCGGAATAAGAGTTGGGATGAGCGAGGGTAAAAGAAATGAAGGAAGACGTAGTTGATGATGTTTAGACTCAGTTTTCGTGGAAGGAAGGCGCTTAGTTAATTCACACAGGCTGAACGCTGAAAGGCACTACAGTAGATATAGAGCATGTTCTCAAGCTCTTTGCAACACACAAAAAGTCCCTAAGTTACGCCGCTTTGTCGCAATGTTGGTAGCGACAGATGTACCGACGTAAGACGCAAACATAAGGGTTTGTCGTCTTGTTGTTCACAGACATCCCATGTCGTTCATGTATTTGTGACTGAAATGGCCTGCACGACTCACCGGTGGTCCCAAGTCTTCTTATCGTAATACCCGCATGGAAATGTCAGCTGTGCTGTCGAATGTCAGACAAAAGGCCAGGCCACTCCGCTCGACATCAATAAATGTGAGACCTGGCTCCTTTCTTGTAGCAGGTTCACATTTGTAGGAGATAGTAGGTTCGAAACCCGCCTGGTTTTCCACACTTTCCTCCTGTGAATTTCTTTCCAGTGTAGCTATACCATTTACCACAAGCGACACATTCCAGTCACTTCTTCCACACAGTACTGTCTGTAAGTTCATCTTACTCATACACCCATTACATAATTGCTATAACTGACATCACTATGAATAAACCTGAAGCTACACAAAACAATGTATAAGGTTTATATTTTCTACACAAGTGTTGGTTGAAACACGATCTTGACATCGCGGCTCTCATATTTCCACTGTATCTATCCTCCAAGTTTACGTTCCTCTCCACCTGCTGTCAATATAACTCACGATCGAACTCTCTGACCTTCATCCACAGTCTTTTTTAACCATCTGACTGAAGGGTATAGAATGCTCTTCCAGTTAGTGTTAGGAATACGTTGTACTTCCTTACTCTCCCTTAATCGCTCTTGGCGACATCAACGAGCTTGCATCATGAAGAAGTATGTATGTCCGGTATTCAGTACGAAGGAAGTTACGTCATCAGCTGTCATGGATGCCCTACCTGACACTGTTGACGCGTGCTAGGCGAATGAACAGTGGGGTAGTTTCCCGTTGCTTTCCTCACGGAAGCATATGTATCAAGGCCACTGAAGTGCACGCGTAGTAGTGGGCGATTTTAGCATGCTAGTGGGTGACACTGGCAGAATGTGAATTCGATGGGCGATTTGAAAAAAAATGGTGGGCGAATAATTCAGTTTTTTAATATAGAATATGACCGAGAAGTTTTTGCCTATAAAAACAAGGAATAAAATAAAATGTCAAATTATGTTTCCATTTTAATCTATTTACAACTAGAGTAGTTATGATTGTGTTTATATTTTGTGCACAGTGTATTGTGTTGTCTGCGATTGCAGCGCTCTGCTGCGGGCGTTGTGTTAGTCTCCTGCCGCCATTCGCAGTTATTAGTGTCGGTTAGGTGTACAACTAGTGGCGCGTAGTGCACACAACTTCGTGCGTTGTTTACAGTATTTATTTTAGGTTAAGTTTGCAATTGTGTGCAGTGATGAATATTAATGTACCGCACATTTTAACTGTATTCATTATAATTATACATTAACAGTGATAGTAAATAGTGTGCTAATATTTCGTATAATTTCTAACCTTACTTTTTTATTCGTAAGGTAAGAAAAAAGCGCGTTCAGTTTTAGACGGGTCAGTTTTTAACGTATAAAGGTCACCAGCCCTTCAAGTCCTTTACTTCTATTTATAAAATATCAGTACCCAATAGTGTTGTCCCCTAATATTCTGGTATCCAAATATGCCTTGAACCGTGACCCTCTGAACACTGAAGGTATGTAAACAATAAACAAATGAACGGCACCAAACATGGTAGCCTAATATTGGTTTTTAATTTCATATCACTTTTTAGGCTTCAGGCCCTCAGTGCAAGATAAACGTAGGGTTTTAATAAATTGTATCTTAACGTACTCCAAAAATTCAGAGAAATACTAAAGGTAACTTTATTTCTAATTTCAGGAAGCGATCTAAATATGTCTGTGCCATAAATAAAATGCGCTGTACGACAGTATAAAGTGGATTAATTAAAGTACGGAATTGTTCCATTTAAAGCTGATAAAACTAAACCAATATGCGTAATGAAGCTATGAACCCGTCAGGGATTGTGGACCATTTCACCAAGACTCATAACAACATGAAGGACAAACACGTGTCTTATTTTCAAAATCTGGAAGCTCGTTATCTGAATGTTTTCTGCGGTTCCGCGTGCATCCTACAACATTGCATTGATGATTGCTAAATCAGGGAAACCACACGCGATTGGCGAAGAGTTGGTTTTGCCGGCTATTAAAGAAGTTTTAACAACAATGCTCCTTTGATGTTACTAAGAAATTGTCTTTGAGCAATAATACAGTGCAAAGAAGAATTGACGAGATGTCGGAGAACACTGTGTGAACACCAGCTGGACGAGTCAACACTGCAAGGAAACGAGTCTCTTTTGCTACGGTTTATAAAAGAAGGAGAATTGCTTTTTTGCAGAATAAGGACTGACACGAAAGGGGAACTATGTTTAAAACATCTTCCTACAAAAAGAAATACCGCTAAGCTATAGTTTGACTGATGGTGCTCCTGCAATGGTTGGTCGCTGCAAAGGGCTGCTCGCATATGCGAAGAAAGGTGTACCCGGTTTACATTGTGTCATTCATCGACGACACCTTGTGGCCACAAATTGGAGTGAACGACTGCACAGGTCTCTACAGTTTGTCATTACGGCGGTAAACAAGATGAAAACCAGTGCCTACAGTAGCAGGCTATTTAAACAACTCTGCATGGAGAATGAAGAACATTTTACGAGGTGGCTGTCGAAAGAAGCTTGCTTGGAGAGATTCTACTCTTTACTAAACTCCGTATTCGAATTCATAAAGGAGAAAGATACTGGTTTGCACTCAATTAGACCGGTGACATCTAGCAGACCTATGCAGTAAGTTTGAAGCTGCAAGGGAATTAACTCAATTTAATATAAGCAAATAGCATTTTTCGTATTGAAGCTGGTGTTTTGGAAAAGAACACTTGAGCGAAACGAATTTGTCCAATTTCCTAGCCTCAAGTTAGAAACCCAGACCAAAGAAGACCTACTTGCATACTGCTCACATTTGGAGATGCTTCATTCAGACATGTGTACAAGGTTTGAGGATATTGTATCCTTGGAAATACCTGATTGGATTCTTGACCCCTTCAACAGTTCTGAAGGTGATCTCAGCCCGACCCTGGAAGCCCAAGTTCAACCTGGACTACAAGCATTTTGGGTTCAAAATGAAATTCGCCAGCTCTATCATGGATTGTGGTACATCACAGAAAAGTTGTTAGTAGCCTTTCCTTATTCTTAATGTTTGAGAGAGGGTTTAGTGGGGTAAATAATCTTTCCACGAAGTCTAGAAATAGGTTAGAAATTGAAAAGCGAGGAGATCTTAGAATTGTTCTAACAAAAATTGTTCCTGACATCAACAAATTGATTGAAACTCATAAAATCCATCCCTCACATTAATTAATCTTGTTTAATTAATTAAGTTAATTTAATTATTTAGATACATTAATTAGATATTTTAATTCATGTTTTTATTTTATTTTTTCTTTATTTCGTTTCATTGATTGTTCTTCCTTTTTAGACGTATTATTTACTAATTTTTAATGTACATAATTATACCTAAGTAAACATGATATAAGAGGAAAACGTCCGTAAAATCCTCATTTCTAAACTTATATGTAGTTGTATGTCTTAGTAATTTTAAGATTTGTGCGTTTTTTGAAATCAGGTGGAGAATTGTTTTTATAAATCTCGAAAGTGGGCGATGGTCACAAAAAGTTTGGGAAACCCTGCTGTACACACTAGGTCTCGCCAGCAAAGGTCTGAAAATTTTTGACCTTAAATCCACAGCCCAGTTGTCGCTCGTTCCCTCTCAAAGTAACACCACTGGTAACAGTTCTTGATTCGTCATACGCAGCGCGTTTGGACTTACTAGCAAGTCCTTATCCTCTCCCTGATCTTGTTCACTCCATCCCGCATTTGTGTTTGTGAGTTCTGTAGCTTTGTGACCACAACATTGTGATCGCCGTTTTATGATTCTATCTGTGAATGTTTCTGTAACTTCATACATTTCATGTGATTCCTTTTTCAAGCAAATCCCATTCAATTTTGATCCCAAGATTTTCCTGACGATTTTTCTTTCTTGTTTTTCGATAATCTTTATTCGAGATTTGCCACCAGTTATAATACTTTCAGAAGAATAAAGTGCTTCTGTTTTAATTACTGTGTTGTAATGTCCTAATTTTGCCTTTTTTAATGCAGTTCTTTCATTGTATCTGTTCCGAGTAATTTTGTATGGTCTTTGAAGTTTTGTAATTCTTTCTTTGTTAGCTTGCTGATTTAACCTTGTTGGTTCAATTATGTCTACTTGGTGATTTCCGTGTTAGGTGATTGATGGTTGACTGTTGAAACCGGATCTACTGCCTTCCACATAGTTTGTCTTTTCATAAGAAATTTGGAGTTGTGTAGTTACAAACATTAACAGCTGCAGGCGCAGCTGATAGTGTCCTAAGCTTTATGGCTTCAATGTGCATTCAGCTACTCCGAAAAAGAACTCTAAACATCCAGCAATAAATCAGGAAAGTGACATTTGTGATAACATTAACGTGCTGATTGATCTCTAGTGAGTGTCCTGGTGAACGTGGTGCCAGGCTATCCTGAGCTATATCCTGCATCTTTGCACATCTTACTGCCTACAAGTTCTAAGTGTCTAAGATGTGTTCTACCTCTCTTCCGTGAAAATTACCTCCTCTGAATTCGCTCTCTCTTCATTCGTGACCTCTTCTTCAGCATTTTTCTGTAACACCACATTTCAAAATCTTCTGTTCTCCCTGATTTTGCATTGTGCTTGCTTCACTTCCATACAACGCCACATCTTTGGAATGTTGCAATTTGTACATTACTATTTGAAGTAAGCAATAGGCTTTCTTTGATTGTGGAAGTCCTCCTTACTTCTGCTCAAGTAACAATGTTCTAATATTCCCCGCATCACTTGATGTACCACATTACTTTTGTTTTGCATTTATTTATCCGTATCTTGCACTCCTTCTCCGAGATTTCATTCATACCAGCAGCAGACTTGGATAAAATAACAACAATATCATCAGCAAGTCTCATACTTTTGATTCCCTCTGTTTGATTTCTGATTTCTTTTCAAAATTCCCCTTTGATTCTCGTAAACAGTAACTGCACCCTTGCCTCACTCGTTTCTCAATTGTTACTTCTTTTTTCATAGTCTTCGATTCCTGCAGCTGAAGACTGACTTTTCTTTCTCACTATTTGATCCCGATCATCTCCAGGCTCTCCAACAGCTTGCTCCAGTGAACGTTATAGAGATACGGATTGTGTAAACTGTTTCTCGTCACTCGTGGGCTGTGTAAGCTCCGTGTCCTGGCGGCGGGTTGAGTCCCCAATCGAGGGTGACGTTACCATGACTACCGGGCTGTCAGGTGTAATCCCATATCGGGCTTTCCGAGCTTACTTACTATTAGAATAATAATAATGTTACTACTACTACTGCTACTACTACTACTACTACTAATAATAATAATAATAATAATAATAATAATATTTTCCGGGACTGTATGGATCACAGAGGTGAAAGAAGATGCGGGTCGATCTAAGACAATCAGAAGATGAATTTGAAACTTTAAAATTAGAGCTATATTTATTTCTCTGCTCTCTTTTTTCTTTTCAGATTTTAAATTTTACACTTTGCTATGAAAGCAACACTTCATGTACAGAACTAGCTCGTTAGCTTAAGTACAATGTTGGAAAAATCAGAATAATCAACAAATCGCCAATTAACAATCTGAGTTTAAAGCTCCTACTTGAGCACTACTGCTCCCTTCACTCCATAATCAATGAGACGGATTTCCCAATTTCTTTTACATCATAGTAAGAGCATCTTTTCTCTACAAGTTTATCTAGGAGACTACTCCCCGAACCTTCCCAAGGCACCATTCAACCTTTACATTAATAGAAACAGCGTCTTAGCTCTATAAAATTCATACTTAGGAACCTTTTTCCAGAAACGCCCAGGCCTATCAAAGGCACAACCTACATCTTACAAACTCGAGCAGTATTCACTCTCTTAGATGTTCAACAGTCTAACATCTTTACTAAAAGGAATGAAATAGAGGGGTATCGAGCGCCCTTTGTGAAAAACAGCATGTTAAGTTACTGGGCAAAAAATCTAAATGGTTTGGGGACGGACACTTGCACTCCTTGAAATTTGCAATTTAAGGATTAAAACCCTATTTGGACTTCTGGCCCGAGCCTGTACTACTGAGGTCACTAGAAGGAGAGAATATTTTAGTTACAAGCACAAAAAGGTTACAAAATCATAGTCACCACAAAATCAAGTTCATAGGGAACGCGAGAGGGTAGCACACTCTCTATTCCCTGATTTCGGTTAAGTTCCTTCGGCTTGTTTGAAAGTTACATTATTAAAGATTGGAAATCTTCCACTCGAGCTGGCGTTCAAAGACTATCACCTAGTTACGTCAGGACTGCCATACCTTGAGCTCGTGGACTTCTCGAAGATAGACGAGTCGCCTCCGCTTCCTGTATAAACTCACACTCTGTAGACTGGAACGATCAATAAGACAACCTCGCTCGAAAATAAGCCAGCTTTTATACCCGAGGGGAAAGTTCCAGTAAATTCTGCGTTAAGGCCCGACACACCCCTAAGACTTATTGGGTAATTAAATAAATACCAGTCACTGTTGACTGCATGAAAACTAAATATACACACCAAAAACAAAGAATAAACAAACCACTTTACCAAACCATAAAAAGCAAAATTACTTTACAATTTAAATAGTTCCCCTTCACACCAAAGAGCATAACATGAGCTATATAGTAGCGACATCTGTAGAGAAAAGTCCCAACTTCTTGCGCTAGTTGTTGCGGGTTTTGGATTTTAGATAGCATTCTCCAAGGCGCTTCATTTAAATGAACTGGGCGGGTGTTCCTTCCGGTACAATAATAATAACTATTAACACCAGGGTCCGTTAAGGAGACGGAATATCTCCGTTACTGTTCAATCTCGTACTTGAGAAAGTAATCACGACCTCGGAAAGGAAATTAAAGGAAGAACGCTTGGCAGACTACTTAAAGACAGAATTCATTTGCAGATGACATAGCAATCCTTTCTAACAACAGGCAAGAAGCAATTCATTCCTTTGAAAAATAACATGAAATTGCCATCAAAATGGGACTTCAAATTTCGTATGAGGAAACTCAGTACATGGAAGGAGCTTCACGATACTTAGATGGACAACCTATAATAACTTAAAAATTCGGCAAAATCTTTTATGTGAACCAATTCAAATATTTGGGTTAAATTATTCAGCCCCCTGGTTTAAAGCACGAAGCAAATAAAGAAAGTATTTTTAAATTACAGAAACCTTACAGGATCACTTGGAAGACGTAAAATAAAAAATCAGTATTGCGGAACTTAGACACTATATGCTTCAGAAAATCTGATCATTGGTGGCGCGTCTCTAACCAAAGTCACAGACAAACAGGAAAGGAATTTTTTAAGAAAAATTTTGGACCAGTTTATATAGAGGAAATATGGAGAGGAAAGTCATTCTAGGATATATATATTGTCATTCTGAAAAAAAGATCTCATACTTTTCGGAGAAGACGATTGAAATTTTATGGACACATTATCAGAATGAACAGTAACAGACTAACTAAAAGAATTATCAACCTGGCCCCTTCATCTAAAACCAAGAAATTGAAACAGATCTTCAGGAAATGAACATCTCGGAAGATATTGTCCAAGACATATGTAAATTCAGAAAGAAAATCGACAATGACCAGTTTGAAGACAAACTCAACACCAGGGCAGAACAACGAAGGAAGAAGCTCAGCGAGAGGATGAGAACGTAAGGGCACAAGAGTGTCCTATCTCTATATGCAGCAGAATAAGAAACGTCTGGAAGAGCAACTACAAGCAGAAGAGAGGAAGTTTCTAAGGAAGATCTTGGGCCCAGTAAAGGAAAAGAGAGAAGGCACAATCATGAACTATATCTGCATATGGAGAAAATAACAGACGCTATTAGCAAAATAAGGTTTTCTTTCGAGGGTCACTTAACACGAACTTTTGCCTGCTTCCTGGTGTGGAAAAGCATTTGCAAGAAATGGGAATCTTAAGTGCTGTCGTATTGCAATATAACACTTTAAAGAGGAAGCCTGAAAGTTTATAAATGAATACGGTCAGGACGTGGACGGGAGAACAACGCCGCTTCAAATAACACGTCGGATTTTAGAAAATGAATGCAGAATGTCAGAAGAACTAGAGTTGTTGTGTGCCTGTTTCAGGACGAGAAGGAAGTCTTTTGACGAGGGTTCTGCGCTGATTCCTCTCTTTACATTCCGCCCACTTGAATATCAACTTCCTACATCACGTGGCGTGCCCTCCTGGCAGGAGAGAGTAGCTGATGGCGACGCCCTCTGATTACATGTCACCGACCAGGAAGTAAGGAATCCTCTGTAATTGGCAGAATATGTCCCTCTTCTCCTCGGGCCGTGGTTACCGTACCATGATCGCACTGTATTACGTGGTGAATTTTAATTTTAATTCATTTTGCCCGCTAAATATCCAACATGCCGACATCGACGGGAACTATGCATGCCAGAGGAACAAATAGATGTAGCAATTGAATAAAAATACCCCAAGGATAGTCTGGTTAGTTTAATGTGTAAAATTCTCTCCCGTACCAAAACTGTTGTTAAAAATTACTTAAACTGGACTATTTACATTCTGAATGCCCTTTGATACCAAGCTTCATTATGCTCGGATTTTATTTTTCATAGCGCAGTAACGAGCTCGTGTATCTTGAGCAGAGCGTAAACTGAGATGTGAGAGTATCGATTGCTGGTAATCTGGTTGTTATCTGTAAGGTAGGCGCTGCGTGGCGAGGACTCGAGCATTCTCCATTCTGTTGTGTTCACTTCCTGTGATGTTCCTTAGTGATGGAGTAGTGGCCCTTGCTCAAGTAACGTTCCCTTGTTGCTCTGCATTGTTGGCGCGAGGGCCGTTATTGTTGGCTTTCTAGACCTCGCTGTCAATTGTTTCACGTATCAGTCCTATGTTCCAGGTGAAAATCCCTGACCTGTCCGTAAATCGAATCCGGGGCCTGATCATGCAACTTGCATGTTTGAAACATTCCGTCAAGTAATGAACTAGTATATTCATAGAAAAAGACATACCTGACCTTGCAATCTAATATTTTAATTTAGTGATTCTCTTTTCTCATTGGTCACTCGATGTTCTCTAGAATATTAAAAAAGTGATTGCCTGTGTCATGCAAGTCGGTTCACGTCTTGCACCAAAGTTTTCAGAGACGTGAATTTCGTTCGCGCTTTGAAATTCCAGAAAGAGTTTGCTCCTGTTTTATGGTCAGTTGCCCTTTACTATTGCGTGCTTCTGCGATGCGGCAAAAATCTCCGACCCATCCGAGAATCGAACACCAGGCCCCGTGATCTGACGGCCGTGTCCTGACCATTTAGTCAAGGAAGTCGAATAATAATAATAATAATAATAATAATAATAATAATAATAATAATAATAATCTATATAAATAAAATTGTAGGGGGTCCGCTGTCTGTAATTTCTTTTGTTTTGCCAATTTTTCAGATATTTATCCGTTTTAGGTCAACTCAAGACCGAATCGGTGGTTTTTACGTTTCGTGTCTGTCTGTTTGTCTGTTTGTCTGTTTGTCTGTTTGTCTGTCTGTTTGTTTGTCTGTTCCACCATCACGTCGAAACGGCTGGATAGATCTCAACCAAACTTCATATTTAGAGTATACTCATCCCGGGGAAGGTTTCGATATGCATATTGTTTTAAAATCTTTGAATACACGGGGGGTTTATAGGAAAACCAGAATGGTTTTTCCACCATCACGTCGAAACGGCTGGATAGATCTCAACCAAACTACATATTTAGAGTATACTCAACCCGGGCAAGGTTTCGATATGCATATCATTTTAAAATCTTTGAATACACGGGGGGTTTATAGGAAAACCAGAATGGTTTCTCCACCATCACGTCGAAACGGCTGGATAGATCTCAACCAAACTTCATATTTAGAGTACACTCATCCCGCGGAAGGATTCGATATGCATATCATTTTAAAATGTTTGAATAGACGGGGGGTTTATAGGAAAACCTGAGTGGTTTTTCCACCATCACTTCGAAACGGCTGGATAGATCTCAACTAAACTTCATATTTAGAGTATACTCCTCCCGGGGAAGGTTTCTGTATGCATATTATTTTAAAATATTTGAATAGACGGGGTTTTACAGGAAAAACAGAATGGTTTTCCTCCATTTTCTCTTATACTGTACTATTGATTTTCTGTAAACTTAGTTTACCGTACGTGAAACGTCTCTTCATTATAAACAACTTTCGTTATGTTCATAATTTACCTTACTCTTCACATGACGGAGAAATTTACAATTTTCCGCTGGTATCATGCTCTGCATTGAGTGACCGACAGACCGACAACGAACCTACAGGTTACCATGGCAACGTCTCTGACTGCATGCCAGCAGGGAAGTAACGTATTGCCATTTTCCTCATCATGCTTTTAAATTCGTGGTTGTTCCTCGGGTAGAAGGCAACAGAGGCGTCAATCGGCCTATCTGCGGGATATTGGCGGAATATCGTTGGATGTTATAACCGCCCTCGAATAGATTAGGTAATAACACCATTAGTCATCTTCTTATTATTTGTTTACCTAGGAATCACTGGATCTAAATTTCTCCTCTGTTACCGCTTTATTATATCCATAACACACACTAGCATAATTTATTGAGGGGATTTGATTTTCCAATACGTTAACTTGGCATTTACATATTTGTCGTTATCCGGCTGTCCTCAGTTATAATCCATTTTCTATTACTTTCAACTTTCTTAACTGTATTATTTTCTTCCTTAATTACGCCGTATGTACGCGAATGCTACAAACTACTGGATGTATTTCCACCAAGACTCATACTTAGAATACACCTGTCCTTGATAGGTTTTAGGGAAAATATTGTTTCAAAATCCCTGAACTGACTGGGGGTTTATACGAAACCGAAACAGTAATTTTGCACTTCCACAAAATATACACAACCAAACTTAATGGAAATCTACCTGTCTTGGTAGAAATTAATTTATAAACTTTTTTCTCATGTGCATCATTTCGATACGAGGATTAATAAGGGAGATATCATTAACGGACCGTTTTTCTGTACAAGTCCCATCGGACTTAACTCACGAGCGGGTGCGTGTAAAGCGTATTCCTTACAACTTGAAAACTACTGAAGACATTCGACCCAAAATTTATATTTAGCATCCACCTGTCCAAAGGTAGGTTTTAAACGTAAATAACATTTCATGTTCCGGAATGGACTGGCGGTTTATAGGGAACCGAAATGGTGATTTTACTCTTCCACAATATATACAGAACAAGACCAACCTAACTGGAAATCGACCAAACGTGATGGAATTCCACCTCTAAACCTTTTTCTTCATGTGCATTTTTCATAAATGGTCACTTTTGCAGGTTAAGTCCAGCGGACATAGCCCAAAAGGTGTTTTACATGGAGCAGATTCCTTATCTATATAAATCAAATCGTAACGACTGTGTGCCTCTACACTGACTATTTTGGCGAAATTTTCGTACAGCATTCCGTTATAAGGGGTAATAATGATCATCTCCATAATTTTTGGTTTAGTTTCCTGAAAGTCCTAATTTTTACCCGCCTCGCCCAAAATCCAGATTGCGGCATAATCTGCCAGAAGAAAAAGAAGATAATTGAAATTTGACAAAATTATACCTTTTCGCCTGTAACGAACGGAATACATCCCTGATCATTACATTTTTCACTTTTTATCCCCGAAGAATATCGAAATATGCAGGCAATTTTAATGATGGTGCAGACCTTCGGAAATTCCTATCACATAACGGATTGCACAATCTCCGTTCAATTTGGAATGATCTACAACCTTGGTCTTTTGACTTTTGCCGTATCTGTATCCCATTTACGTTTGATTTTTCTCTATTAATCGATGTTAAGTCAATTTGGAATTTTTACATGCATAATTCATACTTTCAGTTACATATATGAAATACAGAATCATCATACTCTTCACGAAAATCGGCCCACCCAGTAGGCATATGTGAGCCAAATGCTATGTATGTAGCTGTCACATAATTATCCGAAAGGTAATGCAATGTGAGATAATCTTACCAAACCTTTACCCTGTTCCACGTTTCTAACTCAATCTGACCCAAGAATAGATGACATATCATATGACCAGCCATTTAGGCCACTAAATCCGGCGTGTCTTATGGTATAATCCTTTGTCGATATGACGTACGTTTAGTAGCAGTTAATCTGTAAATGAAGGTCTTCAATATTGTAAACACGCATATACTTTCGTATGTCGATCTATATATATTCACTGATGTCGATTTTTAGCTATCGAGAAAGGGTGGGTCTGATATTGTAATCAGTACTCCCCACACCGACTTTGACTGGCAGTAGGAAAGGGTTCCTTCTCCAACTCCTGTGTAAGGAAGGCCTACAATTGTAATGAATAGTTCCCTTCTCGATTTGACTTGCAGAAGGCAAGTGAGCATGCAGTTTTGTTTATAACTCCCCTACCCGATTGTGTTTGGCAGTAGGCAAGGGTGCCCGCCATTATAAACAAATGTCCTCATCTAAAATGTGACTTTCATTAGGCATAGTGGCCCGCTATTTTGATGGAAACTCACCAACTTGGTGTGACTGGCAGTAAGGTAGCTGGAAGTAGGAAAATGGACCTGGCATTATAATGATAACTGCACAACTCAACTTCGAGTGATAGTAGGGTAATTGCCTGCCATTATAATAAAAACTCCTCAACTGTAATCTGTCTGGAAGTAGGAAAGGGGGCTGCCATTTTAACGATACTCCCCAAATCGATTCTGTCCGCGTAGTAGGCAATGGGGCCTGCAATTATAATGTAAACTTCCCAACTCGATTGTGAATGGCAGCAGACAAGTGAGCCTGCCGTTATATCACAAATACATAACAAACTTTTTACATTGGAAACAACGTACGGGGACCTCCCCATGCTCTTTCTCGGATAACGCTAAGAGACATGCAATTTTAAAACAATCTTATTTACTGCATGTACACTATTCACGTCGATATTCAAATACAATGTAGAATACCGTAGCGAAGCACGGGTACATTCGCTAGTAATAATAATAATAATAATAATAATAATAATAATAATAATAATAATAATAATAATAATAATAATAATAATAATAATAATAATAATAATAATAATAATAATAATAATAATGTTTCTTCCTCTGCGAATCAATGGTACCAGCTTCTGCAGGTTCGAACATGCTAGAGATGGCAGGGAGAAAGTGTCCACATCACTCGGCCAGAGATGACGTGGTATTGAACCTCTTCCTTAAAGTGGCCAACAACTGGCCTTCCCTGCACGACCTTTCTCCTGACCTACGAGTACTGTTCTGTCGCCTAAACATACAGTACAGGAAAATCATTGATTAAACAAATATTTTTTGGAATGTTGCTTGCTTTGATAAAGTAATTTGCGCCTCAGTTTTACCAATTTTAAGATACATGCTACTGATGACTTAACCAAGCACATTTTTTCTCTCAGGAAAGTCGCTCCTTAGAGTCTTATGATTTAGTCTATGAGCCGCAAAACTTAATATTTCTAGGTGGTTTGGTGGCTTCTTTACCGTAATTTGAACACTCTCCTCGCTAAGGACCGCCAATAGCGGAACCTAACCTATGAGCAGTGTCACTGCTGCAGCAGCATCTCTACTCAACGTAGATTGAGTGTTGCAAAATTTCAGGGTCATTCTAGTCCGCCGTATCTACTAGAGTTAACAACCGTTTGAGTTGAAAGGAAGAGTGGCAACACCTGATGTCACGCTCGTTGATGAACGTAGTGCCACCTCAGACTGCTGCTGATGCTGATCATGAAGGTAGCAAAAGACTAAAAACAGAGAGAAGGGAAAGAGGAAATAGAGTTGAACACGATCGACGATCAAGAGAGATGAAGAAAAGAAATAGACGGAGTAATAAAGGGGATGCAGAAGGAAGTGGACAAGGAGAGCTACCGGAAGTGTTGTGTAGTGCAATGCAGTGTCAATGTTGCAGCTCCCACTGACCTCTGACCTCGCGCCGTAACCTCATTAGGTCAGCCGGTCCGTTGCCATGGTGATCCACTGCAGTGCACGCCCGCCCTGGCTCCCTCGCATCATGTCTTCACGTGTTCTTGTGCTGCTTCACTACAGCCTGAGAAACACTCACTCCCCGGCACGAGATAGGGAACTCAGTTTATTGTTACAAGAAGTGAATATGTTCTGGAGTCATGGTAATCACTCGAGTCAAAGTGGTCCTGAGTTTTAAAATTTATTAGCTTCGACTAGGAACAAAAATTGAAATTGTGAGAAAAATTCATACCTGTGTAATTTTCATTGCAGTGTAAGACATTAATATTAAAAAGTAAGTAAGTAATCCAGTAAGTAAGTGAGTGAGTTAGGAGGTGACCTGTTCGGAAAAGCATATAAGACGCCAAAACATCCAATTCATCATCATTTACTGAATGATATCTCTGCTCAGTGCAACCAACTTTGCCATCATGTTTATTTGTCCATAGGAGCTGCAGCTCATCTGCAACACGACATTCTGTGAATCTATGAATGAATTCCGTGATGTTGTGTCCTATTACTAGGTAGACGATTTACATATAAATACTCTGAATGAAGATTCACATTTAGAATTATGAACATCTTAGCATTTCGAAAGAAATTTAATTAAACAAAAACATTGTTATTTTGCATATAATTTGCCTTATTTTTTCATTTTCACTTCCTTCATACAAAACTAAATTCAGTAAATGTTTTGAAGTGTTCATATGATGCACTTTGTCCTGGCATAGTGGAAGGATAGCACCCACACGATGTGCCAGAAGAATTCAGGGCTGCAACTGCGCTGAGGGATTTGGATTAAGTATATCTTTTAAATTACAAGTTGCGTTCACTCGCTGTAGATCACTGGAAAGCGGTGTCTCTCCATAACTAATAACTTGGTCAAAAATACTCGTGCGGTTTACTATCATTAATGGAAAGATTGTTTTTAAAATGCTATTGTAAATTTAATATTACAGGGATCACAGTAATTATTTGAACATCTCATTATCTGTCTCCCGGACCTTTAATCCTGCTTTATACTGAAGTTAATCGTTATCTTTAAAATTGCCCTTATATATTAATTAATATATAAGTGCCATATTTGTAGGTTATAAATGAATATTTAGGAGCATATTAGTGCATATTCTGTGCACGTTTTATTAATGTTCGGTGTACCTCGTTAGGTGGCTTTGACGTAAGTGTGTGTGGTGGCTGACGCTCATCTGAAATTAGCGATAGAAATATATGTATGACACGGTGTTACCTGAGGAATACTCTACAAAACAATTACGAGGAGAAGTGCTCGCCAATAAATGCCATCGTACGGTAAAAATGTATCAGAAATATTGTAGTTACTATAACTTTCGTTGTGTGCAGCTTTCAGTTATAATTGATAGAGGCTATCCGGGGAATTTAGAAGTTTGTGAAAATGTAATAAATGTCAATAACTGCTAGTACGGTACAATGAAAGCTCATCAATTATATTTATTCACAATTTTAAGGTGTACGTTTTTTTGACAGAAATAATATAAATGGAAAAGTATATTTCCTGTTTGGTCTCGTTAATATTGCTGCGTTCCTATAGAACGTCAACACCGAGCTTCAAGTCTTTTCTCGTGAAGTTCCCACGAGAAAACAGAGAAATGAAGTTAAGTTTGTCGTGTGAGAAGCTCCAGAATCGGATACATAAAGAATACATATTTTAAAACAAACACCTATAAAAAAGGAAAAAAAGACGAAGGCGGTGTAGCACAGCGCTCGCAGAAGAGGGTACTCCTGTCCCATAGGACGACAGATATGGTGGAGCAGAAATTAGCAACTTTCAGAGAGTCGTTCTCCACGTCGGACTTCACCCTGTTTTACGGCTGAATGCCCCTCCTAACGCCAGGTGGTATTCACATTACGTCTTTCTGTGACTTGTTTTGACCCGGTCGGCAACCGAACCCGAGACCCTGTGAACCACTCAGCCAAAGACAAAAGTAACGACACAGGGTGAAACCTAAGTGGAAAATAGACTCATTACATATCTTACGACTCATAAAAAACAGAGTACTCTTCTCGATAATTGCAGATGGTGATCACTGCTTGGTTCATATATTACATAATACTAATAAGTCTAATGCAGCCTACTGTCAAATACAAATTCCAACATTAAAAGTTGATATTCAGCTGGAAACAAATTTTAAAATTGTTCATTCACAACAAACTTTGGCCAGCGATTCTTGTTGTTGCCCGCATGGTACCAGTGGCATATGTATCCACACTAAGAGTTACCGTAGGTTTATGGTATTCGTGTAACGCCAGTGGGTTATCGTGTGCCTCATGGCACCTGTCACATGTGTATCCACACTAAGAGTTACCGTAGGTTTATGGTATTCTTGTAACGCCAGTGGGTTATCGTGTGCCTCATGGCACCTGTCACATGTGTATCCACACTAAGAGTTACCGTAGGTTTATGGTATCCTTGTAACGCCAGTGGGTTATCGTGTGCCTCATGGCACCTGTCACATGTGTATCCACTCTAAGAGGTACCGTAGGTTTATGGTATTCGCGTACCGCCAGTGGGTTATCGTGTGCCTCATGGCACCTGTCATATGTGTATCCACACTAAGAGTTACCGTAGGTTTATGGTATCCGTGTAACGCCAGTGGGTTATCGTGTGCCTCACGACTTATGCAGCTCTTTCCCATTCACGTGACTTGATAGCCATCACTCCATATCTCCATATCGTCCCCTTTTCCGTTAGAAGCTTTAAATGTGGCAGTGATCAATATTCAAGGTAATAGACCCTTCATTTCTGAGCATTCATTTGTTACTGAATCAGTTGTTAAAACTGGACATGAAGCCTACATAATTTTTCAAATTGATTTGAACTAATCATGTTGAATATCCTTACGACTAGATTTAAGATTGATATTCACTTTCACAGCAATAGCGTGAGAGAACTTACTTTAAGTGCTCTAAAATTTCAAGATTTCGGACTGTAAACTAACATTCGTAGACAGAACCGACGTAATTTCCACAAGGAATGCATATTATATGCATGATTCTATGGTAATTAAACTTAGTGGCGATCCACGGCGCATTTCTAGCATTGAACTGAGGGTGATTGTGCCTTCATGAAGCAGTGCAGTGCGGGTTGCGGCAGAAATCGCCTGCGAACGCACGAGCGCCGTGAGATGTGCAGCCAAGTATGAGGCAGCGTAGAGCGGGTTGCGGATGATTACTTTATAACCTTGGACACTGCACAATAAGGCACAGGCAAGTTGCGATTAACGTTTATGACGTCTCATATGAGGTCATGCGATACTTCGTAGTTGCAAGGTGGGTTAAATTTGTCTCATTCAGGAGCATTGAATCCCGCATTAGTATGGTAAGGATCTCTCGTTTGCTATGTTCCTTGTTACGCTCTGAGAGGCTTCAGACAAGTGTTTATTTGGGAGCGTCTATGTCTTTTATTTTCATCCATTTCTCAATTTATTATTCCATGAACTTGTCGTATCCCTAGAGGCCGTGCGGAGTGACTGAATTTGGGACTCCAACTAGGGGCAGTGAACGTGAATACGGACTGGATAGGCCTCATGATGGGTCCAAGTGAAAAAATACCTAAGTTCTTCGAAGAATTCTGCTCAAGATTCAAACTATCATTATCCATGCGAGGGAGTGAGGAAGGTATCCCTAGACCTAGGTGAGGTTCCTCGATCTTCAACCCACATGTTTTATTCCACAATTGCTGCATTTCTCCCTCGCCGACAATCACTTGATCAGGTTGGAAGTTCCATTCTTCTTCACTGGGTTCATCCTCAGGACAGTCATTGTTACTATTATTATTATTTTTGATCCGTTATGCCCAATTATGGAGCGAGATTGTTTTTCCTTCTTCTCTTCCGCTCGCTGTGCTCCTTTGTACGTTGATCATTCCATCCCCTATTTAATCCGGTGAGCTTGACAGAATTGTGAATTAAGGTTCTGAATTTTATTCCACCTTGAATGCTTTCTTCATTAATGCCAATTTCACTTAGGCCTTCACTGATTTCTTTTAGCCAATTATTAAGATTTCATTGATAAGGCTAAGTGAGCCTGTTACTATAGAGTTGACCGTTAAACTGTAATCGCCGTTTCCTGATTGAATCTGTGATATTTTCTGTAACTTGCTACATTTCATGTGATTTCTTTTTCATCCAAATTCCATTTTCTCATTTTGGTCTTAAGATTTTCCTGAGAATTTTTCTTTCTTGTATTTATTTCACCAGTTATAAGAGTTTCAGTTCTGTGTTAACTACTGTATTAAAATATCGTAATTTTTCCTTTTTATATAGTTCTTTTATTTTATCTCTTCCAAGTGATTTTGTATGCTCTTTGATGGTTTGCAATTCTGTCTTGTTAGCTGCTGGTCAATCATTTCTCCTAGATACTTACATTTGTATACTTGACCGATATTTCCATATTTGGTGATTGACGGTTGACTTTTGAAACCTGATCTAGTCTCTTCCGTATAGTTTGGCTTTGCATAAGAAATTTACACTCCTGTTTTGGCTGCTATTTCATGGAATTTTCTAACAGGTGGGATAAAGGTAAGCCCATTGCACAGAAAGACGAGGGAAAGGTTAAGTTAGCAATTAACTCGATGAATGAAGCTCTATTAATAACCCGGGTTCGGTGGTCTCGTCATGTGAGAAGGATGACAAACCAAGAGAAGTACAGGGAGACCATGACGAGGATCGTTAAACTCAGTTTGTAAGGGGTTGAATATAAGAGACAACTAGTTACAAATAAAGCAGTTACTAATTGACACAGGCTTGCAGACTGAACGCTGAAAGGCACAGCAGACTATAATGAACATTTTGTATGCCTGTAGGTAGGTCTGCACACACATGATGTACACTTGAAGAGCTGCCGATGTGTGCTCCAGACAGAAGGTAACCCTCCCCCCCCCCTCCTCTGCCACAATATCCGCAGAGCCACACCCCTTTGATTACATTGGAAAGGTTCCAACGTGTCGGGAATAAAAATGTCAGTGTGTGAGGCATGAAATCTATATTCTGTACGTAATATGAGTTGTAAATTAACGTGATCTCCCCGAGGAATCGAAGTGGGGACCGGTGAGACTAATGGATGCATGTCACCCGCCCTTTAATTGCGTGCAGCGCACGCGAGATGGCGTGAGGGTTGGACATTTGAAGGGAGAAGAACTGTAATGCGCTTCGCGCACAACTTACAAAACACACACAACTCCCCACTCGCCTTCTGGACGAGAAGCTCACCCAGTGAGGCTATCGCTAATTCTGTACGCCAAACACTTCGATGAAGGTGGACAGTATCTGCGATGTACAGGAAACTAGGTTTCAATATGGTGTGTGGGTTGCAGCTATGTTGCGGAGGCACACGTTTTAGTTATCCCTCGACCCGACTGGGCCCGGAGCCATGAATACCGGAGGGAAGTTTGTGCTCAACCGGATATCGAACGGAGACCTGCAAGCACAGCATTACAGCACGGTGGTGGTGATGATTATTGTTTTAAGGGGAAATAGAGTGCCAGTGTGCAGGTGTTGTACGGGTTACGAGTGGGAAAGGAGCTGGCATGCCATCGCGAGGGAGATTCGAACCTCCCGTCTCCCGAGTACAGAGCCTTCTCTGTTCGGTATTGCACCTGTCTAGAGCTTCAGTGCATAATAATAATAATAATAATAATAATAATAATAATAATAATAATAATAATAATAATAATAATAATAATAATAATAATAATAATAATAATTCGTAAGTGCGTTAGCGGAATGGAAAGTGCATGACCAGATCTTCGAAGAACAACCCTAGAATCGAAGTCTGATCAGCCCTACTTCACAGTAACCGCGACTAGATTTTAGAGCAAACGGGCCGATGGTGCGTCCTTATAATGGGTATTAAACGAAATATTTATAAGGACGGGTTTCAAATATACAACGTCAATGATATTTTTAAGATTTGCAAATACAAATGTTATTAAAGTGAGGAAAGAACACTTACAAATATCGAATGTGCCATAAAATTTAACATTAATTAGAAATTTGAGGGATTTAAATCGGTGAAATTAATGTTCATCTGTCCTTTCAGAATTTGCATCCTGCACCAAATAATCCCATTTCCCTCATTATTATTTTAATTATTCACACACATTGTTAGAAACACTCATTAATTGATTGGTGAATAAAAGGCACAGTTATAATCACATGTTATGTAATCATCATGACATCATATTTATGAGCTGAAGTCCGCCGTATCGTGATCTTCTCTGATTTAAGGCAATGACAAGCACATCCCATAATATCTGAAAGTCATATTATAACTCCTACTAACCTTATTATTATTACAATGATGTAAATACTCGCATAAGCGTATTTCGCCGCGATTATGACTAATACCATGGAACAATATAATACAGAAACAACGCTGAACTTATGAACAACATATTGACGATAATACCATAATCTCACATGTAACAATACACGTATCTGAAAATAAACACACATGATGTCACTTGTAAGGTATTCGCAAATATATGGAAGCAGTGGTCCTTCCATCACCAAAATGACGGTGATAATACTCGTCACCCTCAGATTGGATCGAACCCGTGGTCTTCTTGCAGATGGATTCATGTTTTTAAATCCCTAAATCGAATCAAACAAATTAAATGAAAGTTGGGAAGAATTATTTCGTTTCCTAATATGTTAATTCAATTACAACGATGATAATTAACTATTCTGCGTGTGAGTGTTTGTCGTGTATTACCAGAAACGAACAATTAGTCAACATCCCAAAAGTTGTGAAGCCTGCGGTCTGGTGACACCCTACCGTAAATCTTCGAAGCATATTCAGCTGGCTCTTTCTCTCGACGTAACGTCTCTCTTTCAACTCAGTTAAGGAAGGATATCTCTCTTCCCTCAGCTGCCTCGATATTAAAATTCGGGCTAATGCAGCTCTTTAGAGTACAAATCTGACATATTTTGTTGGTTATATTCAACCTCATTTTGTCGTCATTACTGTGGCATAACTCCATTTTGCTTCAAACTAACAATTGGCGACCATCGTTCTCACTTTGACATTCCAAACACACACATATTTGCATAAGAATTTATTCTTCGGGACATTTTAAAAATTTACATATTATATCCACGATATAACAATCATACTTGCATCCGGTATGGTATCTTTAATTTCTAAAATACTTTGTCTTACGCACGAAGTATAAAGTAGTCTACGTACTTTCTGAGAATACACAACGTCTCATCTCATGATAACAATCAGATTACTTAAATGAATACTACTCCCATTTATTATAATACTTCACATAGAAAAAATATCAATACTAAAATCTTTTAATTGACATGCATTAGTCTTTCCAAGGGGTTAAACAAAATGCTGGATTTTATACCAGAGAACTAAGAAACTATCATCCCTTTGAAATAGCCTGCGATCATCATTTACATTTTACCTAAGTTTTACTTATTTACAGGTGGACAATGACTTTCATTTTGAAATGTACTTTTCTATTGTGATGGGCACATCCATGTAGACTTAAACTATCATCTCGACGCCTTCGATGTTGTGGAGTCTTGTGTTCGTCTCCACGATGAAATCCTCCATGTCGTAGATTTTGACCAGGGGTTGGATGGTCTTGAAAACTCCTAATTCACTACGACGAAGACTAGGTACACAACCCGTAGATTCTCCTCTCAAGATCGACGATCACCCGTTCGTATATGCAATAAGGAAAAATATGATTATAGTTAATTAGATGATACGCACTACAATCGTATGGTTAGAATTTCTCATATTTTTAAGAAAGCCACAGTTTCATTAGCCTGATCCTATAATTTGCATATACAGTGATTAACACTTAAATGCTATTGAAGTAGCGCGTACACACACTAGCACTGTGACCTGATGTTAAGGATCTGAATTCTGCGTCAAAAATGTAAGAGAACTCACTCATAACGTTTATATATTCTGCAGATGATGCCGGTTTATTATTATTATTATTATTATTATTATTATTATTATTATTATTATTATTATTATTATTATTATATGTGAACCACTATTTTTCTTATTAAATTCTTCTTTCAAGTCTCTAGTCGTAAATTCGACTACGTTTTCACATCACTTCACTGTATTTGATCAATTGTACTTCAATTGCGCCAAACACACGTATATAAAAGTAGCTGAGATACCACGCAGCTCACTGTAGGTTGTGCTTCACTAACTTCGATGATTACAACAAACTCTTCACAATCTGTGGCAGATGAGTGACGATGATGATGCTCGAGTTCATCGGTCCCTAATGGTACGAAATGAAATTACAACAAAAAATTCAAAATCATCCACTAACCAAAATTTAAAAAATCGTCATGAAGAAGGAATGGATGGACATGAACCAAAAACAAAAAAATACGAGCAAACAAAAAAGGAGTGGACCCAACTAAAAAAAGATCATAGATAATTCATTACTGACCAAGGGCCCACTCATGAAGCACAATCCTGAATCCAGGATGCTTGATGTCTAAAGGGGTTCAAAATCCAGATCTAAGGCCCCTCAGAATGGTACATGTCGCGTGTAAAGTAGAACCATGGTATTTCTTAAGCTGCGGTACTAATCAAAGGTAGCGTAAACTCACGGTGTTCCAAACATTAAGGTACTACTCACAAGTATTGTACGTCGTAAAGGTGACGCAGACCTATGGTGTTTCTCACACAATCGCGCCACTCATAGCCAACGCAAACCGATGAGGTTCCTCACCTAGGTGTCGTAAGCACGGGCGGAAGCATTCCCGTGGTGTTCCTCACATGGGTACGACTCACGGGTACTGGAAACCCACACTGAACCACGCTTGAGTGCTACGAATCACAAAACTATTCAGTACCTAACACAGTGGTACTACTCGCAAGTAAAAGCGACCCATGGTGTTCCACGCGTGATGGTAGTAATCAAAAGTAGTTTCATAGTTCTAATACAATCAGCCCTTGGTCGCCCCTTTTAGTCGATACTCACGACAGGCAGGGGATACCGTGGGTGTATTATTCGTCTGCCTTCCCGAACCCACATGGGGTAGTGTGTTTGGTCCGCGAGAGGTATTTTATTTCCCTCAAGTCCGCCGGCAAGCCGGTTAGGACCCCCCTATCCGCCACCTGGGACGCGCCACGTGGGAGTATCACCTCTCCCCCTGCTACGCCAACCATATGAGTAATTAATGTATTCAAAGTAACAACTTACACAGTGTTTCACCAATTATGTGTTACAACTGCACCACACATAAACATGTTGCACAACTTCACTTCACCGTGCGAACAACGACACGTCCGAGAACACGATAGATAATAGCTAGATAGTCGTCAATCCAACATCTCTTATGCTGAAGAGGGTAAAAAACAAGGGCGGGAGGTAACCACGCCGGTAATAACCGTTTGTCGGAATTGTTTTTCATATGAAAAGATAGCTCTGACCTTCTATATCCTTCTCATCGAATATTATTCCTGTAGGATTGTAGCTTTGAACATAAACATCAAAGCGTCACCTAGCACTTTCCCAATGGTTGACACTATGCCTCGACAAAATCCAACATAGGCTCGCCTGGCCAGACTCATGACGACTTCTCGTAGTTAGCCGCAACCATACACATCACGCAATTAATGATACATTAACTAATTTGAATAAATTTTGCCGTCATAATTAACTAAAATATTCTCTGATTATGACGAGCTCTTCGGTGCGTATGTCAGGGGTCACGTGATTAATATTATTATTCTCACCGTTGAAAATTTTGAAACAAGTGAAGGTTTTTGGCTGGCATCACTGAATACACCAACAAATATTTAGGGAATTACGTTTCCCTAGGTTAAGTACAGCCCACTGCCTGTCACGTGATATTTACCTCTTCTAAGTCACTCTCACAAGAGAGAGAGAATTTCCAATTGCTGGCTGGTGTATGATTCATTTTCGTACCTTGAAACAGTGGCGAGTCGTTCGTGTCCCGTGTAGTGCTAGTTATGCGAGTAATCATCATAGAATGACGCGGAGAAGGCATATTATTATTACAGGGTGTCCCGATATGTTATATACAGTATCTCTTAACAAGAAACAGGAAGGGATTCGAAACTTTAAAAGTGGATGTACCGGCCATAGAAAGACAAGGGCCACGAAGGGCGTGAAAATGAAAGACACCGTAAGTATCGCAACCTAATACCCTCGGTGTCGGAGAAGAACAAGAGTTGACCAAGGAAGGTCGGATATGGGGGAAGAAGTGAAGGCAATGTCTGACTCAGGGAGCTTCTCGAGTGATTAGCTGAGCTGCAATATCTCATGCAGCTCTAAAGTTTTGTTCTCTGAAGGAAGTTTGAGCGGGTGTACTTGTTCACTAACCATAACACTATCTCAGTTACATAAGACACCACTAAAATTATGGTAAACATTGGAATCATGTTTTCTGCTCAACCACGATGGCAGCCATTTGTTTACCGTCGGCACTTGTAGCTGAGACGACAGAGCGGTTCTCGGTTGGCTGCAGGTGCTCCGCGACCACATAACATTATATACATGAAGTTGTGAATGAATACGAACAAACGTCTAGTCCCAGAACTAGGAAAGTTAAAGAGCAGCAGTCACCTCGGGTCTGACCACTCAGCCACAGAATATTGCTCCACTAATCTTCTTTACGTTTTAGATAAGAAAGAGTCTCCCCGTCGGGAATCAAATTCAAATTCGCCTTAGACCAGAACTTTCTCTCGACTTCGTTATGAGGAACGTCAGTACCAACTCTTGTTGGTGAAGTAACAATGTGACATGTTCATTTGTTCATTATCATCATTAGCGTATCTACAACAGGCTGTCCTCTGAACACTTCCTCCAACATTCGGCCTCCCTGTTACCACTCCTTGACTCCTCTTTCCCCACCTCTCCATGATGTCTTCACTCCTCGCCTTAGCGGTCCATTCACCTCTGCAACCACATACAAAAACTTTATTTTTCGTCAACATCCCAGTTTATCGACCTTATAACAAGGCACCGTTCAGAAAGTCTTTTTTGTAGTGTTAGTGTTTTGCCTTTATCTCTTCTGTACAGCACTTGCTAAAGAGAGCCTCTTACCTTTCCTTCCATCTCTACCTGCACATTTTCAGCTTCTTTTGACATTTTTCATCACCTTTTGTTTATTGAGGTTGATCTTCATTCCGTAGCGCGCATGTCCTCTTATTCTTCTTCACTTCCACCAATACTCCTTCATCGACTCCGTAGTCGCACGTTTCTTCTTACTACTAATCTGCTCCATATAGAGCTGTGTAATGAACCTACTCCAATATCTTCTGTTAAAGCAATAAATAAATCGTGCAGAGAAACCATGTCTGAGTCTTTAGAATGCTACAGTCTTGCAGAAGGAGTGCAAAGTAAAAATTAAATTAGTCCATTACCAAAGTAATGGAATGTAATCGAAGTCCTAAGAGAAATACATTAACATTGTTAACTTGGAAGTAGAACATCACAATAGCAGAACAGAGGACTAGCAAAAGCAAGGAAGAACTTGCTTAAGAAAATAAATTTGCTCACTTCATTAATATACTAATTATAAAGGCATATTTGAAGATTTTCATGTGGACCGTGCCAATGAGTTGGAGTGAGACATAGGCAATAAGTAGTTCAGAAAGGAAGAGAAGAGGAAGTTTCAAAGTGACCAGAAGAAGAGATAAGACTTGCTCAGTTAGTACCAACGTATGAGTATGACAAACAGATTAAATAAAATATCGAGTGTAGAAGGTGGAGAGGTTCGCATGGAGAAGGGTGTTACTGATGACCCCAAGAAGTAAGAGGACAAGCTGATATGTTGTTGGGGCTCTTCTTCGTATCTCGAAGTTTCAGGGTAACCCAGTTCTCTGCCCAGCGAAATGTTCCAGTTGACAACCAGTTCAGTTCTAAGAGATATCACTGCTCACTATCATCTATGATGATACAGTTGCACTTAATGTGGATGCAGGGATCGAACTTTCCACTTAAAGTCACTTGGACGTTGAACACTATCAAAAACTCAGTTTATTTTTTCGAATCCACAACATAGAAAATTGTACATTTCTCTAGCTCTAGAGCACCCAAACACACTCACTAAACGTCTCAAGAACTGCAATGAAGACTTGGAATAAATATACTTTTATTTCAGGAGGAAATACCCCCAAATTGTTTAGGAAAACAGTTCTCCTATGCAGGTTCGCATGCAAGTATTTACTGGCTTACATAGTGCAGAAATGGGAATTCTTATATATAGTTTGTTGCTCTTTACATCTCCGTTGATGAATTAAGGGATGTGGACAGTTTTTTGCAAGGAGTTATTTAGATGTAGTCTTGGAAAGGTGCCTTAAAACATGCAGATTTGACTTCATTTTTTTAGACGACCAAGAGATCTCTCAATAGCTGGGGAGAAGTTGGAGCTCCCTGAGTGACAGGATGAGTTTATTGAGAGCTTTTCTCCGGGAGTTAACTCCAGTGAAAGGAAACTCAACCCTCAGAACATTAAAAATCCCAGGAGAAGGCGAGCCATTTATTGTGGATAAATATTTGTATGAAGTTGGCTTTGAGTTGAGCAGCAAGCGCAGTACTTGGTTAATTTGAGGCTCATAGAGGTGGCAGTACCGTACAAAGAGTTCATGTGGGAGTGGGACCTCGCTTTCTTCTTGCAGGCTACAGGGTGTGTCACAACAACGTGCATGCGCATTGAGCAACCTCAAATGGAACTCGAACAGACATACGAATGTGCCAAACGATTTCAAGATATCGTGAAGGCAAACCTAATGTTTCAGGAAAGAAAGGAAGAAAAAAGATACCACTTTTCTCTTTGCGAAAAACAAATCTCTCGGTCATGTTGTCTCGTTACGTTACACACATTTTTGGATGAGTCCCCGCCATGTCAATAACGTGGTGAAATTGATCAATACCTATTGTGGTCCGTTTTTGGATACATGATTGCTATTATAAATTTGAGTAACACTGACATGGAACAATTGTGATAACTAAATCAGGTAGAAATTATTCCAAATCATCAGTAGAAACATCAACACTCCCCCGAGCCCTTGTCGGAAAGCTCAAATAATCAACGCAAGCAACAACTTAGAGCATTTTCCAACACAACATTCCACCAGTAAATACGCAAAGCAGACAATTCAACACCATTGTGCCCTGGCGAAGACCAAAGCCCAACAAATATCTCTATCAATGAAGATAAATTGACGATATAGCTGCAATATTACGTCGCCATGTAAGCGTCGAACTATTCGATAACTGCCCGTCAATTATTCCTGGGACAGAAGACTTCGTGATGGCAATTGAAGGTCAACGTCAAGGTGACATCAGTTCCAGATCACCACGGTTGGTAGAGGAGTGTCACGTCAGGCAAGTCAACAAGTGATTATTTTAAGCTAACTAGGCTCCAGGTAACCCCATAAAGACTTAGTTTAAGTTAACTAGACTGCAGATAAGACCTGTTAAATGTGCGTTTAAGTTAGCTAGACTGCAGGTAAGTCCTAATAAACGTTAGTTTAAGTTAGCTAGACTGCAGGTATGCCCTGTTAAATGTTAGTTTGAATTAATTAGACTGCAGGTAAGCCCTGATAAACGTTAGTTTAAGTTAAATACGCTGCAGGTAAGCCCTCTTAAATGTTAGTTTAAGTTAGCTAGACTGCAGGTAAGCCCTGTTAAACGTTAGTTTAAGTTAGCTAGACTGCAGGTAAGCCCTGATAAACGTTAGTTTAAGTTAGCTAGACTGCAGGTAAGCCCTGATAAACGTTCGTTTAAGTTAGCTAGACTGCAGGTAAGCCCTGATAAACGTTAATTTAAGTTAGCTAGACTGCAGGCAAGTCCTAATAAACGTTAGTTTAAGTTAGCTAGACTGCAGGTAAGCCCTGATAAACGTTAGTTTAAGTTAGCTAGACTGCAGGTAAGCCCTGTTAAATGTTAGTTTTAATGAATTAGACTGCAGGTAAGCCCTGATAAACGTTAGTTTAAGTTAAATACGCTGCAGGTAAGCCCTGTTAAACGTTAGTTTAAGTTAAATACGCTGCAGGTAAGCCCTGTTAAATGTTAGTTTAAGTTAGCTAGACTGCAGGTAAGCCCTGATAAACGTTAGTTTAAGTTAGCTAGACTGCAGGTAAGTCCTAATAAACGTTAGTTTAAGTTAGCTAGACTGCAGGTAAGCCCTGTTAAACGTTAGGTTAAGTTAGCTGGACTGCAGGTAAGCCCTGATAAACGTTAGTTTAAGTTAGCTAGACTGTAGGTAAGCCCTGATAAATGTTAGTTTAAGTTAGCTAGACTGCAGGTATGCCCTGTTAAATGTTAGTTTGAATTAATTAGACTGCAGGTAAGCCCTGATAAACGTTAGTTTAAGTTAAATACGCTGCAGGTAAGCCCTCTTAAATGTTAGTTTAAGTTAGCTAGACTGCAGGTAAGCCCTGTTAAACGTTAGTTTAAGTTAGCTAGACTGCAGGTAAGCCCTGATAAACGTTAGTTTAAGTTAGCTAGACTGCAGGTAAGCCCTGATAAACGTTCGTTTAAGTTAGCTAGACTGCAGGTAAGCCCTGATAAACGTTAATTTAAGTTAGCTAGACTGCAGGCAAGTCCTAATAAACGTTAGTTTAAGTTAGCTAGACTGCAGGTAAGCCCTGATAAACGTTAGTTTAAGTTAGCTAGACTGCAGGTAAGCCCTGTTAAATGTTAGTTTTAATTAATTAGACTGCAGGTAAGCCCTGATAAACGTTAGTTTAAGTTAAATACGCTGCAGGTAAGCCCTGTTAAACGTTAGTTTAAGTTAAATACGCTGCAGGTAAGCCCTGTTAAATGTTAGTTTAAGTTAGCTAGACTGCAGGTAAGCCCTGATAAACGTTAGTTTAAGTTAGCTAGACTGCAGGTAAGTCCTAATAAACGTTAGTTTAAGTTAGCTAGACTGCAGTTAAGCCCTCATAAACGTTAGTTTAAGTTAGCTAGACTGCAGGTAAGCCCTGATAAACGTTAGTTTAAGTTAGCTAGACTGCAGGCAAGCCATGTTAAATGTTAGTTTTAATTAATTAGACTGCAGGTAAGCCCTGATAAACGTTAGTTTAAGTTAGCTAGACTGCAGGTAAGCCCTGATAAACGTTAGTTTAAGTTAGCTAGACTGCAGGTAAGCCCTGATAAACGTTAGTTTAAGTTAGCTAGACTGCAGGTAAGCCCTGTTAAACGTTTTTTAAGTTAAATACGCTGCAGGTAAGCTCTGATAAATGTTAGTTTAAGTTAGCTAGACTGCAGGTAAGCCCTGTTAAATGTTAGTTTAAGTTAATTAGACTGCAGGTAAGCCCTGTTAAGTGTGCTCCTGGTGACCCCTGTTTAAATTAGGGAATACCGGCATGGCCTCTCGGCTACATTGTTCGCCGCTCTTCATTCACATCTCTGGCAGACTCTTTTCCCCTCCCCTTCTACGTGATTGATCCAGACAATTCCTGGATTCTCTCATTGTTGTTCTTCCAATCTTCACTGACACTCGGAGAATTAAGAAAAGATTGGAGAGTTTTGTTCTATGTCGCTGTTTCTGCTGAGGTCGACATTTTTTGAGCTTTCTGTGTTGTCGCCGTGTTCTCACCAAGAGCTGCAGACCGCACTGCGCTTCTGTAGGGAGTGTTGCATAATCACTATTTGTGACAGGCGATACCGTATCCGTACTGTTTATACAGAATTGTTACAGGACCAGTTGGAGGAATAAAAGACATTTCACCGAACGAGCTGGCTGCGTGGAATGCGCCGCGTAGTGCAGTCTGGAGATGGTAGGTTCGAACCTCACCATCGTGAGCCTTGAAGACGTTTGTCTGCAGTCTTTCACATCATGTGAATTCTGGGGCTTTTCCTCAACTAAGACGACGGTTGTGGTAGGGAACTATACTATCTTTGCTGAAAACATTCCGTGTATTCTTAAGTCCATGTCCTGTCTGTTTTTAGCTTAGACTTGGTGTACTACGTTCCTGTATGTCTTCGCTTTCTTGCTTAGAAGGTGGAAGTGATGCGCTTGCTCCAGGTTCAATCACGTTATGTAATCCTCCGTTTCAAATCTCTCCCTTATCTTCCCCACTTGCACTTGTGTCTCCTCGAGTATTCTTTGACTGGGCCTGACATTCTGCTTTCTCTCTTTCCTTCTTTAGCTTCTCGTTCCTCACAGGCCTTTTATGTTCATTGTAAGGGATTCCGATGCATCCAGGGCAGTGATACCGATCGTCCCTTATCTACCTTATTGTCTTGATGTAAAAGGCACTTTCGTCGATATGTTATTATTATTATTATTATTATTATTATTATTATTATTATTATTATTATTATTATTATTATTATTATACGGCCTTAGCTGTCGTGTGTCGACATTTTGATTTGAGGCCATTAACGCTATCTGACTGTCCTTTTACGCCGACACCTCGCTGAGAAACAGATCCATGAGTGAATTTTTCGGGTAAAGACGAGATAAAAATAAAATTCGGACATGGCACGGCAGAGCGAGCTGTGTGCAGAGACGAGGGTACTCGCTAGGCGACTGGAGGACCCTCGAGCTGAGGGCGGTAGCCATGGCAACGCACTTGTCAGGTGGGGTCGTGTAACAATTAGAAGTGAGCTGAAGGTAATGAGGTCCATAGGGCACGAACCTGACACTAGTCACAGTACTTCATGTCTCAACGATTCGTATTTCTTCAACGAAAATTGGTGGCGTGCAGGCTTCTTAATATTAAATACAAATGTAAACAGTCTTGGTGAGGACACGGGAGTGTAAGACAAAAACACAAACGCGTAGATGAACGCGACTCTCTTAGAGGAACTTCCACTTATCCCAAGCACGAACTACCAAGGAACTGTTACTGGTTTATCGCACAATTTCTTTACAACTATTACTACTATGCATATTTTATTCTAATCGAAAATGTTTACTTCGTCTAACATGTAATTATAAATAAAACACAACATCTATATCTAGAAAATCAAAGGTAAGTTTGTTTGTTTGTTTGTTTGTTTGTTTGTTTGTTTGTTTGTTTGTTTGTTTGTTTGTTTGTTTGTTTGTTTGTTTGTTTGTTTGTTTGTTCGTGATACACATTTGCACGCCTCCACAATCAGTGCAATGGTTCTCCCACGGACAACTCCATGTTGAGAGGGACCTCAAACTGAAAACAAATATCGACGTTGTCGGGGAAGACAGCCATGTCTTAAGGACTCAGGCCCAAAATCAACCTACATATTTTCAAAACGGACTTCCCGCTGACCTAATAATGAGCGGTCGTATCCAATTGAATTTCACCTGTACCCTTGGAGGAGTCAGGAGCTACCTGAAACAACTGCGCATCCCTTGACGTGTTTGTTCTTCAAGGCCTGTTGTGATAGGTTACTTTACAGCTGTACCATTCAGGTGTCAACCGTATGTGCCATAGTTGTGCAATCCTCTTCATGATACCTTCTTTTCACTCTCTTTATTCCAACGTTGCAGGCGGAGCTTTACGGTACTAAACTATGACGACGGCTGTTAGAGAAGTATTGCATTACTGCGAGCCTCTGTAGGGGAGACATGTACCAAATGTATTGTACTTTCACAATCACCTGTAGGAGACCTCACTGTAATTTCACGGATTGTGAATGTTAATATTAATTTCTGTTTGTGTATTGAAAGGAAACGTGGATTTGTAGTTACAGTGATGATGGGAGTTGTACTCATCAATAAGGAGGGAATAACAAGATGATAATATCAGAAGAAATTTAAAGAGAATCTATCGTAGTTAAGCATGCGTTCCGACGGAGACAACAAACACACAAACGAACAAACACGCAAACAAACTCACAGAAACTCGAACACAAACAAATTAATATAAAAGAAATGAAAAAACACAAACATTCAAACAAAAGACAAAGACTCAAACAAACAAACAAAAACTAACACACAAACAAACAAATAAATTAAAACACAATCACATAAACGCACAAACAAAACCTCAAATAAACACAAAATGAAGTTGCCTCTGTGGATCAGTGGTACAGTGTCGGCCTCCGGATCCCAACGTAGCGCGTTCAAACCCGGCAGAGGTAGTCGGATTTTTGAACGGCGGATAAAACTCTATTCGACACTTCATGTCGTATGATGTCGGCATGTAAAATATCTCTGGTGACACGTTTGGTGTTTACCCGACAAAATTCAAAACAAACTTACTCGGTCTGCCATCTAGTGGACCTAGAATAGAAGGGAACAGCCACATGGCGTCAAAATTGAAATGTCTGGACTCGCTAGCTGAGGCCATACGATTATTATTATTATTATTATTATTATTATTATTATTATTATTATTATTATTATTATTATTATTATTATTATTATTATTATTATTATTATTATTATTATTATATTATTATTACTATTATTATTAATATTATTATTATCATTACGTAACTCGTGTAGCACGGCCCCTGTCACTACATAAGTGTGCAGAAGTTGACTGGTAGAAGGGAAGCACCATGGGTAAAGGAGTGGAGGAAGGGATGAAGATGGAGGACAGATGTGGTGTGGACGGTACAACGTACGAGTGATGTGTGCCGGGTCGGACGCCAGCGACGGGTGCGCGCTCTACCTGTATGGTACGAGCGCCCCGACGGCGATCGATACGATACGCTGTGTGACCGCCAGGTGTGACACGGTGCCAGCTACCGCCGAGACATCGCCGTCATACATGGGAATGTTGACGTTCAATTATTGAGTTTCTGGTGAGGAGCAGCAAACGTACTTGGCGAACTGTTAACAATTGTGTTGTGAACAAAACTTACATTATAATGTCGAACAAATCTATGTACTCATCTCTCACAAACAGACGTGCGCTGATGGCAGAGAACAAGAAAAGGTTGTGTTTCTTTGTAAACACCAACACAAAGAAATGTAAGTTCATCTTTATATCCGGCTTTTTTGATGACATAATTCAAGAATTACTAAGACAACGAAATTGCTTTTGTTTATAGAACATTCTAAACACGTTTCATGAAACTAATGTTTTACGCTCCTCTTTGTTCCTTCCACTCTGTTTATTGGAACGTGTGGAGACGCAGATTGCAGCAATTTTTCACTGTATGTCTCACCTCAACCTCATCTTTAGGGGAAATTATAACTACATCCTCGGTAGTAGAAATAGTTGCACGTTTAAGAGATTGCACTGTATCAGCCTAACGAGGTTACTTTTTATTTCGTCTCCTCTAGAAAGTTGGGAAATTTTACTTACGGTAGCTTCACATAGATCTTCAACATGGACAGTTTTTAGCGAAACAAGAATAAGACTGGGAAGGAATAAGACTTTTCCTTAATTACGGTCCTGGTGTGGAAATGGGACACCACGGAAAATTATGTTGAGACCTACTGATGGTAGCGTTGTCATCCACCATCACAGGAACTCACTCACTTGGAACTTTTCAAGACAGTTACAGCAGACTTACCCCGGGATGAGCGGACACTTGCCCGCAGTGCCACCAGCTGCGTCAGGATGGACGATTTTAGTCTAATATTAGGAAATTTTCCATCCGTTGACTCTAGAAGTGGCGGTTATCTTGGGCAAGTTTTACACACTCAAATTTGACAAACAATTCCACTATAATTGTGAAATCAATTCGTTAACTATTATACACAGTTAAAAATATAAACCACTCAAAGGAAATTCATTAACCTAGGTATTTATAGTCAGTTCAACGATCATATAACCCAAATTAAAATGAAATCAATTAAACAAATGTTCACACTAAAATGTATCGTGATATACAATGTGTCTGAAGTGCACTATACAAAATTTCCTGTGTGTAAGAGCTACATCGTGCAAGATATGGAAGAAAATTTAGTAGCATACGATCACTCGAAGTGAAGGTGCCGCATTCTGCGCTCAATTTGTTACCAATCCGCAATAGTTTCCGCACATGTAATGAAAATAATAATAATTCGAAAACACAAGAGTTACTGAATCACATACGAAGAGATAACTAGGATCTCAGACGCTAAACATGCGGAGTGCGACGGATTCTTACAAATACGACGAACAATGCCGCATAATTGGCGTAATTATTTCCAAGAAAGGGGTTGTGCTATTAACAGCTACCTCGGACAAACAACAGCATGCAATGTTTTCTGCTGACGAACTGATGAAAAACGGAAATAGCTGTCAAAACATCGACAGCAGAAACGAAGGGTGAAATAATCACCAGACGCCAGTTGCAGGCTTAAGAAAATTGACCATCTTCAGATATTACTGATCATCATCACAGAAATGTCACTCCTTGCCCCTCCGTGAAACGTAGGCGGTATGCAACCCTGTAAACAGTGGAGTAATGCATATTGCCTAAGGGCTGTGCCGAACTCTGCTTGTCTCATAGGCCTGGCTCATAAGTGCGTCTGTGCTTCGCAGGTACTCTGGTCTGAGTGATGTGCAGCAAGCGCAGAACCGCTTGAAGGTAAACTAGATGCAGAAGCTTGCAGACTGAAAACTCTGAGGCGTAACAGTCTAGAGTTAATGTAAATCTCATTGGTACCACGTTAAGTGTGAGTTTCCGAGCACATGCCGTTCATTTGGATATCAGTGAAACATATTCAGTTGACCTAGTCTCATAGAAACCGCCAACTGTGAGAACAGGGTGAAGTAGTAAGCATGTCATGACAGGTCTTCTGTTTATAAGCGAGGATGGCGCCACGCAGCACTTCCCTCAAAGTAGTCAGCACATCTCCTCCTGTACTACAGTGACGATATAGTCAGTGGAATTAAATCTCAGCACACGTAGCGTTGTTAAGAAGCGGTAAAGGATCGTGTGTTCTTGCCGTTTCCAGGTAAGTTCTTCCTACGCCACTGCTCACTGTTCTTGTTTACAGCTGCTTCTTGTGGGATGAACTCTGCGTCCACAATTCAAGCCGTAACACTGACTTGTTGTAGTTTTCCGTTGTGGGAATAAAACTGATTGGGGCTTCATCGTCTAGAATGCTTCACAAGAGGATTTGTTGACGGCTGGTTGTTGCTCCGCTCTTCACAGCAGAGATCGTAATTCTGCTTGAACGGTTTCCTCCCTACTGAAGTACGTGTCATCTGACACTGCACTACCAAGTTAGGTCTCTCGAGAAACTCACAAGAAGGGATCTTAGGCTGTAAATACGCCTAATGTTTTGTAGGAGAACAAGCAAAGATAAACAACACTGCTCGACATAAACAGCAAGTGGTCTGTGTGCCTGACATTGGCCACAACTGCCGCGCTTTACTGACGTACGCGATCTACCTGTGTTATTACACAATGCGTGATGCATAATTTGTAGGGTGACCTCCGTTCCTGACAATTTGAGTTATAAATCAAGAAAATTAAATTTTTACGTACCTTCGTACCAGAAATGAGTGGGATTTACGGCTGTCGACCAGACAACAAAGAAATAATCCCGAAGAGAATAAACTAACATCATTGCAACAGATGATACAATAATTCCTGTACACAGTAGAAGAGACAAGCAAGTTTGTATAGTATATATTGTGATGATAGCCACAGGACCTCATCATGCCCAGAGTGAGGTCATCCTATTTTACGTGGAAGGGGAGTCATAGTCACGTGAATTTTCATTTCAGAAATGTCACATCCACTGTCCGGGATTCAACGCGCTTCTCCTTTGATGGGAAGCCAGTGTCACTGAGCGGGTTAGCGTCATGAGCTTGCGTTCTGGAGATCGTGTGTTTGAATCCTTCTGTCGGCATCTCCGAACACGCTTTCCCGTGGTTTCCTATTTTCACAGCAGTACCTGTACAGCGATGATCTTCGCACTCTTGCCCCGCCTGTCAATGTGGTTCTCTTGATTTCTTGGACCGTTCAATCAGTTCTGAAACAAAATATGAGGTGAAACATGAGTTGCTCAATTAATAGACCGAACGTCGTTGTGAGAATTGTTTACTCAGGGGATGTCACCATTACCGTGGGCAGGAAGCAGGACGAGAAGACGTCGCTGTCTTAAGAAAACGGCTGAGAATCTCGACCCGCCTCGTCCTCCTTCACTGCTTGTCTCAATGTTAGAAGGTTGTGGGTTCATTAAATAGCATCTCTTACTTCGACTGCTTCGGGAACTTGGAAGACAAAAACACGTATGGCGGGCATTCGGTCGTCAAACTTAGCCCTATCGTGTGCCAATCTCAACATTCTGCTCGAAACGTTTGTGAACTGACCGTCAAGCATGCATCGAGATCGGTAATAATAATAATAATAATAACCTCCTGATGGTTTTTTCAAATTTACTAGGGTCAGCACTTGATGTAAATGTGGCCTAGTGTAACAACCAGCTGCCTTTCTTAGCGCAAACCCTATGCAGAACGATGTGAGTTTGTGTGGTGGTTTTATTGTGACGTTCAGATGAACAGAACGGTATCAGGACGATCATAAACACTGAATCCCCAAGTCAAGGGAGCTAACCATATTAGCTTGAAGTCCCCATCCCGGTTGGGAATCGAACGTGGGGCATTCAGCGAAGACCCGAACAATAATAATGAGAATGACAAATGTCTATTCCTTGTGTAGTGAGCGGTGAAAATGGACCTTGCCTTTCTTTATGATGCAAACCGCAGAGCTCTATGTTGAAATGTCGCCACGTTATGAAGTTGGTCGCTGTTCTACCTGTGACCGATAAATCATCCCCGCTTTCAGCGATGGAGAGCGCGCTTACTGTATTGAGAGCTGTGTGAACAATTACCGGGGAAATATCAAAGACGTTTTAACACTGTTAACTTACGACTGTGAAGTTCTTTCCCTTCATCATTATATTTATTGAGAACAACGTTGTCACAAGAGCAAATAATATGAAACATCACCTACTAAATAACTCTAAAACGTCATCAGCATTCAACACTTGCAAATACAAAAACTTAATTCGGTATTAGGACATGAATTGGAACATAAAGGGAACCACTGAGAATGTATTACGAAACATTTGAACAATTACACGAGCGTTGCGAGGGAGACTCTCTGAATGAGGTTGCTTTATTTCAAACGCTGAAGTAGTGACCATCGCGATAGGGACAGTGGAGCTGTTTGAAGTGTCTAGCGAGAAATATGAATCCACAAAAGGGAACATGTTCTTCACTCTCTGAAGCAGACCGGAGATGTGGTCAGTCAGTGTTTCACCAGCAGATAAAGTTGTCCTGATTTCATACTGGAACTTTCGAGGTTGAATCCCGGCTTAGTTCGATGAACACAAAAAGTACAGGTCAAAACAATTATGATGACAATGACTGTGTATCGTGGTACTGTGGTTAATATTAGCAGTGAATGTGTGAGGGGTGGTTATGAACCACTATGCCCTCGGAAGACTTAAGAGTGATTACGTGTTATTACTCTTAATATGTGTAGCGTAAATTAAGAAAATGATTATTCCAGGAATACAGTATTTGGAATGTATATTTGTGTCTATTAAACATTTAGTATAGTTTATGATAAACATCACCAACATTACATAAATGATGATGTTCGTGTTTCTTTCTCTTTCAGGTGAGTACACGAGTTCTTGCTGTTATTTGGTGAGTTCATTTTTCCTTGACTCAGTTGTGGAAGGAGCTCAACAAACACACGACACTTATTTGGCTGTTCTACACACAGAGCAGCCAACTGGACGTGAGTGATGGGACCTTCCTTTCTCGGACTTGCTTGAACATAGATATGAACGATCTCTTCTACAGCGACTCTGTCTCTACTGGGGAACGTGAGTTACAATTTCGTGGCATATGAATTATAAGAGAAGGAGGAGCATTTGATGACCGGTGTTCCTTGTACAATATGTCAACAAGAGACTTTGCTATTTAACCTTAGGCAGGCATGTTGCTAATTTGTCAAAAGCGAATACCTTGTAGTTGTATCTTCAGTATAATACCGTAACAATCAGCTCAAAGACGAGACACACACTACATCTGAAGATTCTGTTGGATGCGGCCAAGAGGCTTGTTTAAATGTAATGCCTTTTCTTGCACTACGTCCAGGTGAGACTTGTAAAGATTTTCTTTGGCTGATGTGGAGCGACTCGTCCTGCTGGACCGTTGTGCATCACAAGCTCTAACAAGAAATGCTCTTTGCTGACATCCCAAAAGGCTCACGTGAGGGTCTCCGTTCGAGCTTCTTGCATGACGTTTCCTCCTGTAAGGTCAAACTGACTGACGGTACGTCACGTGACGTCAGTGGGGACGGACCACAGAGGGCTTTCTTGAAATCAGCCACGTTACGTTTCAAAGAAGGATGTGGTTAATTTTACACACAAAATAGGGGACTCGAAAGAGGAAAGGCAGAAATCGATATTTTTACGGTTAAAAGTAAGATTTTTTTGTAGTTTTCTGGTGATTGTTTTCGGGAAACTTGCCACTTTATGATATTTTATAGATTCAATACGATGAGCGGTTTCGAGTGAAATAAAAATTGTCAATGTCGACCCGTTTGAACTCGTGGTGTTGGTGGTAGTTATTAATGTTTCAAGTGGACCGTCGTCTATTAAGACTAATCAGAGAAAAAAGGCAAGGGGTCCGACACTTCGGAGAATGAAGGTATCAGCCAAAGAAAGTCAAGAGCCACGAAGGACGTGAAAATGAAACCTAAGACCATGAACGAGGGATGACAAAGTGATGTGAGATAGTTAAGTTGGACGTGTAATGCCAGACTCAGCTACGACCACACGAAGAGTGCCCGTGACTGTACCTGCTCTATGTGTCATTACAGAACCAGTTGTAAAAGCGACACCTGGCAGGCAAGCACACACTCAGATGATGAGACCAGCAGCGCCATTAGGAGATTAGAAGCAGTCGCTCTGTTTGTTGGCAGGTGATTAAAAACATGGGCCAGGGGTCGGTTTGTTTAAATTGAATACCACGTTGTACCATTGTGTGCACTCCATTCGCTAATGTAATTCTAAATGTGAATAGTTCAGAACTTTTATTGCGTGTTTTTTTAAAGGGAATGCAGTAAAACCACACGAACTCATCAATTTCGGATTTTAGGAACATCAGCAAGTTGTTTGTAAATCCGTCGTAAAGTCACAATGTGGAGAACATTCTCTGCTCATCAATCCGAGTTCCTTCAATTCAGCCCTGACAAACTTGGGGCCATCTAGACAAGATCTTCAGTAAACTCACTTTTATATTTTCTTGTTTTCTATTCACTTTTAAGGAGAACAATATTGTCTATGACTTTAGCTCTTTCAGTTGTTCCAAGTCAGTGATGTGCAGATGCTGGGAAGCACGCAGGGGTGTGACGTCACATTCCGCTGTAGTCCGTGCTGCAGGTTGCATACTTAACGGAGCTTACTGCGGAAGGTGCAAAGCGAAGCCTCTCGACTTCATTGAGGTTTCGACATGAGTGGGAAGTACTGCACCTATTCATGCACGCTCAAGGGTTGTCAAAATGTTTGATTTGTCATAAAATCTTGAACTAATTGTAGAAATTCACTCTTAACATTATATCGTTTATCAAATTAAGAATTAAGATCAATATATATGTAACATCACCCAAAGGAGGAAATGATCAGCCAATAGAAAATTATTATATCCATATATTTCAAAGTAATAATAATAGCGTATTAAACATGGTTCAAAACTGATTGGGTGCTAGTTACGACAGCACATTGCTACATGCTTCGTAATTATGATTATTGAAAAAACGGAAATTTCCATATATAAGAATTATTTGAAGTAAGGGTAAGTTAAGTTTAAATCACTCTGTTCGCTTTGAGGACAATTAAATTCTAAATATAAACAATGAACCCGCCATCCACTTCTCCTAAGTAATTTTTCTTCAATTGGCAGAATGATTTCGAAGTGAAACAGGCGGAGATTTGATCAAAGATTTTTTTTAAATGGGAGCGAAAGGATTTCGAGCAAATCTGATAGGAATATGAATGATTAAACTTATCTAGATGGACTGTGAATGAACGAATTCAAGATGATAGCGAGGAAGTACGACCCACAGGTAACCGGTGGCTGTTCTAGCTGCATCAGGGTGTGGTAGAGGTCCGACAGTCCGAACAAGGACCACGTCATGACGGAAAGTGAGAAGTCGCCTGTATTTCCCCTGGAATCTACGTTTAAAGCACAAAACAAACCCCACACCGCACTATTCAGAAAATTAACCTAATGTAAAAACTAAATAGTTTTAATTTTCATAACCACATTTAACTACAGCTACTCTCCGAAACTTAACTGAGAACACGTAACTTCACAAATGTCTGCTTAGTTCAAGAAATATTTTAAAATTGTTTGTTCTTTCTTCTCTACTTATTGGTTGTTCTCTAGGAATATTGAAAGAACACGCTTTAAAGTAAATCATAACAAGTGACCGCACCGACACGGGTAGGTCTCATGACGGCGATGGAATAGAAAGGCGGCCACTGTGTCCTTAATTAAGGTACAGCCCCATCATTTTCCTTATGTGAAAGTGGGAAACCATCTAAAACAATCTTCAGGGCTGTCAGCAGATGGGTTATAAACTGTTATTAGAGTAATAATAATAATAATAATAATAATAATAATAATAATAATAATAATAATAATAATAATAATAATAATAATAATAATATCGAAAATGAAACTCCGCAGCTTGTTTCCAGTCATTCGACCAAGTTAGCGATGGAAGCCCCCATCTAGTGTAAAGAATAGGAATTGTGCCGGCAGCCGAAACGTGTCAGACTCCTCTGGCAGAATGATTAATGACTGACTGATACTGGAGAGTGTTCCCGCAGTTGTGCGGCAGAAATCTCCGATGGATTGACCGGGATTTGAACCACGGAACTCAGCGGTGAGTGGACAGTACGCCTCCGCCTGAGGCACGGAGGCTTCGTTGTTATTATTATTATTATTATTATTATTATTATTTCTCCCTTATGATCTTCTAGGGACGACGTGACAATTTCGATGCTTCATCCTTTCTTGTTCCTTCTTATTTCTCCTTCATCTGCTCATTATACCTCCTTGTCCTTCCCTCCCACCATTTTCAGCCTGTTTTCTTCCCCTCGCGACCTTGAAATCCTTTCATTCCGAACACTTTCTGTATAAAAAACCGTCTCTCTCTCTCTCTCTCTCTCTCTCTCTCTATCTATCTCTGTAGCTTCTTCCTCCCTCATGTTGATTCTTTCTACATTTTTCTTGACTTTACTAATCCAGGTTGTCGTTGACTTCTTGTTCCAAAGATATCTGAAGATCTGTTTGGTTGGTTTATTGTCATCCATTCTGTATAAATGTCCAAAAGATATCAATCGCGTCTTCCGCATTAAAGCTCTTGTGTTTTCTATGTTCCGGTATATTTCATCATACTTCTCAATTTCCAGAGTTCTGTAATTCATAGAGGACCGAGTATTTTCCTCATAAATTTTCTTTCCAATGCTTCTAATTCATTCAGCTGTGTTGTTTTCAGATAAACCATTTTTTGTTGTAGATATTCCTAGTTATACCGTCCGCTCTTTCCATCCTTTCTTCTACAGCGGATTTTTCCAACTATTTCCTTGAATGTTTCTCCAAAATATTGGAATTTCTTTACCTTCTTTATTCTTATTCTTATTATTTATTATCGGTGCAACACCTAATATAAATTTTCCAGCAGTAAAATAGAATTTACTTAATTGTCTGACTTTCCACTGAAATTTTAGCCTCGGAAATCACAACGTACACATCCGAATAATTCCGTCATAGCGCGAATTGCTGTAGCTTCTTTACGCTTCTAATGATGTTTTGATAAGTGTTTTTCCTGTAGTGAGAAGTAGTGAAACGCAGGTGGCGATATCTCTCCTACGGGCAAATACCCACCAGTTAATCCCCAAAATAAAAAAGACTGTGACAGAAGCACGGTATGTGTAGTACTTGTTGTTGCATCACGGACTCTTTAAAATATCGCTAAATAATCCACTACAAGCACTGTAAACTCTCTGTTCCTACGTTAGACAGTTTCCGCATAATCTAAAATAAAGGGGCTGAGATAATTTTACAGTAAGGCATGTTTCCGCTTAATGGAGTCTGTTCGACGTTGAGAGATTGTGCCACTATTGTACTGTTAGCTTTGATAAGACGATGAGAGCTGGCTCATTGCGATTCACTTTTGCATCACGATCGGTGTTGTGCAGAACACAGCGACTCAGCGCACTTGAGACGTAACCATGGCCTCCTGGTAAAGAAAGAGGTCAGTAATGAGGAAGAGGGGGCCCTGCTGGTTGCCATGGTAACGCGCCATGACACACACACCCACACACGTGCACACAAAAGACTCCACTAGAATAAAACAAACACTTCTTGCCTCCCTTTTGAAATTCAAAAACGAATCTGTATTTAATCCTCGGGCTGGACGAGCGACTTTAAGGTCATGCGACGGCGCTGCTGAATAATTCAAGAGGCGACGCCACGGCACGCAACTATTGGGCATTAAGTTTTAAGTCGACACAGGTGCATATTCTGACCGCAAAATTTACAGTATAGAGCCTTCCTTCACGGGCACGAAGGGCTGAGTGGCGATGTGCACAAAAGAAGACACGAGTATAATTACCGCCTTTGGGACGGTACAAACGTCACCCGAATTATTAATATTATTATTATTACTACTAGTAGTAGTAGCAGTTATATATATAGTGCGTTTCGCCCTCTAAAGAGAAGGTAGAACGATTATTCTTCTTGTTCTTAACTTCCTCATCCTTTCATTCTGGGCTTCTCTTCTCTCCTGTGTCCTAGCATTTCTCAGTTTCAAGTTCCTGGCTGTTGGATTCTTGGATGTGAACGTGTGTGAATTGATTTTCTGTCTCAATGTGGTAAGTGTAGTTGCCAGTGCGTGAATATTACTTTCTTCAAGGTCGCTGGTAATTTGGTTTCTCGGCTTCCGTTAACGATGAAGGAGATTTTTTGGGTCTCTTACGTGCAACTAAGCATAATCGCTGCCGTAGAACACAGATATTCTGAGCTTTTCCGCATCCAGATACCTTTTGAATCTTGGGTCCAAAATAATATCTTCTTCAGTATCCGCCGTTCTATTTTCGCTATGTTCTTGATGTTGATGGTTAGGGATGGCGTCTCAATTGCGTAGAGTGCTTCTAGTGGAACAACTGTGTGGTATTGACGTTGGTTGAAAGCGACTTCTTATTGTACATATTCGAAGTGATTGTGTAGGCTTTACATAATTTTCCTGCACGTGTCATGTTAGCTATTTCTTCACATCCAGTGTTCCCAAGGATTTCACCTAAGTACTTGAAGTGCTTAACTTCTGTGCTTTTGCCATATTTGGTTGTAAGTGATGTCAGCCTTTGGTTCTTGGTGTCCATGTATTATAATAATAATAATATATACATACATCATCATTATAGACCGTTATGCCTTTCAGCGTTCATTCTGCAAGCCTTTGTGACTTTACTAAATGAAGCCACAATCCTCTATTTGCAACTAGTGTTGTGGCCTCATTTAGTTCTGTACCTCTTATCTTTAAATCGTTAGAAACTGAGTCTAAATATCATCGTCTCGGTCTCCCTCTACTTCTCTTAACCTCCATAACAGAGTCCATTATTCTCCTAGGTAATCTATCCTCCTCCATTCGCCTCACATGACCCCATCACCAAAACTGGTTAATGCGTAGAGCTTCATCCATCGAGTTCATTACTAACTTAGTATTTATCTCCTCATTCCGAGTACACTCCGGCCATTGTTCCCATCTGTTGGTACCAGCAATCATTCTCGCTACTTTCATGTCAGTTACTTCTAACTTATGAGTAAGATATCCTGAGTCCAGCCAGCTTTCGCTCCTGTAAAACAAAGTTGGTCTGAAAACAGACCGATGTAAAGATAGTTTCGTCTGGGAGCTGACTTCCTTCTTACAGAATACTGCTGATCGTAACTGCGAGCTCACTGCATTAGCTTTACGACACCTTGATTCAATCTCACTTACTATACTACCATCCTGGAAGAATACACAACCTAAATACTTGAAATTACCTACCTGTTCCAGCAATCTGACATTCAATTCTTTTGAATTTCTTACCTACTGGCATCAATTTATTCTTCGAAAGGCTAACCTTCATACCACACTCATTGCACCTATTTTCAAGTTGCAAGATATTAGACTGCAGGCTTTAGGCACAGTCTGCCACTAAGCCCAAGTCGTCAGCATAGGCCAAACTGGTCACTACATTTCCACCTAACAATCCCTCCCAGCCACTTTATAGTTTTCAGAAGATGTTCCATGTAAACTACGAGCAACAAAGGAGAAAGAACTCATTCTACCATAAATACTCACTGCAGCCCGATTGTCAAAATTAATTCCTTTGAGTGATTTAATAGTCTACCTTTAATTCCATAGTCCCCCAGTGTGGTGAACACATTTTCCCTCGGTACCCTGTCATATGCTTTCTCTAGATCTACGAAACATAAACAAAATTGTCTATTCCTCTCGGAGCATTCTTCAGTTACCTGAAGCATACTGAAAATCTGATCCTGACAGCCTCTCTGTGGTCTGAAACCACACTGGTTTTCATCCGACTACTTCCTCTCAATGACTGACCGCACCCTCCCTTTCAAGATGCCAGTGAATACTTTGCCTGGTATACTAATCAAGAGATACCTCATTCTTGTTCCAGTCTATCCTGTTCCCTGGCTTATAGATAGGTGCAATTACTGCTTTTGACCAATGTAAAGGTACCTTACCAACACTCCACGCTAATCTTATTATTCTATGAAGCCATTTCATTCCTGCCTTCCCACTATACTTCGCCATTTCAGGTCCAATTTCATCTAGTCCTGCTGCTTTATGACAATGGATTTTATTTACCATCCTTTCCACTTCCTCAGCGTAAGTTTACCAACATCATTTTCCTCCACCCTTTGAGCTGGGTTGTTCGCGACACCACCAGGAAGATTTTCTGTATGCCAGCCATTCAGTTTCTACATCGTGAACCTGCTTACTGTCCACTCTTCGAAACATCTCACTAATCATATCCATGTACTTCTGTCTAATTTCCTCGTCCTGGAGGTTTGCTACCCTTATTCGTTTGCAGACATTTCACTTTCTCTATCCTAGGCCTAGAGATATTTAGTTCACTACAGATCAGACAGTGGTCTGTGTCATCGAAAAATCCCCGGAAAACTCGTACATTCTTAACAGATTTTTTGAATTGGAAGTCGGTTAAAATATAGTCTATTATGGATCTGGTACCCATAGCCTCCCATGTGTTGCGGTGAATAGCCTTACACTTGAAGAATGTATTCGTAAAATGTATTCGTAACTGCTATACCCATACTAGCACAGAAGTCCAGCAAACGCTTCGCATTCCCAGTAGCTTCCATATCTTCCCCACATTCACCAATCACCCTTTCGTATCCTTCAGTTCTATTCCCATCTCTCGCATTGAAATCACCCATTAGCACTATCCTATCGTTGCTGTTGACCCTAATTACGATGTCACTCAATGCTTCATAAAACTGTGTCAACTTCAACCTCATCTGCACCCTCAGATGGTGAATACACGGAGACAATTCTAGTCCTAATTCCTCCAGCTGCCAAATCTACCCACACCATTCGCTCGATTACGTGCCTAACAGAAATTATGTTGCGTAAAATAGTATTCCTGATGAACAGTCCTTCCCCACACTCTAGCCTTCCTGTCAAGTACACTTTATAATCTCCTATCTCTTCCTCGTTATCTCCCCTTACCCGAATATCATTAACTCTTAGCACATCCAGATGCATCCTCTTTGCTGACTCAGCCAGTTCTACTTTGTTTGTCCCATAAGCCCCATTAATATTGATAGTTCCCCATCGAATTCCAATTCGTTCATCAAGTTGTTTCCAAGGAGTCGCTCGCTTGTCCGTTACTCCCATAGGACCGAGGCTTGCTTAAAATGTTCTGAGCTCGGTAAATTCATGAAGCAGGATGCTACCCCACTTACACACAGTCCATGTGTGGATCACACCTTTAACGGGTTAGGAACCACGGGTGGATTGTATAGTCCTAGCCGCCTGAACACAAGGAGGGCCATGGCTCAGAATATGTCCGAGATGCCCACTCCCATTCCATAGCAACTGGTATCCCGACTCTCAGGAGCACTTACTAGGCCACTCAGCCGTTGCCCATGGTTCACGAACTAGGACGTGACTACAGTAACTCACACCATGAACCACTATTATTATTTAAGCAAAGTGTGGGATATAATAAGCGTCCTGTACGAAGTAATAGAAGAAATGGGACGGAATAATTTCTCGGGCGTTTTTCTTTCCTTTTTCCCTTTTGCTCTTTTAACAATCTAATAGCAGCCAATTATAATAGTGTAGTAATAAATCTGTTATTACCATCTTTAGCAACTTGCTACTGTCGGAACACAACGGACAAATCGACCAACTTGTACTTGATACATTCAAGTACAAATGAATCTCGAAATCAACGTTCGTTACACTTCCATAGGAGTAACAAAGGCAAACTCGACTCAACAACCAAATGGGGAAGAGATTCTCGGAAAATAAAACAATCTATATGACATCGCTTTATGAAACTAGTCATCTAGCTCATACACGGTGGTCCATCAGCCACTTGAGATTCAGTTTTATTCATCCTTCCACCTTTACTTTCTTTCTTTCTTTCTTTCTTTCTTTCTTTCTTTCTCTGTTTCTTTGTTAATCTCTTTACCCTCCAGGATTGTTCTTACCTCCGAATGAGCGAGGGATCCCACCTCTACCGCCTCAAGGGCAGTGTCCTGGAGCAGGAGGCTTTGGCCACACTTGTGGGAGGAAGGGATAGACAAGGGAGTGGCAGTGACTCTAAGTTAAGTACCATCCCAGCATTTGTCTGGAGGAGAAGTGGGAAACCATGGAGAACCAGAGGATGGCAGAGGTGAGAATCGAACCCCACTCGACACAATTCACCTCCAGGGGCTGAGCACATCCCGTTCCAGTCCTTGTACCACTTTTCAACTTTTCAAATTTCGTAATGGAGCGGGGATTCGAACCACGGTCTGTCGGGGTGGGAATAACGATTCCTGGTGGTTTTAATCCGTAGCGACACATCTCGTTACATTACCATGGTTTAGGGAGAGGGACCGTATATTTCAAGTGTTTATTAAACGCGACAGGATGCATAAGGGTAAGGGGCTGGTGATCTCCTTGATGAGAGTAAGGTGCCAGCTCACAAATACCGCCTTCATTCTACTTTTTAAATAAAGGGTGGTTAAAGACGCGGCCGCTCTCTCAATTCAAACATGAATTTTCTTGTCCGTCGATTACCAATGCAGTGGGGTACTTGTCAGAACATTCGTAATCGAAAATGTAAGCAAATTCTGGCATTTAAAGCCTTTTTTAATGTAACTGCCAATGTTTGTTTGATTCTGAGTCAGTATGAGTTTTAGGGCTAGTATTACTCTTACTATCGTCGTGTCAATTATCTCAGAAGTAATGCCACTATCTCAAGTGAAGTATTTCACAAGCAGGATAGGGCGAGGGCAGCTCCTGACGTAAGCCGTTTAATTCTGATAAAATCGATGTGGGGTGGTTTTCGCTCAATTAGTCGTGACCTCACCGGGAGCCCTTCTCTTCCCTTCACCGCTTGATTTTATTTCCTCGTCAAGAAGAAGCCAGTTCGCTTTCTTTGTCAGGAATTCGTACTAATTTTGTGAATTTCCATTGACGATTATGCTGGCAATGATAAATTACAATACGATAAATTTAGAACCATACACCCACAAACATGTTTTAAATAATTGAATTTATCGTTATATATACGACAACCTTAAAATAAGAACTTTAATGGTTCTTTTAGAGCATAGGCAACACCGTTTGTGTGTTTGATAATGGATTATTTGTTAGAACTAACTGAAGAAATAGGTCGTGCGGGGTGGGTCGTGCGGGGTGGGTCGTGCGGGGTGGGTCGTGTGGGGTGGGTCGTGCGGGGTGGGTCGTGTGGGGTGGGTCGTGCGGGGTGGGTCGTGCGGGGTGGGTCGTGTGGGGTGGGTCGTGTGGGGTGGGTTGTGTGGGGTGGGTCGTGTGGGGTGGGTTGTGTGGGGTGGGTCGTGTGGGGTGGGTTGTGTGGGGTGGGTCGTGCGGGGTGGGTCGTGTGGGGTGGGTCGTGTGGGGTGGGTTGTGTGGGGTGGGTCGTGCGGGGTGGGTCGTGCTAGGTCGTGCGGGGTGGGTCCGTCACCATTACTCAAAGCTGCTACGCTGCATGAAGTCTGTAGCTCTCTCCTCACTCAATGGGAGCGATAGTCTCAGTGATCTCCAACATCCAGGTCTGTGTTTCCCACTCTCTTCCTTACCACCAGTAAAGTTGTTGAAACATCGCACATCCCCTCACACGCTGCCGAGGAAGCTCGCCATCACATCATTAAAGTCAATTTCAAGTTTACAACTAGCTTTCAGAGGGAAATTATAACTCATACGGGTATATACTGCTGTCCAGGCTGCCTAGGTGAAGCTCTCTGTTTCAATCCCGACTGCCTGTATTGTTGAGAATTTACAAATTTCTGCTAGCACACTCCGCAAAATTAAAGTAGAGTTGCGCTATCGTCGATTAGATGGCACCACAGTCGGAACTGATAGCCAGGCTTCAAGAGGTCTGCTCCTCACCATACTATTATTATTATTATTATTATTATTATTATTATTATTATTATTATTATTATTATTATTATTATTATTATTATTATTTATATAAAGAACAAACGACAAATGTCTCAAGCTTTCTTCAGTTATTGCAGAATTTCATATCTAACCTAAACATGTGCTAAAGATGAGGAGAGATGGTCGTGGTGAATATTGTTTTAAGAGGAAGGATAACTGGACAACCATCCTCTCAATATCAGATTCAGCTAATGCCTTGTGGTTGTCAAAGTTGAGAGTCCTGAGCTTCTTTTGCGACAGACAGGACGTACTTACAGCGAGATCGACGAACAAATAAATCGCACTTGACCATGGTTGGTGTCGTCACCTCCATCACTTGAAAGTATTGTCACGATGGGGCTGAAAACAGTCAGATATAGTTTCTGTGACTCCCTATAGACATACTGACCCGCACTACACTGTGTTGGAATAGCTAGGCAGATCCGCACTACGTCTGCAGGAACAGCGGCTGTAGGGTCCAGAAATACTCGAACGTTAAGTTAGCCAATTCGAGTCCCGTTGATCGAAAAAATGTTCACGATCAGATTGTCGGTCGGAATGTTGGTACACAATCTCTAATCACTAGATTGCGTCCCAAAAACCTGGATTAAATTCGAAACCTATCCGCAGTGCGCATGTCGGTCGGATGGAGACGATAAACCTTCAGCAGACAGGAGTAGCCTATGTGCCGCCACCGGGTTTCACCTCTCTATTCCTACGTAACGCATCGCATGATGATATTGACGTCAGGAAGGGCATCCGGTCTGTAAAAACCACCACGACAGATTAATCTCACCTCATCCCCGACGCGTAGAGAAATGTGACAAGGGTTGGACAAATAAACATTATTATTATTATTATTATTATTATTATTATTATTATTATTATTATTATTATTATTATTATTATTATTATTATTATTATTATTATTATTATTATTTATAACTGACTTACTCTGAGTTCGCATGAGAGTAGTTCTGAATTTCCGTTATAATCTTTTTTAAAGATTTTCTCCTTATTTAACTTATTCATTTCTCTTCCTGCTATATTTAAACAATTTTAATAGAATGACGATATCTACTAAAGCATTCACGTAAATGTTAAACTTATTTGAACGAAATTATTAAGGTTAATAACCAATTCATTTTGGTAAATATTTATTGATTTTTCTCGGGATGTATTCTCTAATTTTATTACTTATTTCTGCAAATCCTAACAATAAATTACTATTGACTGCTATCATACTATTTAGTAAAGGTAAACAATTCCTCCAAATACGCTTGATGATTTAGACAGCATGAGCAAAGAAAACACTCGCCACTGTTAGGCTTCTTTGTAATATGCAAACCTATCTTGATGATTGCTCGATACACGAAGTAGGCTACATCTCACTTTCTTTGAGAAAAGAAATAATTTGCAACTGTCTGATATCACTCAGATATAACCTCAAAAATGATTTCCCAAATCTGAAGACAAATGCTTAGGACTTCATTCCTTAATGTCGTGGAAGGAAAACTTGAAGTTAAATGTAAAACATTAAGGAGATAAGTTTGATTGTATCTTCCAGAAGATTTTCCGGCTCTTGTGGTTTTGCTGCAGTTTTTGTCAGGACCAGTATCAAAACAGAGAAACGTGGTGGTATGAAAATGTTCGTCGAAGTAACACACGTGAACGTATCCCATATTCCTCGAAGCAAACTCGGCAGATGAGTAAATCTGAAAGTGAAAATACTTATCCTTGCTTTCCTTCAGTTAGAAAATATCTCTTTTATTCGTGTTATGAAAGGTGCAGAAGTATTCTCTTGATATGTGTGAGGCGTAGGGTAACACACAAGCACTGCATTAGAGGACAGTAATGGCGTACGGCACAACCCCGCAGACCGCCACCAGGTATGGGGGAGCACTTCATCTCTCGGCTATAGAATGCCTTCTCTTGGAATGTGATGCTGCCCGCTACACATTCAGCCCAAAGAGGTATGCTGTCCCGCGATACATGGCAGTGGTACCAACATAGTCACCGTTACGTGCTTTGTTCCTGTTTCCGCCCTAGCAGGTGCTTTTAAAAGCGGCCGCCGCCCATGGCTGAGGGCGCCACACCCACAGTGGTACAGTAGAGCGAAGGGCGTGGCGGATTTGACCTTGAGAAGTGCCCCTCAAACAGCCAGTCCTCCCCTCACTGACAGTGAACATCTGGTGTGGATCAGCGGATCTTCAACGTCACGATCTCATCTGTGGAGGACAGACACATTCAATGTTTACGCGGCACAATTAATTAAAAACTCGGCCATCCCTCGCCAGCTGAAATACCGCTTTTTTGTTTCTTGTTTTGTTTTACAATCTGGTCTCCATCACACCGACACATATAGGTCACACGGCGACGATTTGTTAAGAAAGTGTTAGGAGTGGGAAGGAAGCGGCCTTGGCCTTAATTAAGATACAGCCCCGACATTTGGTTGGTGTGCAAGTGGGAAACAGAGGAAAACATTGCTCAGCGCTGCCCGAAGCCACCAACTTCCGAATGCAAGCCGATAGCTACGTGTGCGCCAAACCACGCGACCACTGTGCCATCTGTTGGAGTAAGACTGCAGTGGCCGCTACTGATTCTTCAAAAATACTGATTACGGTTTATTTGCAAACAGACCAGGTTTTTCCTTTTAACCCTTTGTAGACGTAACTATTTTTGGTTGAAGCTCAAAATCCTTTTCCATTGATTATTCGCCAGCCACGTCTCTTATGCTGTAACTGGAATTTCCTTTTTCACTGGGGCAAGTTGGTGCCTATACCGCTAGGCTCTTGTCCTGATGTTTAATTGTTTTATAGGAGCAGGTATTGCTGTGGTACAACTGCAATGTACGGCTAGGGGCGTGCTGGTGCGAGCGGAGAGAGTGCGTTTGAACCAGTCCCGAAGATGGTTTTCCGTGGTTTCCCATTTTCACACCACGCGGCTGTGCAGCCGTTTACTTCCCTTTCCTGGCCCAGCGTCGCCATAAGACCTATCTGTACCGGTGCGATGTAAAGCACTTGCCCCATGGTTTAGGGGTACCATACCTGCTTCTTTCTGGCAGTCTATCTACTTCAATCTGACGGCTGGTTCCGAGTCCACTCAGCCAATGTCAGACCAGCTGATGAGACCCGGACTCAGGTCCTGTCCTTTTCCCAGTTCTGTTGCTGTTGGCGCTTATGAATTTTACGGCTGGGTGCTAACCTTGTGTGTGTGTCATATGCGTTAGCCTGTCCCCGAGCTAGAGGGATTAGTTAAAATGTCCCGCCCGTCCAGGATTCGAACTCGGGACCTTTTGAACCGGAGGGCAGTACACCGGTCAGCACTATTTAGGTAAAGGGCGGAACATAGTCAGCAGAGATAAAGCGCTCCAAAAGTACCTCTTCGAACTGTATTGCCCTTGGTTGGCCCTTGAAGAAGAACGTGTTGAAAAGCCGTGACTTGACGAGTCAAGTCACTGTCCTACGGATAGGAAACTTGAGTCCCGAAAGTCAATTGTATGAGCCACAACAATGAACCGCAAATGACATTTGTATTGGGAATTAAGTTATTTTTCGCGAGTTCACAGTTTGCATACTTCATTGAGTGTGGTAGAACGTCTTGTGAACAAAATCCAGAAGTCAGTATGAGTAACCAACAAAGCAACAGAACGAATAAACAGTGACCGTTTATTTTTGTGATGAAAGAGGGTTTGCGTTTACCGTAAGTAAGACATTCCGTAGTTACAAATGTAGCTCTTATTTTGTATGTCTGTTAGAGAACTAGATTAATTGAACTAGTTTTTGTGGCATTACTCCTATTCAAAAGCACGCTGCTGTCCTGTATCTGTTAGCAGTACGCTTGCATTCGGCAAATGGCCCGCTCATCTGAGGAGATTTTTCCCTACTTTTACGTTTTTTCGTTAGGCAAATCCTCATCCCAGAGTGACCGAAAATTTGCTTCATCTGTCCCGTTGACGTCCTGGCTGTAGAGATTCTGTATTGTGTACGACGTCCTACGTTCAATCCCACCTCAGGAGACAACACTCAGAGAACGCCCCAGTGTCGATTACGGTTTCTAATTATACCTACGTACTTGTTGGTTATTCTTACAACCTGGTGTCAAGATTTGAAGGTTGCAAAAGAACCTTAAGGGGATGGGACAACCTTCAACTACTGGTCACTCGCTACGTCAAGTACAGCAATGAACCAAGGACGTTATGAACTCACTAATTACTTATTCAAAGGAGCGGCTGTTCACGTGTAGTTTCCTTCCTAACTGGGCCATTTCTGAAAGCCACTTCTACAATTTTGTTCACTTCCAGAAACTTAAGTTGTGTGAAGAAAGCTGAATTTAGAATGTTACACTAGGAATTGCTTATCGTGCTCGTGTTGTTTGTTTGTTTTTATCGGTAATTACTTAATTATTACACTACTGTAAGTGACCATTGCCAACGGGATATTTCCCAGTTGTGATGTATTTGTTAATAATAATAATAATAATAATAATAATAATAATAATAATAATAATAATAATAATAATAATTTTATCCGAAGAACTCTAAACGCTGAGCGCATTATACAGTTCAGTTTTGTAGGTATTATAAGCAATAATACTTGTACAACAACAAAGAATCGTTAAGAATTCGGAGTTATGAGAGAAACTGATTTGAAAAATGTAGCCTACGGAACTGAAATTTCCTAGACTTTCCTTTTCCTTACGCTTATATCTTACACTAACATCGAAATATGTCAGATCATTGGTTGACACATGTGTTGGTTATTAGAGCAAGTTAATTAAAACTCCGCCATGGGTCAACGCACGTCAGGTACAGTAAAATATAGTCGGAAATTGAAAATCAAAGTTCGTGTGCACGATCATGCCAGCTAGTCTTCTGCTCTAAAAGGAGTGGTTGGAAAAATCGACTTCCTGAACTTTCTAAAAGATATTACGATGTTATTATGTGAATATAATTTTACACTTCTCTTTTAAATATTTCTACCTTACGTGAAATGTGCCAACCCACAACAGAGTTGCTATGGCAACGCCATGAGGTTGAGCAGCTCAAGAACACTGTGGGTCTCTGTAGTGCATGACAAAGAAACATGTAGCTTAGCTTTTCCTCCTAACTGAGCCGAATGTACCGGCTCGTGAAGCCTATCACACAGCTCTTTCATAACTCAAGACATACATGCCAAGTCTGATTCGTTCCTGCCCGTCTTGGAACTGACTGACACTACATTATTATTATTATTATTATTATTATTATTATTATTATTATTATTATTATTATTATTATTATTATTATTATTATTATTATTATTATTATTATTATTATTATTATTATTTATTCTCCGGCGCCATCGATGGCCGCATTAAGTCTTGTTACATTTGCCAGGGAACTTTGCTTTCTTTTGAGCCCACAATTCCCTCTTTCTTTCTGAGTGGGCCTGCTTGCGTTCCTCGTGTCTTCATTTCGCTTGTTCTTCTCTGTTTAGCTCGTTCGTCACTTTCATTTTTCGGAAAAGACCACCGTTAAAGGCGTCTTCCGGTTTGATTTGCAGCCCTTAAAGGTCTTCTTTGGTGTTTCCAAACGAAAGCGTCGTGGTTTAGAATCAAATACGTGAAAGATCTGTTGGTCAACCTGTTTCCGCTCATTCGCTTCAGGTGACAGTAAAATCCTGCGCGTCTATAATGTTCTCTGTTTTGTTATAGACTTCCCTATCGGATCGTTTTTGGTGGATGCCCTAATTATTCTGCGCTCGTTTTTATCCAGTTCATCGAGGACACTTTATTGGCATTGGATGCATACATAACTACTGGCTTCAGAACTGTTCCAGCTTAGTAGTTTGGGACAGGCAGATCATGTGTGACGTTTATTATTATTATTATTATTATTATTATTATTATTATTATTATTATCATTATTATTATTATTATTATTATTATTATTATTATTATTATTATTATTATTATTATAAAATAGGGAGATGATAGTCTGCGGCTTGCTCACAAGTTATGTAAATTGTTTGAGCACTTTAATGTTTTTCCCGTGAACATCTCTTCGCTGTTTACTGAACAAACTCCACTGATCGGTTAAGCCACGAACTTTTCCAATTTTCTTAAAGAGAAACTTCAAAGGGAAAAGAATCACGTCGTGCCGACTAGCGTTTTATAGGTTCTCATAAAACAAGAACGGGCCGGCTCTATTCGCTTCATAACACGCCTCCAATCAGATGGAATGACACTACACTCATATCCAACATGCCTTAATTTCTTCTCATCTTCCTGATAAGAAGACCCTTAACGAGCCGGTATGTGTTAATCTAATTCTGCTCCTGTTTTGTAGTAGTGAAGAGTTAAGAATCTGAGAAATCTTACTCCAATAAAACTGAAATTTTCAAACCAGTTTTTTTCAAATCACCTGAATTATGTGGAATACCTTGGTGGTCTTCGCCCTCACGTTTGTTTTAATATTTAAGTTGACTTTGTTGGCTTTATTTATGTTATGTACAAAACTGACCAGAATTGCGGTCCTAGTATTCATAGTTGTTGGGACAAAATTTCTGGCCGGAAAAAAGTATTGACTAAAATCTATTAAAAGTAAAACAACTAATTTGAGAAATATATTTCTGAAAGTCTTTAGTTTTGTAGCTGCGACTTACAACGGTACAATTGAAAAAGAAGAATTTAAATATATTAACAAATTCTCCAACTATGAAGGAAACCGTGATATCGACATAAACAGCCTCTTTGGATAATGCCCACATCAGTTCTGAAACATCTGATTGTAATAATAATAATAATGATAATAATAATAATAATAATAATAATAATAATAATAATAATAATAATTTTACCGGCTGGTACGCCTCTACGCCGCACATTTGAATTTTCCGCCTTAAAGTACTCCTCTACAGGAGAAACTCTGAACTTTAAAAACTGGATCAACTCATTAGTGTCTCAGAAGATGTCACTACAGTAAATTTTGTGATTACGAAGTTGTTAATACTGTGTGGAGTTCCACTTGTTTTGTTTTCCATTGATCAAGAAATGTGGACATTATCTTACAGATGTCTCTACTAAAAAACTATGATCATGCACCCTGGTGCGAAGTGAAGGAACTTTTCTTGAAGATATTTTGTACTCATAAGTTTTCCTATAACTAAATTTCGTTCTTTCATTTGTGGGTTGGCAATATTAATCTTTTCTTTCCGCCAGTTTTGAAGTTAGCTAATCAATTATTTCTGTAAATAATTTTTGACCAATCGTGTCTTTCTTCTTCAATTTTGATGTGTAACTTTTAGCCAGCCATTAAACGCCTGTGGGTGTGGCTGTTTTATTCATGAAAGGTCTCGAATTTTTCTCGAGGGTATAAAAACTGCTGATTTTCTTGTCTCTCGGCCACATCTTCAACAGTTAACTTAGTGTATGGACATGTAGCAGGAGGCGGGAAGCGCCTCTTTCTTCTGGCAGCAGTCTTCACTAAGGTAATGGCCGCGTAACATCTGTATTTCTTGCTAGCTCAGCAGTTTAACCCGCGGGAAAGGTCCGAAACCTTTATCATGTATCCTGTCTCTTAAACATGTAGAATTCTGTAAAAAACTTCATATATCTTTAACTGTAAACCGGGGATAGAGAGTGCTTTACCCTCTCGAGCTCCCCTTCATTTTGGATTTGAGGTGACTACGTTTTTGTAACCGTTTTTCTAGTTTTCCTTAATGTGTTAAATTTATTCTGTATACGAGTCACCTCCATACCTTGGTAATAGCCCCTGTTTCATCGGCCTAGTGCCTTTTAGGTTTTAAAATGTGTGCTTAGGAGTGCAAATTCTCGTCTCCATTCATTTTGCATTTAGGGCCATTAAGTTAACCTGTTATTTTTCTACTAAGGTCCAGTAGGTTGGGTACAAGATACCCCTGTTTCCTTGTAAGTTGCCTTGAGGGCAGTTAATGGTAAAGTCTGTTGTGGCCTTTGATAGGCTCAGGACATTGAGAGCGGGTCAGCTCTTTTATTTGTGGTAAAAGTGCCTGAGAGAGGCTTGATATTCAAAGGTTCGGGCAAGTGTTCCATGTTATTAGGGGTTTTCTGCCCTTTTGTAAATATGTGGTTGTGAGCTGAGAGCTCAGAAATTGTAAAAATTAGGGCTTGAGGCCCAGATTGTTAAACTGTCTCTAAATCTTGGCTTTAGTGCTCTTGTACCTGATTTGACTTGTTATTTGTTGAAATTTTATGTGAAAATTGTTAACTTTTGCTATTTTCGAAAATATAACCTTTAATGCAATTTTATTCATATCTCAGCTTTGTGGATAGACCCTTCCAGCCCGCACCTTCTTTCACCTCTACATTCCACGGGTAACCCCGTAACAACAATAATAATAATAATAATAATAATAATAATAATAATAATAATAATAATAATAATAATAATAATAATAATAATTTTTAAATTCATTCTTAAGAGTTAATAGATGGCAAGTGCTCTGTAGTGACCTGGTAAAAGGCTGTTATCGAACTCTTTTCTAAATTTAGAACGTGCTTTATGTCGCACCGACACAGATAAGTTTAATCGCGACGATGGGATAGGAAAAGGCTAAGAGCGGGAAGAAAGCGATCGTCGCCTAACCAGCATTCGCCGGGTGTGAAAGTGGGAAACCATGGAAAACCATTTTCAGAGCTGCCGGCAGTGTGGTGGGAATCCACAAGCTCCCGAATGAACCGCTCGGTGTTATCCTTCCGAACACCACCTCACGGAGGTTGGCTTGTAATCCGGTAATTGACGACAGACTGCATGGCGACTGAGGCATTCAGAATGCTTATTAAATGTCGAAGGAACATAGAAACAAATCCCCGATACACACATGGAGGCCGTGCAAATCGATATCGTTAATCCACGGCCTCCTGTCTTAACTCACTGCGCCGCGTTCGTCTTCAACATATCACCTGACCTGCTCATTATCTGGAACAAAAACTGCCAGTCTCCCCTCAAGTGGAGAGATGTTGGATCCTGCTCTCTCCCACATTGTGCCACACAATAACAACAAACAAGTGCCAGTTCAGCATCTCGTGCATGCTCTCGGATTGGTTGTGTTAGGAAACGTTCTGGGGTGTCGTACAACTATCGCCGTAATTCTATTGTAGAGATTTACATACCTTTTCGGTAGAAAATATAATGGAGTCCCGTAAGGCTACAACCTATCTCCCTTATTGTTCGTACTTTGCATGCGTTATTCACTAAATCTCGTAATGAATTAAATAAAATGAGGTTAGTATTTCAATGGCTGTTTATTGGTAGTGGATCAAAAGGAAAGTCATCAGTTCACCAGGAGTAAGATCAATCCAGGAGCCAACTCATTGGTGGATAAGGTACTGCTCCTAATACAAACTACCTCCGTTACTCTTCAGATGTACCCGACCAAGTTTGCAAGCAAAACAAACGCTATGGCACTGTGTTGTCTTGCCAAGCACCCGCTGCCCATTCTAAACGCTATGGTCAGCGTAACGATTTCTCTCGGGTGTTATTCTTGAACGAGAGCAGGAACTAGGTTACTGAACCCACAAGTGACCACTTTAACAACATAACGAATGAACCAAGATAGCGTACGACTTCTCCTTCTCATAATGAAGACTGAGACATCGAAGAGTTTTTCTATGACCTCATGAAATGAAAGTCATCCTTTCGAAGGATAAAGTGATCTAGTGGTCGGAATGGATATTGAAATACCTGAGGGTGTTATTTGTTGAGAATATTTCTTAAGGGTCAAATAGGGTCAAAATCTACGCGGTTGTTTTTAGTCATAAGAGGACGTGACTCCGCAGTAATATCACCTTATTTTAGGACTGGCTTCCTCGTGATAGAATTATAAATTACTTAATGGATTTATTTCTTCATCATATTCCAGTTTGTAGAAATGTCACAGGATAAAAGGTCTCTTTGTGATCACCACCATTTCACCGAGGAGAACTTGTAAAGGTTTCATGACTGCTCCTTATGTAGTTAAAGAAGTCCAAGTTTTCGTTCATAAATGTAAGTAGGACCAAATTTGAGCGAGCTCCATTGTACAGTTTTCAAAATGAATCTTTGTGGAACTCTGGTCACGACAAATTGGTAGTTCGCTGGACTTTAGCCAGTTCCTATGAAAATCAGATAATCAGGTCCCAGTTTCCTAAGTTTGTTGAGTATTCCAGGGTTAGAGCAAGAAGGTGGTATGATCTTGCTGGGTCTCCTTGGGCTTGAGAGCTGAGCTGGGGCACAATAACCAGACCTTCACCCGATTTTTTTTATTTTGTGGCTGCCTTTTACAGGTATTCCGTTTTAATAAAGCTTTCGGTCAAAGGTTTTTCCTAAATACTAGATGCTACAAAGTGATTCTTCAAACGGGAGGTAAGGGAGTGAAAGCTACTATGCATCAGGATCGCTTACTCGAGATTACATATACGAAAATAATATGAATGTTTAGGAAATGAACGGCTCGAACAGCAGGACGACGTCAGGAGCAAATTACGAGGATAATTCGCACTAATTAGATCGTATGGCATAGTATTAATGATGTGTGTTTCTAAAGGAGAGAGCAGATTACAGCACAGCTAAGTTCACAGGTCACGGGCAGGTTACCATGGGAACCAGCACGCTGCAGTGGGGCTATTCCCTGCTCATCGTAGCGAGCAATAACTGAATACTTTCTCAATGGTCCTTTTATTTGCTCTTGGACGTTTCCTACCTAAAAGTGTTTTTTGTTGAAAACTAAATGTTATGGCGGGTACAAAGAAGACAATGAGTAGTAATGTGTCAAGGAACGGATGTGTGTGCTCATCCTACTAAAACACGCAACATTCGGCCTATCCACATCACGTGGCGACCCCACGGGGATGATCAGAAATAACAAGTAAAACAGTATAATTATCGTGATTTACTCCGGTATAACGTCCCTACTTACACAGATACATGACCTTCAGTAGGCGATAATAACACTATAGTAGTCCGCCTCTGTGGTGTAGTGCTTAGCATCCCCAGAGGCCTGGGTTCGGTTCCCGGCTCTGCCACGAAAGTTGAAAAGTGGTACGAGGACTGTAACGGGGTCCAGTCAGCCTCGGGAGGTCAGCTGAGTAGAAGGGGGTTCGATTACCTCCTCAGCCATCCTCAAAGTGGTTTTCCGTGGTTTCCCACTTCTCCGTGCAAATTCCGGGATGGTACATAACTTAAGGCCACGTCCGCTTCCTTCCCTCGTCCTTGTCTTCCCACCCCCCACAAGGACTCTGTTCAGCACAGCAGGTGAGACCGCCTGGGCGAGGTACTGGTCCTCGTCACGAGCTGTATCCCCCAAAGCAAAGTGTCGCGCTACAGAACACAGCCCTTGAGGCGCTAGAGGTGGGATCCCTCGCTGAGTCTGAGCAAAAAACGCACCCTGGAGGGTGAAGAGATTAAAAAAGAAAAGAAAAACAAGGAATATATATTAACAGTCCATTTAGTATTTCCAATTACTTTGTATGTAGTAATTTTCTCGCATGAAGACAGGCTTATGCACTACAGTTGCATTTCAAACGGTGGAATTCCCCAGAAGTACGTTTCATGTTATCAAAACACCAAAATATCCCCAGGCCTTACATCAGGGAACGTCAGTCATGTACGAAATTAGTTCAGTCCAAATTACCAGTCGCACAGTGCTAAAAGTAGGAATAATTTCCATACCAGTTCAAGTAAATGGGATCCATCACATGTGTATGATTCACGTCCAGATATTAGCTGTCTCATTATGTTCAGGTGCAGCATTATGAACCAAACAAGAAGAAATGTGTGTGTTTTGGGGATGCGACACGAGACAGGAGCGGCTGTCACCCAGAATGACGTCTCACCGCCAACGTCGTCAAAATAATCTCGTCTTCTGTCGCGACGTTGCTACTTGTTCTCCGCCGGAAATGGTTTGTGACGCGGCGTCTGTCACTTTAAAGATTGAGTCTTGGAAGAAGCAACACTGACGCTGTCTGATGGGGCGGAAAAGTGTCTGGCATGAGTCTGGAGGATTTGAAAATGAAACTCTCCGCCTAACATGACGACATTCCCGTGACTCCATCATGTATCGACAGTTGTCTGACACTGCTCCTGGCAGCAATTTCGTGGAATCTCCCTACCTTATGTTATTACAACTTGTTATACGTTCATGGTGACGATGGGATGGGAAGGAAGGAAGCGGCCGGGGCGTTAATAAAGGTGGGTACATCTCCAGCATTTGCCGCTTATTGAGCGCTGCCGACAGTGGGGTATGAACCCACTATCTCAAGAATGTAATTTGACAACTTGGTGAACCGAACCGCAGAGCCATTATTCCGTATAATTTTACCCGCACGTCAACGGGTACTAAGCTACTGAAAAACGATTTCCCTTTCGGGGTTGCAAGCTTGAAATATGTCCATTCTGAAGGAGAGTTCTTTCGGTTGAGAGAACTTGGCTTTCTGTCCCGAACATCAATTTCAGCTGATTATTTAATATTTTGAGGCAGCTGAGATCAGAATGTTTTTTTTGCAAGCGGCTTTACGTCGCACCGACACAGATAGATCTTATGGGGACGATGGGATAGAAAAGGCCTAGGACTTAGAAGGAAGCGGCCGTGGCCTTAATTAAGGTACAGCCCCAGCATTTGCCTGGTGTGAAAATGGGAAACCACGGAAAAGCTCAGAATGGGACGAGAGAGTTTGTTGAATTAACTGTTAAGGGAGGGGAAGAAGGAAGGTAAAAGGCATGCAAGTGACAGAACACTGATCATGATGTCCTTTCAATGGTTTCAAGACAGTCGAGAAATACCGCCGGAGTCGCGGAAGAACCGATGATTTTACTTTTCTTATTGTTCGCACATCATATGATATCTAAAGTCATAAGTTCAAGGAGATCCAAGAAAAATATTTTGTTCCAAATCGCTACGATCCCACAACAGACGTTATGGGCATATAAATCCGTGGTGTAGTGGTTAGTGTGATTAGCTGCCAACCCCAGATGCCCGGGTTCGATTCCCTCCTCGAAGTGCCAACATGTTAAAGTCATGGCCACTTCCTTGTCTGTCCCACTCCTGCATAAGGCCCCTGTTCAGCATAGCCTGGACGAGGTACTGGTCCTCCACCGCAATTGTATCCCCAGACCCGAAGTCTCTCGCTCTAGGACACTGCCCTTGAGACGGTGGAGGTAGGATCCCTCGCGGAGTTCGAGAGAAAACCAACCCTGGGGGGTAAACAGATGAAGCATGGGAACATAAAACTTACTTTGCTATCGCATTTCACTCTGTTCGTATTAGTGCGAGTGATAAACAAATACGCTGAGCGCTTATTTGTTGTGTGGAGTGTATTCCAACAACTGACAAAACAGGGAACACACAAATCGGCCTTGCAATTTTCACATTCTTTTCGAACCCGTATCTCTCAGTTCTCAGGAGCAAATCCTCAATCACGGCACTCAGCAGCACCTACCCACAATTTGTTCCTGCTAGGCGTAGGATTGTACCCACTAAATATCCCATTCCTTAAGGGGTATAATCGTGTTAGATTCAGCGAGTTGCCTCGCTCTTCAATTCAGATACCTTCCTGGGTAGGAGATTACCAGTAGAATATTGTTGGCCGTGTATCGAGCACGAAAGTAACTTCCTCATGTTTAGGGATTATTGTTGTCTCCGTAATTTCTTCATCCTTTCTTTTCTTCTTTCATCCGTAGCACGATTTCTGTCTTCTTTTTTTGTTTCACAGAAATCCCCAACTTTCTAATCCTGTGTCGAAATGTAGCACTGTCCATACCAGTGAAATTTAGGCCTACAATTTTGCTTATGAATAGTATTATTATTTTAGTGTTTTCAGTGTTCTATTTCCTGTAAAATCATTCTTGCAGATCCAGAGAGCGTCCACTCCCACACCGCGCCGCTCTGTTTTTAACAAAGGCCAGCGGTCTGCCAGGATGCAGGTTGTCAAATATCGCAGAATGACGTGTATCTGAATTTCCGTTCGAGCTGGAGAGAAGTACGTTCCTCCTTTATTCGAAACCCCTAAAGCAAATATTAATATATTAAGGTCTAGTGTTTCTGATACATACGGTCACTTTTCCTGAGAGCTCAAGCCTCAGCAGTGTTCTCTGTGTGATTGTAATTCACTGTGCAGGCGATCATTAACGGCACGACACTATGTTATCCAGAAACCGTCCATGGGCGGCCATGATCGAGAGATATATTTTATGATCATTTGATCACAAAGGGAAAATTAAACATTTTTTTCAGAGGTAGTACTAAGTTTTATCGTCAGCCTGTTGTTATTCATTTTATACTCGTACAATTATTATTATTATTATTATTATTATTATTATTATTATTATTATTATTATTATTATTATTATTATTATTATTATTATTATTATTATTATTTATAGACTCCTCTTCACTCTGTTGTAATTTGAGAACATAACTTAGTTTACACCTAGAGGAAAGGAAGCGAATATAATTGACAAAAGACAAACACAAAGTGGATGGGTGTTTAGCGATCTGGAGTGGCGACACACGATCGCGAACAGCCAGTTCGCCCTCTGTTGCTCAAGAGATCAGTGAATCGCTGGTGGAGGATGAATGACTACACTTTGGAAGTCGCGCATTCATAAAATAAACTATTGCCTCGAACTCAAGACATGAGAGTGCTAAATGATCAGGGTCTTGTAAATCTCGAAGTTCTATTTATCTCCACCAGACGGCAGGGCCAAGTTTTTGCCGACTCAACACGAAATGTGTGACCAGAGATCTTTACATGCCGACATCTACGACATGAGCCGTTGAAAAGACTTTCTTCGCTCTTCAAAAATCCGACTGTGCACGTCAGGTTTGAACCTTCGACCTTGTGACTGAGATAGGCTAGTGGTCAGACGTGACAGGTGCACCATCACATCTCCGGCAGGACTGTCGTCCATCATAGAAATACGGAAACAAGAAACAAAGAACAAAACGAAATGTAAAAGAAACACGAAAGGTAAATAACAAGCATATGAGAAAGTAAGCAAGAAGAAAGGAAAAATCACCAACTAGAAATAACAAGGATAAGGATACAAAATTACGAAAATCAACAAAAAATAAGAATTGAAAAATAAGATAAAAGTATAAATCGATTAAAAGTAAAGACAAAAGATCATCAACCAAACTAATATTAAGAAGAATAAACTGTTGTAGAAAAAAGAAAGAACATGGCAAACAGAAAGGGGAATTGAAAACATAAAAAACACGCGAGACGTCAGGAGGCCATGAAGACATTCCTTAATGTATCTGCACTTAGAAACATGTCAGGATCTTAGCTACAGTCAGCAAACTACTCGTGCTCGGTTATATAATAACGCTGAAGAATATCGCTCACAACACGTCCAGAATTTGGAGTTTTCCACAGCAGCAGTTATCTGTGAACCAGATGAAGTGACGACCGGGAAGAAGCCGACTGTTATGCAACTACTCTGTTTGGCGGCATTCCCACTTGCTGTAGCAGCAAACAGCACTTCCCTCCACGACATTCTAAACAAGTAAGTTTAAAGGGACGGAAAACATTTACATTACGTTTCAACTAGAGATTGGTCCTCAGTTCTTGCCAGTACATCAAACTGTAATTAATAATGTCAGTTTGTTACGAGGAGCACAAATTAAAGAGACTCGCCTCTCATTCAAAAGTAGTAGAGTGCCCACAAGGCATGCGTCAAGTACAAGTTTGCACGAGGGCAGAATACAGCACTCATTTCTGACATTATGAAATTTCATTTTCGCAGATATGCAAAAAGCACACTCTGCCAGCAAATTATGAAAAGCATTAGTAGATTAATATTTAATACATTATATATTAGAAGATAAATAATATAGCTGTAAAACACATTCGAAAATTCAGATCAATTTATATTATAAAACTTTACACTTGCCAAGTATTTCCGTCCGTACAAAATGTAACTGTTAAAATAAAAACACGACAAATGTTATTTAACAGAAAATACGTAAGTATCGAGTATTCAGAGAAATAAAAGCGAATATGTTATCGGGTGTCGTGAAAAATTTGGTATCAACTAAAGAGCTGGGCTCCATCGACAAACCGAGCACCTCAGATCTCTTCATTTGTCAGCTATAGAATGTTAAAAACAACAACATATACTGTATGACGTTTCCTTGTTATTTAGTTCCCATTATCGGTGCAAAAATAATTTTATTAGAATTGTTATGGTGTCGGTTACTGTAGCGAGTAGCTTCGTAAGTGATCCTGAGTGTCGGGATACCAGTTGCTATGGAATGGGAGTGGACATCTTGGACATATTCTGAGTCATGGCCCTCCTTGTGCGCAGGCGACTAGGACTATACAATCCACAGTTGGTCCCTAACCAGTTAGAGGAGAGATCCTCACTTGTGTAAGTAGGGTAGCATCCTGCTTCATGAATTTACCGAGCTCAGAACATTTTAAGCAAAACTCGGACCTATGGGAGTAACGGAATCCCACTCCCATTTCACAGGGGAGGGGATCCTTCAAAAAAACTTGGCGATCGAAATGGAATTCGATGGGGAACTGTCAATATTGATGTAGCTTACGGAAGAAAGAATGTAGAACTGGCTGAGTCAGAACAAAATGCATCTGGATGTCCTAGGAGTAAGTGATATTCGGGTAAGGGGAGATAAAGAGGAAGAGATACGAGATTATGAAGCATTCCTTAAAATATGTTAGAAAGAGAAGGACGGAGTGTGGGGTAGGACCGTTCATCAGGAATACTATTACGCGCATCATAGTTTCTGTTAGACACATAAATAAACGAATGATGTGGGTAGATTCATCTGTTGGAGGAATTAGCACGAGAATTATCTCAGTGTATTCACTATGTGAGGGTGGAGGTGAGAATGAAATTGACAAGTTTTATGAAGCATTGAGTGACATCGTAGTCGAGGCGAACAGCAAGGATAGGATAACGCAAATGGGCGATTTCAATGCGAGTGTTGGAAATCGAACTGAAGGATAGGAAAGGATGATTGGTATATATGGGGAAGATATGCAAGCTAATAAGAATGCGACGTGTTTGCTGGACATTAATAAAGGTTCGCTGAAAAGGAGGGAAAGAGAAAATTAATACTGTTTTGGGTAATTCAGCTGAACTCATAATAAATCCCAGAGACCCACTGGACAGGTGGAAGGAATATTTTGAAAATGTTCTCAAAGTAAAAGGAAATCTTCCTGCTGGTGTCGCGAACAACCGAACTCATGGGGAGGAGGAAAATGGGTGTTGGGGAAATTACGCTTGATGAAGAGGGAAGGATAGCAGATTAACTCCATTGGTATAAAGCAGCTTCAATAGATGAAATTAAATCTGAAATGGTGAAATGTAGTGAGAAAGCAGGAATGAAACGGCTTCACAGAGTAAAAATATTAGCATGAAATGTTACCAAGGTAACTTCTGACTGGATTAAAGCAGTTACCTATAAGCAAGGGAACAGGACGGACTGCAACAACTATCGAGGTATTTCATTGATCTACGTTGAGTTCTTCTTCTTCCTTATGCATCTTCTCTTCTTGCTTCTCTTTATCTAGCGGTGTGAGGTTAGTAACAGAACTTGTAGTAAGCTGAGATGATGTTGTATCGTTTAGATCACGCTTTTTTATACTGCGCTTTCGACATTTAGTCAAAGTTTCTTAGCGTTCTACTGGTAGATTACTTAAACAAATGTGTTTAGAATTTCACGTCTGTTAAATGTAGCAGTACACTGTTTGCATGGTAATATTCCGAAGTTGTGCTTTACAGCTTTATGTCGTTGAAGATTGTCAAGTCTTGAAAAACTCACACCACAAAGATCACACATAAACATAATAGGTGTTTTACTACTAATGTGCACACTTAGGTAGATATGATATAAAGTTCTTCACTCCAATAAGCAATAACAACTGTCTATAAGTAGAACTGATTGTTATGTGTATATAAGTAATAACACATTTCCTTTTCTTTTTTTGCTAGGGGCTTTACGTCGCACTGACACAGATAGGTCTTATGGCGACTTTCCTTTTCTTACAGAACTACAAAGTCTATAAGGGGAAGAGTAAACAGCGTTGTGACCTTCGGTTTAGAGGGTCCCCGGTCGCTACCTTGGGTCTAGTTTTGTCCTCTTCCCTCCTCCTCCTTACCTATACCAGTTTTTACGGTTAGATGCCCTTTAGTTATACGGATAGATACCCTCCTCCTCTTCCTCATCGTCTGGTCCAGTTTTACGATCAAATAATACTTAATGAAAATTATTACTTTTTGTATAATGCCCACACACCAGAGGCGCGTGTTTAATTCGCGGCTCTTAATATAAATATTTTGACAGAACAAAAACGGTGTATACTCAACTAAGGACTAAATTCCTATACCGGGAGATAGTGGGTTAAAAACGGATTTACTGTACGCCAATCTATAACAGAAATTATTAATGTTGTTTACGTTTTGCTATCCTCCTACCGAGGTACTAGACATTCTCTCTACTTTTATACCGTGCGGTTAGGGGGCGTGCGGCTGTAAGTTTTCATCCGAGAGAGAGAGAGAGAGAGAGAGAGAGATAGTGTGTTCGTAAAACGGGCTATCTAAGGTCCAGGAAGATAAGTTAGTATAACGTGTAGTCACCGTAACGTTAGGCCTGCAGCCCGAGTATCGAACGTTAAGTTTAAAAGCATACGTATAAAGCCGTATAGCCGCTACCTTGCCTCGGGGGCTCTAATGCTGGGAAGCTGTATCTTAATTATGTTAACAGGTAACTCCTCCTTGGGCGCAGGGTTGTATTATTATAACTAAGATGTAGCCACCTAGAGAGGTCGTCTCCCTAAACCGCGTAGACAATTCGCTCCGTATATTATCAGAGTTATTGGTGCTTTCATTTCTGTTGGCTTGCCAATCTAATATATGTAATAGCAACCTCTAAGTCGGTGACGAAAGCAAGAGAACTATCTTGGAGGGACCTAAGCAGGTTCGATCCTGGCTCAGTCCTGTGGTATTTGAAGATGTTCAAATATAACAGCCTAGTGTCGGTAGATTTACAAAAGAACTCCTGCAGGATTAAAATTCCGGCACCTGCGTATCCGCCGAAATCCGTAAACCTAGTTAGTGGGATGAAAAGCCAATAACATTATTATTATTATTAATATTATTATTATTATTATTATTATTAGTAGTAGTAGTAGTAAATAACTCGGAATATGTGTTCGATATAGAAATAAAAATCTACAGGCTGTTTTCTAGTTACTTTGCCAGGTTCGGAATAGAATGAAGCCCCATCTAACAGCACAGCATCTGCACAGCCCCGATGGTCTGCAGATTACCCTATTAGTAGCCTCTTACAACTTGCAAGCCGTTGTTTTAAGTTAGATACTTTCTCCCAGCATTTGCCTAGAGGAGAAGACTACTTAAAAAATTTCCTAACCTGCCGGCTACGAACAATCCCTTAGATGCGGGTTAAAACATTCTAACCTGGCCGGGAACCGACCATCGAGCCTTCTAAATTATAATCTCATATCTGATTAATTTCATAATTCACTTCTAGTGTATGTATGTTAGAGAAGACGCTGCGTACTCTAGGCGTTGTCCCGACAGAAAATGGAAACCCTGTTTCCTGTTGTAGACCGCAGAGTGACAGACACACACACAAGACCTACCTCAATGCAGTTATTACATTTATCATTTCAAATCATGAATAAATCCTCTTTTTATTTTACATGTAAGTGTAAAGTAAGTACAAAAAGTGAACGAAGTGAATGAAAACGATTAAAACATGTTCCTAAAACTGTGAAAATGTGTGCATGTCTTCGCTACGTTAGAAGATGGTCCAACCGTGTGTTATTTATCAGTAGTAGTAGTGGTGAATATCGCTTTATGAATGTAAAAGATAGTTCATTCATAAATTCTATTTCCGTAGAGTGAAAATGTCAAACCACGGACGGAAGTACAACTATACATTCATCTTCTATTATCATTAATAAAAGAGGTGACTAAAAGGGTGCCGCCTGGGTATTCAGCGTAATGTCTATGTTCGACTTATAGCCAGCCCCTTCCTGTCGTAAGGTAAGTTAACAACAGACAAACATTTCCGGTCCCACACAGCTAAAAACAGGATTGAACCAGGTTTTTTGCAACAAGAAGGACGACGCCGTCCAGGCAATTCAGCGTAACAGAGTAAGTTTATACCATTCTGTGTGTGTAAAATATCCTCTTCGCAGCGAGAGCACGCTGTTCATAGTTATTTGTTTCTCGGATGGGGACGTAAAGCCTTATGAAAACCTCACAAATCTATTCGATAAAAAAGGGGAATGTGTTACTACGCTCTCCCTTATAACATGTCCTTTTTAACATGTAAGAATCTCAGGTAGTCTAAATTATTGCCCCCTCCTTCTATCATATATTTATAATTAAGGCAATTTTTTTCAGAACACGATGGGGAATGTATGCTGACTATTGAAATCTTTACTGTAAGATAACAACAGACTGTATATGTTCTAAACATGAAAAAATGTTGCTCTTGGTAGAGGGGCACAGCACAACGCATTTTTCCGGTTCTCTATAACAGGATTGATTAACAACATATCTTATATTGTTCAGGAGGGGAGGTGACGCGTCGGATGTATATGTAAAGCCTTAGCGACTGTGTAGTTAGGCTTCCTCCAAAAATAGTAGAGGGGAGGGCATCTGTCCGTAAACACTGTAAGGAGGAGCAGGAGGACGAGGGATTGAGCTGACCTCCATAACGTTACGCTGTTGAGAAGGGCAGCTAGCCTTAAACTAGAGCCCTTAGGCCACAGGGGGCATTTCGAGGAGGGCACCTAGCCTTAAACCTTTATTACTCTGAGTTCAGGTCCTCCTCTAAAATGACAGCTGTCATCTTGACAGTCGTCAAAAGCACGTGGCTTTGTTTACAAATAATAGCACGTGTTCGTGACGTCACGGTCACATGTTCATTACATCATGTGGTCAACGACCTTAGCCGGGGTCAATGACCTCGGATGCTGACTCAGCAGAAACAAATTCTGACGTCAGTGATTTAGGATCCCCCTTGCTCATACTACTCTTTTAGCCAATTGTTGTTATTTTCCATTTTCATTGTGAAACTGTTATTAGCCATCCTCTATAAGTGACCATAAAATTGTAATATTCGCTTCCTGATTTTATTTCTGATTTTTTGTAACTTGATAGATTTAATGTAATTTCTTTTTCATCCAAATTCCATTTTCGCATTTTGGTCCAAAGAATTTCCTGAGGAATTTTCTTTCTTGTTTTTCAATCATTTTTATTGCAGATTTGCCACCAATTATAATAGTTTCAGGTGCATGAAATGCTTCTGTTTTAACCATTACGTTATTGTGTCGAAATTTTGCTGTTTTCCTGATATAGTTCTTTTATTGTATCTGTTCCAAGTAGTTTTGTATGCTCTTTGAAGTTCTGCAATTTATCTTTGTTAGCTTGCTGATTTGACCCTGCTGCTAAAATAATTTCATCTAAATATTTGAATTTGTCTACTTGAGCGATATTTCCATATTTGGTGAAGAACTTTTGAATGTTGGGATGTGATCTAGTCCCTTCCATATATTTTGTCTTTTGATAAGAAATTTTGAGGTCTGTTTTGGCTGCTATTTCATTGGGTTTTTCTACATACTAGATTGCTTCTTTTCGGTTATTGATAAGATTATTATTATTATTATTATTATTATTATTATTATTATTATTAATATTATTTTGTTGTACTAGGTATAAGTAGTAGTTGTAATTAGAATACAACAAATACCTTAGTTTGTCGGCAAATTTTTCAGTGGTTTTGACAGATGTTTCCTTTGTCGTTCTACGTTCAGGTGCTGTGTTTTGAGAATGGTCTGATCCTTCGTTTAATTGGAAGGTATTCAATACATTTACTAAGTCTTGATGTTCTGTAGGTGATGGGAGGAATTACATTGTTTCATAAAGAGACGGGCTGAGATGTCTTGCCAAATCCACTGTTAATATGCGAGAAACAGTTTCAATTTTAAAATCAATTTAAAATGGACCAACGTAATTAGGAAAAACAAGAAGGAGAATGGTAATACCTTGTCCTAAACGTGTAATGTTCTTTCTAAGCAAATGCTGAGAAAGGCGTGACTCCCAGAGGATGAGCACAGGACTCAGAGTGTTAACCAGTGGGCTGCTAAAAGCTAATCAAGTCCACACACCAATCAAAGTAATGGTTCGCTCATCCTAGAGAGAAAGTTCTATGCACCGAAATTCTTTCATAAGATGTCAATGGAGCCAGGCAGGGAACTCAAAATTAATGTTACATATTTCATCGCCAGCAAATGGATTGGAGTATCGATTCTTGTAGCTATCGACTACAGAATATACTAAAAGGGCTCGCTTCGTATTACTGCGTTGGAGTGCTGACCGCCGAGTTGCATACGTCCGCCGAGTTCTGCACTGCGGGTCACATACCTCTGTTCTGCCAGCAACTGTTGGATGTTTACTTCGAAAACTTATGTTATTTTTACTGTTACCACCACCACTACAACAAATAATAATAATAATAATAATGATAATAATAATAATAATAATAGTAATAGAATGCCTTTAATTTTCACACAATTCATTAATGTTTCGATTATTTGGGACTCTATCTTACTTGTGATTGAGAATGCACTCGCTCTTCTAAGCCCACAAAGATAATCCGAGTTCCTACGCTTTTCCGTACGAGTACGAGCTCTATATCTGTACGTGTGTTATATAAGTACATATGTTTGCGATCAACGGATTTAAGATTGTATATTCCTATTTTTCACATTTGGAAACGTTTCACAGGTTGACTAGTAGCAGAGAACCAGCTCCATACCGACCAGATCAGGGTGTGACACTTGTAGACAGGCTAAATACCAGATATTTTGTGCTATTTTCAAACGGAAATAGTTCCAAGAGGGGGCCAAATCTAACCACACTGTTCGTATAGAATGAGGGAATATGAGGTCATACGTCCGTCCATGGGATTGCTAAGCCTTGATCAGACCCCTTCGACGGGAGTAGGCTACCTGCCGCCGTCGGGTTTCACCATACTGACCATGCATCATTCATTTAATCTCATTAACTCCTCTGACTTCAGGAAGGGCATTCGCTCATAAAAATGCATCTCCCTTTATGCATGAGCTCGAAAAGAAACGGGACAAGGGTTCGACATACATATATTATGATATATGAAGTACTGTACATTAAGAAGATGATTATGATTCTTGTTAAAAGGGCTGAACTTTGAGAACTCCCACGGCCCCGGCCAACACGCCCTCTGCCGTGTGTTATGACGCAACGAACCGCTGCCATGACAACGCAGATTTGCGTGAAATATGAATGTACACTTTACATGCAAGTCAAATAAAAAAGAACAGGGTGCTACTGCGTACGTGTTGTGTGTCGCACGCGAGCTGGTGCATTAGTGGCTTATCTTGACTTTCAGATAACAATGAAAAAATATATAAAGTAATAATGCCACGACTTCGCCTGTGATGTCATCAGGCTGTTATGTTGCTCACAGCTGCACCATCGTAGCCCTCACCTGACAAACAGACATCATCAAATGTCACAATAATCCTCTGACTGTTCTCACTTCACAAGGTTCTAAAAGTTATGATTTCTTAAATCTTCAAAATGTTAGAAGTAAAGATCAAATGAGGGGGCAGATTACTTCTCTGTGGATGTTTTCTCTGAGCACTCGGCAGGTAGCTCTGACTGGTGTAACGAACGAACTGAAAGGGCATTGAGCTTCTGTAAATTAACGAAGAAAACATCATACTAAGAAAAACTTAAAATTAAGCAATTTCCTCAGTTGTGCCAGACGCTAAAGAGTGCGAAAAGATTTGAAATTGTGAGGCATGAAAATCTCTACCAAACTGAAAAGCAAATTTCGAAAAATCACATCCGCCCTAAACACAAATCCGGAAAATCACTTTTTATTTACTAATTTCCTTTTTTATGCCGGCCCCCGTGGTGTAGGGGTAGCGTCCCTGCCTCTTACCTGGAGGCCCCGGGTTCGATTCCCGGCCAGGTCAGGGATTTTTACCTGGACCTGAGGGCTGGTTCGAGGTCCACTCAGCCTACGTGATTAGAATTGAGAAGCTATCTGACGGTGAGATAGCGGCCCCGGTCTAGAAAGCCAAGAATAACGGCCGAGAGGATTCGTCGTGCTGACCACATGACACCTCGTAATCTGCAGGCCTTCGGGCTGAGCAGCGGTCGCTTGGTAGGCCAAGGCCCTTCAAGGGCTGTAGTGCCATGGGGTTTGGTTTGGTTTTTTTCCTTTTTTATTCAAATCCCAGCCAAATTAACTTATTTACACAATTCTTTCCGTAATGTGTTCCTTGGTTCAATATCTTCAGGCGTCTTTTGACTTTTGAAAAATGTCCACACCGAATGTAGTCATAAGTGGAACATTAACGCTTGTAGTTGTGGAAAAAGGCAAACTGCTGATCTAATCGACAGGATAACGATGACTGAAAAAAGGATTGCAATTTTAGGAATAACTAAATAATATATTCACAAAAAGTCGCAGCTCATATCCCTAGAACGTGCCTGAAGGGCTACAACTGTGGAATTTTTAAAATCCCACGTTCGTAGCGGTATTTCCGTTAACTGCTCTGCTAAGTCATAGAAGCGTAGCGGTTTTAACCGATCAGCTTTTTGATGTTAATGTCCAAAATACTACACGAAATGTGGGTTATATCGTGAGTAAATATATTATTATTATTATTATTATTATTATTATTATTATTATTATTATTATTATTATTATTCCTTTAGGATCACGCGGAATCGACATTTGTTGGCTGTTTCTTTTAGCCCTGTACTCCTTCATACGTAATGAATGTTTTGTTCGCTCCAGGGCCCACACAGTACATGTTAGTCAGTTTTTAAGTCATCATACTCAAAACCTTGCGTGAATGTGATTTTTGTGATTTATCTCGGTCCAGTACATTTGGTGATCTTAATTCCTTCAAGTCTTTGCCTATTTGTACCAATTAGATGTAGTGGTTTTCTTAACTAATGTGTACATTCTGATTGTCCTTTTAGTGTTTTGCATTGGAGATTGAGCATTTCTGATGCAGGCTCTGGTTCCTGTGTCGGTTCCAGCGGAAACTTTTGAAGTGCAGTCTCCAATTTGTGGAGTTGAGATTCAATAAATTTCTTCCATTATCAGCGTTATTATTGTGTATTTATTTACGAAACATTGTGACACAATTTGAGTCGCCTTTTTGCAAAATCGGTTGTCTCCAATAATATGAAAGTGAGATATTTCTGGTTTATTGTGTTCGTCACGTCAAGTCTGCATGTCTGTGTCAGTTCAACTCCAGTCCCGCAGCATTCCTGGTTTATACAATTGACGCGTGTGAGAGTAGTGTGATTTACACGGGCGCTTTGAATTCTAATAATTGAGGAAAAATTACTATCAGCTAAACACTTCAGGTCTGGAATATGTTTCTAGCATTTCTAAAGGTTGTAGGGGCAGAACAAAAACTCAATTTTAATCTCAATGTTCTCTTCCTGGCTTGTAAGAAATGCACCTTCCAACATGAGTGTGTTGCCTGTTACAGGTCATTCACTCCGTCCGCCGGATAGAGTTCGGTATCGTTGAGAATTTTAAAGAGAAAACGGGTTTTAGTACAAACTGAAGAATATAACAATATGTTCCAGCTTTTAATTGGAAAACAGAAACACTATCTACAAGCTGCTCACATTCCAAATGTTTTATACTGGCAAAGTCGAAAGGAGGCAACTGTGTCTCGGTTCAGATTGACACTTAGCTCAATAATGACAGTCAGTGCCGGCCAAACTAAAGTTAAAGCTGAATGATGTTCAGTTTGGCCTCATTGCCGAAACGTGGATAAACTTAGTTTCTACAAGACCTCGTGAAAAAACTCGACTCAAATTATGAGGAAAAAACATGTGAATGTTTAGAAGAAAGTGAATTAAGTGTGTAAGTTTAGCTATCTCTGCCATAAGTTTTGACTCATTTTGAGTGCATAGTGAAGTCATCAAAATGTGTTAATCTTCAGCTGAGATATCGTACTTTCCAAGTCTGTCAATTTGTTGCAAACCCGACCAATCGTCCCCAAACTCAAAATGTCCGATAAGAAAGTGGTAATAAGTTTCTTCTTTTTGTAATCACTTTTTTATAAACATTCAATCTCAGAAAAATCATCACAACCCAATTTTTATATATGGTGTAAGTGCTAGCCTCTCCTAAAAATGTTGAAGTGTTGAAATGTGGAAAATACTGGCCGCTTTTTCATCATGGCGACCCGCGCATTTGTGTCTCGAACAAGAGTACATGGATGAACTATGTTCCAGGTAATTCCAGGTAAAATCTCTCCATTTCTCTTTCTCTCTCTCTTACACGGTCTCTCTCATCCAATAGCTTTGCTATCTTATAGTATTCACTTTGCGACAGAGCTCACATGGGAACAGCTGTTTAATTTCAGCTCTAAGGCTGCAGCGACACACACTCAAGAGCGGTAAGATGACGGGAGGACCTTTCAATGAAGTTGGCCACGGATTCATACAGGGATGAACTTGCTATTTGTTTTCATAAATATTTAGTTGGTAGTAGTGATTTTGTTACCTGATTTTTTGATTAGTCGCTTAACTCATGTTAAACTCTTCCCATACATTCGCAAGTTTTCTCTCAACCTAACGCTTTCATGTATTTTGCGGCGGACTCAGACTACATTTCCAGAAGGTCTTCACAATGTGAATAAACATAACTATAGTCCGTTTTGGTTGAAAGCGTCCTGCGCGAGAAATGGTTGCGCATGCAGTGGTGAGAGCTATCGTCCCCCCACTCCTACAGCTGGTCCAGTCGCCAGGCTAGCGCTGAAGTGAAAACGTCTCTCAAGCGGCGCGTGTTGTTACGTGCGAGCTAAGTTGAAATTACTGAAGTGACGAGCATGGCTTCTAGGTCCTCTTCTAAATCTGGGAGACCACTGCGAGGCTAGGCACGTGAAAGTGTTTATACCATGAGTGAACATATGAAACATATCATCCAGATCTCAATCACACTGAGTCGGTTTGGGGAGATATCAAAGGAGAGGTGCGTGATAAGAATATATCTCACCGGGCGAGTTGGCCGTGCGCGTAGAGGCGCGTGGCTGTGAGCTTGCATCCGAATCCCACTATCGGCAGCCCTGAAGATGGTTTTCCGTGGTTTCCCATTTTCACACCAGGCAAATGCTGGGGCTGTACCTTAATTAAGGCTACGGCCGCTTCCTTCCAACTCCTAGGCCTTTCCTATCCCATCGTCGCCATAAGACCTATCTGTGTCGGTGCGACGTAAAGCCCCTAGCAAAAAAAAGAATATATCTCAATTAAAAGTAATACAGCATAATTAGTTTTTTAGCATAAAAATGTGTGCCATAGCATCTCTAATGCCTTCACTGTTCATAAATGGGGCGCTCCTACTCCCAATATAAATAAAAATGCTTATTCTGTACGAAATATTTCTCTGTCTTATAGATCACTCGTGACTTGACAGCAGACACACTCGACAAAAAGGAAGCTCTTTGCGGATATTGCTTGCACAGTATTCGCAAGACAAACGGAAAAAATGTTGCGACCACGTAAAAGACACTGAGCAGGAATACTGGGAGCGTGACAACACCATGCATAAGGAATTAGAATTAGACCAGTCCGACATCAACCTCGGTGAAACTTCAGATGACACTGATTCAGACGAGAGTGAAGGTTATTCTGAATAATTTGTAAATACGATCCCTGAACTCCGAATATTAAACAAACGTGACCATAGAACACGTAAGAAGTCCGATAATATTTTTGCTCTGATTTTATGAGACAGATTTATATTGTCTATTGTTCCGGAGCATTTTGTTGCTGTTTTCGTTGTTGTTTTTGTTGCTGCTGTTGCTGTAGGAGACCTGTTCTCTCAGTCATAACAATAGCAGGTTATTCAAGAGTATTATATATTATTATATTTCTTCTGATGGACAAGAAAAGTAGACATTGTTAATGTTATTATGAAAGTAGCTGAAGTATTTCTACTAATGCTTCTCCTCTGCATTTGCCCGACAAATTTGCATTAATTAATCTCTTTTATACGTATTTCACTAGAAATCACGTTAAGTAGATGATATCTCCAGGCTGTCAGTGGAAACAACTTCCTCCTATTCGTTAGGCAATTGATGAACTGATAGCGCGTACCGATGCGCCTTTCCTTGGTATACAGTACAGTACAGTTTCAAACGAACTTCCTTTATTCGCAGTATTACCAGTTGCAAGTTACTGTCTTATGTTCAATTGATTTTCTACCAAATGGTTCAAACCTTTCAATTTTATATAACAGATTTCATATTCGTAAGAATGTATAAGAATAAATTAAAGGCTACAGAGTGCCAAAATATTGACCTCCACTTTTGCTATACACTGAGATTTATTTCACGTTGTGTCGAAAGCAACATCCGATATGAATTCTTTTAGGCATGACCCTCTGATTTCTTGACGTCACCAACATTTACGACGAAAGTTACGAAGTATTTCCGTACTGGAATAGAACTGAAATTTTAGAATGTTATGCTCAAAGGCCTGTGTAGTTAATTGACAAGGTTTTTTTTTTTGCTAGGGGCTTTACGTCGCACCGACACAGATAGGTCTTATGGCGACGATGGGATGGGAAAGGCCTAGGAGTTGGAAGGAAGCGGCCGTGGCCTTAATTAAGGTACAGCCCCAGCATTTGCCTGGTGTGAAAATGGGAAACCACGGAAAACCATCTTCAGGGCTGCCGATAGTGGGATTCGAACCTACTATCTCCCGGATGCGAGCACACAGCCGCGCGCCTCAACGCGCACGGCCAACTCGCCCGGTGACAAGGTTTTAAGGCAGACAATCGAAATATAAGACTCGATTTGTACAATGTACGGTACTATTTTATTTTCACTAGTTTATCATATTAAGTAATTCCTACACCTTTGAGTTAGTGTGATGTATGTACACCGATGAGCCATTGCATAATGACCACCCCGACCCGGGAACGTATCGCGCCTAAGCTTTCCACACTATTTCAGTCAGTTCCCAGGGCTACGTCCGCTGCCTGAACTCGACTGTGTCAGCTGGAGGAAAGGTTCAAGTTCTTCCCCCACCACCAGCGCGAACGCTCCCATAGTTCCTCGCACACGAGGCTAGGCCACACCTCCGGTCGTCCAGAAAGACGCTTACTACGAAGATGGACTATACAAAGTTATACGCCCTATAATAACAACCAAATGCATACTTCGAATGCAATTTTGGCTTCATATTTACAATAATTTTAAACATTCTATTTATTTCTTCCTCCGGATAGAGTTTTCGGTAAGACTGTTTTACTCCAAATGTTAAAACACATTTTAACTTGCGTTGTGAACTGTACCTTGATAATATGCTATCTGATTTCACATTCAGCATTTCTACTCTGATGGGTTCGAGTTTTTAACTATTTCAAGTATTTGCCTGCGGTTTGATGCTGGCACGTTACTACCTCCACTCCGAGATCAAACGATTATGTCGCGATGGTATTGGGAGCAATTACGATGAACACTTGTAAAACTTTTGGCTGGGACTGTATATTGTTTGCTGCTCTATTGCGGTAAATACTCGATTTTCAACACAACTATGCATTATTACAATATATGATACAGAGCCGTCCGCCAATCAGATTATCCCACGCGTAAAATGAGCTTTACTCTCGGCGGCGATGAGATCAGCTCGGAAAATAAAATATGGAACATAACAACACTACATCACCGTGGAGGAGCCTTGCGGGTGTTATACGGGACTCGTTGCGAGGAAACTCCGCACAACTCCAAGTCGTAAGTGTTTAACATTATATTACATCTAAAATCACTACGCTGTCGCTACTGAGAATGCGGTCTTCACTAAGGTCATCTATTTCAGTTCAGTGGATGATCGTAAAAGTGAACGCCCTTGTCATATTCTTAGTTCTGATACACTTTACGACGGCTGCATGCGATGGCCGCCGCACCTCGGACATTTGAAAGTTAAATTGAAAACAAGAAGGCAGACGACCATTGGGCACGTAGTGTGATTCTAGTTTAGAATAATAATCTCCACCCGAGTATGAGGTTGTATTTAGGAACAGAATGCATCTCCCTCGCATATTACAGGTGATGACAAGGATCTGGTCCCTTAACTGCTGTGAGGACTCACACTCTCCTGCACAAGTCGTTGAAGATAGACGTAAGGGACATCCGTCTGCGTCTGGTCCGTGTCTGAATCTTCAGCGTACTGGCCTTCGATTCAGAGAGCCCCGGTTTGAATCTCCACTGGATTGAGGATTTTAAAGCGATACAGTTAATTCGTTTGTTTCGGGGATTAAGTGTGTATACATCTTCATCGAGACACAAGACACAGTAAAACTACGCCCAACTCATACAAAGAGCCGTCCGCAGGTAACTGGGAAGACGAATAAAGGAAATATTTCCGACTTCTACTGACTGACTTTTTTTTTCATCGAAGGCCATGATGTGTGTTCGTGGATGGAACGAATGCTGTGGTTTTTATATTAAGTTCTATATCGAGACAAAGTAAAGGAAAGCAGTACAGTCAGTGGCTCACTCGTATCACGTGATCTTCCTTACACCACCTGGTGTCATCGACAGTGATTTAATCCAGCCGCGCTCCTTGCATCAACATCTCTCCAACTCGAACAGGTGGTACTGCCAATGTCTCTAATGAGTGGAGATGGGGCCCCTTAATGATCAACATAACGCCTCCAGGTAATAGTAATAATACTCTAAGTTTAAAATAGTCACATAATAATCCTCCAAAAATGTCTATTCTATGTTCTGTAAATCATGAACTAACATAGTTTACAGCGGATGTCTCGTTTGTCACTGAACTCATCTCGAAATCTCTCCGTGCATACAAACATAGATTCAAAAGATTCACAGAATAACATATTTTGAATGCAGTTTTGAGCGTTATAATGATATTGTTATTTATCGTATGTCTATCGCTGAAGAGATGAGCCTTTCGGTGTAAGATAATGAGAATGAGGGAGCCAGTCCGGGAAACACTGTGTTGGCATGTAGCCTACTCCACTCAAAGTGGTCTGCTTAATTCTTAACCTTCCCATACCATACGAGTGGTCCAGTAGCTCTCCCACTCGGGACTGCTCCACTGCCCACGGAAGAGCATTATCATCCAACTTGGAACTTCTCCTACGTGTCGCGAGCCTGGCCACCAGCATTACAACCCTGCACAAACGGTACGACGCTAAGCAGGGGTGGCCATGACAGAGAAACAAATTTTCGCAAACAGAAATGTGAAACCGCTTTTTTAAAAATACAATCACGACTCAACCTTTGTGTTTCCCTTGTAGACGCTGCACACGAAGTTCTGTAATTGTGCTCTACGAGAGACCAAACATCACACTGAAATCTCAGCGTCATCTGAATTGCACTGCGTTGAAGGAGAAGGGTTTCGAGAATGAGTATTCTTGTAAACACACTGCTTCCCTTAAGAGCATTTCCAAGTTCAAAGATTGCAATATATGACTGGCGTATACGACTTTGCTTCTCTGGAACAAGAAATCTTGGGGAACACTCATATTGAGGATGAGACATTTAGGGATAGTTTTGTATACCAAGGCGTTCTACTACACAATCCTTATCCTATACGTTTTTCAACTGTCAGTATCAAATTTCTGAGCTGTTTCAGGAAATAGTACGTTCATTATTTGGGGATTACGAGTGAACAGCATGGAGTTCTTCAGGGCTATAAATTAGGCCCAGTTTTATTTGCAATGTTCATTGGTGATTACGTTCGAAACTCTAGCTCTTTACCGTGTGCTGAAGTCGGTTTGCTGTAGTGCGAAATTTTTAAAGTTTGTGGAAGGAGTCTCTCGAACTTATCATTGTGGATTATTAAAATCCGGAGCAATGTAGCCAAACTAACTCTCAACAGCTGGAAGAGCTCTGTTTCCGGGATTCATTTGACACGGACAGTGTTTGACAAGGGGCTGTCATTCACTTTGCGTGTTGGTAAGCTCTCAGCTGATGCTTATCGCACCCTCGCTTTGCTAATGAGAACAGAGCGAGAAAGCTATTACCCTGCCCTGTGTGCGGCCCAGCTCTCCCATTATACGTCATGGTTACCCCTGAATGAAACTTACAAAATAAAACTATGCTGTTTTATACACTGTACCACACAGTAATTCCTTCCCAGCAGAAGCAAACAAAATGAGATAAAATGTGTGCTGCGTCCGATATTAAATCACTTGAATAATAATAATAATAATAATAATAATAATAATAATAATAATAATAATAATAATAATAATAATAATAATAATAATAATAATAACTAGTTGACCTGTGATTGTCGGCATAATTCGTTATAAAAAGGTCAGATAACATGTTGTTATGTGTCGAGTGAATTTATGTAGATTTCTTTATTGTGACATTCATTGCGAACTTCCTGGTAGTTGTTCTGTGTTTAATTTGTTTCAGCTTTAGATTATATCCTTTCCCGTGGATCTTCGTCCTTCTTGCAGTCTGCATTCGGAAGTAGTTGATCCTTTCAAATAAATAATAAAAGTAAGTATTTACGTGTCGCGGTTTAGATACCAACTGTCACCAATCAGCCTAGCGAAGCTGAAAACTGCAGATTCAACGCTAATCTCGGTCATTTTGGACATTTTCTCTTTCACTCCTTTTCACCCCAATGCCGATGGAGAGTCACTATTCACCTCAACTATCCCGAAAAGGATGTATTCAGCACTGATATAGATCCCACTCCATCGCTAGAGGTGTGTTTTCCTTCCAGATATGTGTTGCTTGTCATTCAGCCCCTTAGCCGTCTGCAACCCGCTAAGTATAGAATGTATTGCGGGCTAGGGTAAGACTTCGCCTGCAATTGTTAGAATGGTAAAATGAAATGGCGTATGGCTTTTAGTGCCGGTAGAGTCGGACTCGCCAGGTGCAGGTCTAACCGACCTGCGCGTCGTGATGAGGATGAAGACGACACAAACACCCAGTCCCCGTGCCAGCGAAATTAACCAATGATCGTTAAAATTATTTACCCTGCCCGGAATCGAACCCGCGATCCCTGTGACTAAAGGCCATCACGCTAACCATTTAGCGATGGAGCCGGGTTGGAGTGCTCATTTAGTGATTCGTTTTTAGGATTACTCGTGAGATTTATGCTGGGCAAAGCGGAGGCAGGACAGGTACTCCGGTTTCGTCTGTCATCTTTGGTTCCAGCAACACTCTCCATTAGCTGTCAGTCATTAATCATTGCCTCAGAGGAGTGCGACAGACTTCGGCAGGCGGCACATTTCCCATCCTGACCGCTAGACGGGGACTTCATTCAGTCCATTCCTGACCCGGTCGAATGACTGGAGCCAGGCTGTCCATGTTCAGTTTCACAGTTGACTTAACTTAGGATCTATGGATGATTCACCGGAGAACATAAAGCAAATCGGTCGAGTAGAACAGTGTGTTTAATAATAATCTCAGCTTTTACGCCATCTGTGCCCCGTGGGCTTCACTCCACCAATTGTGATCTTTTACTTCCCAACCACTTCCGGTGGATTTGACACGGAGTTCTCGAGATGAACTCTACCTCCGATGCACAGAGGGTGATCGAGACATCAGCCTTACCGTCTTGTCTCCATGGCAACAAGCTCTCTCCAGGCCGGAAGTGCATCTTACTTGTAAACTCGGTAAATCTGTAACGTCAGGACGCAGTAAATTAGAAAGCAGTCGTGGGTTTATCGATTATCGAACGCAGCTCGATACAGTGGAGGAGCATTTTTCATGTCAATTAGTGTTCCCTCTAACAAGATGAGAAGAGAGCATTATCTCGTTCATTGAAGCTTACAGCGATATGGCCCATTCTATACGTTCAGTCGTATCCAAAGGTTTGTTATATGAACTGTTTTCCAGGTTTGAACGTAGACCATTCACGGCACCAGTTCTCACCGTGGAATAATGTAGGACTATTATCACTGCATTACGACTATTTAGGTAGTGATGATTATTGTTTTAAGTGGAATCTCTCGTGACTTCATGCTAAGCAAATCAAAGATCCCATATACTTCAAAAGGAGAAAAAGCGTGTCCTGCGTTCTACATTGAATCACTTGATTTCTTTAGCAAATTATTTGGTGAATGACTTATGTTTTACAGACATCGCACTAACAGGAGTTATGCCAAGAAGTAGCTGTGCAGCAAGGCGTTCTTGCTCGGAGACATCGATGCGACAATATTTAAAACAGATCATGACTTAAGCCCGCATGGGCGTCAATGATGATAAAGACGTCAAGTCTTTATGTTTCGAGTCATTGATTCGTGTCTTATTTGTGTAAAAGTTTATATAACGTTGGCTGGCACGCTAAGAGACGTGTGGCGTGCCAAATGCCCGAGTAGTTTATTTGTACTGACGGCATATGGCGCTGTTGAGAGTGGGGACGTTAGGACGTCAGTATACCCCTTGCGAGTAGGCTATGCCTCACTTCATACACTCGGATGAACAGGTCGTCACGTCTCTCTGGAGTGCACACGACATCATCATCATACCATTGATGATCGGCTCACTACGAATATCCGTTTGTCAATCGTGGAAATCAACGTTTGCATTTCTTTATAGAGGGCTGTTGCAGAATTCTCCAGAACTTTTAAATGTGTGGTAGGAGAGTGAGGTTAAGGAGCGGGCATTCTGTTGTCCCCAACTCCAACTTGGTGGTTAATTTACCACGGCGAACGTGTTCTGTGGTCATTCTCACCACCTGGGAGCACCAGTACATGACCGAGGTTCTCCAGGGAGCCTCTGACAGCCTCCAATTGCTAATTAGAGAACCTTCATAATATGAAGAGTATATTATACTCTTACAGCAGGTGGAACACAAGATGGTGCGTTGGAACTCCTCCAATGCTTTGTACCTACATCTAAAACTTCTGCCTGCCTGGCGAGTTCTAAACAACACTTACTGCAATGAAAGAGACGGTGAATGGTAGCTTAAATATCGTTGTGTCCTACGTAACCGGCAGGACACTTGTCTCAAACTGTTCATAAAGAACAATCTCATAAGTAGCTCAGGGGGTAGAGCGCTGGCCTTCTGAGCTCAAATTACCGGGTTAGATCCCATCTCAGTGCAGTGTTTAAATACGTCAGCCACCTTCATGTCCGTAGATTTTGTGGCATGTTAGAGATCTCCTGTGGGGCAAAATTCTGTCACTTCGGCGTCTCCGAAAATCGTAAAACGTACGTAAGTGGGACGTGAAACCAATGCCGTTAAATATTATTATAACCCAATCTAGCAAGTGGAGGGGAGAGTGGCCCACTCAGCGCAAATACCAAGGATAGCACACGATAGAGAAGGTGGAGACGAAGAGAATAAGTCGCGCAGAGAGCGACCACAATGAGTCCAGTACGGCCTATGATCGTCCACCACACCCGTGCTGGACCAAGCTACTGAAGGCGATACGTTACACAGATCGTACGATTTCTAGAGACATTGCAAGGTCGCGAGTCTAGATCCCATGTCCAGAGACATATTATCTGAGTCAGACTCCCGCGTTTTGTTTATTTGTCACCACCATCTCTTCAGTTACAGAGGAAATAATGAAAGGGTGAAAGAGAATGTGCTACCATGATCCTCCACGTTAGCAGAGAATATAATTTCAGCGAAATAAATAGAAACCATTTTTTTTATTTATAGGATATGTTACTGTTTATGTTTTATGTACGGTAATATATTGGGCAAAAGTTACTCCTATCGCAATGGCAAGCGACCTGCTGTGACAAACACAACACAGTCAGGGTATTAGAGTGAACCGCACGATCTGGTTATGTAACTCACCGTGTGGAACAGACATAGACATCGATGGCGTGACTGTTCTAATGGTCACCTATGTGACACTCGTCAAGCCGGTGCCGTAAAGCAAAACGGAAAACATTGATTATCCTCTTTCTGGGCAAAGGAGGACTTCCCTTTCTCCTTGTAAAGCAATATTTTGTATACGAGAATTGTTGTCACAAATTGTAGATGTGAGTACCGGACAATTTACGTAAGAAAATTCTTAACGAATATAGTTGCGAATACGAACCTTTTTGAGACATAAATTAATCACCTTTGGAACGGTTACAAGTTCCTTAATGCCTTCATGCAAATATTCTTACCAACAAGGTCCAATGAGAGGTTTATCGTCCGTGTTAACCAACATCTAGGCCACCCAGGTCTCCAGAATTGATCCCTTTGGAGATTTAGAAATCTTTTGTGCATTACCAGTCCTATTAATAATCTCAACGATGTCCGGGAACGCCTTGGACATCTCAGGGATATTTCAGTGATGTGCTGACCCGTTCTTTACAAGCGCGGTTGCTTTTCCGACCTACACTTTAGCTTTGTCCTATATTTACCCCTGGCAGATAAATCTATAAGTTTGAAGCACCTCGTACAGGTATTCACACAAAAGATATGGAGCAAGAGTGCAAGAATAATTTCTTCGATGAGCCTAGAAACCTGCTATGTGATATATTTCAGCCTAGAACCTTGGGCGGTAAGGTTCAGTGTTGTGGGAGTAGCGTTAGGCACTGTGCTGCGGGTCATTATCACATCTCCAGGCGCAATGAAGTTAAGTTCGTCCAAAGTAAGTGACAGGCAAGGTAGGAAATACAAATTCCCATTTCTGCAGAAGATAGGGGAAGAGAATCTATGTCTACGAATTTCGCTAGCTGAGGAGCGGAAAACGTCCACCATCCCGATAATATCATTCAGAACTTGTGAGGGACAAAAACGTGTCGGCTGGGCACATCTGAAGCGATAAGTTGCGACTTGAGACTCCGGTGGTGAGAGCGAGCTAAGTAAGACGTAATGTGGTCAATGGCGCTGAAAATTAAAATGGGGCTGACAGCTCGTTACGTCCTCGTGTGCTCGCTCTTCCTTGTAAATGACTCCTCCTAAACGTCGTCAGTGATAGGCTCCGGTTCAATTCCAGCTGAGGTCGGTTGCTTCGAATACATGCAGAAAATTATGTGGAGACAAACAAGACGTGTGTTAATTCGTTACGCGCTGTTCTTCTTCTTCTCTCCCCATCCTCTTTCACGTGGTTCAGTCCATTCTATATGTGACTGGGTCAGATTTATGGATAATTTTTGTTCGTGAATCAAGGTTCTGAATTTTATTCTATCTTTAATACCCTCTTCATTAGTGACAATTTCGTTTAGGTCTTCACTGATCTTTTATCCAGTTATTCTGGTTTTTCATTCTTTCTTTGTGAGCCTGTTATTATCCAGTCGATACAAGTGACCATAAAATTCTAATCGCCGTTTCCTGATTGTATTTGTCATATTTTTTCGAGATTTTCCACCAATTATAAGAGTTTCAGGTGCATCAAGAGCTTCTGTTTCATCTACTGTTTTATAAGGTCGTAATTTAGTCTTTTTGATACAGTTCTTTCAGTGTATCTGTTCAAAGTAATTTTGTATGGTCTTTGGAGTTTTGCAGTTATTTCCTTGTTAGTTTGCTTATTTAACCCTGCTGGTTCAATAATTTCACCTACATACTTAAATTTGTCTACTTAAGCGATGAGACCTGATCTACTCCCTTCCGTACTTATTATTATTATTATTATTATTATTCTTATTATTATTATTATTATTATTATTATTATTATTAATATCTAGGTTGCAATTTCGTTGTTTTGAAATACCAGTGCGCATTTATCCCAAGACTAAGGAAGGAAAGATTCACAACTACACGACTGTCTGCAGATTTTCTACAATGTAACATTATTTATTTCAAAGTAAGTAGTTGCTTTACATGAGATTAACACTTGCTATCATTCTCCTGTTTAAATAATTACCTGGTAGCGATGAGTGATGAGGACAATAGCTGGTATAAATATACCAAGTCGTTTCGTGCAAGTGATAACTGTTGAACTTGTTCAAGTGGTAGCACAAAGATGACTCCTTACACTTACATGTCGCTGCTAACAAATGTCGTGAAACTACTTGGAATACTCAAAATCTCAACCAGAAAACTTAAATTAATACCTCTGTAGAACTTCTTACTGATAATGATACGGGGACGTCTGGCGAGTAGAGTACGTGGGTGAGATCACCATGAAAAATGGACGTCACTATCAAACGGTTCTGAACCCACTAGTTGTGTTTGCATCCGAAACCTTATCCCTAATTTCCAATAAAGAACTCCTCGAAGAACTGTAGAAAAAGGTGCGCAAAATAAATAGGGGAATCATGGGATCCAACTACAAGAATGGCTTCCACCAGAAAGAGGTGCAATAAGGAAGTCTCTAACAAAACAGAGAACATTACAGACGCGTTCCGCAAAAGACGGCCACCGTCACCTCGAACGAATGGTCGGGAACACGTTCACCAAACCACCATGCCTTGCTGAAGACCTTCAAGTACTACAGATCGAACCCGAAGACGCCTTTGACAAAGCCCTCTTCCGAAAAACAACAGTGACGAACGGCCTAAATCGACACGAACAACTGACACGGTGTCCCTTCGACAGAGGAACGCAATAATAATAATAATAATAATAATAATAATAATAATAATAATAATAATAATAGTTTAACTTTAGTTTTTCAGGGATGGCTCGGTGTCAGAGTTTGTTGTACTGTTATCCATTAACATGTCGAAAGCCGAGTATTCAGACTTTCAAAAAATAAGTTTCCTAAAAGGAAACCATAATTTAATTTCATCGTTTGCAAGTGTTAAAAACATTTAAGCTCTTTAAGTTTTTAGGTTTTGTCAATCGTGAAATTATCAGCGTTTCGCCCCAGTGTATCAGTGGGCTCATCAGTTGCAAGACGCGCCGTAGAGACACCTCATATGTAGTGACGGCGCACCAGGGGAAGCATGTGCGTACGTCAAATAGTTTGATAACCAGCAGAGTGTACACCTTGCTGACGCACACTCTGGTGTATTGTTTGGAGCAGCAAAACCACCACACACTGAGAGTTTTATCTCGTCAAAGCACTAACCATTTGGCCAATATTTTGGATTTCTCTGGATAAAAAATGTGGAAGTTTAGTAAATGTATTTTTCAATAATACTTATTGAGAAATGGGAACTGGCTTCTATCTGAGAAGCAAACAATCTAGCCACAGTTTAAACAATTACGTTATTTTCAAGAATAAGTTTTCAAACATTGTATTTTAGGGCAATATTTTGAAACAAAAGATGGCTATTCATGTGACATTTCCCTTTCAGAAATATAATGCAAAATATCATGCATTTTCGTGCAGAGGTTTGGACGCGATGTGACGTCACTTCGCTTGAGAAAATGTGAAGACATTGACTTGCGGCATAGAGCAGTTTGTTCTCCCTGACAACAAAACTAAGGCCACAAGAATCCAGGAGGCTGGTTTAATTAGAGGAACTGTGGTGCCACCGCCTTCTTAATTAAGCAGAGTGGTGCAGCGTCTCTCCACTCCTTGAACAAACAAGTGAAGCACTCATCACTGGCTAAGAATTCTTAACTCTCATGATCCACTTCACGTCTTGAAATAATTTGTGGTTTTCTGAAGAAGCGTCCACTACACGTTCGTGCATTCTTCGTTCGGATAGGTGCAGAAGTATTTTATAAATTGTGCTGTTCGTGAAAAGTATTTTTATATTAGAATTTAGAAACGTGCAAAATTCACTTTTCAGCTGTACGATGTAACCTGCACATCCAGGTAATGAAGGTCGTATGTGAATTTCACAACAAAGATCTCATGGCATTTATTTCCTCCGAAAAAAGCGGTGTAGGGGGCAACGCGTCCGCCTGTTACCGGCAGCCCCGGGTTCGATTCCCGGCCCGGCCAGGGGTTTTTGATTGTAAATGATTGACATCCCTGGCCTGCGGACTGGGTGTTTGCGTCGTCCTTAATTTTCCTTTCCTCACATTCAACACTTTACACTTGCGCCATTTCCAAATACACGCAGGTTCACAACATATGGGGCAAAGTAGGGGCAAAAGATCTTCTTAGGTCGATGCTTCGAATAAATAGCATCTAAAGAAAAAGCTATAGTTATACATCTTATTTAAATATCGCGCTTTCGAAATATTATCTCTAAATTAAGTTTCAATACTTTGAAAATGTTCTAATAACAAATATTTTTTTTACCAGATAGTATGTGACTTTTTGGTTTTTTAATTTGCTTTACATTGCACCGACACAGGGAGGTCTTATGGCGCCCATGGGATAGGGAAAGCCTAAGAGGGGAAGGAAGTGACCGTCGCCTTCATTACAGTATATTTTTTCTAGTGTGAAAATGGAAAACTGCGGCAAGACATCTTCAGAGTTTCCAGCTGTGCGGTTCGAACGCTCTATATCCCGAATGCAAGATCACAGCTACGTGGGCGAAACCACAATCTTTTTACCCGCTCTCCATTCTAGATATTTGTGTGTGTTTGTGCGTGTTTGTATATGTGTTTGTGTGCGTGTGTTTGTATGTGTGTATGTTGTATGTATGTTGTGCGTATGTTGTGTGTATGTTGTGTGTGTTTGTGTGTATGTGTTTGTGCGTGTTTGTGTGTGTCTGTTTGTGTATGTGTTTATTTGTGTGCGTGTCTTTGTGTGTGTGTTTGTATCTATGCGTGTGTGTGTACTGTACATACACACTGGCTTTTGCAGAATGTGTACGCAAATTACATATGCCTCGTGAAGAAATTAATTTTGCTTCAGTTGACTTTTACATTAGTTTGATTATTACATTTGATTCACTTCCAAGAAGAATACAAGGTCAAGTCTCAAGCCATTTGCACGCAATGTTCTTAATTGCAGACATGTAATGACTAGAGAACTACGCACGGAGATCACAGGTCACGTATTATGTGATTATCATGCCACTCCTTACTTTATGAATGGTACGCCTCATATTATCGGTCACAGTGTTCCTTGCGCTCTTACTACAGCCGGATACAAACTGCCTATGACTAGGTATTAATGTGAACATAACTGAAGGACGAAGTCGTTTTGAATAAAGGGCACTTGAAAATGGAGTCGTTTCTTCAGTCAGCGGAGAGTGTTCGAACAGCAGGTAAATGTCCCGGCTGTCCTCCTCCTGTCTGTGTCGGTGCAACATGAAGAACCTCGAAACTGAGTCAGTTCTTCAGGGGAAAGGAAAACACCCAAGTACCTCCCTTGTTTGCACGTGAAGATCAGTTCCAAATTAACTATTATAGGATGTGTGTCTATACACAACATTTTGATAAAATGTCCTGCCTACATGCTAGCAGTTTTCATACCAGTTAGTATGTTGTTTGTTTGTTTTTCTGTTCCCAAGTCAATATCAATGAAGTTGGGAACTGTTTCGAGCAAAACTAACAAACGAGCGTCACATCAGTCGACTAGACCAAATACATCTCAAGCGCTGTAACGTAACTTGCATTGATATACAAAAGGTGTGCGTCCTACGCTTAGTCGTTTACGGTAACTGTGCTCATTGGAACAACCAGTCATCATGGTCCGCAAGCACTGTCTTACCATTGATGCTTTCACGGCCCGTACTTGTAGACACACACACCAGCGCAAAGTACTGCAGGAACCTCTGATTGTACTCATACGATTGTTACCGTTAGTGCAACAGATACGCGCATGACCTGATAAGAGAGTGCCTAAGACACATGCGCATTATCGAAGCGGAAGTGTTTCAGTTTCATGGACATGTACATACATACGTCCATCTATGTTCCGTAATTGGACTTATTTCTTCGTCATTACATCATCCTCGACAGGTGAAATTCCAAGTGAAACATGACAATGGACAGTTGACATTGATGTGGTGATGGTGCACCTCAGGGACATGCCACTTGGACATTGGCGGTGCTTGTCGCCCGCATTTGCTTCCTCCTTTTGCTGTGGGATTATCAAGTTCTTCTGCTCGCCCTCTTGCATTTTTCTCAGGTTTTCAGAGTCTGCCTTCATGGTCAAAGCTTGTATTTAAGATCCACAGAGACTTTCTGATTTAACTCACTTTTGCTGTAGATATTTCGATTATTTTTTGTTCTTTATCATTATTATTGTTATTATTATGGCTAGTATTATTAACAAGATGCGTGAGTCCTCACACAGCTGAGTGTTGTTGCCGCAGTCCCTTGTTAACTCAAGAACCGCCGCTCTAATTAAACCGCTCCTCGAGGTCCACGAGCCTAGCGAGCTTCATTACTCTGCTGCACACCCAAAACTCTGTATAAGATAGCCACAAAGTTTGAGAAGATGTGTGTTAAGGAGGCCTAGGCTATCTCACTGTGGCAGCACAGTTCAAACAGCGCATTGAAATCACCGTCCAAACTCAAATATCATCGTGAATAGCAAGAACAGTTCTTTTGCGATCCCAGAAGGTTTTGATCTCCATGCACGTGAAAGCTGCAGCTCATGTTTCAAACATCTGTCACTATAAAGTTGACTTATTTAGACATTTATCAGTTGCGACACTGATTAACTTAATATTAGTTACAACTAGCGTTAATTTTACGTCAAGAGGATTATTAGCTTCTTTTTCAAGCGCCATCTCCTCTCAGAAGGTCGGCTACCATCATAGAGATTACATGATGCAGCGCGAAACACCGCAATAATGGAACAGTTGCAGCAAGTTTTCTTCCTGGTCTTCTTTTGTCTGCTCCTCGTATCACAGCAGTGTTCTGGTTCGGACTGTATTTAATATTTCCCATTCACCTCTCACTTGTGACGTTACCCGTCCAACTCACCTTCCCCACGTCCATAACTCAAGTGCCTTTAATCTGTCAACTTCCCTTTTCTTTATGGTCCAGGTCTCAACTCCGTAGAACAAGGTGGACAAGTCTAATTTTTGATGTAAACTGAGGTCTCTGCACTCTCCTCATGTTAATGAATGCATTTCTGGCTTGGCCGATCCTGAAATTTATCTCCTCACTCCAGTCAATTAGTACAGGATATGTAGGAAAGAAATACAAAGTTGGTAACCCTCCTCCCAGAGACACGATACAACAAGTTGTCGTATTATGACGAGCAAGCAATCAAATGAGCCGCGCGATCCATTCCTCATGACGTCACAACAACAATAGCATTAATCCGAAAAGACGATTTGCGCGCTTAATATGGGAGCGCTTATCTGCCGTATAGAACACACCAACAAGTGGCTGACATGTACTGCTTTCAGCAGCTGCCTCCGTGTATCAGTGACCGTGGGGTCGAACCCAGCTGAAGGTGTGTGGCGGATCTATTCCAAGCCTTTCCCTGCATAATTTTCCGAAAACCGCACAAGTAGTTAATCCGAAAACGAACGAAACTATCATCGAAAATCTTGGCAGTGCACGTCTCACTCAGCTTTAGGAACTGTCGAGTAGACAGCAGCACAGTAGGTGACAGCTGAAACTCTTTTTTTTTGTTTAGAATTTGTTTTACGTTGCACCGACACAGATAGGTCTTATGGCGACGATGGGACAGGAAAGGGCTAAGAGTGAGAAGGACGCGGCCGTGGATTTGATTAAGGTACAGCCCCAGCATTTGCCTGGAGTGAAAATGGTAAACCATGATAACCATCTTCTGGGCTGCCGACAGTGGGGTTCGAACGCACTATCTCCCGGATGCAAGCTCACAGCTGTGCGCCCGGTACCTGGAACTTCACTCCGCAGTAATATGGAGTGAAACTAGCCAACTATCTCTCCTTAACACTAATCAGTGGGGAATGTAACGGGCTTACGTATGGAGTAAAGAAAGACAAGGGCCACCAAGGATGTGTCTAGGCCTCGGAAACTTCATACCGTCGGAACTGCAGGAGAACCAAAGTTGGCCAAGCGAGCTCTTGGATCCAATTCCAAACATCTGCACACTGAGGGCGTATACCGCTGTTGTCGTCCGTCGGATGGAGACGGTAAGTCATGAGCAGACCCCTTAGTGTTATTCGACACTAGTAGACTATGTTCCTGTCCCTTTCATCTAGACACTATGACACTCCCGACACTAAAAGCCATACGATAAAAGAATAAACGGCTCTGGTCGAGCTCAAACAGTAGAGTTCGCCTATCACAGCCCCCGGTAGAGGGACCCGCACCACAGGTACGTATTGCAACATGCAGTAGGCAGTTTCACATTTCTCCTGTCACAGCCCCCGGTAGAGGGACCCGCACCACAGGTACGTAATACAGCGTGCAGTTCCCCGTTACGTCGTTACGTCGCCATTATCCTTTGTGACGTCACATAGTGCGGGACATAAAGCTGTGACACAGATTACGTCCTTCAATATTAGACGAATTGTTTAACATCACAGAGGCTTACATCACCAAGCAGTGCTGCGCAGGGGCAGTTCTGAGAATGGCTTCACTAAGGCAAATGCCGGCACAGATCCATTTTAAATGCCATCGCCGATCCTTCTCCTCACCTCATATCTCCGTCACAGGTCTCCTTGGCCGAAGAGACGGCGTTACCATCTAAGAGGCGCGCCTCACCTCTTGAGGAATCGAAATTAAGACATGTTTAGTCACATTAGTGCTTACATTAAAATACTAAATGTGGTAGAAGGTACCTTCATTGGACAGGCCACGGGTGTGACTTCAGCACGCAGCAAATCTGTTAAGTCAGAGGCCATGAGTGAGACTACATCAGTTAACTTAATTCAGAAGGCAAAGTATATTTTAACACCACTTGGGCTTAAAATCGTGAGAAATTCACATTTTTGTTTTTCACTTCTTTGAATGGTACCCTGAATCCAAAAACATACACATGAGTGAGTATGTTCCGGAAAACACTTGATGTTTAAACCACTCTGCTGTCAGTAGATCTCTCGAAATACAAACTCAGCACAAGTCAAAAAACATAGTGTATTTTAACGAGAATTTCTGAGCGTAAAATATTTCCCCATTGGGAGTCAATACAGAGGACATATGCATGTGATTCGAGTTGACACCCACTGGGTGGCTTGCGCTGGTGGCTTGTAAAGTGAAACGGAGCATTATAGGAGAAGCATGAAACTGAACACGAATAACCGGAAATTTTTGGAAAACCAAATCAGAAATCGTTACCCAAATATTTCCAGAACCATACGTTGTTACCAAAGTGACAATTTTACGCCAAAGGTGGCTGTGAAGGCCAGGTGGAATGGAGTTCGATAGGTTCTAAGGAAATAATTTGGAAGGAAATCCATCAGCTAGGACTCCTCATTACATGGTGCACTTGTTGTCAGTGGAGTGTACTTATTTATCCATGCAACGCCATTAAATCACAAAACTTGTTCGAGCACTAATTAGAGTTCAGTTGAAATGAAGGTACACTACTATTGTGATTTATCTGAGTCCCCCATAATGAGTGTCACGCAGTTCAATAGCCTCTGTAACAATGCGGCACATATCGCCTGATTGACGCTCGTGTCCGGGAAACAAACCCAGCCCAATTTCAGTCATGACAACACACCAGCACTGTTTTAATACAACATTATCACTATGATATCAGTCATTATTATTATTATTATTATTATTATTATTATTATTATTATTATTATTATTATTATTATTATTATGGCCCTCTCCAACAAGTGCGATAACTCTCACAGTGCGCCCTCTACGCCGGAACCACTTTCTCACCCCGCCGAGAGGGTGAGGGCAGGGAATGTTATCCAATGGCGCGTGAGGAAAAGCCGCCTGAAATTGCTGAGGCTTGCGGAATGAAATGGAGCAGAAGGCGTTGGAAACCTTCCCCCCTCTCCTCGTCTGCAGACTTTGTTAAATGGGGCAGAATATATACTTCAATATGTCTTACTGCTAAGGCCTCGCTCCGCCACCGTTAATTGTAGAGCGGACAGTCGACAACATAATGTAAACTTTCTTGACGTGAATGCCTCTTGTAAATAAGGATACCGGTTTGTAAACATAAAAATTGGCAAGATTTAACACGTTATGAAATATAAGTGCAGTCCACATGCCTATGGCAGGACTTTAGGCATCCGTCAATAGGAAGGGTTGTAGGAAAGTCTCGACGAGCAATAGACGGACTTTGGGAGTGAGTAATGAACACACGCATTAACCGACTGAAATGAAACACAAGTTGTTCTGTGCAGAACTATGTGTTGTTTTGTTATGTGTATTCATACAAATGTTATTGACATTCGGGAATGTAGCGTTGTTTCTATTAACGGACATGGTTTTCATAAAATGAATTTTTCTTCTAGCAACTCAGTGTTTAAAACATCCTGTGGATATCAGCTAGGTAAATAAAATATAATAATGTATGAGAATATTTATTCTTTATTTATTCCTAAAATTACAATCCTTTTCTTTATCATCGTTATGCGGTCGATTATATTATCAGTTTGCTTTCTTCTACCGCTGCGAGCGCTAATGCACAGTTTGAGTTAAGCCTTTATAACTACATTCGTTGTGGACATTTTCAAAAAGTCAAAGAAAGGCTGAGGGTACTGAACCAAGGAACACATTGAACAAAGAATTATGTAAATTAGTTAATTTGGCTAGGATTTTCATAACAAAGGAAACGAGCTATTTCAGGCTGTTTTCCGGAAGAAAATAGAGCTGTCGTAATGTGAAATCTTTCCGGACCCTTCAGCCCTTCAACTTACGGCACAATTGTCGTAGTGTGGGGAGCCCTGCTAACACATGTGCTGGCTGTAGCAGAACGAGTCAGAGGGCTCCTCTCAGTCAGATTGTTCACACCTGCTCACGTGTTCGCGCTAATAGCAGGCTGTCATTTTCGTCGACGCGCAAGATATTCATAAATTCACAAATTAACCAATGGTACGAGAGTTGAGCCCCCTCCCCCTCCACCTCCGGTTCAGCCCTGTGCACGTGTTTCCAGTTGGCGCCCATCTACGCGTCTGTCGGGATGGCGCGATGAATTCTACTGCTCCCAAGCCAGAGTAATTAACCAATGAAAGATAAACTAGCCGAGAATTGAACCCGAAACTCGTTGAACCAGAGGCCAGCAGGATCCAGACTTGTGACTAACTGTGAGACAAAATGTCGAGTCAAGTGTAGAAGATTGTGTTCGATGTCACAGCGACTGAGGCAGGACCTTGTTAGTTGCTGCATTTGTCTGGTGAGCAAGAGTTCGCTATGCAAACCGCGCGGCTTCGCTTCCCCAAAACCTCAACACAGTCTGCTCAGGTTTTGTCTGTGTTTCTCTGCAAACTGGGGACGTGAAGGTGTTAGTAACGTCCTTCCCGCTCTAGTGTTTTATAGGTGAACGGCATCAATTTTAGGGATCTATCAGGTCGTATTCATTAAAATTTCACAGCAGAACCATTGTGCAGACCTACTCGCTGCTATCTGATCCAGATTCCCTCCATGCAAGCTGCACCGAAGATTTCCCTTAGGATCTTCCTTTCTAGATCTTCTTTGCCTTTAACTACTGATTTGCCTCCAGTCCTCATTATTTCCCCTTCACGATTGATTACTGGCTTGAAGTGTTTCAGTTTTCTGTTCTAGACATTCGTTTTAACGTTGAATACCTTGGGATTTATTGGATGACCCGTTTGATCTGAATTGCCACACAGTCAGATTAGCTACGTGATGTCATCCTCGGAGAGTTTACATTACCGCATGCCCCTGGCAGCTACATCATTCCACCTACCTCTGGACAGGCTTAATACCATGTTCCAAATATAATGTGACAGTTTTCTTTGCACTTATTATTATTATTATTATTATTATTATTATTATTATTATTATTATTATTATTATTATTATTATTATTATTATTATTATTATTATTATTATTATTATTATTATTATTTTGTTCACAGAATATTTTATACTGAATGTAAAAAGTTTAGCAGTCTATAATAATGAAGATGCAGTTGACACAGGGTCATTTAACTTGCAATAACACGCTCGGAACTTCCCAAAAACAGTGCAAATATTTTTTTTAATATATAGATGTGATCAGAAGTATCCGGACACCCCCAAAAACATACGCTTTTCATCTTAGGTGCATTCTGCTGCCATCTACTGCCAGGTACTCGATAGCAGCGACCTCAGTAGTCATTGGACATCGTGAGAGAGCAGAATGGGGCGCTCCGCGGCACTCACGGGATTGGGTGTCAATTGGGTCAGAAGTCTGTACGCGAGATTTCCGCACTCCTAAACATCCCTATGTCCACTGTTTCTGATGTGACAGTGAAGTGGAAAAGTGAAGGGATACGTACAGCACGTAAGCGTACAGGCCGACCTCGTCTGTTGACTGACAGAGACCGCCGACAGTTGAAGAGGGTCGTCAAGTGTAATAGGCAGGCAACTATCCAGACCGGTAAGGTAAGGGTTATTCTGCCCGAAGGCAGGTCCGAACCTCCGCAGAGGTATTCCTGAGCCGGAGTTTACTTGCGGTAGGGTGGCCAGTTCCTTTCCGCTCCTCCATTCCCTTACCCCCCCCCCCACCAACAGCGCGTAGCAACCCATCCAACTCCTGACCACGCCCAATGTTGCTTAACTTCGGAGATCTCACGGGATCCGGTGTTTCAACACGGCTACGGCCATTGGCCTATCCAGACCATCACGCAGGAATTCCAAACTGCATCAGGATCCACTCCGAGTACTATGACAGTTCGGCGGGAGGTCATGGTCGAGCGGCTGCCCATAAGCCACACATCACGCAGGTCAATGCCAAAGGACGCCTTGCTTGGTGTAAGGAGCGTAAACACTGGACGATTGAACAGTGGAAAAACGTGTGGAGTAACGAATCACGGTACACAATGTGGCGATCCGATGGCAGGGTGTGAGTATGGCGAATGTCCAGTGAACGTCATCTGCCAGCGTGTGTAGTGCCAACAGTAGTGTGGTCGTGCTTTTTATGGAGGGGACTTGCGTGCCACTATCACAGCACAGGCCTTCCCATTGTTGAAGAGCACTTCCAGCATGGCGATTTCAACACGATCGAGCACGACCTGTGGCGGAGTGATCGACTTGGTGTCATGCCTCACCGACCGACATCGCTACCTGTCCTCAGTGCAGCCCTCCGTGAAGAATGGGCTGCCATTCCCCAAGCAACCTTCCAGCACCTCACTCTCCTGTCATCAAGGCTGAGGATGGGCCAACACCATATGGAATTCCAGCATTACCGATGGAGGGCGCCACAAACTTGTACGTCATGTTCAGCCAGGTGTTGGGATACTTTGATCGCATAGTGTATGTATATAACTAGCAGTTATCACGCTGCAGCCAGTCCCTGCTATGAACGGTGTGAAAATGTTGCTCATGGGGTCGGTTGGTGCATGAATTTCAGTGGGCTTGGCAGACTGATATGTCATAGCAACTTCTGGCTCGGTGAGGAAAGCAACAGGAAACTATCTCACTCCTCATTTCCCTTGTACGACTATTCAGTGATGCCTAGGCCACCTATGACAGCTGATTGCGGAGCTCTTGAAGATCCAACCAGCCTCGGGATGAACATACATACATACAGTTATCCCGCGGCTTCGCTCGGATAAAAGTAATCACTCCTAAACTATGAAAACTCATCCAAAAATTGAATTTCATTTAGCCCAGAAACTCTTTGTAAACCACCTTGAGGTATTGCCTTTTGGGGCTAACACGACCGGCCGACATGTGTACATGTTAGAAATAGCCTTTTCTCTCAAGTAAAAAAAAAGTTCTCTCATTCTCAAAGGAGTTTCCAAATACCTACTTCAACGTCTGTAACACATTCCGTTTTTGAGATATAAGTATCCCCACACCTTTATCAGTCCTTCCCCCACATTTACCGCTACCTAACTGGACATTCCGTAAAGGAAAAAGCACATGTCTCATTATTTTTGAAGGAGATTCCAAATACCAATTTCCACATTGTGTAACATGTTACGCTACTGAGATATACTGTAGATACACTTTTTTTAATCACTCCATTTGTCACTCCTGTTCACATCAATTAATTGGATTTCCCACAAACACAAAATAAGTGTTTCTTTATTTTTAAAGATGATTCAAAATACCAACTTTCACATCTGTAATATATTCAGTTTTGAGATATAAGTGTCATAATAAACAGAATTCAATCACTTTTTCACCCCTTCCCACTCCGCTTAATGGGATTTTCCAAAAATAGGAAAATCCCTCTTTCTTTATTTTTGAGGGAGACTCCAAATGCGAATTTTTACGTCAGTAAACTTTTACGTTTTTCAGATATCGATAAACTCATTTAAATAGTTCACTCCCCTTTTCACCCCCTTAGCGAAGGAATGTATAAAAATCTTCCTTTAGTGAGCACCTACACTCTAATATAAACGTATCCCCAAAATTTCATTTCTTTATGTCCGGTAGCTTTGGTTCAGTCAGTCAGTCAGTCAGTCAGTCAGTCAGTCAGTCAGTCAGTCAGTCAGTCAGTCAGTCAGTCAGTCCATTGGCCTGGAAGGAAAAAAACATCCATATTTTGCAATAAATTGCTAAGAAATTATATCAAGGCACACATATATTATCATTATACACCGTTACACCTTTCAGCGTTCAGTCTGCAAGCCTCTGTGAATTTACTAAAGTCGCCACAATCCTCTGTTTGCACCTAGTGCTGTGGCCTCATTTAGTTCTCTACCTCTTATCTTTAAATCGTTAGAAACTGAGTCTCCCTCTACTTTTCTTACCCTCCATTCCAGAGTCCATTATTCTCCTAGGTAACCTATCCTCCTCCATTCGCCTCACATGACCCCACTAGAGAAGCCGGTTTCTGCATACAGCTTCATCCATTGAATTCATTCCTGACTTAGCCTTTATCTCCCCGTTTCGAGTACCCTCCTGCCATTGTTCCCACCTGTTTGTACCAGCAATAATTCTCGCTACTTTCATGTCTGTTGCTTCTAACTTATGAATAAGATATACTCAGTCCACCCAGCTTTCACTCCCGTAAAACAAATTTGGTCTGAAAACAGACCGATGTAAAGATAGTTTCGTTTGGGAGCTGACTTCCTTCTTACAGAATACTGTTGATCGCAACTGCGAGCTCACTGCATTAGCTTTACTACACTTTGATTCAATCTCACTTACTATATCCCCATCCTGGGAGAGCACAAAACCTAAATACTTGAAATTATCGACCTATTCTAGCTTTGTATCACCAATCTGACATTCAATTCTGTTGAATTTCTTACCTACTGACATCAATTTAGTCTTCGAAAGGCTAATTTTCATATTATATTCATTGCACCTATTTTCAAGTTGCAAGATATTAGACTGCAGGCTTTCGGCACAATCTGCCATTAAGACCAAGTCGTCAGCATAGGCCAAACTGCTTACTACATTTCCACCTAACTGAATCCCTTCTTGCCATTTTATACCTTTCAGCAGATGATCCATGTAAACTACGAACAACAAAGCTGAAATGTTAGAGCCTTGTCTAACCCCTGTAAGTATCCTGAATCAAGAACTCATTCTACCATCAATTCTCATTGAAGCCCAATTGTCAACATAAATGCCTTTGATTGCTTTTAATAATCTACCTTTAATTCCATAGTCCCCCAGTATGGCGAACATCTTTTCCCTCGGTACCCTGTCATATGCTTTCTCTAGATCTACGAAACATAAACACAACTGTCTATTCCTCTCGTAGCATTTTTCAATTACCTGGCGCATACTGAAAATCTGATCCTGACAGCCTCTCTGTGGTCTAAAATCACACTGGTTTTCATCCAACTTCCTCTCAACGACTGATCGCACCCTCTCTTCCAAGATGCCAGTGAATACTTTGTCTGGTATACTAATCAATGAGATACCTCGATAGTTGTTGCAATCCTTCCTGTTCCCTTGCTTATAGGTAGGTGCAACTACTGCTTTTGTCCAATCTGAAGGTACCTTACCAACACTCCATGCTAATCTTACTATTCTATGAAGCCATTTCATCCCTGCCTTCCCACTATACCATCATTTCAGGTCTAATTTCATCTATTCCTGCTGCTTTATGACAATGGAGTTTATTTACCATCCTTCCGCTTCCTCAAGCGTAATTTCACCATTATTTTCTTCCTCCCATCAAGATTTGAACTAGAATTTGTCTGTGGAATGAGGCTTTCAAAATCATCAATTCATTTTCCAATATTTCTAAATTCCTTCCGTGTATTTGAAGGGCGATTCGTGGGTGGGCTATATCTCTCCTTCAGTAACACGAGCTGCTTCTTGACTGTCTTGCTCTAGAGTCTAATGCAGAAGATATTAGCTCGCTTGTTGAATTACTTACTGCTTGTCCTTTCATGATGTTCTAGAATGTGTGTCACAGTCATCAATCTGCCAGAGAAACTTGCGCCCAGTGCGGTTGCTTGGCAACAGAGGACGCGTTAATAAATGGACAGTATAACCCATTTCCGTAGTGAGCATGCAATAATCGCAGTCCTAAATCTCATTTTTGTCGCATTTTGAATACAGTAATCATGTGACATTCGATAAAACACAAACAGTCTATTAGCGTGACAAATTGTAATATGGCTGTGTGTAGCTGCTGTCAGATAATGGACAATACAGAGGGGAGTGGCGATCAATACGTCATCCTCAAACATGTTCACCACCAGCCACGGCCTAAGGAGACAAACTGCCATAAAAACGGTCATTTCTTGCTGCCGTTGTTACGCAGGCTATCTGGATTTAATTCTCCGCAGTGCTCATACGGAATGACGGCATATGAGTTTGTTGATGGTAATTCATCCATCGAATGGAGACGTAAAGTCTTGGGCAGACCCCTCGGTGCTATTCGACAGAAGTAGGCTATGTGCCGGCACCGGTTTAACTCTCTTTCGTCCTATATCTTACAACACGTCATTCTTTTCATCTTAGTAATTCTTCTGATGAGGTTGATGTCAGGAAGGGCATCGAATCGTAGAAACTCACTAATAATTATTCATCTCAGTTCATGCCGAACCCTCTAGAGAGATGGGGAAGGGTAGAACATTCATAAGCTATATACAGAAGGTTAAAATGAGTGATTTTGAGTAAGAATCAGCCACTCTCATAAAGGATTATACATAGACAATATTTCAGGTTCCACTATGAACTGTAGACAAGTATCAAATGCCCAACATTTTGATATATTCTTATATTGCATATGTTCGTGTCGGAGGTGTCATTTTCGGTGCAAGTTGTTTCGAGCAGCTCATAACACTCCCTATTAGGACATGTTAATTGATTGTAACAATGTGAACTTCCATCCTTGCACACGGAGGGGAATAAGATGGACAAACAAGCGATGTTATTCTCATTCAGCCCCAGTAGCGTGTTATGAATGTTGTGTAACGGGCTGCATATCCCCGTCCCCGGACCGCGCTGTATTGCGGGCTAACCGCACGCCACACCGCAGGCTGAAATGTGGGAGTTATCGTTACCGACGATCGATGGGACGTTGTTGTTGTTATTATTGCATTGAATATACTTAAACATGATCTTGATTCAAACTTTCGTCACGTTATTACAGAAATTCCGCAGTCACTGAAGCTACCCTGAATCACTTTTCTCATCTTAAGGGTTACTGGCATTCTTGCTGTCTTGTCATCTTTCAGGCGAACACTTTCTTGTAGGAACTGCCTGGACTTGAATGTCACCCCAACAAGTTCCCACCCGCTCTCCGATGTTATGCACAAAAGAAATGAATGTTCACAGTGGTGGTTCGATCACCGAGCAACTTTCTGGGCAACCACTGAGATGAAGGATTGGCAGACCTGAAGATGGTTTTTCGAGGTTTCCCATTCTCACACCAGGCAAATGAGTTGATTCTGTAACGTGTGATGGTAATACGTAACGAGCAACAATTGACGCAAATTTTAAAAATCCCCTTTTTAATTTTATCAGTATGTGAGAAACAGTCTTGAGTTATTCTATACGGATTTTGCAATGGGTAATTTAAACGCCTGTTGTAAAATGTGCTTAACTGTTTAAAAAGTCTATGCTGGTGGTGATTATTGTTTTAAGAGGAACTACAACTGGACAACGATCATCTATTAACACCAATTGGAAACGTAAATATAAAAGGTCCGACATATCGTTAGAATGCAGGTATCGTTTAAAGGATGGGAAGGGCAGCCTTAAAGACCCCTCAGGCACCGTCCGTGTCGGAAGAGTTGACGAAGGGGGCCAGAGAGGACAGTAACAATAATAACAATAATCGTATGGCCTTAGCTACCGTGTGCAGACATTTCGATTTGACGCCATCTGGCTGTCTGCTCGTCAATTTCGACGTTCCGTTTTACTCTAGGCCCACTAGATGGCAGACAGAGTAAACCGGATCTCTCTTGGGCGTCTATGGCTGAGATTTAATGAATTTTGTCGGGTAAACGCCAAATATAGATAGGACAGTGATCCGGGTGTAAACAATTCTGTGGTCGCCTACTCCAACAACAAGAGTAGCAGCAGTAATTTAGTCTGACAATGTTATACCTTATCAATATGTAAATGTGAACATAATCCGATCAGGGATTCAAAGAAAGGTACTAAGTTTTAAAAAAGTATTCCTCAGGAATCAAAACTGAATTTTGTTCAAGTCCTCCCTCAGCCCGATGTTGTGGAAAAGAGAGGAGGAGCTGAAGGAGAAGACACCCCACCTGGGGCTAAAGTCGCCAAGTTTTATGAGTTCGAACAACATTTCATCGCGGCACAGTGGGAGCGCGGTATTGAGATATTGTCCCGGGATATTGAGCGGGCTTTACAACTTGGTATTGTTTAGCCGGGAAACTACGCGAGAGAAATATACGTGGTCGAGCAGAACTTTAGTATGAGTCTGACAACACCATACCGCTAGTCTGCACCACAATCCCTCGTACTACAAACTATCACTGCAATCAGCAATTCGAAGTAATCGAAAATTCTGCGAGTTATTCTGTTGCTAAGGATCGAATTTCAATTACCTAAAACCTTTATAAATGTGAGCACTTAAAAGTAACAAATTATAAAATGCAGTTTTGGAAATGTGAAGAAAAAGAAATTGAATACTATATCACATCCGTAACATTATGTTGTTCTTTCTCTTGTGATTACTTGCTGCAAAGTATTTATAAAGAAAGAAAATGCAATATTATCAAATAAACATAAAATGACTCGAAAGTTCTTGTAGGATGGTGAACATAGCTATAATATTAATCTGTTATACCATTTTAGTCAAATACGAATCAATTATAAAATCTCGTAGTAAAATATCGAATGCGAATCGTGTGATGTATTCACAAAACTTGAGTGTGTTTGTATAAAGAGACCATGATCTGCGATCTGTAGTAATCCTCACTGAAGGGGCGTTACATTTCGAGCACCTGCGTTCGAATGGGATGCGCTTGTAAAAATCCAAACCAGAATCGACATCTCCGGGCAAATAAGACAACAATGTGGACGTGTCATACGACAAGTTCCACGCTACGGCGACTGTAATGCGGGAGGGTCGCCAGCAGCTGAATATTCATTTAGTTTGTATCGACTCTTAAAGGATCACATAAAACAAATTATGATTTGTTGTTGTTATTTGTCTTGTTCCTAAGGAGTTCTTTCATCATGTCGCTATGTTTAACTCGACGTTCGTCAGTCCATGGGCTTACCTTGTGAAGCAACTTCCCAATCGTAAATCTTATTTCTGAAAGTTTTGCGGTCCTCGATATCTGTAGGTGTGATGTTTGATCTAAACCGTTGTCGTCCTTAATGCTGTGAGCACATTGTTAGTCGGTTGCCATCTGGCCTCAAAATGTGTCCATAGAATTTCAACCGTCGTTTACGGAAATCTGTTTCAAAGTTTGAGTATTTTTCTGCGATCTTGTGCGATTGGGGACCAAGGATTTTTCGGATAATTTTCCTCTCAGCTTTCTTCATACTTTAGAGATCCCCTTTATAATTGAGGTTTAAAGTCTCATTGGCATAAAGTGTTTCAGGTTTGACGACCGTCGTGTAACGTCGAATTTTTGTGTTAACGCTCATGCATTCTTTGTTGTATATGTTCGTGGTTTTCCCATATTCTTTCCGCCTTTTGAGTTCACGTGTTTTTTGCTATTATTATTTATATTATTATTATATTAAAACTCGACTAAAATATCATAGCTGTTATTACTGATATGATCTCTTCGATCATATGGTACCGTATCCTGTCTTAATTTCGGCCTCGCTCAGGGATAGAACGCACGGTGCGTCCGGCTGTGGGCAATAAAAACTCGATTTGTTAATTTCTTTTAAATATTTATGAACTCGAGATCTGCAGTAAATAATAAACTAATAAAATACATCAAAGTCTATGGACAGGTAATGTACATATAAATCTAGTGAATGAGAACTCCAGTGATCTGGTAAAATGGATTTATTAATCTAAAATATGTGATGAAATCATACTAATTAAAGAAAATTCTAAGTCAAATAAACAACCGACCATAGGTTGTGTTATTCAAAGAATAATATAACGCGTATATTCACATGAATTAACATTATAAAACACAACGTTACAAATAAAGCGAGTATCGAACCCGATATATTAAACTCTTATCATTTGTGTGAGAGCCTCCGTGGCTCAGACGGCAGCACGTCGGCCTCTCACCGCTGGATACCGTGGTTCAAATCCCGGTCACTCCATGTGAGATTTGTGCTGGACAAAGCGGAGGCGGGACAGGTTTTTCTCCGAGTACTCCGGTTTTCCCTGTCATCTTTCATTCCAGCAACACTCTCCATTCTCATTTCATAGCATCTATCACTCATTAATATAAATCACTTTGGGAGTGGCGACCCCATCGTAATAACAGCCTATATCTGGTTCATTCATTACATCCCTGACCCGGTCAAAGACTGGAAAACAGGTTGTAGGTTTTCATTTTTTCATCTGTGTGACATGGAATATGTCTGAATTACATTTTAATAAGTTATGTTGCTTGCCGCGTGAAGTCCCTAGTTTTTTGCCCGAAGGCGCAATTTCTAACCGTTCGTGAGATGCGATAGTAATATCCTATACACTAGTAATTGGCCTAAAGTACATATATACCTTCCGATCATTCGGACACAAATATATACAACACTTATTAGGATGCGTCTGAATTTCACTTCCAAAATAACCCGGACTCTACTCATATAGGGTCCAAACACATGATCACGAGTAAGGTCAGAACCTTTCTTCCCATAAATAGCCATCGGGCTAAGTCTCCTCGTTAACAAACAATAGACAACATCACAACCCAAAATAAATTATCCACACCTGTAAAAATAAAACATACATAATATATACATTGAAGTTGATAGAGATGTCGGGCATCGCATAACTCTCACATAGACACAGCATACGACATGCCAGAAAATCAGCTGGTTGGAGCGGAAACATCAAAATAACTGGGCTCTGTGGTCAGGCGGTTCATGAAAGTAACGGGATCATTTGTGACAATTTTCACTTCCTGTACGCACTCATCCTGCAGTTGATTGAAATGGGCTTTTACCTAGCGAGAACAGACACGTCGCCCGTCGCCAATATTCTCAAGGCTTCAGAATATCACGCACTTCTGGCCAGCAAAATACAGCTCACAGCCTGACATAATTCTCCCATGAATAGACTGGCTAATTAACTTACATATATCTTAGCTCCAAATATAACAACATGGCTTTCATTGCCTTTCTCTTGCCATCTCAGCCGCTTAATCTCATATGTAAATAATCCACGGTTCGATGACCGGTACATTCATGAATTTGCCTGCCACCACTACTTTCGACGTTGTAAGATCTGCCGTTTCGTTTTTTTTTTTCAGATGAAATTCGTGCATCATGCAAATAAAACATTCTGACATATGCTGTCTCTAGTCTAATCCTCTTTAATATTACGACGCTGATGGTGTACAGCCCATTACGTTTTTATGAAGAATCTGCCCAAACAAATCGATCTAAAATCAATACACACTGGCACACACACATATACACAACCTATTTTCTCTCTTATTCCCATCTAAATTTATATACAACACATAGCTCGGGGACTTGGCATGCAGACAGCCCTGAACATATGTAACTTTACTAAAATAAGCAACACAAATGTCACTCTGGCTTACATTTAATGATTAATTTACTTGTTTAAATCGGCCCTAAGCCAGTGCATACAGATATCACTTTACATGCTTATAGGACAAAGAGACTTAGCTTGACAGCAACCTCTCCATCAGAGACGACTTACATAACCGCTATTACTGCGGCACACGTCACAGGGATGAAGGTCCTCCTGTCGACTCCTTCATGGCTGCGGTCTCCTTGATGTGGGCCGTATCTAGAACTGTTGACTTACGTTAGAACCATCTACTTCACCGCTTAGCGTGCTGGAATACAACCTTAGCACTGGCTCCGCACGGATCTGGCCCGGTTGCAATCAGTCCTTGACAGCGGTTATACTTTGAACGACTCACACACGTTAACAACACAGTTCGCGTACGCGTAAGATAAATCTTATAATTTTAGATCGTCACTAGCTCTTGTGAGTTAGCTCACGGCGGTTGCACTTCAGTTTAACAAAAACTTCACAAACAAACTGTCTCGTTGGCTCGCGAATTACGACACGTCACACTCGGAGTTTCAAACCAGAAGGATGGCTTTTCCCTTATCAGCGCTCGAGGACGCCAGGTCCAAGGGAAATGACCAGCTCACCAGACGTTAACGGCTGCTCCCGTTAATACGCATATCTCTCAGTCGAGCACAAGTGAACAGTTTTATCGGCTCCTGTTCCTCTATAATGCTAGTCATGTGTGGAATTTAGCTTAGTGGCGGATTGATTGAAATTCAGGTGATTCCAACGCTGGAAAAGAGAAGTTTGTCAGCCTGTTCGGTACATCTCCTTGTTTAAACCTCACCCCCTACAACTTTGGGGTCTACACGGCTTGCGGCTCAAGTCCAACCAGAGGAGCGATAGGGGTTTCTCTGGCATGGCCATCCAGAATTCCTTCCTTCACTCCCCGGGGCTATGTTGAGCGCTTAAAGAAAATTATTCTACAGAGTTATAATAAATAAATTGAAGCATATTATGATATGGTTCATCAATGTTATAACATTGGACTGGTCACGACGTCACATTATCACATTGGATGTCGACTCACAATGTCTGCTGTCTATGTCTCAGTGAGTAGCTCTACTTCCGTTCCTTTTACCATTCAATTACATTTAAATTACTGCATTCTACACACGTTTCTTCTCAATTACATCAGCATTCTTTGTGGCATAAATTATAATTAAAAATAATTATTAATTAATATTACCTGCTCTACCTCAATTAAATATAATGCAAACGGATATAATATAAGTAATCTCAACACCCTGTTATTATGGGCTTACAAGACACAGTGCCGCCTCTGTGGTGTAGTGGTTAGCGTGATTAGCTGCCACCCCCGGAGGCCCGGGTTCGATTCCCGGCTCTGCCACGAAATTTGAAAAGTGGTACGAGGGCTGGAACGGGGTCCACTCAGCCTCGGGAGGTCAACTGAGTAGAGGCGGGTTCAATTCTCACCTCAGCCATCCTCGAAGTGGTTTTCCGTGGTTTCCCACTTCACCTCCAGGCAAATGCTGGGATGGTACCTCTCTTAAGGCCACGGCCGCTTCCTTCCCTCATCCTTGCCTATCCCTTCCAATCTTCCCATCCCCCTACTAGGCCCCTGTTCACTATAGCAGGTGAGGCCGCCTGGGCGAGGTACCGGTACTGGTCATACTCCCCAGTTGTATCCCCCGACCAAGAGTCTGAAACTCCAGGACACTGCCCTTGAGGCGGTAGAGCAGGGATCCCTCGCTCAGTCCGAGGAAAAAGCCGAACCTGGAGGGTAAACAGATGATGATGATGATGATGACAAGACACAGTACACAGAGTGTTTTATTATCATCATCATCATCATCTGTTTACTCTCCAGGGTCGGCTTTTCCCTCGGACACAGCGAGGGATCCCACCTCTACCGCCTCAAGGGCAGTGTCCTGGAGCTTCAGACTCTTGGTCGGGGATACAACTGGGGAGAATGACCAGTACCTCGCCCAGGCGGCCTCACCTGCTATGCTGAACAGGGGCATTGTGGAGGGATGGGAAGATTGGAAGGGATAGACAAGGAAGAGGGAAGGAAGCGGCCGTGACCTTATGTTTGGTACCATCCCGGCATTCGCCTGGAGGAGAAGTGGGAAACCACGGAAAACCACTTCCAGGATGGCTGAGGTGGGAATCGAACCCACCTCTACTCAGTTGACCTCCCGAGGCTGAGTGGACCCCGTTCCAGCCCTGATACCACTTTTCAAATTTCGTGGCAGAGCCGGAAATCGAACCCGGGCCTCCGGGGGTGGCAGCTAATCACGCTAACCACTACACCACAGAGGCGGCACTGTGTCTTGTAAGCCCATAATAACAGGGTGTTGAGATTACTTATATTATATCCGTTTGCATTATATTTAATTGAGGTAGAGCAGGTAATATTAATTAAAATTCTTTTTAAATATATTATCATGTTTGTACTCACAAGGGGGCATTCCCTACTCGTCACCAGCGATTTCGCTCAAATTTATAGAACATGCATTGCTTGGCTAGAAATGAAAGTACCCGAAGTGGGAACTCCAAATAGGCAAGCGCATGGAAAATAAAAATAAAGTAATAATGTTGACGCGGCTCTTGCACCGTATAAGCCACGAACGTTAGTGCGCACGCCGAGCAGTTGTTGGCGTAGCGGTAAGAGCTTGGACTAGTAATTCGATGGTCGTGGGTGCAACTCCCCGTGTGGTGACTGGTTTTTACTGTCATCTTTTATATTATTCATTTTCCAATTAAGCAAAGAGGTCAATAATTCATGTTATTTAATTTATTTATACGCAAAAGCCATAGAAAAGGTAAAAAATGTGTATTTAATTGTCAGACTTTTTCCTACCTGGGCCAAACAGCCACCAGGAGCCACCTTCACTTGTCTCCCGTTTATAGCACAATCCCCAATGAGAGGAGATGGAACACGTTCCCAACTCCAAATTTTCTACAATTGTGCGCTCACTTAAAAAATTACATCCTATATGCCTTTTGCATACAAATAAATAAAATAAATGAAAATAAATGAATAATATAAAAATTGAAAAAATATTATTCACACGGGGAGTCGAACCCACGAGCATCGAATTACTAGTCCAAGCTCTTACCGCTACGCCAACAACTGCTCGGCGTGCGCACTAACGTTCGTGGCTTATACGGTGCAAGAGCCGCGTCAACATTATTACTTTTATTTTTATTTTCTATACGCTTGGCCATCTGGAGTTCCCGCTTCGGGTACTTTCATTTCTAGCCAAGCCCTGCAGGTTCTATAAATTTGAACGAAATCGGTGGTGACGAGTAGGGAATGCCTCCTTGTGAGTATAACGACCATAGTCTTGCTGTCCATATGGACGATTCCATTATTATCCTCGGTAACCTATATCCCTGCATTCTACGAAGTTTTTCTTACGTAGATCGAGTAGATTCCTCTTGCCATTGTTTGCACTTGATTCTATCAGTAATCATGTCGGTTGCTTCCAACTCCCGAACTTGCTGACAAACGTTTAAACTCAGTTTTGCATAGGAACCGCTTTCTTGGAAGGCCATGACCTAATAAACGTGAAAATATCGTGTGATTTTCCCACAAGTCAAATGGGGCAAGTAACGCCTGTCTTATGTACCCGTGTCATCCCTGACAGTGGGTGGAAAGTGCAGAATGTTCAGTGCAGAGGCGTGAACCACGGACATGCGGATATTGATTCCTCTCTTGCTGTGACGTGGTGGATAACGAAATGACCTTCGAGGACGGTGTTTAGTATCCACTCTTAAGTGCAGGTCATGGTGATATTTCGTGAGAAATTCTCAACAGAATTTGTAACACACTACACAAGAACAGATCACGTGTTGTGATTGCAACTAACCATTCGCAAATGAAAAAACATTTAAGCTCTTTCAATTGTAAAATTACGACCGTTTGGCCCCATTGCAGCTGTTGGACTCGTACATGTAGTGACAGTGCACTAGGGGAGGCATGTTCCTCCACTTGTATAAAGGGTTGCATTTTTAAGTCAAACATTACTTAATATAATTTCATATTGTTCTCTAAATTCTGCCATAAATAGATATCTCAATAATTATTAACATAATTGATTATTTCACGTCCGCCTCTGTGGTGTAGTGGTTAGCGTGATTAGCTGCCACCCCCAGAGGCCCGGGTTCGATTCCCGGCTCTGCCACGAAATTTGAAAAGTGTATGAGGGCTGGAACGGGGTCCACTTAGCCTCGGGAAGTCAACTGAGTAGAGGTGGATTCGATTCCCACCTCAGCCATCCTGGAAGTGGTTTTCCGTGGTTTCCCACTTCTCCTCCAGGCGAATGCCGGGATGGTACCTGACATAAGGCCACGGCCGCTTCCTTCCCTCTTCCTTGCCTATCCCTTCCAATCTTTCCATCCCTCCACAAGGCCCCTGTTCAGCATAGTAGGTGAGGCCGCCTGAGCGAGGTACTGGTCATTCTCCCCAGTTGTATCCCCGACCAAGAGTTTGAAGCTCGAGGACACTGCCCTTGAGGCGGTAGAGGTGGGATCCCTCGCTGTGTCCGAGGGAAAAGCCGACCCTGGAGAGTAAACAGATGATGATGATGATGATGATGATTATTCCACATATGTTTAAACAATATTCTTGACATATTTTATAGCGGAATATTTCCGGTTGTGAGTTCGTGCTGCAATACGCAGTTGAATGAAATTAAAATGAAGCCTAGAACAGACCGATTTAAGTAAAGTGTTTATGTCGAGAAGTCACGTGTGCACATCCTACAACTCCACACTCTTTAAGACTCCTTGTCTTCCCTGCAACAAAATAAGGTCTAAAACAAATGAGGCCTGTTTGCACGGCCCCATAAATCTGGATGTAATCTACACTGCGAGGTATCTTCAGCTCGTTATGGCCCTAACAACGTGTATTAGCAGGCCTTGCTTTAGCCCGGTGAAATATCGGGCCTGCTAACTCCTTCTTTAATTGAATAACACCTCTGATTCCAGCTAAAGTAATGTTATCACTTTAATAAGACGAACGATACTGTTACAGTCCTTACTTCTATTCCCGTTACCGACAGTACTTTTAGGGGTGTTTGCCTGTTCTCACGGACTTGCCTATACTTTCAGACTATAGAAGCCACTCTGTGGTTGAGCAGAGGATTAAAACCTAGTCGAATTTTGAAGTGCGGAAGACATTACAACAAAATTAATTAAACGTCATTAATTGATCGCCCAATAGAAATCCCAGTTCCTGCTGTCTAGTAGACAAAAACTGAACGTGACAATTGACAGCCTAAATGATAGGCTGCGCGTCGTAAGTGCCCGCGTGGCTTACAATCTTGTTACTGCTCGATGTGGTTCTCTACCAGGAGGTGCGGCTGTATTTCAGTGAGGTTCAAGAAAAAGTGAAACAAGTGTTGTAATTTTTTAATCCTAGCTGGTTTGTTGTTGGTATGATATCTCTATTAGAAGAAATGTTGTGGGTGTTTGAATACGATGCTGTAAGGTGAGGAATACCCTAGTTTCGTTCCGCAACGAATTGTCCCGATATTTTCGTACGAGACACGCATTTTCTCTGCCTTGTCTTTAAAGTTTGAGCCTTAACTTTCCGTAGTTAAGCATCCTCCTCTTAATGTATGCAGAATGCAAAATACTGGCATTGAAATCTATGGAACAAGGCAGAATACCAAAATAAGAATAGGAGTTTTCCAAGGTGTCCCCTTATTTCTTCAGTATGCTCCTCGAAGAGGCCAACGCAGTTATGAAAGAGAAAATGAACGGTGATCTGTTACATTCGATAAAGATCCTCTGAAATTATTGCCATACTGGCAGAAACTGGTAGAAACTCCAGACAAGTGTAACCTCAAAATTATCTGAAAGGAAAGTAAAACCATGAGATTATATAACAGACCCTAAGGAAATTGAACACGCGAAACTGTTTAGCTTCCTTGGAACCCTAATTACGAGCGACAATCGGAACTCACCAGAAGTCACGGAAATGTTTTGCAGATTTGTTGGTCAGCAAACAGAGATATTCAGACTCGCGAAGCTTTTGCGATATGGAGTGGATTATTTTGGTACGGTTCTGAAAGCTGGACTTAAGAGAAAAGGCTACTGAAATGTGAATCTGTATTGAAATGAAGAGAACTAGGCAAGTCCTTGGAGAGAGGGTACGGAGGAAAACGTAGTCTCGTCACCATAACTATTTTTGAACGCCGAGTGAAAAGAAACGTATTATTCTCAACATGTAATTCACAATATCTGGTAATTATTTATGCACACTGTAGTGTCCAATAACATAAACGAGTTTATAACCACTGAATGGAACATTAGGTTTCTTGCCGACCAGTAATTGTGATGACCTCGTTCTGTCGCCGACACGCAGTAAAAGCTTTACGACGAATATCAAATGTGTGATTGAGAGGCAGTAAAGTGGAAGACACGAATTTTATTTCTGTGTAACTCTTCTTGTTTATAGGCTGGCCATCTCACACGTCACGCGGCGACTTTGCCCTGCACTGTGCTCAGTCCGAGAAAATTGATGAGTGCTTCTAGGTCTAAAGTAGCGGTACGGCCGGATGTGACGATGAAAACAAACTGGGTCCTCTGATCACTACGGCGAAAACGCTATGACCCAGGCAAGAATCAAACCTGGAACCCCTGTCAACAACCAGCTACCCACGAAACTGGACAGAAATATGTATTGGTCTGGATGGACATATGTTGTTTTGTAACTTGAGTATCGGGCGAAGGGTTCATCTCTCTACTGACAACACTTTCAGTTGCCCGTTCTCCTTCGCTAGATCACATTGGAATGTGAAACTTGTAGGGACTGGAAGAGTCTGACGAGCTCTGCATGTCAGGGGCCTTACCAACTAAAAGTAAGCGACAATACACATTCATTCTTTTTTATATTTCCATTTGTGACAGACAGCATGAATTAGGACGGGAGAGTTAAGTGGCTCTTGTACTTACCTGGTGTTCATGCTCAACACGTCAGCGATCAGTTGTCATAGGCGGCGTAAGAATAACTGAAGACGTACCAAGAAAATGAGGAGTGATTCAGTTTCCAGTTGCTTTCCTCCGCGGACTAGAAGTTGCTATTACAGCTCGGTCAACACCAACCAACTCTACGAGGGACAACATAGATAACAGGGATTGACTGGTTAGGCGAGTCAAGGCAAGGATGACACTGGGAGAGGTCTCGCCAGATAATTCTCGTCTTACATATTTCAACTACAGTTTCACTGTTTTAATAATAATGTATATGACTGAACATTGTCCTAGTCGACAATATGAACTCTTTGGGGAGTTACGTAAATAAATATTCAGTTTTAAGTGTAAACAAGTTATTATTAATAATATTCAATTTAACGTTTGTAAGAAATTAAATGAAATAGGATGGCTGCAGCACGGTTCAATTAATATTTCACAAAAGCAAAATTTAAACAATGTTCGCCTTCATCATCTGCCGGATATCCCTTATTTTTAAAGTTTTTAAAAGCACTTTTAATTTCGAAGAACTTAAACGAAATCGTTCCCCAAATAGAAAAATTGATTTTAGGACGGAAGTGGCATTAAGAAGAGAGAAGGGTCTCTGAGTTACGTTTTCCGTGAGGATAGTCGCACTATATAGATGATTTTGGCAAGAATGAAAAGTGCGACCGTCTTCGCCCATGAATCTAGAGGTCGTAGCAGTGGAGCAGCATGAAGTCACAGCACACTGTCGCTGTTCGAGGAGTCGCTTCACCGTACCGCTTCGGTCTGCTGTAACGGGTGTGGCCTAGCACTAGGAGGTGCAGCATATCCTACTTTACATCTGGTGGAGTCCAGTATTCGATTTATAAATAAAGCAGTTTCCTGGGCCCAATAGTGATATTCAATCACAACTTTCCGTGTAGGTATAAACAAACTCACACAGAATATTAACGTTACAAAGGTGCCTCGAGGTCGATCAGTCTGACAATGAGATGCTCTCCGTAACACACTGTGCCCTCACCTCCAGCAGATTGTGCGCGCTGCTATTTGCCCTGGCTGTTGTGATATCGGCTGACTGTAGCTCTCAATCCCAACTCATACAAGTTCTCCCACCGCAATGTTACCAACTGTGTACTCACTGAAGAATCTGCCTGACAAATACAAACACTCGGCTGTAGATATCTCACGGCACTCCGTAATGTAACATCCCACATCATAGACTGCTAGCCTGGGTGAATTGTTCATCCTTCTCCTTCCACATCATAAGACCTGGCTCATCCACATTTCACTCAGCAGCACGATTTGCTCTGCATGATTCCCGACAAAAGAGTAGTGCTACGAAAATGTTGAAAACTCCGGGAGTAAGGAGAGGAGCTGCTCGACTAAGTGGTATGTTTCGAGCTGTCAATGGAGTGGAGCTTTTAGAAGTAGGAAAGATCAAAGTTGCCTCTGGACCGCAAAACGTAGTCGAAATTTTGAACAGTGGAGAAAAATCCATTCATAACTCCACGTCGAACGATGTCGGAAGGTAAAAGATCTCTGGTGTTTACCCGACAGAATTCATTACAACTTAGCGATAAACGTCCAGGAGATACTCTCCATCCACTAAAACGGAACGTCGAACAGACAGCCATATAGTGCCTGAGCAGCAGAACTGACGTATTGTTATTATTATTATTATTATTATTATTATTATTATTATTATTATTATTATTATTATTATTCTGCGCGGATTGGTCACTTAGCGCGACGCGGAATCAACATTTGTTGAGCTTTTGTCCTTGGCCAATAGTTCTTCCTATTCATCGAATGTTGTAATTTCTGTTCCTATTATTATTATTATTATTATTATTATTATTATTATTATTATTATTATTATTATTATTATTATTATTTGTATCAATTTAGGAAGGCTCGGCTTGTGCCGGTAACATAATGGGCTGACTCGGCCTATGCAAGGAGTCACCCTCTTGATTATGAAACTACAGGTACATATATGTACAAATATTTACAATAGAAATAATTACAACATATACATTTATACAATAAATACAAACAACTTCAGACTTCTTATGTCCCCGTTTTGGGAATATGTTCTTCAGTATTACTGGAACTGCGACCTGGAACTTCAAGTTGTTTGGCGTGAGTCAGAGGGAAAGTCGTTCCTAGGAACTTTCTCACAATGTGGCAGGTGCTCAGGAGGGTGGCTTTCTGTAATTCTACGTATGTGTGATGATGCAGGTTTAATGCGGCCAGAGAGCTGTGCAAGAATTTTGCAATAACACCGGTACATGGAACTGTGGTGACTGATTCTAGTTTCCACAGGCGTTGTATTTCTATTGCCAGTTCTGTGTATTTTGATATCTTTGTGGCTATTGTTGTTTGCAGATTGGAGGTATTTGGACAAGCAATTTCTATAAGGGATGCGGATCTTTTTGATTTATCGATTAGAATATTATCTGGCCTATTGTTGCTGAGCGTGACATCAGTTATGACTTCTCGGTCCCATAGTAGTTTATATGAAGAGTTTTCGAGAATGGGTGGAGGTGTATATTTCCAATATGCAGTTGAAGACTGAAGAAATCCACATTTTACAGAAAGTTTCAGGTGAATGACTTTTGCTACCTGGTCATGTCGGTGCTTATAATCGGTGTTGGCCAAGTGTGGGCAGCCAGAGATGACGTGCTGTATGCTCTCTGTAGTTCTGGAACAGCGGCGGCAGTTGTCTGAGACCACTGTTGGATCATTCATGATAAATCTACGGTAGTTCCGTGTAGCAATTACTTGATCTTGGATGGCCAGAACAAATCCTTCTGTTTCTGGGAAAAGACCGGAGTAGGTCAGCCAAGCGTGCGACGCAGGTTTGTCCATATGAGGCTGATCCAATTCATGGGGGTATTTCCCGTGAAGAGGTTTTTGCTTCCACATGGCCATATTCATTTCTTTTGTAGGTGGGGTAGAAACAGGCATTTCTGGTGACGACAGATTGAGAGGTGTATAGTTTATATCAGCTCTGCAAACAGCATGATGAAGACACGATGTATCAGCTCTCGAGTGGAAATATTCTCTTAGACTTGATATCAGATTGCTATGTAAATTGACAATGGATAAGAAGCCCCTACCACCTTCTGATCTCGGGAGTGTAAGACGTTCGGTTGCAGATTTAGGATGGTGCATATGGTACCATGGTATTATTATTATTATTATTATTATTATTATTATTATTATTATTATTATTATTATTATTATTATTATTATTATTATTATTATTATTATTATTTAATAAAACAATTGATAGACAAGCTGCCACCCAAGTGCGGAAATTTAGTGCCCGAAACATCAAGCTCAGCTGGTGGTTTCTTTAGGCGGCCTGCGAGTAAATTACTTCACTTGATCTACGCTGAGCGATTAAATGCCGACATCGTACGACAACCAGCTTCGACTGTCTGAGGCGGGTTTGAATCCGTGGCCTTGCAATTCAGAGGTGACAGTCCAGGACTGAGCTAGTAGTCAGTACACTTGCTGGAAAGAAGAATGGTAGGTACACTCTAGTCAGAACCAATTAAAACATAGTAATTGGGAGGTGAATTACAACCACGTGTGGTGTTCATCTGAGTTGTGGGGAGGGTTCTTCCGAAATTATCAATCAAATTTAGCGAGTGGAGTTCACTCGAAGGAAGTGATGCTACACTCCACACTGTGTGTGCTTGCCAAGTTCACTGGAAGGAAGTGATGCTACACTCCACACTGTGTGTGCTTGCCGAGTTCACTCGAAGGAAGTGATGCTACACTCCACACTGTGTGTGCTTGCCGAGTTCACTCGAAGGAAGTGATGCTACACTCCACACTGTGTGTGCTTGCCAAGTTCACTCGAAGGAAGTGATGCTACACTGTGTGTGCTTGCCGAGTTCACTCGAAGGAAGTGATGCTACACTCCACACTGTGTGTGCTTGCCGAGTTCACTCCAAGGAAGTGATGCTACACTCCACACTGTGTGTGCTTGCCGAGTTCACTCGAAGGAAGTGATGCTACACTCCACACTGTGTGTGCTTGCCGAGTTCACTCGAAGGAAGTGATGCTACACTCCACACTGTGTGTGCTTGCCAAGTTCACTCGAAGGAAGTGATGCTACACTGTGTGTGCTTGCCGAGTTCACTCCAAGGAAGTGATGCTACACTGTGTGTGCTTGCCGAGTTCACTCCAAGGAAGTGATGCTACACTCCACACTGTGTGTGCTTGCCGAGTTCACTCCAAGGAAGTGATGCTACACTCCACACTGTGTGTGCTTGCCGAGTTCACTCGAAGGAAGTGATGCTACACTCCACACTGTGTGTGCTTGCCGAGTTCACTCGAAGGAAGTGATGCTACACTCCACACTGTGTGTGCTTGCCGAGTTCACTCGAAGGAAGTGATGCTACACTCCACACTGTGTGTGCTTGCCAAGTTCACTCGAAGGAAGTGATGCTACACTGTGTGTGCTTGCCGAGTTCACTCGAAGGAAGTGATGCTACACTCCACACTGTGTGTGCTTGCCGAGTTCACTCCAAGGAAGTGATGCTACACTCCACACTGTGTGTGCTTGCCGAGTTCACTCGAAGGAAGTGATGCTACACTCCACACTGTGTGTGCTTGCCAAGTTCACTCGAAGGAAGTGATGCTACACTCCACACTGTGTGTGCTTGCCGAGTTCACTCGAAGGAAGTGATGCTACACTCCACACTGTGTGTGCTTGCCGAGTTCACTCCAAGGAAGTGATGCTACACTGTGTGTGCTTGCCGAGTTCACTCCAAGGAAGTGATACTACACTCCACACTGTGTGTGCTTGCCGAATTCACTCCAAGGAAGTGATGCTACACTGTGTGTGCTTGCCGAGTTCACTCCAAGGAAGTGATGCTACACTCCACACTGTGTGTGCTTGCCGAGTTCACTCCAAGGAAGTGATGCTACACTCCACACTGTGTGTGCTTGCCGAGTTCACTCCAAGGAAGTGATGCTACACTCCACACTGTGTGTGCTTGCCGAGTTCACTCGAAGGAAGTGATGCTACACTCCACACTGTGTGTGCTTGCCAAGTTCACTCGAAGGAAGTGATGCTACACTCCACACTGTGTGTGCTTGCCGAGTTCACTCGAAGGAAGTGATGCTACACTCCACACTGTGTGTGCTTGCCGAGTTCACTCCAAGGAAGTGATGCTACACTGTGTGTGCTTGCCGAGTTCACTCCAAGGAAGTGATACTACACTCCACACTGTGTGTGCTTGCCGAATTCACTCCAAGGAAGTGATGCTACACTGTGTGTGCTTGCCGAGTTCACTCCAAGGAAGTGATGCTACACTCCACACTGTGTGTGCTTGCCGAGTTCACTCCAAGGAAGTGATGCTACACTCCACACTGTGTGTGCTTGCCGAGTTCACTCCAAGGAAGTGATGCTACACTCCACACTGTGTGTGCTTGCCGAGTTCACTCCAAGGAAGTGATGCTACACTCCACACTGTGTGCGCTTGCCGAGTTCACTCCAAGGAAGTGATGCTACACTCCACACTGTGTGTGCTTGCCGAGTTCACTCCAAGGAAGTGATACTACACTCCACACTGTGTGTGCTTGCCGAATTCACTCCAAGGAAGTGATGCTACACTGTGTGTGCTTGCCGAGTTCACTCGAAGGAAGTGATGCTACACTCCACACTGTGTGTGCTTGCCGAGTTCACTCCAAGGAAGTGATGCTACATTCCACACTGTGTGTGCTTGCCGAGTTCACATCAGTATTGCGGACGTGATATTCTCGATCATCCTTAGCCTCTTTCTTTCTCTGTTGAACTCGCATGTCCAAGGAGAACGCTGAAGAAACAGTCTCAAAGGTATTTGTCAAATTTTAAAACAACGGAACCGCCTTTCCAAGATTTGGATATGGGACATGCTCAAGCAGAAGTTCCTCCAGCAGTAAAAAGGATATAATCTGACTACAAAAAATATTCTTCTTCTTCTTCTTATACTTCTTTAGTTGTTTCCCAGTGATTCGCAGTCAGCACTTAATCTGTATTGGGCCCAGTTGTACGGCTGCAAGCCCTTCTTGACGTCAACCGGATGTGCAGGTTGAAACACGCACTGCTCTGCCAGCTCAGCTCGGCTTGGAATCGAACGCAGAGTCCTGTGGACACTGCCCGTACACAAGCAGACTTTCATAAAAAGCAGGAAACAGTGAGTGTCGGGACTGTTATGTGATTAGTGTCATAACGTAGCTAAGTATTTTGTTGTTTATGCCAGAGATCACTCCAGTATCCGATAGAGAACTAATATCCTTCTCCTTTGTTCCAGGTAAGACAGTTCCTCCCGTTTTGGACGGTGGAAATAGCGAGAGTAAACAGGGATAATTGTGTAAGTAAGACGACTGACTCCAACAAGACAACTGTCTGAGTGTCCAGCAATTTTGTCTTATGTTAATGGCAGGCTCTGAGAGGAATACACACTCATTTGGAGACCTTTACACCCTTTCAATCGTAAAATACCACACTGGGCTCATCGGTTGGATTGCCACAAGATGCTGTATGCCGTTGAGACACCACAAAGCTCGTACGTATAGTGAGGGTGCACCGGGGCAAGAATGTACCACAATTTACATAAATCCCTGACTTTGGCTTTTATTAAGTACCAGTCCATTAATAGTACATTATGCAATAAGCTTATAATGACTGCTTATGCTCGATGATAATTATACATTTTTAAATATTCATAAATGCATGTCGAGATGTCCCTTGACAGTTGAGTTTACTGAACAGAGCGCAGAGCTTTCAAAGCTTTTAAACAAAAACATTGATAGAAAATTATGATAACCCAGCTTTACTTCAAATACAAATTGTTTATTCTACAGTTGGTGAAGTGAATGTGCCGTGTGCTTGTGGAATGTTGGAAGTAGAAGGTGCACTGTGTCCGAGATTTTTGATTTTGTAAACAAGTGCGAAGCTAGTGCGTTGGGCGCATGTGGGAAGCGATCCTTACCTACAGTTGTATCACTGAACTCTGATTGGAAGAGAACCTGTATCCTAATGAAACTCGAACTATAATGAGCGTCATTGAAATTCAGTTTTCTGGCATATAATATTCATATTTTGGCATCGTCCAGCATAAATTGTGTTATGCTTTCCTTCGGCGAACTTGATTTTTATTCGTGTAAATGAAGTTTCATATTGTACCGAAGTCGGCCGTGAAGCGTGATGACCATGACGGCAGCGCTGGGCAATAGAACTCACTCGTCGACATCAAATTTGATAAGCCTTGGATACTCGCATAGGCGATTGTGGCCCGTATGCAATTCCGAAAAGATCCTCTATTCCCTATCGGATAATTGTTAGACCATTTATTGTTTATATCTCGCAAGATTTTATAGAAGAAAGGTTTCTTTGCAGTTGTTCAGAGCTGAACGCGAGATTCCTGTTGCTCGGTGAACACATACCTCGTGTCACTCCACGCTTATCATGACTCGAACAAGGACAGTCGAATTCTGATGTCTTATGGCGACGATGGGATAGGAACGGTCTAGGAAGTTTAAGGAAGGAGCCGTGGCCTTAATTAAGGTACAACCCCAGCATTTGCCTGGTGTGAAAATGGGAAACCACGGAAAACCATCTTCACGGCTGCCGACAGTGGGGTTCGAACCTACTATCTCCCGATTACTCGATACTGGCCGCACTTAAGCGACTGCAGTTATCGAGCTCGACCTTGCGCGAATCGTCGATGACTGTATCTGTATTCTTATTGGTCCCTCACCTCATTCCTTTCTCAAACATAGGTACTGTTCTTGTTAGGTCTTCGCCTGTGAGTGAAATGGATGTGGCTCGCGACACAGAACAATGAGTTGGCCGCGCGGTTAGGGTGGCGTAGCTGTGTTCTTGCATTCGGAAGTAGGTGGGTTCGGATCACACCTCGCCAGCCCTTAAGATGGTCTTCAATGGTTTCCCGTTTTTTACTCCAGGGTGTACCTTAACTAACGCCACGGACACTACCTTCCATCTCCCTTACGCCGTCAAAAATCTTGGATGTGTTGATGCAATGTTAAAAACGCTAGAAAAGTTTGTTTATCTGCCTTTTTTTTTAATTTTTCACGTAAGGGTAATTACATTAAGATTATTCTGAGAGACATGTTGTGAGAACCTAAGGCAGGTTAATGTTCATACTCATGATAACCACACAACACATGTTTATTTAAACAGTGCCGAAGGAATGGATGTGCACGGACTGTGGACATGAGGGCGCATGAGCGAAGAGTTAGAGAGTTTTCAGGATTCTATCGGATAACAGGAAGCTACAGGATGCCAGAGGTTTGCAAGAGGCAGCGCAAAGAACGAGAGAAGCACGGGAGGGCCAACGGGTCTACTCAGGTGGAGAGTTCAGCAGAGATTATATCAGTGAGGTGTTGGTATGAGTCACTGCAGGTAGAAGACCAGAGGGAACAGGAGGAAGAGCAAAGAAAAAGGTGGGTAACGGAAACCTAGAGGAAGGTAGAATAGGGTGATGATAGTGATAAAAGGCAGGATGAAGTAGATTCTGCACTTTTCAGGGAAGCTGAAAGAAACCAGGAACGGTGGGAATCTAATAAGGTCAAGGGTTTCGTCTTGGGGTATTCTGTTGTTAGGCACGTGCAGAAAGTGTGTGGGGGAAAGGGAACTAGGGTAGAATGCTATCCAGGAATTAGGTTAATACACATTCCAAGGAGAAGAGTGATAATTTTCCACGTTGGTGCCAACAATGTAACGCTAGACTAAGTGCAGCACGGGAGAGATTTTGAGGGAGAGAACGTGTTGGGGGAGTCGCAGTAACTGCGACTATGGAGTTGCTATGGGTTCGTCTAGAATACTTATAGGGAAGTGTGGTGGCCTACGGATCACTGATGATTAGAGCATATGACGCAACAGGCCTTGAAGAGGCTTGGCCTACCAAGCGACCGCTGCACAGCCCGAAGGCCTAACAGATTACGAGGTGACGTGTGGTCAGCACGACGAATCCTCCAGACTGTTAATCTTGGCTCTCGAGACCGAGGCCGCTATCTCATCGTCAGATAGCTCCTCAATTGTAATCACGCAGGCTGAGTGGACGTCGAACCAGCCCTTAGATCCATGTAAAATTCCCTGGTCTGGCCGGTAATCGAACACGGGGCCTCCGGGTAAGAGACAGGCACGCTACCCCTACACCCCGAGGCCGGCTAGAAATAATGTAAAGATTATAAAAATGTATGAGAGAAGGAATAGGATTAAGTAATTTAATAGTAATTTACTAGATATTACGATAGGAATTGATGAGTTTTAATGGAAACTGGAAGGGTACAGGTGCTTCAATGCAGAAACCGATACCAGGAAGGACATTCCGGGGAACAAGGGGAGTGTTTTATGTAAGGATTTCGGGAGGATTCACTCATCAGATAAGGTCCACGTAGAGGAGATGACTAATATTCTGGAATTCCCTATCATAACAAAGACATTTACTAAAACGTACAAAACTTGAAAACTAGAAACACAGCTGGAATTGATGAGATTACTTGGGATACAGTATCGTAAATTAAATGCTTATTTATTACTGTTTGCATGAAGGAGCAATACCAATTTAATAGGGAGTTACTTTAGTAGCCTCAGTGTACAAGGAAAGTGGTGGTAAACGTACAGCGGATAATTACTGACCAGTCATGTCAGCAATATATTTTGTGTGTGAAAATACTAACTTGATTTGATAGAAGGCCGTTGGAGATTAGGAAAGGTTACTCCAGAGAAGCTCAAGCAAATTATAGCAGATATTTTAGATTCAAGAGGTCAATCTTGGGCTTTGAGCGAGGAGGTCATGGAAGGTTACTGATGACTAGACAAAAGAGTGGTTGAATTGGTGGCTACATTTCCAGAAAATAGAACTCTAGGTGATGTATTGTAGTGAGAGTGCCGCACGGCAATATTAGGGGAACTGCAGTCACAGAGGATTGTGAACGATTGGTCATGAGATGGACAGCAGACAACGGTATGTTGGCGAACGAGGTAAAAAGTCGAGTTGTAAGTTCCACCAAGAGAAGATCGCACCTCATGGAGATGTTCACTGGGGTAATCACGCATATAGGATTGTAAATGAAGGTTACAGGTTACGAGGGTATTTAAGGTTTGAAGTAAGCTTGTATAACTAACTGATGATGATAAGGTCCCTCAGCGGGGATCCTTGGACCCAGGAGAAAGCAGCACGATTTGTTCTGGATGATTTCCGACAGGAGAATAGTGTTAGGCAGGGAAGACTTGAGAGTAAGGAGACGAGCTCTTTGGCTAAGTGGTCAGCGGGGAGATGTTGTGGAGATAATAATCTGAACATAAATTTGGAATTCAAGAGGATAAATCGGGGCGAATATTCGTTTATAGAAAGGGGAATTATGCATGGTTACTTCCAACTTATTAAAAATCATTTTAGTTAAACACTTACGGTGGTCGCCACGTCGTCCTAAATGCGGCTGGTCACGTTAAGTTTGTCCTCCGTTTTTACCGTAACTGAATGACGCTTGGTGTTATTGTGAACATCAGTGAAAGAGCAGAGAATGTTATACAACGTGACCCCTGTATACAGTGTTTGTCATACTGATAGATAACTCTGGCCGTTGAGCTGCTCAAGTTAGCGAATCAGATCGCTGGTAAATCTGTGCATGTTTAGAGAGCGCTTCTCCACGGGAGAGACCTGAACAAGGACGCTACGGTGTCTTAGTGTTTGATGCTGGCTCTCAAGCTCGACCAAGTCACCAACGCCGCCTCGTAAGGCGCTCAACGGGCAGAGATATCAGTATGACCAACATTGTACACTCAGTTGATGTTGTTTCCGTCCACTGTGCATAAGAATCTGTCAAAAACTCAAAACTAAGCTTAAGTTGAAGGAAGAATACCATACTCTCTGTAATTATCAAACATATTAAAATCTAGTTACATTATTTTAATAAGTGAGGCAAGTATCCATTATTCGGGAGATAGTAGGTTCGAACCCCACTGTCGGCAGCCCTGAAAATGGTTTTCCGTGGTTTCCCATTTTCACACCAGGCAAATGCTGGGGCTGTACCTTAATTAAGGCCACGGCCGCTTCCTTCCCATTCCTAGCCCTTCCTTGTCCCATCGTTGCCATAAGACCTATCTGTGTCGGTGCGACGTAAAGCAACTAGCAAAAAAAAACATTATTTTAAAATCCACATGTTTCATTCCTAATGCGGAACATTTTCAGCTAACAAAAGGAACAAAAATCGACACAAACGGAATAAACACACTTATGATGATGACGACATAAAATACCCAAACACTCAACAAGTCAATGTTGAAGCTTGAGATAAAATGCGTATGTAAGGGACCTTCTTTCTTGAAAATGCTGGAAGAATATCTACTTTAATTATCTTGAGTATAGACTTACAATTTTTAAAATGTAAACTTAAATATACGATGTCCGGAGGAAAGTCCTGAAGAATAACCGAAGTTGTTTTTGTTACAAAGTTTTAAGATGTTGAAGGGAGTCACCCAGCCGGTCCCACTATGTTTACTTATTCTCTTAAGTTCAAAACTGACAACAGGTTTTACTCGTAAACCTACGATTTAGTAAAGTGCCAAGTTCTGTCGTACGTTAATTACAAAAAGAAAGTTCCTCGCTCGTATTTTTGTGGTTCTACAATTGTTTCGATAAGTGCGAGGAGCATTTGCTCTATGCAGCATCTCCTATCCTGGTGGCAGCATTGGCTGTGCTCTATACACCATCTCCTATCCTGGTGGTAGCATTGCCTGTGCCATTATAAAATGATCCCGTTCTCCAGGTAAATTATTTTCTGATCGGGCTGCAGGTCTGCAGAGGGAAGGCAATGGTTTAAGCATCCATCACTGGAATACGAGCATATTGTAGCTCAGTTAATTATGATTTAATTATTCGCAGAGTTTACAACCAGCCGGGCCGGGATCAGCGAAGCGTGCCTCCAGTTGCACCAAATGCGGTCAAATTACTGGTTAAATGCTTTAATTGGAATCACTGCTCTACTAGCAAGCAATCAATGTTTCCGCTTGTTGTACTCTGTAATTTGACGTAGAAATCGTTCGCTAAGTTGGCATCATTGAATGTGACATGCAAAAAATGGATTCAATGTTGTGGCACTCCTGCTTTATTGGCAACTAAAAACTAGAATTTAACTCAATTATGAAACAGCTACGTGGATGTCACACGATGGAGTTTGGATAGCACAACTAGTACCACTTTCTCAGGAGGCACAAGAGATCCAGCACTCTTCTTTAGTCGTCTCGTGTATTAAATGAGCTGCTGCTGTCAACGTCTAGTTTAGATATAAATATGGAGGATATTTCAAATGCGAACTTGAAAACAAGTTTTACGTGGAGGTTAGTGGGAACACCTTGTTTAAAATACTCTGGGATATCTTTGCATTCAGTTCGTAGGACGTATAGTACCGGAGTTCTGTGATGACAGCGAGGGGTATTTGTGACCTTGAGGGCAGGTAGAACTTCTGTCAATCTTAGACACAAGAGCTGACGTATAAATTAATTCGCGGTGGAATTGTTTTGAGGTTTTTCTAGATGTACTTATTAGAGATAGAAGAGAAATGGCATGTGGATAATAGATCTCACTCAGTGGAACGAGGTACACTTGGAATGGCGGTAAGAACTCTGTGTCTGTGGTATGAGAAATAAGAGTAATATTACATTATTGTGTACAAGTGACAACAATGTGCGAGTCAACTCAGCGCCATCTTCTAACCGAGTATCCGTGTGACGTCACATTCAAGCGCTATCTCATGTTCAACAGGTAGTCTCTTCTTCTATCAGAGTTGAATATTCTCGCCCAAACACGAAAAGCGTCTTCTTCCCTTATATCCGTTGTCGATGAACGCAATGGACTGGAGAAGTCAATGTGGTGCTCGCATTACTCGCAACTAATGATTTTCATGGGTTTCCTGGAAGTAAGTTTAGACAATGGAAAGTAGACTCGTTGAAGTGTTCCGACCAAATTAAATTTATCCGTTCTGTGTGGAATATCTTTCTTTAACGGTATTTTAACACAAGAGAGTGCGTTTCTTCAATTGCTTAGCACCTGTTCATCCATTCTGTCCAGGATGTCTCTGTCGTCCTCTCCAACACCACATCTCAAATGCTCTCAGTTTTGCCTCTCTGCTTGTCTCAGATGTCATATTTCTAAAAGTGTACATGGCAACGCTCTTGTAGACAGTGACTTAGATTTATATGTTAATAATAAATTTAACCATGAGAGGTTTGCTCTTTGATCTGACCACTGAGGAAGGGAATGTTTGAGATTTCCCGAAACATGTTTGGTTTAATAAATATTTTTTCTTTAATTTATGAGTGTATTGATGAAGGCGGATTCAAATAAACTATTTTAAATAGTTATATTATACATTTAGATTTACATGTCAGAAGACCCCTGAGGGCCTCTTGAAGTATTATCGTCTATGGAATGAAGCTACAAAATGATTTAACTTGCTGTAACTTCTTTCCTCCTACCTCCAGTAGTGTGTTGTAGAGCGCCACCAGTCAGTGTCTGCTAATGGAGCGCCGATAGTTCGACATTTGGATGTTCTTACCCTAAAGATAGGCGGCGGTGCTACAACCATCCTCTGTTAATAGAAATCACAGGAATACGGTTCTTGGAAGAATAAAGACAAGGATCACGAAGGCGTCCGACAAGAATTGAGGAAGGGAATATGAAAGTGGCACAGTCCCTTCTCACCACCATGGCGTGAGACAACACGTCACAGGGTTGGAGTCAGGAAGAGCATAGGCCGGAAAACTCGGTGAAATGCACAGTTCGCATCCGAGAGACAGGCGATACGAAGAAGAAGTAAACGATATTATGTTTCTGTAATTACCAAAATAATGCTACTATTTAATGATAAAACAGGACAAGCTTATGATTCTCTAGCGTAACAAGGAACGTGGTTTTTCTAAAGTTAGTATGTGTTTCAAACAGTCTCAGAGGAAGTAAGTTTGAGTAGTAGATTCTACCTCAAAATACTGCAAACCAGGAGTTTTGTTTTCATTCAAAGTCAGAAAAAATTTGCTCAGTTTTTGTTAGGTATCACAAAAACAAAATCCATATATCCAGTATTACAAACTAAAATACATTAACATTTTCTAAAATGTCAGCTTTAAAGACTAGACATACCTCCTGCACTCAACGCAAGGTACTGACAAAGGAAAGAGAGATTTGACAAATTTGAACAATTTCGGTCCCTTAGTTGGTTCGTATTGACTAGTTTAATATAATGTGCAACGGGTCCGCCCTGTCAATATCTGATTCTTTACTATGTTTCACACATTCCCCCTTCATCAGGGATTTCTATATCAATTTCAACATTCCGCATATCTCAAGATCTGACAGGTTCTGTTTTACACAAAACATCGTCGTATATCAGAGTGTCTGACGATGTGAGTGTCTGACGGTGTGAGTGTCTGACGGTGTGAGTATCTGACGGTGTGAGTGTCTGACGGTATGAGTGTCTGACGGTGTGAGTGTCTGACGGTGTGAGTGTCTGACGGTGTGAGTATCTGACGGTGTGAGTGTCTGACGGTATGAGTGTCTGACGGTGTGAGTGTCTGACGGTGTGAGTGTCTGACGGTGTGAGTGTCTGACGGTGTGAGTGTATGACGGTGTGAGTGTCTGACGGTGTGAGTGTCTGACGGTGTGAGTGTCTGACGGTGTGAGTGTCTGACGGTGTGAGTGTCTGACGGTGTGAGTGTCTGACGGTGTGAGTGTCTGACGGTGTGAGTGTCTGACGGTGTGAGTGTATGACGGTGTGAGTGTATGACGGTGTGAGTGTCTGACGGTGTGAGTGTCTGACGGTGTGAGTGTCTGACGGTGTGAGTGTCTGACGGTGTGAGTGTCTGACGGTGTGAGTGTCTGACGGTGTGAGTGTATGACGGTGTGAGTGTCTGACGGTGTGAGTGTCTGACGGTGTGAGTGTATGACGGTGTGAGTGTCTGACGGTGTGAGTGTATGACGGTGTGAGTGTATGACGGTGCTTTGTGTAAAACAGAATAATGCTAGACCTTGAGATATGCGGAATGTTGATATTGATATAGAAATCGCTGATGAAGGGAGTTACGGCTCTCGAAACATGTAAGAATTCAGATATTGACAATACATTGAGAGGGCGCACCAAACAATCACCTGCTGTACATTATATAAAACAAAAGTCACGCAGCGCTAACAAGTAGACCATACAGTGGTCAAGAAAAAGGAGGATTGTTCTTTTATACAATGATGTTTCTTGGTTCTTTTAGGCACACATTAGTATTTCTCTTACTTCTGAACAATTTATGAACCACTTGGTTTTAAAACTAGCAATAGTTTTTACTTCGACTGTAGAAATGCTTGTTTGTTATAAGAAATCTGACAGATTACGTCTCTGTGGGCGAATGTAATCCTCACGATCTACACTCTCTCTGTCCGCGTAAACAGACAACTCTCATTCTCCTTACTCGCGGAGTCCTTTATTGTCGATACTTTTGACAAATAATAACTACAGTACTTTTAAACGCTAGATAATTAGTCTTCATTTGTACAAGAGTTCCTACTCGAAACTACACCGTATGAGACCAGTGTTTCTTCCCATGATGAAGTGATACGCACACTTCTGCTTTGTTAACGAGTTTCATTTTGTATTCACTATTCATGCAGTTTGTTTAATGATTAGAAGCTCTTTATCGAAATATCACTGATTTTTCACTACATAAATAAGTTTCTGAACTGTGCTAAGAAAAATAACTAATTTGGAAGGGAAGCGATCCTGTGAATTCCTCGCTAGCTCTCTGTGCAGTAGTGTCGCAGGCTGCCTCTTACACCTAGTAGTACATACATACGAGAGTAAATCAAAACACGAGTTTATTTTGTTGGTGAACACATCTCAGCTAAGCTCCGGGTAGAAGCACTCTGGTCCTAAGTTAGCTGCATGAGTGTGATGATCCGCGCCGCACACATTATAATTGTGTCAACCAACCAGTGTATTGGCAGCCCTGATTGCAAAGCTTCCAAGGCGAGCAATTAGCGCTGTTTACCAACATAAACACTGGCTTTGGAGATAATTCTTTGCCTAGGCTGATTGATACGTCACACAGAGCGGCGGGCTTTTCATCACCATTCGTCAATATCACAGAGGATACATGCAGGCTTTATAGCCACACGACCTCCAGTGTGACTGTAGATATCGTGATCATAGCCACACGACCTCCTGTGTTGTATGACTGTAGATATCGTGATCATAGCCACACGACCTCCAGCGTAATATGTGACTGTAGATATCGTGATCATAGCCACACGACCTCCAGTGCTATGTGACTGTAGATATCGTGATCGTAGGACCTTCTGTTTTAGTTCAGTTTTGCTATAATGATCATACGACGGAGTCTGTCAGCAGTGAGAGATGTCTCTTCTGCTATGTTGACTCAGGGTAGATAGTTACAGGAACCCTGTCCGATGTTTGTGCCAACTTTTAATTGGTCCGGAATTCCGTCGGTACCGTCTCTATCAGTATGGCGCTCGTCAGTTTCCTCTGCCCAGCGAACACTTTGTACTTTGATCTCACAAATGTTTACTCGCATGGAGCTCAACATCAGGTTCTGTCTGAGAATTGAAGTCTCCACGCCTGTTCAATTTGAGAGCCTACTTCTAGGCTGAAGCTCTGTTCATCTTGTAAGATCAACTTGAGACAAATGCATGCAGCATGTGAACTTTCTCGGATAGTTCCTTAAATAGCAATAAATCATGTTTAAATATTCATATTTGTGTGTCATAAATTTGGGTACAATTCTCACTAAGATATTACTTTATGCGCAGTAATTATTTTGTCGACATTAATAAGGCTAAAACGAAACACTGCGCATTAAAAGGCTTTAAAATGATTATTTTCCCGAAAATTTTGTAGGTGTTCAGTGTCATATACTGTATATTATCTGAAAGTCTTCCTTGCTGGTTTTAAGCAATTACATAATGTATTGAGTTTGATTTCCCTAGATTTTCTAGTCCCTAAAATGTACGTAAAGGCTGAAAAACATTACTTTAGAAAATATAACGTTAGTTGACAGCTCAATTTCGTCTGCCTTTCCCATTGAATCACCACGAGCTTCAGGAGTACCTATGGCTCAACTTCAAAGACCACCCACGGTCCGTAACGATCTGGTGAGCAAACAAGATTCTGGCAATCTATATCGCATCCGAGAGTCATCTTTGAAGCTTGAAATGTTTCGCATTAAGACAGTGGTGAGATGTTATCCCCCTTAAGTCGGAACCACGACTGAACGTGTAAAAAATTTTAAAACACCGCTTTCTGAATGTCGCCATATTTTAATAGCCACTCCTATTAGAGGTACATACACATCATTAAAATTATTTTATCTAGGAACGCTTAGTCTATTCAAAGAAATGAAAACCTAAAATACGAATGTTGTGTCTTCCCTAAACATTGTGCCTGAAATTGTGACAGAAATTTTGATTTTTTTCGGAATGTTGGATAATTATTCACAACATGCAATTTTCCCTCTGTGCCATCTTCTAACCTTGTTCATCATCCTGTCTTCTCCATTGATTGCAGTGTTCTTGCACGTGATCTCGTCCAGCTGTTGATATGATTTTCTTCTTCCTTTATCACATGCCATCCTTTCTCAAACAGTGTCCAGTCCAATTGATTTGTCTGTTCCAAATAACTTGTACTCCGGACAGTTTAGCCTTCATTCCTCACCCTCGCTCCGTCCATTTTCCTCCATATCTTCATCTCTAACACCCCCAGCCTTTTCTCATGTTCTTGCCTTCAGATAAAACACTTGCAACCGTTTTTCTCAAATCGTTGTTCAACGGCTCTCAAAACAAACAACACTGACTTGTTATTTAGTTGTGTTGTGCCACAAATTGTTTCTGTACGTGTTCGTAACGGAACAAACTATGAGTAATACTGTGCAGTGTCTGCGGCCACAGGCGATCTCTAAACTGATCCCGTGTGACGAACTTGTCAACGTCAGGTAGAGGCTCCTTCTTAAATCCCTCCTCGAAATGTTCGTTAACGTGAAACAAACTCGACCCAGTCTGTATGACCGGAAATAACAGTTCATCTCTGTTGCGACGACAATAATTGCAGAAATCAACACAAGACTATTACATGTGCTAGCAAAAAGTCGACGGATCATCAGCAGTGACGCATTGTAATGTCCTTCCCCTCTCTCATTGTACATTCACTAATCATACTTCACCCTAACATTTTCCCTTCTCCTCTGTTTTTAATCCTTTAGTTCACTTCAGACGAACACAAACGTGTTGACCCCCAACACAGACGCCGAGGTGTCCTACCTCTCCCATGTAGAGACATGAATGAGCTCCTGCAGACGAGACTTGAACACGCGACTGCCACTCCCCAGGACGAGCTCGTAATGGCTGCTATTGTTTCCGGGGAGAGTGAACCAGTGTTTTTACTGACGAATGTGTTACTATTGAAGTGAAACCTTTGACATTTTCCCTACGGCATTCATTTGAAGCGCTGCACAAAGGGAACGAGACAGAAAGAGAAATAAAAAACGAATTTTTGCAAGCCCCTCTGAAGAGATCTGGTTTATTCCAATAGGGAGGATTTTCAAATTTAAAGCTGGGATAATAGGAAAGTCGTAAATTCTTTAGCGCTCGTGGCTTGAGCCCGCAAGCCGTCCACAAATACGACGAGAGAGGGGGAAGCTGTTTGCTCAAGCTTCCCGCTGAACGGAGTGCTCATTACAGGAGCACCATCGCAGTCCCGTAACATTCAAGTCGCTATAACTAGATAAGTGTATTATTGCAGTGTCTGTACTAGGAGTGATAGGAGAGACTGTTTGCTCAAGCTTCGCGCTGAACGGAGTGCTCATTACAGGAGCACCATCGCAGTCCCGTAACATTCAAGTCGCTATAACTAGATAAGTGTATTATTGCAGTGTCTGTACTAGGAGTGATAGGAGAGACTGTTTGCTCAAGCTTCCCGCTGAACGGAGTGCTCATTACAGGAGCACCATCGCAGTCCCGTAACATTCAAGTCGCTATAACTAGATAAGTGTATTATTGCAGTGTCTGTACTAGGAGTGAGAGGAGAGACTGTTTGCTCAAGCTTCCCGCTGAACGGAGTGCTCATTACAGGAGCACCATCGCAGTCCCGTAACATTCAAGTCGCTATAACTAGATAAGTGTATTATTGCAGTGTCTGTACTAGGAGTGATAGGAGAGACTGTTTGCTCAAGCTTCCCGCTGAACGGAGTGCTCATTACAGGAGCTCCATCGCATTCCCGCAACATTCAGGTCGCTATACCCTGCCAGAGACAAAATAAGTGTATTATTGCAGTGTCTGTACTAGGAGTGATAGGAGACACTGTTTTTTCTAGCTTCGCGCTGAACGGAGCGCTCATTACAGGAACACCATCGCAGTCCCGTAACATTCAAGTCGCTATAACTAGATAAGTGAATTTTTGCGGTATCTCTACTAAAATTGAAATGATCAGGCTGTCTACTCCAGCTTCGCCCAACAGAGGAGCATCATCACAGGTCCTGCTGGGGACTAGATAAGTGTATTACTAGTAGTTGGAGATGCTGCGCACTGAATGGAGCAGCTCCACATTCTATGAGCTAGATACCTGCATCGTCGCGATTTCTATACGAAGAGACTGTAGTGGTGTCTTGAGGGGAAATGCGATGAGAATGTTGCTCGAACCGTGGAGTAAAATTTCACGCTCTGTGCTAGAACTAGGAATAGATTAGCAGACATAGCATGAAACGCTTCCCCAGACCGAGAGGAATGGTCTATTTCATTAGTCACAGCGGCCGTCATTAAAAACTCACAGCAGGGAAGCTAAGTTCTCCATCATGCTCCTTCCACGCTTTCCCTCGCATTTACACAGTCAATCTTTATTAATAGCGGCTAATGAGCAGATGACAAGCACAATCATCGCTAGTTAACAAATCCTGTTCGTCTTTCCCACAACTTGTATTATTTACACTGTTTTGCCAAAACTAGTATTTATTTCTTTCTTAATCAGTTTACCCTTCAGGGTTGGCTTTTTCCTCGGACTCAGCGAGAGATCCGGCCCTACCAGCTCAAGAGCAATGTTCTGGAGCGCGAGACTTTGGGTCGGGGTGTACAAGTGGGGAGTAGGACCAGGCAGTCCCTCAAACTATGCTGAACATGGGCCTTGTAAGGGGATTCGAAGATTTGAAGGGGTAGACAGGGATGAGGAGGGAAAGAAGCGTCCGTGGCCTTAAGTTAGGTACCTTCCTGGTATTTGCCTGGGGAAAACCACTTTCACTATGACTGAGGAGTTGACCTCCCGAGGCTGAGTGGACCCCGTCCCATCCCTCGTACCACTTTTCAAATTTCGTGGCAGAGCCGGCATTCGAGCCTGGACCTCCAGTGGTGGTGGCTAATCGCACTAACCACTACACCACGGAGGTGGACCAGAACTAATATTTGTGGAGATGATTGGAGTGTGTGAAAGAAGATACAGTATCCTCCTCATCAATACAACAATAGTAGAGTGCAAATTTACAATTTAAAATCATGTTTGTGACATCTGTACATGTTTCGACCCTGTTGGGTCATCTTCAGTAGCATGTTAAATCTGGCGTGTATAACGGTTAAAACACTTACATTAGAACAAGATATGATGTGACTGTTAAAACGTTCTTAATAAGTTCATGTAGCGGGTGAGTTGAGGTACACTAATGACCATTTGCCCAGATGTTGTCTCTTGATGTTTATAACCATATTCTACTGGACAATACGACGCATTTTTATCACAAGCACATTTATTTCTCTAAAAAATTGTCCTTATTGGAATCTAGCCTAATTCTGAAACTTTCATCAAATACTGTCCAATTCTGTTGACTGACTTCTATTTAAGCACCAAGAGACAAAACATCTGGACAAGTGGTCATTAGTGAATATGGAAGATTTTAGCTCAACTAATCGACTACGGTTCATGAACTTATTAGGAACATTTGAACAGTCACATCACACGTTGTTCTAATTGAAGTGTTTTAACCGTTATGCACGTTAATTTTAATATTCTACTGAAGATGACCCAATCAGGGTCGAAACATGTTCAAATGTGATAGATGTGTACTTTAAATTTGAATTATACTATTGTTGTATTGATTGAGAAGATAGCGTCGTGGTTAGCTGCCAATACGCAAAAATGGAATTTATGTCTTGTGAAAGAAGATAGATAAAGAATTATGTTTCACACAGCTTTTTTACAAACAGTTTTTCGATACAAGCAATATTGCTACGACACTGCAGTGTCTCGATATCAGATACGTAGTTTCTAGATTCTATTAGGTCGTGTCCCCGCGATGCTGAAACAAAAACACGAACAAACAAACGAACAAACAAACAAACGAACAGATTTATAAACGTTAAACTAAACCTGTTTTAGACTTTGAGGTGCGTGTATTTCTATGCGTAATAATAATAATGAGGAGGATGGCGTGAGCAGCGTCAGCAGGTCTACACTGCGATATCTTACTCTGCCACATGCTGAGAGATACTTGTCATCAACAGACAGATTTATACTAATTGCGCTTGCCTCTAAAACTATCTACACTCCGTCAGAATAAGAATAACGCAAGGTACTCATGGTTAATGATATATATAGTTTCTGACGAAGGAGTAACCGCTAGGGACTTATACAATACGAGGTATTCATTCTTCTGACGAGCGGCTGTAACTTGAATTGTAAACGTCACTTCAAAGTGAACTTCTGTGGGGTTTACCGGACATTTTGCGATACAGAGAAGGTGACGTCTCAAGGTGACACACGCAACAGATCACTCTCATGCTTTACTTACGAACCTTAAAAGTGGATAGAATTACGTGAAAAATTGGAAATTGTATTAAATCGTTTTCTGGTCGTAGCTTTGTTGAACAAACAGTCACAACTTCGTACAAAACACTCAATTTCCCCGGAGTCATTAATCTTTTATACGCAGAAGAAGGCATCTTCAACAGCTTGTAAGGAAGGTGTACAATTTCGAACTTTATCGATAGTGAGATTAATAAAATATCACACAATTATGTAAAGCCGCGGTGGGCGGTTGAGTGGCTTCTTCGCTAGTTTGTCACCGGGAAGGCTGAGCTTCCGTGTTAAGCGTTAGGAGCGGCACGAATTAGGCTGGGTGGGTCAAGCAACCAGAGTCAGCAGGACGCGCCCGTGTGCTATGGCACCTTTAGTCTCAGGTGAAGCAAAGATAGAATAGAACATGTTTTATCAAGTGCCTTTTCGCAGTAATTCTTATTTTGTGTATTCGTGTTATAATGATGTAAGTCAAAGGCATTTGCACCATGCTATAGACGTGTTTCTCTCCAGCTGCACTTAAAGTCGTAAGCGCCAATTGGCCTCTCTCGTGGTGAATCTCATAAGCGTAATATTAACAAAGTGGGCTTTGTGATATTTTCAAAACAAAGTGGTATCATTTCCTTTTCGCTCCCTCCTTCCGGAACAGTTAGACACCACTCGTACCTAGAACCCAGATCAGTATACACCGTGTGTAATGCTCGTTCGTTGCAACCATCTCCAGCTGAGTTGGATCCAGCGCTCCCCGGGCATTTCGTTGATTGTTTGTTTACTTTTAGGTAATTTACAACCTGTTAATTATGTGTAAAGCAATTTTTGTAGACTTCTTTATTGTGACATTGGCTCATACTCAGCATTCCTACGCGGCTGAACTTGTACTTAAGCGGCATCCAGAGTGTCACAGTACATCTCAGCGACCGCGGGAACTATGGATTCGACGCTAATATTGATCGGTTTTTATTATTCTTGTATAACGTTCCCTCTCCTACGATTGCTAGCGTTGCCTTACCCCTCCAGTAATTCGTATTTCTACCAACTTTGGATTAGATCTATTCTGAAAGACACATATACATCTACAACCTCGTACTTTTCTCTGTCACACCTTTTACTTTTAGGACCTGTTCCCAGTGTCGTTCACTGACAGTTTATAAACACTTTTGTATATTGAGAAATGAAGTGGCGTATGGCTTTTAGTGCCGGGAGTGTCCGAGGACAAGTTCGGCTCGCCCGATCCAGGTGTTTGGATTTGACGCCGCTAGGCGACCTGCGCATTGTTATGAGGATGAAGGCGACGCATACAGCCAGTCCCCGTGTCAGTGGAATTAACCAATGATGATTAAAATTTCCGACCCTGGCCGGAATCGAACCCGAGACTCCTGTGAACAAAGGGAAGTACGCTAGCCATTTAATCATGGAGCCGGACGTAGATTTAGAAATATGGATATGTGTAAAATGTTACGTTTAATTTGTAATATATGGCGAGCGAGTGTGACATCTTGTGGCTATGAGCGTTAACTGTGATTCGAGTCCCGTTCATAGAAAAATGTTCACTTTCAAAATGTTGACTGGCGCAGTAGGAGAAGTAACCACTTGTTTGCCTGCCGAAAGCCTGCATTGAGTTCCAAACGTCTGCGCAGTCTTCAAATGGAGTGAAGGCATATGACGCTGCCCATAGTGATTCGTCTGTGAGATGGAGACGTTAATCCTTGAACAGGCCCGTTGGTATTATTCAACAGGGGTAGGCTTCGTGCCAACACCGGTTTCCACCCTCTCACTATCATCGTACATGGAGACGAGGAGTGACGTCACAAGATGGCGTAGGGGGTGAGAGTGAGAAACCGCCAAAACACATCTTCAGAGCTGCCGACAGTGGAGTTCTCTACCGACAGCTGCGCAGTGATAGGTCACATGACCTACTGTTAGGTTATAAAAGTGTGGGTGGACTCAGGCTCTACGCACCACTTCTGTAGGAGTCTGATATGATTTAACTTCACAGATAATAAGAGAGTGTCGTGTCACTCAGACCCGAGCATTGTTCTCGACTTGAGGAATACTTTACAGTGAACACGCTTACAGCACGGGAGCCCAAACTCCACTAAAACAGGTCTATCGAATGTAAAGTCTCTCATACTCAAGCATAACTCGTACTGTACTGCCCCGCTACGTTGTGTGGTGCCCGTTCACTGGATTGTGGAGTCTCTCTGTGGTATCAGCAAATTAACAGAACAAACCGTTTATTTTTGTCTTTGCTGAAGAGCAATTTGCCAATGTTCAACCTATATTGCGAAGCTATTTTCAAGAAGACTTTTGCAGATACGTGCCAATGGAGAAATAACAAGCACACTGCGATAATCTCGTGATGAGGAAATCCTTACTGAGGGTGCTCTTGCCTTACAGTTTTGCTAGGCGAAGTAAGTGGCTGGTGAAGAAGTGGGATTAAATAGAAATGCTGACAAAAGAAAACTAATGATTTTCAGCAAAAGAAAAAACCTTACATACATACATTACCATTATAGACTGTTATGCCTTTCAGCTTTAAGTCTGCAAGCCTCTGAGAATTTACTAAACGTCGCCACAATCCTCGATTTGCAACTAGTGTTGTGGCCTCATTTAGTTCTATACCTCTTATCTTTAAATCGTTAGAAACCGAGTCTAACCATCGGCGTCTTGGTCTCCCTCTACTTCTCTTACCCTCCATAGCAGAGTACTTTATTCTCCTAGGTAACCTGTCCTCCTCCATTCGCCTCACATGACCCCACCACCGAAGCCCGTTTATGCGTACAGCTTCATCCATCGAGTTCATTCCTAAATTAGCCTTTATCTCCTCATTCCGAGTTCCCTCCTGCCATTGTTCCCACCTGTTTGTACCAGCAATCATCCTTGCTACTTTCATGTCTGTTACTTCTAACTTATGAATAAGATATCCTGAGTCCACCCAGCTTTCGCTCCCGTAAAGCAAAGTTGGTCTGAAAACAGACCGATGTATAGATAGTTTCGTCTGGGAGCTGACTTCCTTCTTACTGAATACTCATGATCGCAGCTGCGAGCTCACTGCATTAGCTTTACGACACCTTGATTCAATCTCACTTACTATATTACCATCCTGGGAGAACACACAACCTAAATACTTGAAATTATCGACCTGTTCTAGCTTTGTATTACCAATCTGACATTCAATTCTGTTGAATTTCTTACCCACTGACATCAATTTAGTCTTCGAGAGGCTAATTTTCATACCATACTCATTGCACCTATTTTCAAGTTCCAAGATATTAGACTGCAGGCTTTCGGTACAGTCTGCCATAAGACCAAGTCGTCAGCATAGGCCAAACTTCTTACTACATTTCCACCTAACTGAATCCCTCCCTGTCATTTTATACCTTTCAGCAAATGATCCAGGTAAACTACGAACAGCAAAGGTGAAAGATTACAGCCTTGTGTAACCCCTGTAAGTACCCTGAACCAAGAACTCATTCTACCATCAATTCTCATTGAAGCCCAAATGTCAACATAAATATCTTTGATTGATTTTAATAATCTACCTTTAATTCCATAGTCCCCTAGTATAGTGAACATCTTTTCCCTCGGTACCCTGTCATATGCTTTCTCTAGATCTACGAAACATAAACACAACTGCCTATTCCTCTCGTAGCACTTTTCAATTACCTGGTGCATACTGAAAATCTGATCCTGACAGCCTCTCTGTGGTCTGAAACCACACTGGTTTTTATCCAACTTCCTCTCAACGACTGATCGCACCCTCCTTTCCAATATGCCAGTGAATACTTTGCCTGGTATACTCATCATTGAGATACCTCGATAGTTGTTGCAATCCTTCCTGTTCCCTTGCTTATAGATAGGTGCAGTTACTGCTTTTGTCCAATCTGAAGGTACCTTACCAACACTCCATGCTAACTGTACTACTCTATGAAGCCATTTCATCCCTGCCTTCCCACTATACTTCAACATTTCAGCTCTAAGTTTATCTATTCCTGCTGCCTTATGACAATGGAGTTTTTTAACCATCCTTTCCACTTCCTCAAGCATGATTTCACCAACATCATTTTCCTCCTCCCCATGAGCTTGGCTGTTTGCAACACCACCAGGATGATTTCCTTTTACATTGAGAAGATGTTCAAAATATTCCCTCCACCTCTCCAGTGATTCCCTGGGATCTATTATGAGTACACCTGAATTACTCAAAACATTGTTCATTTCCTTTTTCCCTTCCTAAGATTCTTTATTACTGACCAGAAAGGTTTCCCTGCTGCTTGACCTAGCCTTTCCAGGTTGTTACCAAAATCTTCCCATGACTTCTTTTCGGATTCAACAACTATTTGTTTCGCTCTGTTTCTTTCATCTACGTACAAATCCTTGTCTGCCTCGGCCTTTGTTTGGAGCCATTTCTGATAAGCCTTATTTTTAAGTTTACAGGCTGCTCTCACTTCATCATTCCACCAAGATGTTCGCCTTTTCCCATCTTTACACACAGTTGTTCCTAGGCATCCCCTTGCTGTTTCTGCTACAGCATCCCTGTATGCCACCCATTCACTTTCTATATCCCGAACCTGCTTACTGTCTACTGTTCGAAACTTCTCACTAATCATATCCATGTACTTCTGTCTAATTTCTTCGTCCTGGAGATTTCCTACCCTTATTCGTTTGCAGACAGATTTCACTTCCTCTACCCTAGGCCTAGAGATATTTAGTTCACTACAGATCAGATAGTGGTCTGTATCATCGAAAAATCCGCGAAAAAGTCGTACATTCCTAACAGATTTACTGAATTCGAAGTCGGTTAAGATATAGTCTATTATGAATCTGGTACCCCTAGCCTCCCATGTGTAGCGGTGAATAGCCTTATGCTTGAAGAATGTATTTGTAACAGCTAAACCCATACTAGCACAGAAGTCCAGCAAACGCTTCCCATTCCCATTAGCTTCCATATCTTCTCCACATTTACCAATCACCCTTTCGTATCCTTCAGTTCTATTTCCAACTCTCGCATTGAAATCGCCCATTAGCACTATTCTATCCTTGCTGTTGACCCTGACCACGATGCCACTTAATGCTTCATAAAACTTGTCAACTTCATCCACATCTGCACCCTCACATGGTGAATACACGGACACAATTCTTGTCCTAATTCCTCCAAATGACAAATCTACCCACATCATTCGCTCATTTACGTGCCTAACAGAAACTATGTTGCTTGCAATGGTATTCCTGATAAAGAGTCCTACCCCAGACTCTGCCCTTCCCTTTCTAACACCCGTCAAGTACACTTTATAATCTCCTATCTCTTCCTCATTATCTCCCCTTACCCGAATATCACTTACTCCTAGCACATCCAGATGCATCCTCTTTGCTGACTCAGCCAATTCTACCTTCTTCCTTCCATAAGCCCCATTAATATTGATAGCTCCCCATCGAATTCCATTTCGTTCGCCAAGTTGTTTCCAAAGAGTCCCTTGCCTGTCAAATGGGAGTGGGACTCCATTACTCCCATTGGTCCGAGGCTTGCTTAAAGTGTTCTGAGCTCGGTAAATTCATGAAACAGGATGCTGCCCTACTTGCACATAGTCCGAGTGAGGATCTCTCCTCTAACGGGCTATGGAATTATGAATTGTATAGTCCTAGCCGCGTGAGCACAAGGAGGGCCATGACTCAGAATATGTCCGAGATGCCCACTCCCATTCCATAAGAACTGGTATCCCGACTCTCAGGACCACTTACTAGGCCACTCAGCCGTTGCCCATGGTTCACGAACTAGGACGTGACTACAGTAACCCACAAACATGAACGAGGAAAAAACAAAGCAAATATAAAACTTATTCGGCGTTGATCCAAAACGTAAGGGTGGTTGGTTACTGACACCCCAAAATCCCGATTTGGAAATCAAGATCCGTATAGAAGCACAATCTTTGTTATGGAGTGATACTCTCAATTTAAAACACCGACAACGCTATGTGGTGTCGAGGCAAGGACTCTTGAACATAACCCGTTAAGGAGTTGGATGCCTTCTAAATGTAGCTATGCAGAAGGATGTTAAAAGTCTCCTGGATTTAACATGTAAGGAACGAACAGGTTCTACAAGAGAACTACTGGGTACTATCAAAAGCAGAATGATTGAGCCATGTACTTCGTGGCGAGGAATACAAGATTCTACAGCAAAGGGGAAGAGGGAGGACATGAACACCTGGACTGGTGTTCAGAACATTGCAGGAGCTGTGCTGATCGCCAACATTCGGGAGACTGGTCATGGGCCACAGAAGAAGAATGTGAGGGAAAAGTAAGAGGTCCGACTCAGCCACGAATTAATTTATCGACAAAAGAGAGGGAATGGAACAGAAAGTTCTCAGGTCTTGTAAACCTAACGCCGTTGGGGTTGCAAGATAAGAAGGGAGAGCCCCTTTCAGTATCCCATTCACACAGCCTTATAGGATACGAGCCTAGAGAGGATCATTTGTGGAGCAGTTCCTATCCCCTGTGAACTGAGTCGTCTCTCTATTATTTCACAACCGAGGTGTAACACTTCTCGGTTTGCCAAACGCGCTGATCCACAAGACAAATGGTGTTATCAATAAGGATTATGTTCGTAATTTACACGCGATAAAATGTAACGTGTTATTTATGGGCCGGATCGTGTTACAGTTCACAGTCTATATCTCAACTATCGCGTGTTTGAACATTTCACGTGTCCATTTTATTTATTTATTTATTTATTTATTTATTTATTTATTTATTTATTTATTTATTTATTTATTTATTTATTTATTTGCCTTCATAAAATGGGAAAGCTGCTGATATTGACGATCTCAGTGTTTGAGATTGTTACCATATTATTTTGTGGATCAGGATATTTATTAGAAATGAAAAATCATACTAAATTATTCTGCCGTTTCTGTATGAGTGGTCCGAAATGAGCAAACCAAATCTCTGACACGAATGACTGGTTCCTCGGGGTAGAAAGAGGAAAACCACTTAAGATACGAGTTTAAGTAAATGAAATAAATTATAAAAATCATTTATTTATTTATTTATATCATTTATTTATTTATTTATTTATTTATTTTAAAGTGGAGAGCGGGGAGAGGAAGATTCTTGCTAAAGGAAGATTTTCCCACTTTTCAGGGAAGGAATAAACTGTATTTCAGCGAAAGTACAGTCTCTCAAGAAAACATTGTACTGCATGTTCTTGACACATTTATCAGACTTAACAATTTACCTGCCACAAAAACATTATATCTATAGTTGTGAGAAAAGTAAGAAATTGTACTGTTCTGTCCATGTCATTACCAACACTCAAAAATCGACAGTTCTAGCCTTTTAGGAAACAACTCAATGTTGGAAACATCCTAAGGGATATGAGTAGGCCCTAAACAAAATTGGTTTTAGGTGCGTAAAATAGGCTTTTAAAAGAAGTAAATAGGTTTTAAAAGAGAAAATACGCACCTAAAATATGTTTAAAAATGTGTGGATAGACAGGAAATAGACTTTAAAATGTTACAATATACATTTAAACTGTAACGTGATACTGTTTTACTTTTAAAAACGTGCTATCCCTATTCTTAACCGAAATAACTGCAAAATTAAGACAGAATAAAAAACATTTATCAAAAACAATATAAAAAAGTCATGTGTCAAAAAATGTTATGGATTATATGATATATCATTATCAGTACTGATCTAAAACCTTTATACTAAAATCACTGTATACAATTACAGCACTGTAGGCATCCAATAACGGTGTAAACGCGAATGGAGTATGTGTCTATTATTTGTGAGGAACATTCCTACAGTACTTTCATTCGTAGTTTGCTTTACAGTACATAACAATAATCTTCTCCAAATTTTCCACAGTCAGGCTGTGTCTTTTGTCTGTTAAGATCATTTTGAAAGCAGAAAAAGAGCGCTCCACACTCACAGGTGTTAGAGGGGCATAGGGAAATTTACCTACATTTTTCAATTCAATTTCACTTGGTAAGTCTACCTTTTCCCCATCCATTACCTGATGTACCCTTTTCAGCACTGAATAACCTGAATTATTCTGCAGTACACTAGACCACTTGTCTCCTATTTTATCCCCTACCTTGCCCCTAGCACTTTGTATGTTATTCTCAGCGTCCTCAATTACAGAAAATTCCTGTTTGAGAAGGTTTTCTTTTTCCTCCATTTTTGTAATGGTGACTGGAAGATATGAAAAATTTGCCTGAATATACCCAATGTCTCTCTGAATGCTGGAACAATCATTTAACAGCTCTTTGACAGACGACACACATGCAGCCTTGTCCTTTAAAGGCAAATTGTCCATCACAGTCATGATTTCCTCAAGATGTTCTGCATAATACCGGGCAGCTTTCATCCAGGAACCCCAACGGGTGATGATTGGCTGTGATGGAAGGGGAATAGAGGAGAGTTTCTCTCGAAAGATGGCTGTTCTGGATGGAGCCTTACAGAACACCTTCTTCATTGTTGAAATGAGAGTATTTACTGCAGGAAACTCGGCCCTAACTGTTTCTGCGAGTCTATGCAAGGCATGGGCCATGCAAGTAACATGAATTAAAGAAGGATAGAAAGTTTTGAGGAGAGGTGCAGTGGCAATCATTTAGGAAGTAGCATCGCAGACAAGAAGTAGGACTTTAGAATCATCAACACTCCCAGGATACAACAATTGCAACCCCTTGTTGATGAAGTATGCAATGCTTTGACTATTGACTTTCTCAAGCTGTTTAGAGCAAAGAAGGTGAGCGGTAGATGCCTGATTGGGTTCCAGTTTTCCTACTATAAGGTTAGCAATGTACCTGCCCACAGAGTCGGTGGTTTCGTCCACACAGAACCATATGCAAGACTCCCCAATATCCTCCCTGATTGACAAAATGACCTCATTGTAACAAATATCTAAGTAGTTCTTCTTTAATGTAGATGCTGATGGGATGTGCTGCTTGGTGTATTTCTCTAAAAAATCTCTGAGAACCGGATTATGCACAGCATTCCAGGGGACATTTGCTGCAACTAGGGCTCTACACATATCAGCATGGGTTGTAGGAGATATAGTTTGTGTGAGCAGAGTCTGTCTAATGTTACTTTTCATGGCTGCTTTTGCTTTGTGACTGGCAGTATGTGCATGCTGCTGAAGGTGGAATTTTTTCTCATGTGAAATCTAAAACACAATAAAGTGATGTCAATTGGAGACTAAGATGAGGTGAGCTATTGAATACAATTTGTAATTTAAATTAAGCCATTATTGCTCTAAAGTTAATTAAGAACAAGAACACTACAGTCCCCGACGGGCCTTCGCTTTCAATAACGGTTGCTGCCCAGCAGATATTGGGTGGCGTCTGGTCAGCAAGATACATCCCTCAGCCGTATTGCCTTGCCTCCGTGACTCCTGCCCACTGTAGCTCCTCAATTGTCCTCACGATGCTGGGTCAACACCGTTCCAGATCTCATAGATTTCTAAATTACTGCCGGTTCTGGAAATCGAACCCAGGTCGCCTGGACTAGGTCTCTACAATTAATTAGAGGAGCCAATATCAAGACCTTATTTTAGATTAATATGAAATTTAAGATATATGCACATACCTGTTTATTGCAGTACTGGCAGAAAATAATCTTGCCATCAAAAGTCATCCCTAGAAACTGTACAAGCCATTGTTGTATAAGCGCACTCTTAGTAGGGTTGGGCACTATGTCCCTGTTTCGGCACAAGGTGCCGGTGCACAGTTATGTTCCGCTGTTCCAGAACACCGAGTGTCAATTGTTCCGAAACATTCTCAAGCGAGCCGGAGACACTGACTCGCTGTCCCATCAGAAGCGCCACTATGCACTGCCCTTCGCCCACTAGCTGAACTGTGCAGCGGGCGCACGGGACGCGGAACTGCAACTGCGCAGTGTAGAGAGAACTTCGAGAGGCAACATTACATGCTCCGCGCCATTGGGAACTGGGAATGTGCCTGTACGGAACGTGCTGTGTGGTGTGTGCCTGTGTGTAGTTATGGCCATGGTCCAGCATAAAGCTGCAGGGAACGTGAACGAACAGTCGGAACACTGAAATTCGCGCCCAATAATCACGTTAAAGGCTGCTTTTAGATTAAGATTTATCCGGTCAATATAAAATACACATAACACGGTTACAATGGCAGTGCAGGTGTTTAAAAGTAACCAATTCAAGAATATTTTCACCAGTTGAATGTATTGGCCTGCATTGTGAGTAATTAGTGAGTAATTAATATCTGACATTAAACATTAATTTGGACTTTAAGGAAACTTTTAAGCCCAAGAAAAATATGGGTCGTCGCTTTGGAATTAAAAATATAACTGGATGGATACATTGTTGTACTTTCGTGCTGTTAGGCCGGGCGCACATTGAGAAGCAGTTGGCCGCAGAGCAGGGAAGAGCAGAGCAGAACAGCGCGAAGCTTACGAAACTGCGAAGTGGACGTGAGTGCACATTGCCACGCAGGGTCTCGTCGGTTTTCAGAAGTAACATGTTTTCTTTAGACTCTGTGATACTGGGGCATCCAGTATAAAGAGGCTCTTTTTTTCTTTTCCTTCAAGCATTCGCGATTTTTCTCATTTTGTTAGTCATCTTCACAATTTCCCTTGTGCTGATGGCAACGCGGTTATTCAGCTTAAGACAATCGCAATAAAACAACCACCTTCGCCAGTTTACAAGACTGAACAATATTTCTATGTTACCGATGTTCGGCGTTCATATGGACTAAGCAAAGAATTTAATTCATGATTATTTTTTATATTTTTTACGTCGCACCGACACAGATAGGTCTTATGGCAACGATGGAATAGGAAAGGGCTAGGAATGGGAAGGAAGCGACCGAGGTCTTAATTAAGGTACAGCCCCCCCAGCATTAGCCTGGTGTGAAAATGGGATACCACGGAAAACTATTTTCACGGTTGCTGACAGTGGGGTTCGAACCCCCTATCTCCCGAATGCAAGCTCATAGCAAGGCGATCCTAACCGCACGACCAACTTGCATGGTAAATTCATTAATAGGATCACAGTGGGGGAGAGGGGAAAATATGTATTTACAAATGTACTGCTCGATTTTCATCTAGTTGTCACAAGACACAAGATACTTAAATCAATCAACATTGACAATCTGTTGTGAACGCGTTTGCATTTATATTTGACAAGACATGATAAATGATTTTCCGTATTTATCTCTTCACATAAATGTGATGATAGATGACGGCAACGGAGTCGGCGATGATGCTCTCCATAATCAACATTAGATCTTTGTCTTAAATTCTATATGTTGCGAGAACTTGGGTCACGGATTGTTTCATAGATATATGAGGATTACATTCTTTTGTTTGCTGTTTGTTTAACGTCGCACTAACATATTGTAGGTTTTCGGCGACGGAAGAAGGGTGGTAGATTGGGAAGGTAGCGGGCGTGGCCTTAAGTAAGGTACAGCCCCAGCATTTGCCTAGTGTGAAAATAGGAAACCACGGAAAACCATCTTCAGGGCTGCCGACAGTGGGGTTCGAACCCACTATCTCCCGAATGCAAGCTCACAGAGGCGCGACCCTAACCGCACGGCCACTTGCTCGGTGGATTACATTTTGGCCTTTCTCTAAACTACCTTGTTACGCAGCGTGAATAAAATGATTTATAGCCTAGACTGTAGTGCCTTATTCCCCGAATTTACATACCGATTTTCATTAAATTCTGTTCAGCCATTTTCTCACGAACATACATACATACATACATACATATATACGTACATACTGCATTGCACTCCACATGTTTCACATAGTACCTACAAAACATGGTGAGACTGAATGGCTGTGGTAATTTTCTACTCCATTCCTTAACTAACTTCGTGGCACGTGCGCAGGAAACTGTATTTAGAAGACTGCGCGTGGTAGGCGGAAGTAGGTGCAGAACCGGCCTGCCCTGTCTGTCAACTTGCGATGGTGCAATGATTTGTGTGGATTACAAAAATCTGCTCTGCACTGCACTGCTTTAGCTGCTTCTTCTGCATCCCAATGTGCGCCCCGCCTTCTGCTCTCTGCACTTCGAATTCCTTCCCTCTCAACTTCCATTTACTTTCTTCAATATCTCGAAAATTTCCCTCAACACTTTCTCGGGGATTGATGTTAAAAATTAATTTGGACTTAAAGGAAACTTTTAAGCCCAAGAAAACTACGGGTCATCGCTTTGGAATTAAAGATATAACTGGATGAAAGAATGTTGACACTCCAACACAGGGCGGCACACAGCCGGTATCGACAGGCAGGCACAGCCAATGCCAACTAATCTCTCTAGTGCGGCCTTGGCACAGCACGTTCGGTTCAGGCACATTCCAGCTGAAGCGGAGCATGTCCTGTTGCCTCTCGAAGTTCTCTCTAGGACGCAGTTACAGTCCTGTGTCCTGTGTCCCGTGTCTCGGCAGTCTGTACCGAAATACTCCGCCTCAAGCTCCTAATGTTGCGGAACAAGTGAATGTTCCGGTCTGCCCAACCCTAACTCTTAGATGGTTTCGGTTTAGGCATGATGAACTATATTCACATTTTTTTGTTAGGGGCTTTACATCGCACCGACACAGATAGGTCTTATGGCGACGATGGGATAGGAAAGGCCTAAGAGTTGGAAGGAAGCGGCCGTGGCCTTAATTAAGGTACAGCCCCAGCATTTGCCTGTGTGAAAATGGGAAACCGCGGAAAACCATCTTCAGGGCTGCCGATAGTGGGATTCAAACCTACTATCTCCCGGATGCGAGCTCACAGCCGCGCGCCTCTACGCGCTCGGCCAACTCGCCCGGTATATTCACTTAAACAGATGTTCTTTCACTGGCGACTTGACACAGTATGTCCCTTCTTACTACCTGCTCGTTGTTCTTCTGAGCGAATCCTCCACCTCCACCCTTCAGTCAGCATTCCTTTGGTGACAGTTGTCTGGGAAGAGCACATTTCTGCGAAAAACCCACCCTCTGCTGTTCTGCTCGTTCCAGGGTTGTCCATTGTTTGATTGTAAAAATTACTGAAGTTGAATTTTATTTTAAATGTAGAAAATAGCCATTTTTAGGCACTGAAATAGTGAAATAGGCTCTAAAGGTCCAAATAGGCATTTAGGGTACTATAAAACTCTATTAATGTAAGGGATTTATCATGAAACGTAAACATATTTAACAAAAATCATGTTATTTCGTAAGGAACGAAATAGGCATTTGTCTTCAAATCCCACGTCTAGTTATGAGCTACGAATTTTAAATACAATATAATAAAGCATGAGAATATATTCTTTATTTATTCCTAAAACGTTTCTTAATCTTCGTCATCTGGTCGATTAGAGGAGCAGTTGTCTTTTCTACCACCACAAGCGCTAATGTCAGTGAAAGCAGAGTCTCACTTAACTGCATTCAGTGTGGATATTTTTCAAAAGATCAATGAACGCCCGAGGTTCTTGAACAAGGGAAAGGACTAGAAAACGATAAAGAAATGAGCGATGAAGGCCGCTATTTTGTCTGGTAAGAAACAAAACAGAGAACTGTAATTCACCTGCCGTAAGAAAATTTAAAACTATATTTGTAAGAAAAGTTTACCTGCTACAGACTTGTACTGCACTCATTGCGTCCTTCAACATTATTAACAGTCGCAACTGTTGAACACGTTTACAGAATAGATTTTGAAATCAAATGGTTATAAATATGTCTGCTGGTCACACATTTAGTACCGCTCTCTCCACTTGTTAGCTGTTTTCAGGGACATTACTTCTTAAATATAATCATCATATGTAGGTTCAATCTTAGTTAGATGAAATGTTTTGATTAAACCAAGACACAAGCTTCCCGCCTAAGGAAGAGGCACAGCCTTCTTCCGCCAACAAATTCAACCTTTATTGCATAAAACTGTTTTTCAAAATCATAAAAATCAAAAATCTGATGCTCATTTATAAAATTATCAATTGTATATAATACAACATTAATTCAGGCGATTGTAATAACTGAAAATTTTGAACCTGGTTGTTCTGTTTTTAAATAAATTAATGGCATTTCATTAATTGCTAGAGAACATAACTAGTGTAGCAAGGACGATTGAGAAACAGTGGGAGCTGAATCAGCCTTTTCCCACGAGGTCATTGACCCCTGGCAAGGTGATTGACCCATGACGTCATGGCCACGTGCTTATGCTTATAAACAAGACCACGTGCTTTTGTTTACAAACATAAGAGGCACGGAATTTGAATAGGAGAAAAACCCTAACCTCACAGACGTCATCTTGAAGGATACTAACTTCACTCCACGTGCTTTTACGACCACATGCTCTTGTTTTGACAGGTGTGAGGCGTGGAATTTGAATAAGTGTGCAAGGCTAACCTTACACACGCCATTTTGGACGACGTGCTCTTGTTTGGCAAGTGTCAACACGACGAGGTCCTCAGGGACTAGGTTAGCGAACCGAGGATTTTACTTTGTTGATTTCGGGCTGGGAGGGGAGGGTAGAGAGGTGGTCCTCTCCTCCCAGCTTCCTTAGAAAAAATAGGGGATAGGTGACTGAGAGATGTGCTCTATCTCTCTTTCTAGAGGTCCATCGCCTTAGCGATGAGTCATCTACGAAAAATATTGCCCCGGCTAAGAAGCCAGGGCATTGTCACCTCTCTCGAGGCGACAAACGGTTTCTGCCTTGCACATGGCTATTTATTGCATTCTTGAGTGGGTGGGAGGTTTTCCTTATCAATGTGGTGATGAGGTGAAAGTCCCTATGCTGTTCGTGCGCTTGGTGCGGATACCAGAATGAATGTTCCCCTTAAAGCTACATCATATTACTATTGAACAAACATGAATATCAGTCAAATTGGTCGTCTACACAGAAAAGGATACCAACTCCCAGATCAACAAAATATTTCGCCATCAACAATAACATTTTTGATGTGTTATTTAGTTTAAAGTGTTGATATGTTATTCAGACTTCATCAATGGTTTAAATTAAGACTATAAATTGTGTTTATATGTGCTCTCATGTCTTCCAACTGGAGCGTGGCTGAGTCCCAGTGTTATAAGACAATGTGGACCCTTCCTACCTACACTTCCACGTTCCGTTATTGTTAGAGTCACATCCTCTGTTCCTGGCTGTAGAGCGTGTGGTGGCAGTTGTCTGGCGTTCCAGCAAGGCCAGTTACTTACCGGGAAAGTCCCTTCGGCCAACACCGAAAGGTTTTCCGTGGTCTCGTATGTAAACTCCAGGCGAATGCGGGGATAGAATGCCCTCTCCAACTAGACCACCACCCTCACACCCCTGTATATGGTGTTGCCTCGGACACTGTTTCTCCTTTCAGCGTTCAGTCTGCAAAGCCTAATCCTCCAACTCTGTGGTCTCTTTTCGTTCCTCATCTTCTACCTATCGGCCAAATCTAACCATAGTCTCCTTAGTCTGCTTCTACTTCTCTTACCCTCTATGACCACGTCCATTATCCCCTGGGTAATCTTTCCTCCTCCATTCGCTCCACATAACCCCATCACCGAAACTGGTTTATGCATACAGCTTCTTCCATCGAGTTCATTCTCAACCTAGCCTTCAACTACTCATTCCGAGTACCCTCCTGGCATTGTTCCCATCTGTTGTCGATACTGTTATGTCTGCTACTTTTACCTTACGAATAAGATTACACCGAGCAAAGGTGTAAAGGTAGTTTCATCCGGAAGCTGACTTCCTTCTTACTGTTGATCGCAACTGCGGCGCTCTCTGCATTGCCCTTGGTGCACCTTGATTGAAACTGCCATCCTGCGAGAATGGACTTGAAATGACTTACCTGTTCCAGTTTTGTATTCTTCAGGCCATGCCACGTCATTCTGCCGTCAGTCCTCAATGAGCAGCCGACATAAAGAAACTACACCTTGTCCCAAATTCCATCGAGTTGAAAGTTCACTCAATAGAAGTTGATCTAGCCACAATCACAACAAATTTGTCTTGTGCAGTCGGATTGTTTAGACAGTGCGGTAACCATGACGACCAGTGTAGGCCGCCCAATAATCGATGGCACAGAGCACGTGATATATCTTCATCAGCGCAGCTCCTTGACGTATTCATACTGTGTTTTTATCCCCTCTCTCATTACCCCCTTCTGACCTTCAAATCATCCATCATCTTTAGTCTTCTTCTGTTCACAAGATCTTTGATCGGAATTTGCATTTCCTAAATCCTTCTTTCCACTTTCGTACGATGGCTTCTCACTAGAGAGAACAGCTCTCAGGGTCGGCGATGGGGACACATTCGCTGTTTATCTAACAAAACTAATGGCAACGCAGCCATAGGTCAGTTCAAAGTGCCAGGCATTATTATTATTATTATTATTATTATTATTATTATTATTATTATTATTATTATTATTATTATTATTTCGCCCGTTATGAATCTCCTTACTTCGCAGTACAATAACATCCTCGGTATCCCCTGCCTGAGAAAGCACGGAAAACCATTTTCAGGCCGCCAGGTAGTGGGGTTCGTACCCACTATCTCCCGGATGCAAGCTCAGAGCTGAGCGCCCTTAACCGCACGGCGCCATATTCACTATAGTGAACGAAGACGACCTCAAATACACAGCTCTCGAGGTGGAGGAGTTAACCAGACGATGCTAAATTGCGGCTTGGCCGGGAATCAAAGCCAGGACCCTCTGAAACGAAGGTCACAAGGAGTCAGCCCCTGGCGGTCCTTGGCTTATCAAGTAACCGCTATTCAGCGCGATTTATCGGCTTTCTAGACCGGGGCAGAACCCTGGGGCTCCAAGTAAGAGGTGGATGAACGCTCTCATGTATCTGATTGAATTACAAACCAGTAAAAATCCCTGACCTGCCCAGGAACCGAATCCAGGCTCTGAGGATCGCTAACCGTAGAGGGCAAGGCCGGTCCCATTTGATTCTTCCGTTTGCCAGTTCATCATCGGTTAGATTGTCCGGTTCCTTTTCGTCCAACCTCTAGGACCAAGGATGGTTGAGCTCTTCTTGAGTTTTAACAGTCGGCCTTTTCGGCGTCTGTGGCTCCCTCCTGTATTCTGACTTGGAACTGCCGAAGCCGGCGTTTTCACTTCATGTCATGGGCATCTACCCATCTGCATTCCTTGTTCAAGCTGGCTTGTAGTTCTGTTCCTTTCCTTTCATAGTTCCCTCGGCCACTTAACTCTCCTTAGCCATCCTTCTGCAGATGTTTCTCCCGGCAGACTTCCTGCGACTTTCGTCCTAAAATTCGCTCTGTCCCAGACACCTCCCGTCGTAATATTCAAGACTTGAAAGTCCTGGTGCACTTTGAAGCCAAGGCGGTTGTAACTTCCACGTCTGGAGAATGAGAATTGTGCACCTTTGATTATTTTTAAATGTCCATAAAACATCACATTGTTGTTGTTGTTGTTGTTGTTGTTGTTCCGGGGACACCGTGGTGGACAGAGGATATAGAAAAGATGGAAGATGAACTGAAAACTTTAAAATTGGTTATATATTACTTTCCGGGTTTTTAATTGTTTTCAAAATTTACACTTTGCTAAGCAAATAACGAAATGAGGTGCAAGGTCTAGCTCGTGAGCTTGAGTAACAACAAGAAGAGGTTGAAGCTGCCTAGTCACCAGTTTGACAAGAGCACCATTACTCCTTTCAATCAAAGAAACCGAGTTCCGAATTTTACATCTTACGACGGGAGTCGTTACTCTGCCAGTTACTTCAATGTCCAAGCTCCGGGCCTATTAAGGCCCCTACCTGCATTTAACAAACCCAAACAATAAACACTCTCTTATATGCTCAACAGTCTGATTTACCTTCAAAGTAAAACATGAAATTGACGTTAACAACTGCCCATACTACGGGGCCCTTGATAAAAACGAAAATCTAAATGTTAGGAGGCGAACACTTACAATATTTGAAATTCACATGAAAATACTGAAAACCCTATGTGGGCTTACAGAGGCCAAGGCTACACTACGGAGGTGACAAGGTTACATCATAACAGTCACGTTGAGAGGGAACACGAGAGGGTTCTTGAGACTTGCTTGAGAATTTACGTTGAGAAATAAAACTTGCATTGCGAAAGAAATTTGAAACCTTCCCTCGAGCTAGCTGCCATTACCTTGAGCTGGTGGACCTACTGAAAATGGACGAGGGAGGCCTTAATCTTGCCGCCACTACGAACACGCTCTAAACTCCTTGACTGGAGAGATCATAAATACAACATGGCCCGAAATTTTCCACCTTTTATAGCGGAGAGGAAGGGCCGAAACCCCGACACACCCCCAATATTCATTGGACGATCAAATAAATATCATAAACAGTGATTGGTTACTTAAATAAATGTACAAATATTCTTATTCGCTAACATATTAAGTTGGCGGGAAGAGATAGAAATGTTGATAACTTTAGAACACCAAAAACAAACTATAAGCAATTCAGTTTAGGAAACCTTGACACACAAAATTACGTTGTAAATTAATAGTTCATCTTCACTCCAGAGGGCGCACATAAGTTGATAGAGGCGACATCTGTCGAGGAATGTTCAAACTATTTCCGAAATGAGTTTCCGATTTTTGCTGTTATAGATGGCCTTGCACAAGGCGCTAGTTTTAAATGCACGGGGCGGGTGTACTCCGGTACAATTATTATTATTATTATTATTATTACTAGAGGACCCTTGTAATAAGTCAGATAACTCGCCTGTCGTAGTCATAATGTTTTGCCTGCCCCTTTTTAACGGTGTTATGAACTATGCCGCAGTTCCTAGTCAGAATTCATCATGCCGTCTTTTTGGTAAAAATCTATCCACATATTTGCTTTTTTATCCTTCAGTTCTTGATGTAAAGGTTGGTATTGAATCGTAGAATACAAGCGCAGTTCTTCTATACAGAACGGTTGTCTTGTGAGCTTATGGGTTGGTCTGGAACGAGAGGTTTGTCCAAGCAGGGAACTCTTTCCAGTGTAACTGGGTTATCCTTCGGTCTGTGTTCCCAGATAATGTCTAAGGTATATATCATGATGTGATCTGTTTGTATGTAGACTTTTTTTTTCTAACAGCATGTAAGTTATTAGGAACTCTCTGCCATCTGTTGAGTATATTTGCAAGCTGAGAAAGGTTAGAGCATCAAGAATATCTAGCAGGGAATAGTATTCTTCCGTGATCAGAGGAAGTGAATACTCTCTGGCTTGACAGGTAGTAATCAAACATGGCTGCATGCAATGACATTACTAAGGATGAAAATCACATAATTACATCAGAATATTAATAAAAGTGTTAGTCGCTTAGCAACCTGCTAAGTGCAGGATGTATTGCGGGTTAGAGTAAGCCTTCGCCTGCAATTATTGGAGTGATCATTTAATGATTTGATTTCATGATTACTCAAAGTTCCCTGAACTTGGAGACCTAGCAGTTCTTCATGACTCACCGTCAGGTAATTGCGGAGAGAATGAAGCAAGTCGGTCCAGTACAACGACGCCGCCTCGAGTGTTTGGTATTCATCTTGCTCAAATGCTGCTCTTGTATTCTGGAACAAATGTTGAGTTTCCGGTCCATTTTCCCCACCGCCCCTCGGTATAACGTTGTCTCGCAGCGAAACGTGCCAAGATTCCCAACAAGAAAGTCTCATCGATCCCCAAGACAAAATATTCAGATTTTACCAACATCTGCATTGTTGGCAGTCCTGTCTTAATTGGCGCCTCTTGACAGCCCTGGAATATTAAGTGTTGTAGCAGCATCGTGAAGGTATGTGGCTACCGCTGAATGCATGTCCCTTCACAAGATTAGTAGAGGACTGAATGCTCCTAGTGACATATAGGTATGCAACTTGCTGAGCGATACTGTAGGAATGGTTGCGCTGCAATGTATCTCACGGCGCCGTCACCTGAAATAGACGGAACTCAATAATCTGATATTCTTCTTTCTGTCCTTTTCCAAATGTATTGGGGTCGGTATTTGATGTGTATGTGTCTCAGTTTTACAGCCGGATGCCCTTTCTGACGCCAACCGTCTACATTGGAAAGTATTCACTATTGCATGTTTCTGTGATGGTTGGTGGTATGTTGGGCTACATATAGAGGAGTAGCTAAAGACCTTCACCCAACCGGGAATCGAACAGGTGTTCCTGTGAACTGAAGGCGAGTGCACTGAACATTCAGCATGAAGTAACCTTTATACTGATTTAATAACAATAACAGGAAGACTGTATCACCCACCCAAAATATCTACGAGAGGAAGTGTATTTCTGAACACAGAAGACAATGTCAGATTGTCTCAATGGATTGCAAACATAAATCAGACCTTCACAGTGACATTTGAAAACTCTTTGCGGCCACATCAGAAACCGAACCCAGGCAGATACGTAAAATAAATAGTGAATTCTACGAAGATGGAAGGAAAGACAAAAACGATCTCCAATTGCATGGAATCACACAAGAAGACCAGCAGATATTCATACGAGGATAAACAGAAGATGGAGTGCTCAGCCGTCAGGTGGCCCAAGTGTCACTGAAGAGGGATACTGGGGAAATGAGTAGTGAGGTAGTTTCCTGTTGCTTTCCTCACTGAGGCAGTTGCTATTACACATCAATCCGCCAAGCCCACTGAAATGCATGCACCAAGCAACATTTTCACACCATTCATAGCAGGGACTTGCTGCATAAGGAATGGTATTATTATCATCACTTTCATATCGTCAAAGACAAGGATGAGACCGACACAGACCAAGCCTACAACAGAAGACATGTAAACTCTAGGTCTTGCCAGCAAAGGTGGGACTATTTCCCACTAATAATAGTACTTTGCCAAAATGTTTGTGTGGAAAGTTTTTGTTGTATGGTTGCGAAAAACATGGTCTTAGCAAAACAGGATATAAAACGCCTGGAAGCAATGGAAATGTGGATATGGACGAGGGTGCTGAAAATTAGTTGGACAGAGAAAAAGTCAAACAATACATTCCTTAAAGAAATAGACGAAAGAAGGGAATTGATCAACACTGCAGAAAAGAGGAAAATCAAAATCCTTGGCCACACACTTGGACATAACACATTCCTCACGACTCTGCTGGAAGGATAACTTCTGGGTAGGAAGGGAAGAGGTAGACCGAGGAATAAGTGATGGACAGGCTGAATGTTGACCTGAAACACTCAGCAGAGGGGAGACAAATGTGGTTGCAGCGACAATGATATGAATGCATTCATCTTCATTACAGAGTGCCTTTTAGCTTCCAGTCGGCAGGACTGTGTCCTCTTCTCGTTCCATAACTCTTATCTTCAAATCATCGGAAACTGAATGTCACCTTCGTCTCCCTCTACTTCTCTTACCCTCCAAGACCGAGTATCTTACTCCATTCGCCTCACATGGTCCGTGGTTTGGTTAGTTTAGTCACGTGAACCACGGACAACAGCTGAGTGGCGTAATAAGTAGTCCTGAGAGTCGGGGTATCTCGGGCATGGCCCTCCTTGGGCTATACAATCCACCGGCGGTCCCTAACCCTTACTGGGGTGGCAGTATGCTTCACAGAATTGTTAAGAACGGACGTCCCATAGGCGAGGGACTCCTTGGAAACAGTCATCTCACTGAATGTAGAAGAAATCATTTTCCACGATCGGTGTTTGTATTTTTACAATACGACATGCTCTATTTAATCTACACAACAAATTCCTGCCTTGTTCAGCACAAATGAGCAGCCCACCGAAGAACTAGTGCACCCACGTGCCTCAATGTCTGTTACTTCCACATTAACGAGTTCATTTAGATGACGTAGCTGTCAGCTTGCTTTCGGGAGATGGTAGGTTCGAGTCCAACTGTCGGCAGCTCTGAAGATTGTTTTCCACGGTTTCCCAATTTCACACCAGATAAATGTACGGTCACAGGTGTGTGGGCCGTAAGACAGGAACAGAACACATTGCACCCAGCTTAAAATCCCGTGCCTTCACTCATACACTCGATCTTCTGTTCTTAGGTTTGTGATTCTGGCGGTGTAGAGTGGAACCTGCAGATCTCGCCTTAGTTCCAACGCGCAATAACTTCTGGGTCATCACACCCAAATTGAAGAGCGAAGGAAGGGAATCTCGACAGAATATAAAGGGAGAAGCCAGCCCTTGTGCGTTGCAAAGGAATGCCACTATATTAACGTGTGTTGCTTTGTGATGCGCATAGCTCGGCCCCTTCAAAGCAACCCGTGGTCATTACGTGCTTCTTACACCTGAGCTTGAGCTCCGGGAATTTGTAGCGCACATTCTCTCTTCCGGTTCGGCCCTCAAACCGCAGTACACGGTTATTTTTGTCTTCCCAGCGTTCGTAGGAGATTTTGGGAATTTTTTTATATGGTCCGTGCACTTCTGGAACAGGAACACCCCGGACAACTTGAGGTACACTTTACCTGAAATGTTTTGAGCTACTTATATGAAGTTGTAACATCAGGAGGAAACACTTTTACAAGTTACTGTGCTATTATTGAAGTTCTTCCAAAAGTTTTAATATGAAAACCCGTCTGATGACATGAACCATTGCTTCCATCAATCAGACAGTGACCTTGTTATGCCGTCATCGGGCATTGCGATAGTGCTGCCATCTTGATGTGTAACTCGGGACAGCGGTGAGGTCACGTGATTGTTCTGACGAACAATTGAGACAGTTGTACCGCGAACAAGATTAAAGCGTGTGCACTAAATGGTTTATTGAATACGCATCCCAGCCAGTCCAAAATGACCTTTCGAAGGAGGAACTCATCATCTTCACGATTTTGTTTAGAATTAAAGAGTAAGATGCGGTAACTAGTTGCGACCGTGACCCCGTCATTCGCTAATAACAGAAAAAGCGAATTGACTGAGCTTTACAACGAGCCGCAGTACAACAAAATGTGTGAGTGAGGAGGGAACATTGGCGGGGAAGACACTTGTAGGCTAGAGTCGCGACCACATCACAAGTACTTGAAGTAAGTTCTTCCATCAAGTGCGAGATTTTACAGGAAAAAGAATCCTTCAGTGCTTTACTGCCAATGTTCAAGAAATGGTAATAAAATGAAGCTAACGTTTTTCAGTAGAGTTTCTCACAACCGGACAATTTCTGTCTCGTGATTTCGTCGTGTTAGCTCTCAAAAGAGCTAAAGATTTCACCAAGTCAGGTCTGAGAGGATGGGCCTGACACAAGCAGTGTAATGCCTGAGAGTTGAGTCACCCCTTACGATAGCCGGGGTGGGGGATACCACCCACAGTTCACTTTGATGTTTCTCCCCATCACAACTCTGTTTTGAGCCATGATCAGTGTCGGGCATTGGTGAAGCGAACTCTAAGTCAATAAGAAGCCGATTGCAAAGAAACTTACCTTCACTTAGAGTTACTGCAGCAAGAGCGTCAGAAGCAATACCGGAAACATGTCACAAGAATTCTACTGTGCTTGTTTTTGTTGAGTGAGGGAAACAACGGGAATACGATTCATACGTTGTTTACCCAAAACAGCTTCTTCACTGCGCTGTCTACTGTACACAAGGAAATCAATTCAATCAAAGTCCATCAGGCTCATATTTTCTTTTCGCTGCGACTTACACGTTATAAGAAATGTGCAGAACTCTGAGATCATCAACTTTGCGACTCTTGAGCAAGTCAGCTGCCTACAATGCTCGCATCATCAGTTATTTAGTGACGTTTAGCTTTTGACACACTCGGGTGCCCAAACGAACAGCGAAGAGTTAATTACTTTTTATAAATCTTACTATATTGTTAGTATAACTGCTTCTTCTTCCAGTTTTACTCTCATGTAACGGTTGCTCCTGTGGAGTCTTGTGTGAACGAGCGCGAACATCCGACTCCTGACCCAGATGAATACGCAGTCAAAATAAGCCCCGAACCCTGTGAACAGGAGACCATTACTCCCATCATTGAAAAACTGATTCGGCATATTACTAGTTTGACTAACCATAAAATATGCCTTATGTTGTATATTATTATTATTATTATTATTATTATTATTATTATTATTATTATTATTATTATTATTATTATTATTATTATTATTATTGTGTACTGTAGTGTGGTTCCACTGATGGACGTACCCAGCTGTGCGGAGAACAGCAGACGAGCAGGTAGCGGCCAGCTTTCTCTCATTCATATAATTGGATATCGGAAACTGAGCTTGTGAATAGCTTCAGAGTTTTACATGGCCTGGAATTCTCGTTGTAATTACCAACAAACTGTATTAGCGCAGGTCGTTAGTTCATGGCAAGCTCTGTAGGTATTTCAGTACAGGGATTGTATTCACGGTTTGCTTTGTGGGGCGGTAGAGTCCGGGATGAAGATGTCTCGCCCGACCACTTGGTTCTCACTTCTCCCTCTTCATCGCCTTAGACCTGTGCGACGTAAACGAAAGAGCAAGGAAGGTTTACTGGCGAAGTAAAGAACTTCCGCGGGACAACATTCCGGCATTTTAGCATATCCGAAAATCGTGACCTGAAACTCAGAGCGAAGGTTTAGGACCACGGGTCCTTTAGATTAGTCTGGCATTACTTTCACTCATTGGTGTCAGGCTCCTCACTTTCATCTTCCCTACCCGACCTCTCCTGGTCAGTTCTTGTTTTCTTCCGAATCCAGCGAGACCCAGTTTTGGCGATATCTTTATTCTTTGAAGGGTCGGACCTTACACATAGACAAGTATTAAACAGTTTATTTACAATGCAGCAGATGTCGCTGTTTGTCTGATACGAGCTTCACTTTTCTTGTGAGAGAATTGTGCCATTGTTCAGGATGGACATTCACATGTACCGTAATGGTTACCCAGAGCGCATGAGAGCAATGATGTGCATGACAGACCAAGGCCACGCCACGAGCACAGAGGAGACCGACTTGGATTGATCAACAGCTGGGAGATGACTTGAGGGCAAGCTGCACTAACTGTACGCAATAGCACGAGTAAGGTCGTCGTCGTGTTGAGAGAAGCCGGCCATGGCGTCATGTCATGTTTGCAGACGAAACACGGAGGGTGTGGAACCAGCATGTTCAACAGGTGAGCTGGGATTATGTATGACCGTCGAATACCTTTGTTACCAAATCGAGGATTGTTCACTGTAGCGAAGAAACAACCCTTACGCGATGAATAAGGTCGACGACTGAGCTGCATGAGTGAGGGGCCACCTAACTCACCGGACCTGAACTGCACTGTGAGCGCTCAGGCACTCCCAGACCTCATTATTTTTGCCACCGTGGAACGGGACCACCTCCTCAAGATGGTGTCACTGCCACAGCGTCTCAGAGACCTGAATAATTGCAGAGGTGGGGTGAAGAAGAGACAAATTTCAATAAGGAAAAAACACATATTGCAACCTTTATTTTTGTTAGATATTAGAAGCAAAACATTTGAGTTTATAAAAATTGACATTTCCAGCTGGTGTGTGTCTGTAATACGATAAACAACATTTTTGTGTTATATATTTTTTTCACCCCTGGTTATTATTATTAGGCACTCTCTGGTATTCACTATCATTCGATCTCTCTTCAGCTACTAATGTCCCATTTCGACAACAGTCTCTCGCAAGCTTAGAAATCAGTATAACCACACACTCAGCACACAATACTCCAACGTGTCCCACCTCTATTCAGTAGTAAGCATCGAACAAAAGTTCATTGCAGAATCGTTTAAGGATAACTTGATGTGAACCACGACTGTACCTGATGTCACCCATCTGTTATGTGTTGTTCACGAAAGTTTACGTTCGCTAATTCGTCTCTTTACAGAAAGAAGATTGAAATCTTTAAAATGTGGGTATGGAGAACATCAACTGGCAAGAGAAATTAAGGAACGAGGTAGTATTAGAAAGAGAAAGTGAAGAAAGGACGACATTCAGAAGAGAAAGAAGAATTGGTTACGTCACGAAGGAAATGTTCATTAACACTGGCATTGGAACGACTAGTCGAGAGGAAGAAAGAAGATGCAGAGCCAGTGAAGTGTGCTCCGTGTAGCTGTAAATATTAAGAGTTTATGGTTGCCCAGATGTATTATCTGTTAAAACATTATTATTATTATTATTATTATTATTATTATTATTATTATTATTATTATTATTATTATTATTATTATTATTATTATTATTATTCTGGCCCCGTGCCAGAAGCCGAGCTGGAGCGGAGGAAGCTAAGTGATGCTGGGGGTGAGATTTATGTGCAGAGGAACTTCGATATTACAGCCATCCATAACAGTTATCGGAAGATGAGGCTTTCGATATCTCGCAGGCGCTTTTATAGCTCATCGAGGAAACAGGTCGATTAACGAAGGCTCAGCTATCGATATTCAAATGTTCGACTTGACAAATTTGAACGTTGACATGCCAGGGCACTTCCGACCATTTCACTTTTGTTCTCCGGCGCGGATCGAAACTAGTCGTAACTCTACAGAGAGCTCTGTCAAGTGGAGCGCAAGCGAACTTCCACACGTCCTGTTGATGGGAACATTACACTATGCCGGGTTCGAATCCCACCACTGGTTGTCCTGAAGATGGCTTGCCATTGTTCACACCCAGCACATTCCACAAATTCTACTAATATGTAATTATTCTCTCCTTCGGGTTGAGCTGACATGAAGCTCTCCTTCTTACTCATCCAAGGTGCATTTATTTCGGAAACACGTCGATTTTTACGTAATAGTGACAATCAAGCAGCGTAGTCTCACTTCCTTCGAGCCGCCTCTACGCATAGCTTCAGTGGAAGAGGGCTTGTAAACCTCTCCCAAATAATTTCCACCTGTGTCTTTCGCAGAAAATTTTCTTTATCGAATATTTTCTTTTTAAATTACTTTTCTAGGACAAGATCTACAAAAACGAAAACATTACTTCTGCCATCGATGTTCTTGAAAGGAAAGAGTACAGTTGCGCAGGTTAGATGTTTACTGAGATACGAGAAAGATTCGGCATGACGCCCGTGTTTCCTTGAGGTAGACATCACACTTTACAAGCGAGTTCTCGTGCTGGCCTATCCGAGCAACAGAAACACACTACGAAACCCTTACCACCTAACTCAGCTGCCGGTCAGCCGGGAAGCAGATCTGGCAGATAATTTGTGGGAAGTTGCACAGTTTCGCCTGCGACTTCACGTTCTTTCAGAGTTTGGGGAATACAGAAAAGTCGAGTGGGGTCGATGAAAAAGCATCGTCGGTGGTCATCATGTGTTGGTCGTGGTAGAGGCCCCAGCACGGTGCACAACACGGTCCGCCATAAAACGATGTCTTTCTTTTTTTTTGGTTCCCTAAACCATTTCCTCGTTTGAAGCACGAAAGACGCTGCCGTAACCTTCAGGCATCTCCACAGTCTATACAGCGCCACTTCTCCTGAAACCACATCTGTATTATATTTAAAGATACCTTACAATTTGAATAAGCTTCGTAGGTCAGTGCCTAAATTACGAACAAAAACGTTGGTCTCAAGAAGGTATCTTTCACATTTCAACAGTCCTGTGATAGAACTCATAGAACCATAATATTTTCCTTTGCTAGTGATGCTGGTATTAAACAAGGTACAACAGCGGATGTGAAAACGGCTGTCCACTTCGTCTGCCGAGTGTTCAAGAATTAGCTTGTTCAGTCCTCACGCCATCGTCTCTTAACACCAAACAGTACAACAAAAAGTGAAAGGGCCGTGAAGGACCTCCTAGACGTAACGCAGTGGCTGTGGGAAGAGATCAATACTTGACCAAGAGAGGTTGGTTAGGAAATATTAATGTAACGAGACTGATGCCTGGTGAGACGCCTCTTACACGGCCTTGTCCCCTCAGATGGGGACCACGTAGTTCAAGGAGGCACCTCCTTACGCAGTCAAAGGACGAACAAGAAGCAATGAACGTGAACTCCGGAGCACGACGGCCCATGAACAAGTGAAAATAATGGACTCGTAAACTGCTCCGCATTTAACAAGGTGTTGGCTTCTCCAAGAACCAGCTCATTCTTAACGGTCTTGAGACTCTGCGAAATACAAGTCGTACCTAGACTCACTCGTATTAGAAATAAGAAGAAGAAGAATACATTAGGAAAGCATGGATCAAATAGCTTCAACGAGTAATAAGATTACAGTGGAATATTGGCGTGTTAGTGAGGTAATTTCTGATTGGACGACAGCAGTAATTGCACCTATCTATGAAGACTGGAACAGGAAGGATTACAACAGCTATCGAGGTATCTCTTTGATCAGTACACCAGGTAAGGTGGGAGGGAGAGTGGGGTCAACGGTGGAGAATAAGTTGTAGGATGAGAGAGGGGTTGCCAGTACCATATTTTCACTACGCGGCAAATAATTGAAAAAATATTCGAAGATGATTAGACACTTATGTTTACGCTTCGAGGATGTAGAGAAGGTATATTACAGAGTACTGAGTGTAAAAAGAGCCATTATGGCATTAAATGAAATCGAAGCCATTTCTGTTAACAATTGGGCAGCAGAGAGAATTGACGTCCTTACAGGACTTAGAAAATGGTGTAATATTTCGTCTTAGCTGTTCATAGTTTACGCGGATGAAAGGTATAAACTGGCAGGGAGGGACTCGTTCAGTTTGGTCTTGGTCTTAATGGCAGCCTGTGCCAAACTCCCAGTTGGCATCAACAGTATTCTATAAGAAAGATGTCAGCTCCTTACACCTGTCTGTTTTCAGGCTGCCTTTACCGTGCAGGAGGGAAGTTACATATGTTAGAAGTAACAGACATGAAGAATGATCAATGTGAGGAGGGTTCTCGGAATGAGCAGATAAAAGTTAGGAATGAACTCGATTCGTGAAGCTGTATACATAAAGCGAATCTAGGATTAGAGGGAGACAAAAAGGATGAACGTTAGACTCGGTTTCTAATTATTTAAAGATAAGAAGCCGCTGAACAGTTTACAAATAGAGCAGTGTAGTGGTGGTTTAGTCAATTCTCTAAGGCTTGCAGACTGCACGCTGCAAAGCATAACGCTCTATAATTAAGGTAAACGTATCATAGCCAGGGATTTTGCTGCTCTGCTCCTCTCACTTCACAGTCAGCTGGCATTTGGGAGGTGGTGGGTTTCACGGGAAGGTTGAATATGCTTTTCAATAGATTTACAATTTCATACGAGGTGCTGGACCTTGGCTGAGATCACGGCCCTTCCTTCCCCGTCCTATAAGACCAGGTATATCGTGCGGTGCGTGTAGTTCACATGCTGCTGAGCTCACCCGATGAAGTCACACTCATGAGAACTTCAAAGTCAACTCCATTGTTTTCCATGTCATTATGCGTTAAGAGAACCGTTCACAACTTAAGGTTCAGCCCCAGCATTTGGCTGGTGTGAAAATGGGAAACCACGGAAAATTATTTTCAGGACGATCTCGTCAGACTTGGGTGATAAGTATAGACCTGCATAAGTCCAACAAGAGGAACTGGAGAATTCCAACTAGACAAGGGGACCACAAATGAAATGAGACGAAGGCCAGGGCAAAGAAGAAGCTTAACGAACTTCATTTGGGACAGCGGAACATGTTCCTGTCACACTTTTCCTCAAGGAATCTACAGGCACATCGAAAACTCGTGCCTATATCCAAATACATGTATGTGCTAGTTGCTTTACGTCCACCGACACAGATAGGTCTTATGGCGACGATGGGACAGGAAACGGCTAGGAGTAGGAAGGAAGCGCCTGTGGCCTTACTTAAGGTACAGCCCCAGCATTTTCCTGGTGTGAAAATGGGAAACCACGGAAAACCATTTTCAGGGCTGCCGACAGTGGGGTTCGAACCTACTATCTCCCGAATACCGGATACTGGCCGCACTTAAGCGACTGCAGCTATCGAGCTCGATTATCCAAATACAGCTAAGACACCTGGCGCCTATACAACTGTATATAATTGTAAGCAGCCTTCGTGTATACTGCCATCGTCTATCAACATTAATCTGGAATGAAAACATCGAGTAGGTTTGATCCTTCGAAAAATGAAGGTGTCGTTCAAAGAAAGGGAGGACCCCTTGCACTTGTAATAGGTAGGAGATAACGCGCAGTAGTGCTCCAGGCTACATTACTGTAGCGCCATCGTACACTGTCACAAGTAGCGTATTCCAGGTAAACTATTCTTATGTAAGGCTACTAAGGTCCTATTTTCACCTGCGTTGAGTGTACCTGCCGTCGCGTGCTGCCGACGCCAACACGCGAGTCGCCGCCATGTTGGTAGCGTCGGGACGGCAGGCGCCTGTACTCCATACATCAATAACACAGGTCGACAAACAACACCTCTGTGACCAGGCCGGACATGGGGCACACAACTTGCTGATTGATACTTTCTATCAACTTCCAGGAAACTTTCCTACACCAAGAAAAGCATTCAGTTAAAGGTAACAAAGTTTTATTGGTCCTCGGTTCTCTCTTATTCATCTGAAGAATGAGGCAGCTGTTTCTATCAGGTCAATGCGGGTAGAAAGAAGAGGCACCCTACATATCATTATATAGATACTACAATGATTGATTTGAAGTTTTGAAGAACGTGTTCGATCTCCAAGAACTTGAGACTTTAGTCATGTGTAGCTCACAAGGTGCAGGCTGTTTATAACAAGACCAATTTCTTGATTCTCTACATTGATTTTATTTATATTGATAATGAATGTAACTTTTCGTGCTAGAAGCTATAACAGTATATGTTGGAGAAATACGCGGCCTATAAACACATCCGTAACATCTTTGAATATTCCCGGCAGTTCGCTGTATTTCCACTGATGCAATATTGTAGGTTTCGCTTACAACATTGCTCCTCAAATCGTCAATTGTTCTTGGCCGATTGCGAGAGATTGGATTTCTAAGGAATCTTCACAGTAAAACAGCTCGTGGGATGAGGTACGGCGATTTTGGAGGCCACAATCTCTGTGTAATTATTCGATTAGGATAAAGGACTCATCTGACGGTGATGCAGGACTAACGTATCTCGTGACACAAGTCATGAAGCTTGTATAGAAGGGCCGAGAGATCTTCCACACTTTCCAGTTACGGAAGAACCTGCTATGTAACGCCAGGACTGGAGGGCTGTGTGCACCACATTCTCTCTGAGCAGCAGTGACGGAGTTTGATGTCGAAATGGAGCGAAATGTAACGTATAGACTACAGTGGCATCACACGGATACTTAACTCCTCTTATTCCAATGTTATTTACAACAACAACCGCTAGGATCCGTGCCGTACGAACAGATATGTGTTGTTTTAAAAAGGAGCATTTTTATAAGGATCTCTCTGTATGTAGAAGCATGCCGAACTCAGCCAGGGCACCGTGTTTGCTAACCTACACTCGCAAGCTGGTAACCCATAGAAGTCCTCTTAAAAGGCCCGTCTTTGGATATACAGAGGATACTAGTCAAGTACAGGTACCACAATAATACAGGTCATCGGGAAAATTCTTACTCTGGAGATTAATGAAATTATGTACCAAGTCCGACAGGCAACAGGAAAGAGACACTGAAGTCCCGGAAGTCTTTAAGATATGTTCAAAAAATATGGCGCTATAAATTTGCAATGATATGGTGAACTGTGTGGTGCGAGGCTGGTGTTGTGGCAACCCTGCCTTCATGGTGGAGTGCAACATTCCTGACCAACGTCCTCTGAAGGTGCATCGACTATGATCAAAACAGAACCGCGTCCGTTTTTGTCCAGATGATACGCGTTTCGATATTTTGGATCGCATCGAGGATGAAATATTCTTAAAGTGAACGTACTAGAGTAAATGTGGTAGAACATTTTATTGCTGGTTAAATAACTGACGAATTAGAAGTTCGGGAGATAATGCATAACTGTGTTCAGAGGGAAATATCGAACTTGACGCGAGGAAGTTGGACAAGTGCCGACTGCCCTCAAGTTGGTTTTCGACAGTTTCCCGTTTTCTCATCCTCCCGTTCCGAAAACCTTCACTTTGTTAGTGGGACGTCAAACCAGTAGGAAAGGATCAAGAATGGTGAGAAGAACACAAGGTGTTGAGCAGGAAATTGGAACTCGGTCTCTGAGAGTGTGAAAGGAAGGAAGATGTCCCGTGACCCTGGAAGCATAACCGGTAGTTACCTCACTGAATACCGGAAGTGATAACAGGCAAATCTCATTTGGAGCTGGTCAATGTCCACACAGACAGGAACGGGAGATACGCATCAGCTACATCCTGGGTCCTACATTCACCTCAGGTCCACCGGAGACTGGAACAAGGAACTAGTGCTATCAAAAAGGAAACAGACAAACTCCCCGTTATTTATAGAGATACGACAGAATTGCACCGCGACCGTGTAGTGCAGAATACGAGTGAATGACTTGAGAATTTAAATTTCTAGCACTATTCTCGTTATGGTTTTCACGAAGGATATCAGTAATATGTGTAAGATCAAAAGAAGTGTGTTGGTCATACAAACTTCGAGTGTTCAACGCCAAAATTCACACCAAGACCATGAGGAGCTCATATGTGATATAGGGGTAGCAGTTCTGACGCCATGTTAAATACCAAAGCTCGAAGGAACAGAGTGGAGAAAGGAGTAAGGTAGGGATGTGCAGGACTTGGTAGTTGCTAGATCCCTGCGTTTTGTTCTATGATACGACGTAGCGATTTATTCTGTGGAAACTTAAAATCGATGCCATGAATGAGTCGTTAGGATGGTAGAGGAAATTATATCGTCAAATATCTCATAAAACTGGTCATAATATGTCATCTATAGGCACAAGTTTACACGCCATTTTTGACACCAAAACTCTTAACGGATGGACTGGACAAACCAACGACATATATTATGCTACATGGTCTGGCGGAAAATCTGTCATCTTGAGAGAAAGCTGCTCCGCCATATTATCTGGTGGCAGCAGTACTCACTTATATACTTCTTCACGTATTCCCTGTATTCATATTGCATATTACGACATGTTGACGAGTGCCACAGTGTTGCTTGAATAGCATGGAATATCTGATGCAATCTGAATATTTGATCTCTGAAAAATTAACATCAATGAATGAGTAGAGAATACTTGCGCTTGAATCCTACGTACCACAGTTTTGCGTTCATCTTCATTTCTTGATTCTTAAAGGATGTATCTCTGAAGACTCCGCTTTAGTTGTATACCAGAAAGTCTGCTCTGAATGTTTCACCCCAACTTCATCATTAGAGGAAATCATAACTGCATGCTTAGTAGGAAAAGGTGTTTCTGTTTTATGAGGTTGTACTATATTTGTGTTTGTTTATCGTATGGCACTGGATTAATGATTTCCTAGTTAGAAAAGATGTGCAAACTAAACGAATCGATATCAGTAATTCACAATAAGTTCAAAAATTTACCAAACTGAAGAAGAACTAATGTAGTACAATTTCCATTTGTGATGTGTTTGTTGGTATCATTCGCTCTAAGCTTTCCAAGCTCATCGTCAGGGATTAATAAACATTTCGGGTAAATTCTGGGTAGTTAGTTGCTGAAACAAGAGTTGTTTTTATTACTTTATTTAAACTTTCCTCGTTTGAGGTCTGCTGTACGATGAATTAAAATGTATAAATAATTATCTAGTTTTAATATTTATTACAGGCTTCCACAACTAAATGACCGCCTTCTTTTGTTTCAGGTAAGATACTGTGGAGCGCGGTGGGATGATCTTCACAAAGGTACGATCCCAAATCATTGCGGTGCTGTCACCTCGACTTGAGGTTTAGTGCGATGGTCCTGCGGTTCGAGCCCGCCACAGGTCCTTGTGATGGTGTGTGGTACAACCTCTATTTTATAATTTGTTGCACGGACACATCGCACAGGGGAGGGCTAGAAGTGGAATGGGCTTACAGCTGCTGTGAAAGTAGGAAACAAGGGAAAGCCACCTCCAGGGCTACCGAACGACTATGCCCTGAAAGCTACATGCAGCCAATACCTCAACACTAATCACAGACAAAGTTGCAGGAGTGGAGGTCGGCAAACGAAAAACAAGGAGGACGAAATACAAGACTCCCTAGGCCTCACCGCCGGCGTCAGAGTTGACCAACGGAGGTCCGACAGTGAGGAGCCTGACACAAGTAAGTGGCAGCGATGCCAGACTCAGCTAGGCGAAGCTTGTCGATGAACAACGTGTGAGACCGGTTGCACACCACCAGTCACCCTACAGGCAAGACAATGCGGGAAATCCCCGAAACTTTTAAGTGAATGACACATGTTTCTGGTAAGGACTGCTGCGTCTGAAAACATCCTGAGGAGCGAGCCCATCACCGTCTCCAGTACCAACATTGCCCTTGTCTTCTCTCCTCTGCTGAGCGTTTCAAGTCAGCATATTTCTCGAAATTCACTCTGTCCATCAAGGAATCTAGATACTCTTTCCTCTGTTCCCAGGAACATGTTCATGAGGAGTTTGTACTGTGTCGCCAAGTAATTTGGTTTCTCTTTTCTATCATGGTGATCTACTTCCTAGGACACATTTGTTTGACTTTTCCTCTGTCGTTTCAGCACCCTCCTCCATATCCACATTTCAAGTGCTTCAAGCCCCGTGTTCCACAACAAAACACAAACATTTTCACAAATTATTTCCTTGTTTCATTTTTTTTTTGCTACTTGCTTTACGTCGCATCGACACAGGTAGGTCTTATGGCGACGATGGGATAGGAAAGGGCTAGCAGTGGGAAGGAAGCGGCCGTGGCCTTAATTAAGGTACAGCCCCAGCATTTGCCTGGTGTGAAAATGGGAAACCACTGAAAACCATTTTCAGGGCTGCCGACAGTGGGGTTCGAACCTACTATCTCCCGAATACTGGATACTGGCCGCAGCTATCGAGCTCGGTTTTCCTTGTCTCATTGTTCCACCATTCAACACTATATCACCCCCTTAGGACATCTTCAGTTCAAAGTACATTCATTTGACAAAAACACTTACAAACAAATACACACGAACTGATTAAAATACTGGCATTTCACTAAAATTATCTACTCAATTCAATTGAACAAGCTGATATTAAAATAAACCGTGGCTCTGAAAAGTTCGTGATGACTGGTGATTGGCTCAAGACGTTTCATACTACCTCATGTGTGCTGAAATATTACTTTGTTGAAAAATACAGATAGCTATAGATGTTTTGATGTTGGTCAAATTGAACAGTAATGGTTCACATATGGTGTTGATTGGTGGAACATGCTTTGCACTATTTTTCGATACTAGGTAATCAACACAGAAGTGAAAATCATTTAGTATGAAATTCTTTCCTAATTTTAATGTTTACGTTCCTGCTTATTTCTTGTTACTGAAGGCATGATTTCTGTGGTGTACATTTTCCCAGGTAGATGACTGTCACGGAGATTTCAGAGCAAGTAACCTGTGTTCGATACTCATACACAGTGATCTTCGACTTTCTGTCCTTGGAACACAAGATGCGACGATCGTACAGTTTGATTGCAACTGTTGGCCATGAGATACAATATGCGCTTCAGTCAAGTTTGGGAGAAGGGGCTGCTCATAGTGAGCTATAGGATTTGGTTTGACTCGAAACTAAAAGACAAACAGACCACTTGACGTCTTAACCCCAAAAGAGTAACACGACAAAGGCCCACCCTAAACCTTCCAGTTCGATTTTTTCTGTAGTTTTATAGAACTTAGCACTTTCACACACGAGCGACTTACGATCACGAGAACATGGGCTCACAAGCAGTCAATAGCGCGAGCCCGACGACTGCAATGCACTTCGTGTTGCTGTTCGGCCGCACGACATTTCTCGTGACGGCCAACTAATGGATATTCCCCCGTAAAGAACGTGTCACCTCGTATGACGTGATTGTCGCTATAATTAAATTAATAGGGACAAAGGATGTCGACTGTGGTCGCACTGCGTATGTACGACATCTACAACATGGCCCGGAGTAAGAGTCCTAGATCACAGACAAGTAAAATACATTCAAGGAGGCCGAGGATACCGCCCTCCTCACTTCATCACGGCTGCCAGCTCACCTGCGAGCGCCACCATGCATGCCCTATGAGGACACGTCTCACATTCATTACCTGAAGGGCCATATCTCAGCCCAGTCTTCCGGCACCTCGTCATTTCGCAGCAATGACGGAAGTGAGAGGTTCCAGTGTTCGATGGTTATTCCTAGCGTTAGCTCGTATTCAGGCCCGCAACCACAAGAACATGAAATGTCACCACTTCTTTAATAATGTTCTTCCTGTGTGGTTCGAAAAATTACTTCTAATGCCGGTGCATTACTGAAGATTGGGCGTTTATAAGATAGCTTCATTAATTGACATTTATTTTAATATTTTTGAATGGAAATGTTTATTCCCACTGCCAACGTTCCGAAATGTTCACACTGAAACTTCCCGGGAAAATTCACCTTTACGTGCATGATTGAAATAGCAGGTTATGAAGGGGAATGCCATCCTGTGACTAAATGAATCGTGCTGGTAGTGTCTCCAAAGGTCAACAATATGTCCCTCTTTAGATCCATCTACACTGTCGGGAAACAATTTCTCTGTACCCTTTGTATAGAAAAGTGATGAATGCTTTAAATATTACTGTTATTTTCAATATTTTAAGTTTTAATGAGTTTTATAGTATCTTTTCTTTTCTTTCTTAATCGGTTTACCCTGCAGGGTTGGTTTTCCCTCGGACTCAGCGAGGGATCCCATCTCTACCGCCTGAAGGGCAGTGTCCTGGAGCGTGGCAGGATGACCAGTACCTCGCCCAGGTGGCCTTGTGGGGGATAGACAAGTAAGAGAAAGAAAGCGGCCGTGGTTTTAAGTTAGCTACCATCCCGGCATTTTCCTACAGGAGAAGTGGGAAACCACGGAAAACCACTTCCAGGATGGCTGAGGTGGCAATCGAAGCCACCTCTACTCAGTTGACCTCCCGAGGCTGAGTGGACCCCGTTCCAGCCCTCATACCACTTTTCAAATTTCGTGGCAGAGTCGGGAATCGCAGCCGGGTCTTGAGGGGTGGCAGCTAATCACACTACACCACAGAGGGGTAAAATGCGTGTCAAAAACCCGGGTTAAATTCGAAACCTCTGCTGGTCAGTTGTAAGCAGCACACGAGCTGTGGTTTGTTTTGATTGCAGGATAAAACCTGGAAAGTGCAACTTTTATTCATAAGATTTAGAATTTCCAATCACTTTACAGATAGTAAAACAGGCTTGTGTTCCATGTTCTTAAATCTAGGGGCAACATCGCCGTGTGGAAACTCGCGTTGCACTCACATGTATCATGGTGCACAACTCATCCACACTTGAGTTCCTTCCAACTTCATAGACCTGTTTTAACATCTTTCAAGTTGTTTGTTGCCAACGGTGTAAAGAATGAGCACTGAATATCCATCCTTCTTTCCTGCAGACTGTATTAGCTCGATAACAAGAGATGCTGGAGAGAATCCAGAGTGCCGAGCCAACATCTCCCAGCTGGAACATACCTTAAAGTGGCTCCCTGTTAGCCTGCGATCACGGGGCTCTGCGCTATGTTTCAACTAGTTATTTTCACATTATTTTGGTCAGACAAGTCACTTCCCTAGTGTAGTTGTCGTCCTGGGAGGCCCGTGTTCCATTCCCGGTACTTGTTGGCATCATTGGTGGTATTGCTCCCACACATCACACTGAAAGGTGGTATGTAGTGATTCACAGAACTCTGCATTCAAACTACAACCCACAAGTAGTTATTTTCATATTCCTTTTACTCGGTCTGTATTTTCTAATGGAGCATCTGAAATCTTATTCATTGAAGACGTCACATAGTACAGCCTACCTTACTGTCAAGTCCAGTTCTTTCGTCCAAGGAGTGCCTGATTCAATTTTCCATCTAACCTTCAATGGGGACTGCGTTTTTCTGCTATCTTCAACGTTAGATTTCTTCCTACGAAGGGTTCTTATTGTATGATCAATAATTATTGATTAAACGTCATGAGAAGTTCAAAACATTCGTAATTAGTTTGAGGGGGAAATCATTTACGCAGTAAGGATTTTTATTACCTCACTTCGTTCGTGTCAAAGCGAAGGAACATGTTTTTAAATGTTACAAATGAAACACTGAGATGATTTGTCTTCGGCTCTCAGTCTTTACATGACTGACAGAACTCAGCCACTTCACACACCAGCTCCATACAGTCAGACCGAGCTCGATGGCTGCAGTCTCTTAAGTGCGGCCAGTATCCAGTATTCGGGAGATAGTGGGTTCCAATCCCACTGTCGGTAGCCCTGAAGATTGTTTTCCGTGGTTTCCCATTTTCACACCAGGCTGTACCTTAATTAAGGGCAGAGCCGCTTCCTTCCCATTCCTAGCACCTTCCTGTGTTGGTGCGATGTAAAGCAGCTTGTCGAACCCAGGTCCGTTAGCTATCACAATACACAACTGCTGTATCTTGTTTCGACTCCAGTCAAGACCGATGACTTGCACAATCAAGTCATGTGACCGTCCTACAACACTGAACTCTCAGCTCACAAATAGTGACTCAAAACTCTGTATGAAGCCAGGTGATGAAGTTCTAGTATCTTCGGCGTGCGGCCAGAACTTCAAGATCGCTGACAGTATACTAAGTACTCTGAAGGCTACAGTGACAGTACAACCGTCTTGCGGTTTCAACTTTGTCCTTTCTAGAGTGCAGTGTTAGAAGTTCTCCGTATGTTGTTCGAAGTGATTTGACTTTCTAAATTGAAGTTTTCACTCACACACAAGATTTTTGCGTGGTCAAAGGAAATAAAGGGAAATTCTTCACGTTTCTCCGCGTCTTCAGAAGAGAATACAGTGGACTCTCGTTCGTCAGCAGTTGGAAGGGAAGGAGGCTCGAGTAAGATGCTTCCTGCTTAATACGCCTGTGTCATCAGTTTAATCACAGACGATGGCGAAGGAATATGGTAGAAGAATGTGTTTCTAAAAATAAAGTGCGACAAAAGTTTGGTCTAGATAGTTTAGTCTATTTACCATAAGATGGCGTATGCCAGATTTATTTATTTATTTATTTATTTATTTATTTATTTATTTATTTATTTATTTATTTATTTATTTATTTATTTATTTATTTATTTATTTATTTATTTATTTATTTATTTATTTATTTATTTATTTATTTATTTATTTATTTCACTGGTCGTACAGACTACAATGGCTAAACACAAAACGTGCAACACTTGCTGTCTACGATATCCATCCCAAGCGAATACTGGGATCTGGCACCAGCTGGTGAAGGCTGGCTACAAAGGCGAGCGACACGCAGTAAATCTGAAGGTCGGAAGTGTAGTGGAGGAGTCACACGGTGACACTTGATTTGGCATACAGCCTATTTTAGGCACTTGGCTGTATGATACAAGCTTGTCAAGAGAGGAAATATGAAATACGAAATACTCCTAAAAGCTGAAAGCCGATTTTTAAGCATACTGAAATCTTTGATGGACTTCTCTGAAGCATCTGAAACGGGAGAACAGAATCTGAGTTATAGTGTGGCGGTAATATGAACAGTCAGCTCAGTAATCGCCGTGTGCAAGACTCTGATATCGGGCGTTGTATTCGACAAGTAGACAGGCTAGCAAGTATCAAGTCACTCGCAATAATGGGAGCACCTGTTCCGCTATTGTTGCTATTGCTTTACCTATTATTGTTCCCAAAAGGCGCGAGTTGTTATATTGACTACTGCATCTTGTTGGCTAATAGTACATGGCAAGGGGATGGAGTCATGAGATTACTGATTAATTTCTAAATATCGTATTAACGTTAACGTATCTACGACCAACTATCAAGCTGAATATAGTCGTCTATCAGTAGACAGAAGCTTAGTGGTGTTCTTAATCTACAATTAGTGTGTTTGTGCTGAGTCACAACTGTGTAAGTAAGAGGGATAGATCTCCTTCAACTGTAAACTCGTTATATGTTTGAAAACATTTGAAAATTGTGTAACGAATACCTTTTGTGGAATTTGGTTCGCGTTAGTGATGCAAGGAATTAAGATGAGTCTAAATACCACGTGAAGGAGCAGATCAGGATAAAGTTGACAAGTTTTATGAAGCATTGAGTGACATCGTAGTAGGGATCAGCATGTGAGAGACGGTTTGTTGACAGGAGGGAGGGGGGGGTGGTAGTGAAAGGTTCTACGTGCAAATCCCTGTCTTCATTAGTCCTTGTTTGGAACCGTTTCGGATACGTTTACAAGCTGCTTTCATTTTATCATTCCACAAAGATGTTCACTTTTACCCATCTTTATGGACAGTTGACGGTGAAGGGGAGGGCAGGAAGGTTGGCGAAGGGAGGTCAGAGTACGCAGGCTTACAGGGAGACGGAGAACGCAGCAGCAATTAAGAAAGTGAAGTGTTGGAAGTTGGAGCACCAATTTCCATATCGTTAAAAAGTCGTCTAATTAAAGATATGTTGTGGGTTGTCGCATTAACACAACAAGAAAACTCCGCATTGAAGTTTCGTTGATGCGCATATGGCACTGTTTTTCTCACTGCAACTCTACTGTTCCATTCACATTCACCTGTAATTCCTTTACCACTTTGCTACGATGTAGTATTTAAATAGCGAAACAGTAGTCTATTTTTATAGCACCTTTCTCAACCACAATATGCTCGTTCCGTGACCTATCAAGTGAAGGAAATAACATTTGTACGTCACTTTGCATCGGAAACAAATCTTTTTCAGTTTAGCAACGATTATGACAACTTATTCAGAAAAGTGTGCATTAAGACTATTACCTCCACTGTCGTAAAATACATTTTTAGAAAACACTCTTATATAATCATACATACATACATACATACATACATACATACATACATACATACACACATACATACTGTACATACATTATCATTAAAGACTGTTATGCTTTTCAGCGTGCATTTACTAAACGTCGCCACAATCCTCGATTTGCAACTAGTGTTGTGGCCTCATTTAGTTCTATACCTCTTATCCTTAAATCGTTAGAAACCGAGTCTAACCATCGTCGTCTTGGTCTCCCTCTACTTCTCTTACCCTCCATAGCAGATTCCATTATTCTCCTAGGTAACCTATCCTCCTCCATTCGCCTCACATGACCCCACCACCGAAGCCGGTTTATGCGTACAGCTTCATCCATCGAGTTCATTCCTAAAATAGCCTTTATCTCCTCATTCCGAGTACCTTCCCGCCATTGTTCCCACCTGTTTGAACCAGCAATAATTCTCGCTACTTTCGTGCCTGCTACTTCTAACTTATGAATAAGATATCCTGAGTCCACCCAGCTTTCGCTCCCGTAAAGCAAAGTTGGTCTGAAAACAGACGGATGTAACGATAGTTTCCTTCCTTCTTACAGAATACTGTCGATCGCAACTGCGAGCTCACTGCATTAGCTTTACTACACCTTGATTCAATCTCACTTACTATATTACCATCCTGAGAGAACACACAACCTAAATACTTGAAATTGTCGACCTGTTCTAGCTTTGTATCACCAATCTGACATTCAATTCTGTTGAATTTCTTACCTACTGACATCAATTTAGACTTCGAAAGGCTAATTTTCATACCATACTCATTGCACCTATTTTCAAGTTCCAAGATATTATACTGCAGGCTTTCGGCATAGTCTGCCATTAAGACCAAGTCGTCAGCATACGCCAGGCTGCTTACTACATTTCCACCTAACTGAATCCCTCCCTGCCATTTTATACCTTTCAGCAGATGATCCATGTAAACTACGAACAGCAAAGGTGAAAGATTACAGCCTGTAAGTACCTTGAACTAAGAACTCATTCTACCATCAATTCTCACTGAAGCCCAATTGTCAACATAAATGCCTTTGATTGATTTTAATAATCTACCTTTAATTCCATAGTCCCCCAGTATGATGAACATCTTTTCCGTCGGCACCCTGTCATATGCTTTCTCTAGATCTACGAAACATAAACACAACTGCCTATTCCTCTCGTAGCATTTTTCAATTACCTGGTGCATACTGAAAATCTGATCCTGACAGATTCTCTGTGGTCTGAAACCACACTAGTTTTCATCCAACTTCCTCTCAACTACTGATCGCACCCTCCCCTCCAAGATTCCAGTGAATACTTTGCCTGGTATACTAATCAATGAGATACCTCGATAGTTGTTGCAATCCTTCCTGTTCCCTTGGTTATAGATAGGTGCAGTTACTGCTTTTGTACAATCTGAAGGTACCTTGCCAACACTCCATGCTAATTTTACAATTCTATGTAGCCATTTCATCTCTGCCTTCCCACTATACTTCATCATTTCAGGTATAATTTCATCTATTCCCGCTGCTTTATGACAATCGAGTTTATTTACCATCCTTTCTACTTCCTCAAGCGTAATTTCACCAACATAATTTTCCTCCTCCCCATGAGTTTGGCTGTTCGCAACACCACCAGGAATATTTCCTTTTACGTTGAGAAGGTGTTCAAAATATTCCCTCCACCTGTCCAGTGATTCCTTGGAATCTATTATGAGTTCACCTGAATTACTCAAATCATTGTTCATTTCCTTTTTCCCTCCTTCCTAAGATTCTTTATTACTGACCAGAAAGGTTTACCTGCTGCTTGACCTAGCCTTTCCAGGTTGTTACCAAAATCTTCCCATGACTTCTTTTTGGATTTAACAACTATTTGTTTCGCTCTGTTTCTTTCATCTACGTACAAATCCCTGTCTGCCTTGGCCCTTGTTTGGAGCCATTTCTGATAAGCCTTCTTTTTACGTTTACAGGCTGCTCTCACTTTATCATTCCACCAAGATGTTCGCCTTTTCCCATCTTTACACACAGTTGTTCCTAGGCATTCCCTTGCTGTTTCTACTACAGCATCCCTGTATGCCACCCATTCACTTTCTATATCCTGAACCTGCTTACTGTCTACTGTTCGAAACTTCCGATTGATCATATTCATGTACTTCTGTCTAAATCCCTCGTCCTGGAGATTTTCTGTCCTTATTCTTTTGTACACTGATTTCACTTTCTCTATCCTAGGCCTAGACATACTTAGTTCGTTACAGATCAGATAGTGGTCTGTATCATCGAAAAATCTCCGGAAAACTCGTACATTTCTAACGGATTTCCTGAATTCGAAATCTGTTAAGATATAGTCTATTATGGATCTGGTACCCCTAGCTTCCCATGTGTAGCGGTGAAGAGCCTTATGCTTGAAGAATGTATTCGTAACTGCTAGACCCGAACTAGCACAGAAGTCCAGCAATCGCTTCCCATTCCCATTAGCTTCCATATCATCCCCACATTTGCCAATTATCCTTTCGTATCCTTCAGTTCTATTTCCAACTCTCGCATTGAAATCGCCCATTAGCACTATTCTATCCTTCCTGTTGACCCTGACCACGATGTCACTCAATGCTTCATAAAACTTGTCAACTTCATCCTCATTTGCACTCTCGCATGGTGAATACAAGGACACAATTCTTGTACTAATTCCTCCAACTGCCAAATCTACCCACATCATTCGCTCATTTACGTGCCTAACAGAAACTATGTTGCGTGCAATGGTATTCCTGATAAACAGCCCTACCCCAGACTCTGCCCTTCCTTTCTAACACCCGTCAAGTACACTTTATAATCTCCTATCTCTTCCTCATTATCTCCCCTTACCGGAATATCACTTACACCTAGCACATCCAGATGCATCCTCTTTGCTGACTCAGCCAGTTCTATCTTCTTTCTTCCATAAGCCCCATTAATACTGATAGTTCCCCATCGAATTCCATTTCGTTCGCCAAGTTGTTTCCAAGGAGTCCCTCGCCTGTTAAATGGGAGTGGAACTCCATTACTCCCATAGGTCCGAGGCTTGCTTAAAGTGTTCTGAGCTAGGTAAATTCATGAAGCAGGATGCTACCCTACTTGCACATAGTCCAAATGAGGATCTCTCCTCTAATGGGTTATGGACCACCGGTGAATTGTATAGTCCTAGCCGTCTGAGCACAAGGAGGGCCATGACTCAGAATAAGTCCGAGATGCCCACTCCCATTCCATAGCAATTGGTATCCCGACTCTCAGGACCACTTACTAGGTCACTCAACTGTTGCCCATCACTCTTATGTTTCTTTGCTTTAGTAAGCAGAGCCTTCGTGGCTGAGGTGGCAGAGCGCCGGCCTCTCAGCGCTGTGTTCCGTGGTTCAAATCCCGGTCACTGCATGTGAGATTTGTGCTGGACAAAGCGGAGGTACAGGTTTTCCTTCGTGTACTCCGGTTTTCTCTGTCATCTTTCTTTCCAGCAACATTCTCTAATATCATTTCATTTCACCTTCAGCCATTAATCATTGCCCCAGATGAGTACAACAGGGTTCGGCAGCCGGCACAATTCCTATCCTCCCCGCTAGGTGGGGGCTTCATTCATTCCATTCCTGACCTGGTCGAATGACAGGAAGCAGGCTGTACAGTTGTAAGTCGTCGATAAAATAATGAAAATATATAAATTATTATGTACTTAACGCATCAAGAGTTTCCGGAACCTTTTACACGCCTTATGCGAGGAAAATATTTTACTGTCAATTTATCCCTGTAAATTGAGAAGTCTGATGGAATACCAAATTGGAAGTATCTTGCAGATATAAGCTTCAATAGAAAGTGGAAAAGCAGCATGCAACTAATGTTTGATAAACAAAGGATTCACATTAGAAATATCTAAACGCACAGTAGGAAGACACTAAAAAGCACATTATTATTATTAGTATCATTATCCAAGTACAAACCCTATCTTACACATTAGAGCTATAACCGGGTTAGTACACGAAATAACAAATAAATCTTAAAACTGGAATGACTTCTAAATAAAATGGAGAAATTTAGCAAACACATTACAACAGCAATATTTTAAATAAAGCATTAAAGGCGCTTGATGTTGTATATCACTCACATTTAACACACGATTGTAATAACGACGCATGGCCTTCGGAGAGGCCTGCTGCACTCCCGTAGGTGACCTGCGCGTCGTGTTGAGGATGAAGATACCACATACACCCAGTCCCCGTGCCAGGAACCTGGGACCCCTGTGACCAAAGGCCAGTATTTAGGCATGGAGTCGTACATTTGACACACTAATTCATATCTACATCTTTCAAACAGGAACAGTCAAATAAAAAATGATAAACAGTTTGTGGCATTTCAAAGGCAAAAGCGTAGGGCTTCTGGATATTGATTCAATATACTGAAAATATTACATCAAGGTTTGAGTCACGCCCTCTCGAGAACGTATCCTGAAGCAGTCAGTGGTTACACAACTGGCCAACATTTATCAGAAAATGAACGTGTTCCGATACTTCAAATATCTCTTTTCTAGCACCAACTCACACTTTCATAATCCACCTTCAATTCAGGAAATATGTTCGGATAGTGCGGGTTTTCTGAGAATTTTTCCATAGTGAACTAAATATTTCTAGGCCTAGGATAGAGAAAGCGAAATCTCTGTGAATACGAGTACGTCCAGGACGAGGAAATTAGACAGGAGTACAAGGGTGTTCCATTCAGTGGACAATGAACAGGCATACCAGGATACTGTAGTAGAAACAACTGTGTGTAAAGATGGGGAAAATAGAACATCTTGTTGGACTGATAAAGTGAGAGTAGCTTGGAAACATAAAAGGAATGCGTATCAGAATTTGCTGCAAACAAGGGCTAATGTACACAGGGAATTGTACGTAGATGAATGAAACAGAGCGAAACAAATAGTTGTTGTAGGAAGAGAACGCTGGGTTAACTCCTCTGGACAGTAATAGAGAATCTCAGGAATGGAGATAAAAGTCAAATGAATACTGTTTTGGATAATACAGGTGAACTCAATAGATCACTGGACAGGTGGAGGGAGTACTTCGAACACCTTCTCAATCTTCCTCGTGACGTAGGGAACAACCGGAAAAAGAGGACAATGATGTTACTTGAGGACGCAGCAGGAACAGATAAAATTAGACCTAAAATATATCGGGAAGGCAGGCACGAAATGGTTTCAAAGAGAAATAAGATTAGCAAGGAATATTAGTAAGGTACCTTCTGATTGGACGAAAACAGTAGTTGTTCCTCTGTATAAGCAAGGGAACAGAACTGTCGAGGTATACCAGGCAAGGTGTTCGCTGGCATCTCGCAAGGGAGAGTGCCACCAGTGGTTGTGAGGAATTTGGATTTTCAGTATGTGCCAGGCAACTCAAAGATGCTACGAGAGGAATGGGCGGCTACGTTTATGTTTCGTAAATCTAGAGAAGGCATATGTCAGAGTACCGAGGGAAAAGATGTTCGCCGCACTGGGGGACTATGGAATTAAATGCCGGTTATTGAAAGCAATCATAGGCATTTATGCTGACGATTGGGCTGCAATGAGAATTGATGGTAGTGTTGGGAAATGAAATAAACTCGATAGACAAGACTTCAATCACACGACCGATTCTTTTATTCGGCAACACGCCTATCGATATAAAAACAATTTTAAAACTGCATAACTGGCGAAAACATACAAAGAGAAGAAATAGAGTCTCAAAGATACTCATATTAGTAAATAGCCCATGTCTGTCTTGTCATCTGACTGATCACTTAACGTGACAGGTAGAATGAGTTCTTAGTTTAAGATAATGACAGGGGTTAGACCTGGCTTTTTCATAGTTTACATGGATCATCTAGTGAAATGTATGAAGTGGCAGATAAGCAGTTTGGCCTGTGCTGACGACTTGGTCTTAATGCGAAATTGTGCGGAAAGCCTGCAGTCTTGTGCGATGACACTTAAAGTGATGTCAGATTGGGAACGCAGATTATTTCAAGGATGGTACTTAGTCAACGTGCAACTCGCACCAACTTCGCTGCACGGGAGTAGACTTTGAGTGGAAACTTATTCGTAAGTTCGAAGTAACAGACATGAAAGTAGTGAGAATGATCGCTGGCACAAAGAGGCGGGAACAATGGCAGGAGGGAACTCTACAAGTTGCTTTACGTCGCACTGACGCAGATAGGTCTTAAGGCGACAATGGGATAGGAAAGCGCTAGGAATGGGAAGGAAGCATGCATGGCCTTATTTAAGGTAACAGCCTGGCTGGTGTGAAAATAGAAAACCATGGATAAGCATCTTTAGTGTTGCCGAGAGTGGGATTCTAACGCAGTATCTCCCGAATGAAAACTCACAGCTCACGCCCCCAACCGGACCAGCAAGTTACGAATGAAATCAATGATTAAAGCGGCACGTATAAGCCGTCATTGACGGTATTATATGAAGCAAGGTTACCTGTGAGGACAATAGTAGAGGGGAGGGAGACGAAGATGACGATGGTTGGACTCATTTACAGATAGGAGGGATGGAATGAAACGAGACCGCAGAGGATTGTGGAGGCTGAAATGCATAACAGTCTATAATAAAGGTGTATGTATGTTCAGTTTCTATATTAATTACCATTGTGTAATATATTTTATTTGTTTTTAATTATAATAATAATAATAATAATAATAATAATAATCGTATGGCCTCAGCTACCGTTTGCAGACATTTCGATTTGACGCCATCTGGCTGTCTGCTCGTCAATTTCGACGTTCCGGTTTACTCTGTCTGCCATCTAGCGGACCTAGAGTAAACCGGATCTCTCTTGGGCGTCTATGGCTGAGATTTTAATTAATTTTGTCGGGTAAATACCAAATGTATCACCAGAGATCTTTTACATGCCGACATCGTACGACATGGAGTGTCGATTGGACTTTTTTCCGCCCTTCAAAAATCTGACTACCTCTGCCGGGTTTGAACCCGCTATCTTGGGATCCGGAGGCCGACACTCTACCACGGATCCACAGAGGCAGCTTTGTTTTTAATTAATCGTTATGTTCGCTTCTGATACGAATAAAGAAGAGAATTCTTTTCTCGTTCAGGTTCGAACATCAGTCGTGCAAATCGGTTTGTGAAATATAAGTACAGGTTTCCTATCTAGACCTCGCGTGTGAAATGCTTAGTATCTCTCCGTTTCTGATTTTTTTTTTTTTTTGCTAGTTGCTTTACGTCGCACCGACACAGATAGGTCTTATAGCGACGATGGGACAGGAAAGGGCTAGGAGTGGGAAGGAAGCGGCCGTGGCCGTGATTAAGGTACAGCCCCAGCATTTGCCTGGTGTGAAAATGGGAAACCACGGAAAACCATTTTCAGTGCTGCCGACAGTGGGGTTCGAACCTACTATCTCCCGAATACTGGATACTGGCCGCACTTAAGCGACTGCAGCTATCGAGCTCGGTCGTTTCTGAATGGAGTAGTGAATACTCTCCTTCATGTTTGTAACTGGGTCAGCGAGCTTTGCATATCGTCAGAAGAGTGAACATTTCAAGAGTGTTCTTTCACAAGAAGCTTCACAGTTGTCGAAGAATCACATCAGAGTTTCCGTATAAAGTTCGGAATGATCTTCTGGTCACCTCCAGTTACTATTTCCAACTATTTCACATGATTCCCCGCCTCGTTGGATCTTGAACATGGTCGGTCACAATGCGTTCTACGCCACTGGCATGCCATATTCTACACCATTAAATATTACACCACGGTGAGACAGCGCGATGTTCCTCGGTGTCAAGAGTCGTGGTCACATGGCAACAGCTTCAGGGACAACTTGAAAAGTAACTTCCAAGTAGGAAAGATTGTCTCACAACTTTCTGCCAGGTAGTGTCCAGTGCCCACACACGCACGCGGAGATCGATACGACCTACACATTTAGCTTCAGAAGTTAAATTGCAGAGCTCGTGTTGCCAGCAGATTACATTCTCACTACTTGTCTGAATGAGAACAAAGCTGGAGGCTGCGAGGTTTGAATTATTCCCCTCGCCACCGCAGCATTAGAGCAAAATCAGTGTTCAGATTGATCCGTTAGTACACTACTAGAGTAGGACAAGTGTTTAGTGGAGTAGGAGGCCATGGACCAAGAACTCTGTTTACTCCTTGATCTTATAGAGTAGGAGGCCATGGACATAGACTTTTGTTTTCTCCTTGATTTTAGTGTACTAGCAGGCCATGCACACAGAACTCTGTTTACTCCTTGAATTTAGTGTACTAGGAGGCCATTGATATAGAACTCTGTTTACTCCTTGATCTCAGTACAGTAGTTATTTACGTGGCAGGCTACTACCTTAGGAGTGAATGGAATTTCGTTACGAGTAAAGCAGATTTAGTGGCTGTTACGTGCAATATTTTATTCCATTGTAGGACATGTATTTGTACTCACAACCAGAGATTGATGTTTTGCGTGACGAGATGTCAAAATGATGTACAAGGAAATATTTCATTTAAAGTGTCTAATGAGGCGAAATAAAGTATTGTGCATACAGCAGACTACTGAACCTAGTTTTGAGAATGGAAAGAAGCCAAGTCTGTTTTCATCTTCAAGCCACAGACGCGAGCATATGTTTCAATGCAGTTGATCATTTTCAAAACTTCGCACACCAGAAAACGTCTGACCAAATTGTTCTCATCGTACGTAATGATATTGTTATTTCAGCCGATATTCGGAGTGGGCGGGATATTTACATTCAGAAGACGGTATGAAGCAAATTGTTATATTTTGGGCCGTCATAGGGCAGCCTTTGTGATTGCAGAGAGCTCCACAAGCCGATTGTGAGCACATAATGTAGAACAAGGTGACACGCTGGGGGCTGGACCACACTGACTGACAACGTCTGCTCAAGACAGCTTGATCCATTGCTCTCCTGTTCACAAATTTTACTATCGAACATCATCGCTGCTATAAATTTCAGACTCCCGGCTTTATCTACTACCGACGGGTGTCAAACCCAGCGCTCACCATTCCCAGTGAGCCATGAACAAGGGAAGTGGTCGTAATTATTGTTTTAACAACTTGAGCAACCATCTGCTCTAGGTATCGACACAAGGGCCACCAACGAAGTGGAAATGAAAGACTTCCCAGGCCTCGAACCCGTAACACCGTCGGCCTGAGTAGACAACAAGAGAGGTCGGATAGGATAGATGAAAGTGAGGAGCCTCGCACTAGTAAGTGGAAGGCGGGTCTTGCTGAGTGTTAGTTAATTCTGTACATTGTTGTGCACACAACTACCTTTCCTTTCCAGCAGCTCGTGACTGTGTCTGCCCAGTGGTGTTCGATTCCCGGTCAGGTTGGAACTTTTTTACCTGAGGGCTGGTTGGAGATCCACTCAGTCTATGTGATTACATTTGAGGAACATAGGGGCCCCGATCTAGAAAGCCAAGACCACCTGACTCCTGTAGCCCTTCGGGATGAGCAGCGGTCGCTTCGTAGGCCAAAGTCCTTCGGGTCTGATAAGCGCAAAGCGCGTGAGAACTTTTGCGTAGGTTCTGGGATCCTCCCTGTCCAGAGGAACTTGGTCAACCTCAACTGTACGTCCTGAGTGCCTTCCTCGCTGTAATTGCGGAGTTCAAAGTCTGACACATTTGCCATGCAACGCCACATGCAGTGGTCTACGCATACCGAAGAATTTCGACATTAAACTATTAATTTTGTGTCTACAGTATATATTCATTTTATGCTGATGTGATACTTTATTCCGTACGCTTAATAATAATAATAATAATAATAATAATAATAATAATAATAATAATAATAATAATAATAATAATAATAATAATAATAATACGCTGTGTATACAGAGTGCGTGGTGAACAGCTCACTCACATGTAAGATTTTGATCTAATTGACTGCATGTGGGCGGGACAGTCACTGCGGCATATTGGTCTAGGCAAGGGAGGTTCAAAAGTACAGGCAAGAACGAGGTGAGATGTGACAGAGAGGCATGTGGCGACCACGAGGTCCACAGCTACTTGTCCCCTCTGGTATGAGGTTAGTGGCACACTAATGAGAGGGGAAAGGAAGAAGTCCGAAACTATGGGCAGAAGAGTTGACCGTGAACCTGCACAAGTAACTGGAAGCTATGCCAGGACTCCTTGATCTCAAGTGGCCTCTCTTTGTCTGATAACTTGCAGATTGTTCCTGTTACGTAATGCTCGGTGTCGAAAATCTTAGTTCAAAAATATCTGATATAAAATAAACAACACAAACTTCTTTACTGGGAGAGGAAATATGCTTGGCTGAACACTCAGCGTGTGGTCGTCTTAATACACACCATAGCGTGAGGCAGAGATGTTTCTCCCTTTCGCCTTGAAGTACGTGTTGTCTGCACAGTAAATTACTTTCAAACTACAGCAAGTACACACTTATTTACTCTCATCAACAATAATATTACACTAAATTTACTTTTAAACAGCCACAAAGGTTATTCGCTGCTTTCCGCTCCGCCAGCATCACATGTTGGCTAGGGCTATCTTAACAGAAACTACTCGCTGCATTTGACACAAACCATCACAGTACACCCAGTATAATAAGTGCATCCCCATGCATATTCTAGCGCATCGGGATTCATTCCCTTGCATTACGGTGCAGTGCGTTTTAGACGAAAACGAGCCAAATTCGGTCTCTTTGCAGGGCCATCTTTTAAATTCTTTTTTACATTTCTTTTGACAAATTTTTGGAACCGTTTTTCTCCATTTGTATGCATATTTATTGTTTTGACTAGAAAATGTGCTCATTCAACGACTTTATGAGAACAACACACAAGAGACCAGACAAACTTGGTCCTTCTGGTAGGCACACGACGCCAACTCGCTGAGGACTTACTGTAGAGAAGCTTCTCCATAACAATAATCTTTACTGAGAAGTAATCAGCAATCATTTCCCGTTGACAATCTGTTAATTGTTCACTGCAATGCAGAAAACAATCGGTGGTTGTCCGTCAAAGCGAATATTTTATTTACAAAACCTTTGACAGCATTATTGCATTACAATTAAGCGTTTCCTTGTATTTTATTGTCCACCTTCAGCCACGCGGCGAACGCTAGCCGTTCCGATTTGCGTTAATATTTACAAACTATTGCATAAACAGTTCACTTGTTGAATTACTTACGCAGCGGCGCGTTCAATTCCCCAAGCGATATTTATTCCTAGCACTGACATATGCGCGCTCCTTGACTCATTAATGACGTCACAAATAACAGAAGACCGAAAGCTGGGAAAAAGGTGCGTTTTGTTTCTCTTTGAGATTTGCTGGTCTGTGCCATGTTGACCTTTCGCCGATGTAATTACAGACCTACTTGAAAATGAATAGAGTTTGCAGTTGTTTACTTTGCTGACTTTTTTATTCCTTGCTTGTAATTCTCTCTCTAAAAAGCAACGCAAAGTTAAGTCTGACGATCGTCCGTCGTTATGGCAACGGCTGGTAAACAGTTGAGCAACGAGGCGCGCATTCCGGAGGCGGAATAGAATTGAAAAACTTGCTGTCTTCTTTCTCCAGTGAAAGAGGAATTTGTTTACAGGTGGGGAGAGGAGACATACAAATATCGAACTGCTTTGTATAGAAAAGTTTGTCTACATTCGGACGGAAAGAGCTGGAGAATATTGGATTTGATAGAATCCAAACACGCTTTGATGTTTCCCGCCTCAGCATTTTGGCAGAGCCTGTACCTTTTTGTTGACGTTTGATTGTGCTGGAAATTCATAAATTCGTGACGGAGAATTTTTTGTTGATGTTCATAAATGAACAAATTGATTTGTCGGCATATCGCTACGTGGGGTGTGTTGAGCTGCGAGATGATTTGTAACTATTAAATGTCGTGAACTGAAAATAAACTGGTCTATGATTCATCTGCGAAGCGCGTGCGAGTTCTGACGTTGAGGCATCTCCTCTATTAACACTTCTCAGAGTTACGGTGTCAGCCGAAGAAAGACAATTCCCTCCAAGGGAGTCGGGCCTCGTAAACGTAATACCGTGCCAGACTCAGCTAGTGGGAACCCGGACCCTGAAAATGATGACATTTTGGATTTTCATTTTATTTTATTATGAAATAAAATACTACAGCTTTTCCTCTTCGTATTGCCATATTAATCATCCCGGTAGCTCAACTCCAAGCATGTGTCACCACATACAATTGTCATGGATAGCGGTTGAATGAAAACATCCTTATTCATATTTTCCGGTCTTTCCAAAGTGTGTAGCGCATATTTCTAGTGTTGGCTTTTTGATTTGACAGGTTGTTGTTTTGTCTACATTGCTGCATGTCTTGGATATCGTTGTTTACATTGAGTCGTTTGGTGGTTAGTTCAAGATTCGTATTGCTTTATTTCTATTCTGTAACTGGAAGTTATCGAGCATGCCTCGATTTACTAATAGAGTTTATAAGACGAAAAAGCCTCCTTTCAGGTATTCTAGTGGAACTCAGACAATTCTCATACCGTAGGAAATGATTCTGAAAACAGTAAGGCTATACTCCTGTCTTCAGCACAAGCAAGAAGTTTCAACTGGAAACTACTCCAGGTTATTGAAACAGTGTGAACAAAATGTTTTAACATTTCATTGCTATAAAAGGTGATAGTACTGTGTAATGAATATTGCCTCTGTTACTAAATATTAAGCGATATTAAGGACTTCAAAATCAAAATAAGAGTGTGAATTATGTAATTTGGACCAGAATCCCAATAAGTGTGTTCCTGTAAATGTATAGCCTTCATTTAGGAATATATGATGCTATACACCGAAGATAACATTATAAAGCCGGATGTGCTGCAGAAGATGGAATAAGAAAGGTGTAAGAAGAAAATAAGATAACAGTGAAACCCCTCTCATGGTGCTGGACTCCACTAGGAACTTTCAGCCTCGTTTCCCACAAGTTTACTTTTTTGCCATATAAGGAGCATTTTCTCCTAAACTATTAGAGATAGAGACCTCAAATGTGCAGGGATTGTAAACAACGCCAATATACATATTTCGTTGCAGCCCTTTTGTCCTACGTAATTGATGACAGATTTTATGTCAAAGATACTATGTCGACAAATGTATCAATTATTTTCAGTAACAAAATAATCAATATCTTCTCGGAAAATACTAATACACTGAAATTTCTGATACATGATGGTGAATAGATGTAATGTACTACTGTAAAAGTTTCATCATTCTGGTGGGTATAAGAAGGGCCGGGTCCACTTAAGAGCGCCCTTTTCCCCTTTAGTTGTCTGTTATGGCAGCCAGGTTCAAGACTGTAACCCGTGGTACTGAGCTATTAATGGCGCAGTGCGAAAGTTCCGCATGGCCGAGCCATATGTGGTGTGTGAACGCGGGCCAAACCACGCGCGCCTGGCAGATATTCAAAAGACTTCACTTGGCTACCTTCCTCGTGCGAAAATCAATTACGAAATTGGTCATGAGTCAGCAGAGCTCGCCTTTTTGTCCTCGCTGTGAGCCATTATCTTGATTGAGCTCGGTTCGTCATTCACGACGTGGCAGCAGCTAACAAATATCACTTGCCTACGTTCGTGATTTGTAATTAGGGAGTTCTCGATGTTGTGTTTGTTTGTGCCGCAGTTTACACCAGATTATACGTGAACACTGTCACTGCAATCATCGAGGATAGCTTTGAATGATAACGTAGCCAAAGACACGAGAAGCTAAAACCAAAGTTCATGAGAGCTATCAGATATATCATGAACAACACGCGAGGCAATGTGACGATATAGATATAAGGCGTGGGTGTTCACGCCCGTTTATTGGCCAAGTCGAAAGCTGGATCGACCTGAATTTGAATTTTTGACAAGATTGTTAGTCACAACTTGACTCACTTTGTCACTTACGAAACATACTCAATGGCAACAGACTTCCTAATACACACATATGTTGTTCACATCGTAAACCAGCGTTCATTTTTCCTCCGTCAACAAAATCTGTTTGTAATTTGGGATAAACTACATATACACCATTCTACCTGGTGCAACTTCCCTTCTTCAAACTTTGGATGAACATTTTTCTCGTCAATGGCAAACGTTTGCCAAATGTTTTTGTGAGTTACTCCACAACATTTGATATTTACTTCCAGACGCCCTTATCCGTATTCATTTCAGTGTGCCGCTATTCAGTAACATACCTTGAGGAAATATGATACCACTGATGCTTCTGACAATGTTGTCTGGGACACTGAGTTGCTCAACTCTCAACTCCAATATGCTTATTGTCATGAACATTGCACTTAACAGATTTCTACATCAAGACTCCCAAACTTCCTCAAGTATACCAATATCTATGTAGGCTCACAAATTGGTATATTTACTTCATCGTTTACCATGTCTGACACAGCGCAAATTTTCCTTGCAAGGTTCTAAGGTACACTACTAACAAGAAGAACATAGCACAGGTTTCTGATGCTCTGTACTTGTTCTGAGCGAGTATTGTGGACACCAAACATTAGCGAAGAATACATAACTTGATTGCCTTACTTGTCCAATAGGAGTACATATCTTCGTATAAGGGAATCATGCAGAACGAAGAAAATGCTACTGATCCCTCTCCGGTAGCTTGTGGCGCTGCACAACATCACGACTTACTAATGACAAGCCCACAGATGCTATTCTGCGGAAAGCAATGTGTCGGGATGATTTTGTCGTTTCTGAACACGGCTGTCAATTAGGTCCTACAGACCTTTGATGCGATTCATATCTGCATTGCGTGGAGGCCAATCCACCATCTGCAGCGCTCGGTGACCGTAGCGCAGTGTGTGGGGGCTCATCACATCATTCATTAACAGGAATTCTCTGCCGATATCGCGTTCTTGTCTGTAGTAGTCGGCTGTCGGCGGTCATCCGCAGATTGTCGTCCCCACATCCTGACGCGACTATCTGTCCCAGGCAGCTTGAACGGTACCACTGTCGAAAGTCGCAGCCGCCAACTGATACGGTCTTGACACAGGATCGTAGACCACCCTCTCCCAGGCGCTTGCGGACTGACATCAGGTCGCGAGCGTTACGGGGGCTGAAGACGAAGAAATCGGTCCTCAGTGGGTGTAGCTTTCCTTCTCCTCGCAGATCGTGGTTCCAAACTCTGGAAATGTGTTTCACAGCCGGAAGACAGACTGCAGTAATCCTTGTGCTGATGACAGATGACTGCTAATGCCTCCTGCTCTTACGTGGCTTTAATATAACACATAATTCCGCAGTGACGCAACAGCCGGATCGCCATTCCGGACTTTGAGTTTGGTTGTCTTGGCAAGGCTCACGGTTATGGATGTTCCACCACATGTAGATAGCAAACGCATCAACAAACAACCTTGCAGAACGCGGCACATTGAGCGGTCAGCGCGAAGGCAGCTGTCCCACATGCCACTGAAGAGGAGCAGTGTTGCCGAGCCGGAAATTGCTATTACATGTGAAATTCCCTGTAGCAACATTTTCACACCGCTCATTTCTCAGGATGAGTCTGAGACAGGTCAATGATCTAGCCAGAAGACTGTCAAAGTACCCAGTTTCAACGTGATCTGTTGCTCTTTACATCCTCTTGATGTTAAAACGTGAGATACAGGACCAGAAAAATGTCAATGGTCCATGTACTGGGGTAAGAACGAACACATTTGTGCCGCATTGAACAAAAGCCAGCAATTTATCGTGAGCTTGCCGTCATTTTCAGAGTGGTGTTATTATTACAAGAACCATATTTTGAAAGACAAGGGCCACGAAAAACTCTCTAGGCCTTGCGAGCCTAATACTGTCGGGGTCGGAGAAGAACAAGAGTTCGCCAAGAGATGTCGAATAGGATAGATGGCAGCCAGCAGCCTGTGGAACCGGATGTGTGTTTCAAAGTATGCGTATCGATTTGTGTTGTATTCTCTTTTACTTGATCAATAAAAGACGGATCTCTTTTTTGGTTCCTCTTCACTGTTCTCTGTTAAACAAACTGTTAGTGAGCCAGAATATTACATTTTAGATTCAGGATTGAGGTGCAGACTACCAGATCCTTGCGCAACCTTGTAGAGATCCCATCCAGAGCACCACGTGTGTGTAGCGAATAACACGAACCTGAAGAGCTTCGCCCAGCAGGCAGATTGACGGAGGTTCAACGACTGCCCTGAGGACATGTTTACCTTGTTGGAGATTATTGTATAGAGGAGTTCCCGTACAATGTCCGCGGCAGCTGGACGTTCCTCTCAGGGTCTAACTTCCACGACCGGGGGATCACTCCTTATGATGCTTGAGAACTGAAAGCTATGTTCATGTCGGACCATCCACCACTGCTCGGAGTTCCAATCCACTCAGTTTGTCACCTGGAGTCATCATCATTTCAAAATTTCACCTCGCCTAAAACAGAAATGACTTGTTCGAGCAGCGATTTCCGGAAGTTGATCCGCCACTGAAAATCCTGAAAATCGATGTGAGAGCACAACTATTGTTAGAGGTTGCGCTATGCCATGAAATGGCCTTCGTCCGTACAGGGTCCGACATATATCGACGATAGCGGAGTTAAAACGTATTGATCTTGGCAGACGTTCCAGTGCTAATACGTTTACTTTGGCAGTGCAGTTTCTGTATGGATCATGTTGTTTGAACATAATCTGTTCTCACTGTCCAGTGCTTTGGCAAGCATTCGTCTATCGAGAAGAGCGGGTTTCAGTTCATTTGCAGATATCCTTGCGTCTGCCCTCCAAATAGGAATACCGTATGTAATATAGTGAAGACTTCCGAACCACTGGGCCCCTTCTTAACAAGAAGGAAATAGTAGACGAATCAGTTCGTTGCATTTTTCTACCCAAAAATGCAATAAACTATTAAAAGGGAAATCGTATAAACTCAGAAGTGTCCAAAATTAAAGGAAATGTGACAAGGCTGAGGTCTGTATTGATTTGAGTAAAGAAGAATCGGGAAGTCTTATCGCACATTTCACAACCTGAGTGTCTGCAAACCTGTTCAGAAGGTGAGAGCTGAATGGTCTCTTCGTTTCACAAGAAATATGAGTGTTATCTGAAGATAAGTGTTCTTTGGATGTGCGGTACGTCTCGGCGTTCACTGTGCATAACTCAGAATGTTACCTGCATGCGGTTAACTACGAAACACCATCTTGACCCTAAATCTACCATATCCCGTCTACCTTTTATACCACAAATAATTTGCTCGTAAGTTGCCCATGTTACTATAAACTGCTACCACTGAACTACGATTTCTGGAAATGTCTACAGGATGTAAGGGGAAGTTATAGTAACACCACGAGGGGAGTGTAGGAAGTCAACAGCTGACAACCTGTTATTGTGCAGGAAAAGTGAATGTTTTCCGTTTTTCTTTACATCCCACGCGAGACGACTGTTTGTAAATATCAAGTTACATAACCAGTTCCTGTGTATGACAGTGTTGTGTTTGTCACAACAGGCGGCTTACCCTTGCGACTGTACTGTGGCGGGTGGTATTCTGTTTTGCAATGTACCATCACAGTGCCTAGAGTATGTTCGAGAAAGTAGACTGAAACTCTCGTTGAGGACCTTGTGGGTGGAACCTTGTGAGACCTGCGGTCATGATTAGAACCAGTCCTCTGTTGAAGCGAAGGGCGTGGACATGAAAGACTCCCTAATACCATCAGAGTCGCAAGAGAACGGCCAATGACCAAGGCAGGTCTGAAAGGAAGAGAGCTGAGAGCTGTGCGACAGGCAGGGGATAAGTAAGATATGCCTTCACTCCATCAGCTAACTTCCCCTCGTTAACAAGCCCCAAGTATGCACCACTGGAATTTTAATTGAAACTCCGCTGAGCTCGCGAGGGAAACAAAACTTTCATTGTCTGCTGCTTAATTACATCTCTCTATATCATATCTTTATTTGAGCACAATGGTATTGACCCTCAGTTAGCTCATTAACGCGGCATTTAGGTTAACAGTGAATGCATATGAGGACCACAGGGCTACCAAAGATTAAAACAAGTCCTTATAAAGCAATTATTTTAATTTGGTGAAATTAAATGTATGCTGTTGTTGTTTTTTGTTTTTTGGTCAGAGCAAAAGTTAGACGTTCACATTTATCAGAAAGTGTCGTAGACTTAATATATTTTAATACCTACAAAACCTATGATTATACCGTTACTTCGCCTGATTTCAATCACGCTGGGCGCGACTGGGCTCTTAGCCAGATCTCCTTCATCACATCATCAATATTACTTACTGATTTGTGCAACTCTTGAAACAGGAAAGGACTTTTCAACTAAGCAAAGGAAAATGTACAGGGCATGATTGACCTTGGAACAAGTTGTTCTTTTAAGTCGCACCGTAGGTCTTATGGCGACGATGGGACAGGAAAGGGCTAGGAGTGAGAAGAAAGCGGCCGTGGCCTTAACTAAGGTACAGCCCCAGCATTTTCCTGGTGTTAAAATGGGAAACCACGGAAAACCATCTTCAGGGTTGCTGACAGTGGAGTTAGAACCCACTATCTCCCGAATACTAGATGTAGGCCGCAGCTACCCAACTCGGTGGAGGGTTGGGGTAGAGTAGTTAGCCCTACACCCGGCCGCCTTTTCCCCCACGAATTAAGCATGTGGCTGAGTAAACCTCAAGGCCATGAGCATGTCTGGAAGTCGATATAACGTTTCTTAAATTTGTCGACCCCTGGCGAGGAATCGAACCCACATGCTTGCCGAGCACGTCTTTACCGTCTCGGTCAGGCAGCCCCTACTTCATCTAATCTTTGGGACAAGAAATATCAGGCTACATTTCATAAAATACGACGATTTAGTGTTTGAGTTCTTCTGACTTACAAAACACTCTCAGATCCTGTAAAACGTGTCATTTGAGGCCTTCAGTCGGGCGGACAACCGGGCGAGTTGGCCGTGCGGTTAGGGTCGCGTAGCTCTGAGCTTGCTTCTGGGAGATAGTGTGTTCGAACCCCACTGTGGGCACCTGTGAAGATGATTTTCCATCGTTTCCAATTTTCACGCCAGGTAAATGCTGGGACTGTTCCTTAACCGCTTCTTTCCCCCTCCTAGCCCATCGTCGCTATCTGTGTCGGTGCGACGTAAAACCACTTGTACAAAAGTCTTTCACGTCCTTGTTAGCTTTCCCCCAGTTCTGTTACGTGACCTAAAAGTGAGAACTGAGAAAAATAAACTTACCTTATTGTTCCCCTCCTGTTATGAAAATTTCGTATTAATTTTTATAATGATTGCTACTCGAATCAAAAAGTAAGTTACACTTCCAAGTTATGGTCATTTATGAAAGCACCTGCAACACGGCTCTGACAACATACAATTTCTAGATAGTCCCCAAGAGACTGCAAACATTTCTCGGAACGACCAACCAACTTTTCGATTCTGGATGTGTTCAAATCACCTTCAGCGCTACGTAGCTACCGAGATAATTTTTCAGCTTACCGAACACATGATAATCTCATGGCGCTAAGTCTGGGCTGTATGGAGGATGCTGCAGTTCGGACGTTTGGCGTTGTCGTGCAACAAGATCACACTGGCGCTCAATTTTCCCCGGCGCTTTTCTTTAATTGCTTGACTCAGACGGTTCAACGTTTCACAATACGAAGACGAGTTGATTGTCCTGCCTTTCGGCATAAATTCCACATGCACCACACCCTCCATGTCGCGATTACCTTTCCTGCTGCAGGTTGGACCTTGGCCTTCTTTCGTGGTGGTGTTGTGTGCACTTATTTCATCGATGTTCTCTTTGTTTCGGGGGTGAAGTGGTGGACCCACGTTTCAACCCCTGTGATAATTTACCGCAGAAACTCGTTGCTCTCCACAGAATACGCTTGCAAAAATGCCACAGACGATTGGAAACGTTGTCCCTTGTGAACACCGGTAAGCAGACGTGCGACCCTTCCTTCACACAGTTGCAAGGTGCTGGTGAACAAAGAAGAACACACTGCCATAGGAAATGTTCAGCATGCTGGCAATTTCCTGCAGTGTTGTGCGCTGATTCTCCCTAACGACCCCATCCACACGGTTAACATTTGCAATGGTACTGGACGTTGCGGGCCTGTCTTCGCGATATTCGTCCGTGAGATCGGTGTGTCCGGCGTCGAATTGCTTACACCACTTTACATACCTGCTCGCTCACCATATACAGCAGTGGTGTCACGACGAATTGAGCCGTTTAGCCCATATAAATGTGATCGTTTCACGCACCTCCAATTTGGAGTGAACATCCAGTTGATGCGCCCGCTCTGCACACACAACACGAGAAGATACCACACCAGCTTTCCTATCCGACGTGTCAGCAGTAAACGTAGGTTGCTCCGCATTGGCCACGGTCACTCTCGCGGCGAGCTAGTGTAACTAACTTTTTGATTCGCACTCGTACAATTTCTTATAAATATGTGTTATTTTATTTCGCTGATATTCAAATTGTAATCTACTTGTTAATGGCATTTTAACAACTCGTGTTCTACCATCGTGAATGGCCAGCCTCTAATCAAACATGAAAATCGAAGAAGTCCAAGAATAAAGGTGTCGGAAGGAAAAGGCGGCTATGGCTCGCAACACTCAGCTAGTGGACCCACGGGCGATACTTCTCACGGGGAGCTGAAGAGGGTTCACCCCCTTCTCTCGGGTTTGAAGTGAGACCAGTCTTCGTAGCTAGTTTTACGACCGGATGCCCTTCCTTATCTGATCAGGTGATATATAACAGTAGGAAGGGGGACCTGATGCCGGCACACAGCCTACTCCTGTCGAATAGCACCAAGGGGTCTGCTCAAGGCTTAACGTCCCCATCCGACGGACGAATCACCATGAACAGCGCCATATGTCCTCACTCCATATGAGCACTGCGGAGAGGTTTGCAATTTAATCCGGGCTTTTGGCACGCAATCTAGTGATTAGAAATTGTATACCACCACCTCCGCTACCCTGCCGGCCCCGGCCAACATTCTGATGATGACAACTTTTTCGACCAACGGGACTCAAACCGGCTAACCTCGGTGTCTAACCATATCATAGCCACAAGGCGGGCAGTGAGGCCCCACTCTATCCAGGCCGTAGACAAAGGGCAATTTACGAGCTGCGGGTGATATTATTATTATTATTATTATTATTATTATTATTATTATTATTATTATTATTATTATTATTATTATTATTATTATTTATTATTATTGTCAATTTGATCTAGGTTTACTGTAGGAGAGGTCACAGAACTACGTAATGAACAAGCAATAGGACACGAACAAGCGAGCAGTCGCAGCGTGGATACGACAAATGGTAACAAATTATTGAAGCCGTACTACATCTACTGTGGCATACCCTGACGTGTATATACAACTGACTATACCTAATCTGAACGTGTTTTCCAGTTCGTTACCTCAACTCAAGTAATTGAATGTAAACACAAAACAATTGACTACACCTACGAGATCTCGGAAAATAAACCGCCGAAGCCTAGGTGAAGTGTAATTCGCAATTTACAATGTCTTTGACATCGACTTAGTCTTCATTAATAAATCCTGACGAACAGAGATTTTAATTAAGGCGTATTTCTCTGACTGTAATTCCAAGTAGTGACGGGAACATGCTGTCAGATTATCGATACAGCTCGACTTCTGAACACGGTTGCAAATTATATTGGTTTCCAAATGTTGTGCTTGATGTTTCATTTCGTAAATCTAAACAAATCTTGAAGAGGCGGCCCGGAACTCGCTCGGCCACGACCATTCTTCATATGTCAAGAAATATTTGTTGTACTTCCTCCCACCACAAATGTCTCAAATGTTCACGATGTTTTCGCCATTACACTTGCAGAGCTCAATGAGACGAATGAATAAATAAATATAGCTTTGTGTAAATCAAATCATCATAAATATGTCCCTCGGTCATCCATCCAATAGCTGGTGATTTTAGCCCATCACCAGGCATGAGATATAGTCTGCACGGTTGCTAGGTACCATTGTCTGGCCATCCATCCATACCTTACATCACAGCCTGCTGGGTAACATTGTCTCGCCATCCATCCATACCTTACATCACAGCCTGCTAGGTAACATTGTCTCGCCATCCATCCATACCTTACATCACAGCCTGCTAGGTAACATTGTCTTGCCATCCATCCATACCTTACATCACAGCCTGCTAGGTAACATTGTCTGGCCATCCATTCATACCTTACATCACAGCCTGCTAGGTAACATTGTCTCGCCATCCATCCATACCTTACATCACAGCCTGCTAGGTAACATTGTCTGGCCATCCATTCATACCTTACATCACAGCCTGCTGGGTAACATTGTCTGGCCATCCATTCATACCTTACGTCAGAGCCTGCACGGTTACTAGGCTATGGTAAATATTAAAACCAACCCCCGCCATAAAGAGATATTTATGTCAAAACATCTCACGCCGGAGTCCAAAGCTACAGTCATAGTCACGCGGCCACCTGAACATGGCGGTTGAGGCTAGGTACAATAATTGTCGCACGCGATGTCCACAAATTATCTCCATTTTAAAACTTTTGTGTTTTTCCTATAACAACTTTTCGGGTACTACCGACTCCTGGGTCAGAAGTATTGCAGTACGTCTAAATCTTTATTGTAGGCACGGTTGTTATTAGCTTGTACGAGAATATTTGTGACTCATAAAGGAATACATTCTGTAGAATTCACCTGGATCCAGATGTCAGAACAATTCGTTCACCTGAAGTGGTTCAAGACGTTTGCACAACAGACCTTCCTACCACTTAGGTACACAAACTCAGGACGTGTTAGTGGGAAGACCTTCAATCAGTTGATACCTCCCGTGAGCTGTTGGACCGCTCGCCATTGCTGTCTTCACCGATCAGACTTTAATGATAACAAACAATGGTGTCCAGCCCAGCAGCACTCGTACACACTAGTGTATCTGGGTTCTTAGCGGACAGAACACGCGCATATTAATGGCTGCCATTTAGAAAAGATTAAGTATTGAAAAATGAGAATGAACGTGTATTTGAAGTGAATGTGTGAGGCATGATTGAGAGGGAAATGTCTCATGTTAAACGATTTTTAAATAATTTCGTAAATACTACATATCCAGATTAAGAAATGTATTGAAGAGAACACGCCCATCGTTTAGTTCGACAGCTCCTGACTCTAAACATACTCACCTTGTCTCCAATGCCCAGTTTTACGTACCGGTAATCTGTTCTCACATAACTCCACCCTGCAGCATATGCATCGAGTTCATTGCAGCCTTTATCTTCATTCCGAGTACCCGCCTGCCATTCTTCCCACTTGCTTGTATCATACCCGCTACTTTAGATATCCACTCCCGTACTGCCAAAGAAACAGACACTTAACGCGATAGTCCGGGACGCTTGAAACCAGAGTTACTACAGGTAAGTTAGGGCCTCTCTTACAATTAACCACATTTTGATTACAATTCAAATAATTAAACAAAAATATTGATGTAATTTAAAATAAATTAAAAAAATAAAACTAAATTAACAACAATTAGTTATTATAAAATGACATAATTTATGTTAAGGAAGATCATAAAGTTGACTATAAGAAATATTGAAACCTTAAATTAAAGAAAATTACAACATTTTATTTATTTACAAAACTTCCCTCGGTTGAAAGTTGCTGCAATGGACAAACATAACGAAACAAATGAAATTATGTTTTGGTTTACAACAAGTTTGTTTATTTCTGCTCTAAAAGTAGCAATGATTTCTCAGTAATGAAATGGAACCTCGTAAAGACATAGTTTGGAACCTCTAAATTAAACTGCTCCGAAAAATTCACAGTGAATCGAGGAATAGTTCCTCACTTTAGTGTCCTTCAATACAAATGTATCTTTATCAAGACACAATTAATAATATTTACATAATAATAATCCAATATATTTTTCTTACAGCTATAATGAAAAGTCTCTCATCCTCAGGCACACAATCAGCAGGTAGTCTGTTTCTCTGACATGAGCTGGCAGTGAAATCTCGCATTGGCCACCATATGTCATCTGTTAATTTTATTTGTGCGGTGCAGAGCAATAGAAAGTCATTCTAATGGTATACAGATCGTGGAAAGATGATGAAAAGGTGAATTTACTCAAGTACAATCTACTGCAGCTCGAATTTTAAATTCCTATTGCGTTTTAACATGATAAATTAAAAATACAAATAATGCCGTAAATTTTAGTTCCATGTATTGCAGACTTCCTAGCTTCTGACATGAGGATGATCAATGGTGACGTGGAACACAACCCGGCCACTTGCTTCGCTGTAACCCGAGCAGTGCCGGCATGTTATTGGAGTAAGGGGACGCTTTATAAAACTCGCGAAGAAAGAACTTCCACTGATTCTCTCCTTCCACTCGAGATCTCTTTCTTTCTTTCTTTCTTTAGATGTGAATTGCAGGTCTTCGTCCTTCTCTACACCAGAGTTGTGGTGGCCTTCGCTCTTGTTTAAGCAAAAGGCTACTGTGTCTGCGCAAGTGGGTGATGTAATAGCTATACGACTTGTCTGCGATAAGCTGCCGTACAGCGGTTTACCACAATAAGGAGCACTTACACATTAATTTGCAACTCAGTATCGTTGCATTCTCTTTCTTTCTGCTCTCCGCCCTCTGTTCTGCTGCTCTTCTGCACCAAAGCCCTTCAAGTTAGTCATCTGGTGGGTTCTGTTAACAATGTCTTCATGGCTTAGTCCAATTTTTCAGATCTTTATTGACCTCCCACAACCACTTATCACATGTGTTAGGTCTACTATCGAGTATGGTAAAAAAAATTCTTATATTCAACCGCTTGTCTTGCATTCTAAATAAGTGACCACATAACTTCAGCCGTCGCTTCTCGTCCTCGCAACCTGTTGGGATCTTCCTCTCATAGTTCTCAGCTTCTCTCAGACCAGCCTTTCTAGTAACTCGAAGGCGTTCACTTCCATAGAGACATCAACGTATTGTAGTATCTGAGTTAAACTTGCATTGATATTGGTACGGGCAGTGTGTACGCTGCGACCATCCTATCTCGGTTATTGTTGTTAGCATCTCTTCCATTAGATTGCATATGTACAATATCACCGAGATATTTGAAGCTGTTAACTCTTTCAATCTTATCATACCTTGTCTTTAGTTTTTTGGAGAGCTGTGGAGATATTAGTAAAGTACTTTGTTTTTTCAAAGAAGATCTTAAGTCTGTTGTTTCAAAACATGTACGGTATCTGTTCTGCATCTGTACCTGTGTTTTTAGAAGGGATCGATAAATCATTATCAAAAGCTAGACAGTTGATCTTGACATCGTCCTTTAAACCTCCAATGTATACTTGGTTCAGTAAACCTTTCTCGTTATTTTCCCATTCACGGATAACCTTCTCCAACACGCAATTAACGATAGTCGGTGATAATCTATAGCCTATTATTATTATTATTATTATTATTATTATTATTATTATTATTATTATTATTATTATTATTATTATTATTATTATTATTATTACTAGCGAATGTACTCGTGCTTCGCTACGGTATTCTACACTGTATTCGAATATCGAAGTAAATAGTGTGCATGCAGTCAATAAGATTGTTTTAAAATTGCATGTCTCTTAGCGTTATCCGAGAAAGAGCATGGGGAGGTCCCCATACGTTGTTTCCAATGTGAAGTGTTTGTTACGGATTTGTGATATAACGGCAGGCTCACTTGCCTACTGCCATTCACAATCGAGTTGGGAAGTTTACATTATAATTGCAGGCCCCATTGCCTACTACGCGGACAGAATCGATTTGGGGAGTTTTCGTTAAAATGGCAGCCCCCCTTTCCTACTTCCAGACAGATTACAGTTGAGGAGTTTCTATTATAATGGCAGGCAATTACCCTACTATCGCTCGAAATTGAGTTGTGCAGTTATCATTATAATGCCATGCCCATTTTCCTACTGCCAGCTAGCTTACTGCCAGTCACACCAGGTTGGTGAGTTTCCATCAAAATAGCAGGCCACTGTGCCTAATGCCAGTCACATTTTAAATGAGGACATTTCTTTATAATGGCGGGCACCCTTGCCTACTGCCAGTCAAAGTCGGTGTGGGGAGTACTGATTGCAATAGCAGATCCACCCTTTCTCGATCGCTAAAAATCGACATCACTGAATATATATAGATCGACATACGAAAGTATATGCGTGTTTACAATATTGAAGACCTTCATTTACAGATTAACTGCTACTAAACGTACGTCATATCGACAAAGGATTATACCATAAGACACGCCGGATTTAGTGGCCTAAATGGCTGGTCCTATGATATGTCGTCTTTTCTTGGGTCGGATTGAGTTAGAAACGTGGAACAGGGTAAAGGTTTTGTAAGATTATCTCACATTACATTACTTTTTGGATAATTATGTGACAGCTACTTACATAGCATTTCTCTTCACATATGGCTACTGGGTGGACCAATTTTCGTGAAGAGTTTGATGATTCTGTATTTCATATAAGTACTTGAAAGTATGAATTATGCATGTGAAAATTCCAAATTGACTTAACATCGATTAATAGAGAAAAATCAAACGTAAAATGGATACAGATACGGCAAAAAGTCATAAGACCAAGGTTGTAGATCATTCCAAATTGAACGGAGATTGTGCAATCTGTTATGTGATAGGAATTTCCGAAGGTCTGCACCATCATTAAAATTGCCTGCATATTTCGATATTGTTCGGGGATAAAAAGTGAAAGTTTTAATGATCTAGGATGTTTCCCGTTCGTTACAGGCTAAAACGTATAATTTTGTCAAATTTCAATTATCTTCTTTTTCTTCTGGCAGATTATGCCGCAATCTGGATTTTGGGCGAGGCGGGTAAAAATTAGGACTTTCAGGAAAACCAAAAATTATGGAGATGGTCATTATTACCCCTTAAACGGAAAGCTGTACGAAAATTTCGCCAAAATAGTCAGTGTAGAGGCACACAGTCGTTACGATTTGATTTACATAGATTAAGAATCTGCTCCATGTAAAACACCTTTTGGGCTATGTCCGCTGGACTTAACCTGCAAAAGTGACCATTCATGATATCTCCCTTATTAATCCTCCTGACGAAAAAATGCACATGGAAAAAAAGGTTTAGAGGTGGAATTCCATCACGTTTGGTCGATTTCCAGTCAGGTTGGTCTTCTTCTGTATATATTCTGGAAGAGTAAAATCACCATTTCGGTTCCCTATAAACCGCCAGTCCATTCCGGAACATGAAATGTTATTTACGTTTAAAACCTACCTTTGGATAGGTGGATGCTAAATATAAAGTTTGGTTCGAATGTCTTCAGTAGTTTTCAAGTTGTAAGGAATACGCTTTACACGCACCCGCTCGTGAGTTAAGTCCGATGGGACTTGTACAGAAAAACGGTCCGTTAATGATATCTCCCTTATTAATCCTCGTATCGAAATGATGCACATGAGAAAAAAGGTTTAGAAATTAATTTCTACCAAGGTAGGTAGATTTCCATTAAGTTTGGTTGTGTATATTTTGTGGAAGGGCAAAATCACTGTTTCGGTTTCGTATAAACCCCCACTCAGTTCAGGGATTTAGAAACAATATTTTCCCTAAAACCTATCAAGGACAGGTGTATTCTAAATATGAGTCTTGGTGGAAATACATCCAGTAGTTTGTGGCATTCGCGTACATACGGCGTAATTAAAGAAGAAAATAATACAGTTAAAAAAGTTGAAAGGATAGAAAATGGATTATAACTGAGGACAGCCGGATAACAACAAATATGTAAATGCCAAGTGAATGTATTGGAAAATCAAATGCCCCTCAATAAATTATGCTAGTGTGAGTTATGGATATAATAAAGCGGTAACAGAGGAGAAATTTAGGTCCAGTGATTCTTAGGTAAACAAATAATAAGAAGATGACTAATGGTGTTATTATTTCATCTATTCGAGGGCGGTTATAACATCCAACGATATTCCGCCAATATCCCGCAGATAGGCCGATTGACGCCTCTCTTGCCTTCTACCCAAGGAACAACCACGAATTTAAAAGCATGATGAGGAAAATGGCAATACGTTACTTCCCTGAGACGTTGCCATGGTAACCTGTAGGTTCGTTGTCGGTCACTCAATGCAGAGCATGATACCAGTGGAAAATTGTAAATTTCTCCGTCATGTGAAGAGTAATGTAAATTATGAACATAACGAAAGTTGTTTATAATGAAGAGACGTTTCACGTACGGTAAACTAAGTTCATAGAAAATCAATAGTATAAGAGAAAATGGCTGAAAACCATTGTGGTTTTCCTATAAACCCCCCGTCTATTCAAAGATTTTAAAACAATATGCATATCGAAACCTTTCCCGGGATGAGTATACTCTAAGTATGAAGTTTGGTTGAGATCTATCCAGCCGTTTCGACGTGATGGTGGAACAGACAAACAGACAGACAAACAGACAAACAGACAAACAAACAGACACGAAACGTAAAAACCACCGATTCGGTCTTTAGTTGACCTAAAACGGATAAATATCTGAAAAATTGGCAAAACGAAAGAAATTACAGACAGCGGACCCCCTACAATTTTATTTATATAGATTATTATTATTATTATTATTATTATTATTATTATTATTATTATTATTAATATTAGTATTATTATTAATTTGGCGTCTCAAAGAAAGAGCTTTCCTGGACACGTTGCTGGGTGTCCTCAGAGGACATAACGGTTGGAACTTGGGAATACTTGACGGGTGGGGGTGAAATCTGCGCGGGACGTGAAGAATCCTACGACACGGCAAAATCCCGGAGGATTATCATCCCTATTAATCCAGGCCGCGAAGCATCAATCTAATTATTATTATTTAAATACTAAATTGTGTCCTTCATCTGAACACTTGTAGGACAACACCAGCCTCCCGCGCTCACTCGGCTCATCTGTGATGTCGGAGCATGGCGAAGTGACAGGCACAGCCTGAAGCCACGTGGCTCGCCACTTTCTTCTCACTTCTTATGTGTATGCTCCAGTAACAATATGGCGGCATTTAGCTTGCACAAAATTATATTTCCCCTAAAATGTAAGTGGTAACCGTAACTTCGACAAAAGGGACTATGACCACGCTACTCTTTGTGTCTCTGTCGATAAATTAACGGACACAATTCATGTCGTACATGTACTTGGTGTTAAAAAGTCAAACAAGTAGTATTTTTATCTCTGAACTTGACGAGGTCTCCGCTACTGCGTCCTCCCGTCCTCCTGAACCCCAGAGCTATAAGAGCCTTCATCAAGTGTCCTCTCCCCTATTGTTCGTGCTATCAGCGTGCAGTCGAGAAGCTGCTCGCTAAACGATCTTCAAGTATTTCATGCAGACTATGATTTGGCAGTTCTAAAATCTTGTGTTTAGTACGCAGCGGAAACTCGGCTTATGTGCCCCATCAACTGTCACTATGCCATATTTATTTCATTTACTTCTTCAATTACATATTTTTTATTATAATAAAAGAGCGCTGGTAATCTTGTTGTACGAAGCAACCGCTGCAGAGATGCGCTGCGTGGTCAGCGGAACGAATCTTCTCGGCCGTCATTCTTCACCCGCTAGACCGCAACCGCCAGAGAGCTCTCAACAGTGCTCACGTCCTTGTTCTGGCCGGGAATTGATCCCCGACCAGGCACGCTACCCCCTAGACCACAAGGCTGGCAGTAATTGTAATGCTTCAGAGAAGACTGTGATCCCTTCGACCTCGATCACTGTGCATCTATCTCAGCTCAGTGTTCAGTCTGCAAGCTAACTCCGCACTTCTCTAATAATTAAAAGGGCTGTTCCGCAAGGCACTACTATTGCTCCTTTATATTTTATAATATATAAATAAAGAACTGCGAATGATATTACATAATTGTGAACAAGTGGAAAAAGACCTCGACGAAGCTTTGAGATGCACCAGTCTCCTTACTGTGTTGATGGAGTTAGGTTCGTGTTAATATGAGGGTAGTAACATCGTGACCGTTATTCGACAGAACATGTTACTGTGGGACTAAGGAGATGAGGTGTTCGATACATTTAAGAGAAGGCTAGGTAAAAAGTTGATAGGGAATCTGCCACAGTTTACATTAGTGGTAAAGAAAATCGATACATGCCCACCTTCATCCATCGTCCGAGCTCCCTCCTGCCATTGTTCCCAGCAGTCATTCCCGCTCCTTTAAAGTCTGTTACTTCCATTTTACGGCTAAGATGTACTCAGAGTGCATAAGTGACTCCGCAAGCCTCCATACACACAAGGTGATATTCGATATTAGTAGTTAATTGAAGATCTCTTCCCGCGTCCACCGACAACCAAATACAGTTTGTGTGAAATTCGAAGGATTCGGCACTCGCCAGTCAAACACAATTACAGCTGCGTTTAATGCGAACTAAGTCTACAGAGCACGAGACAGGGAGCATTTTTATTTAGTGTACAATATCTTTCTCAGCTAAGAACTTGGGAAATGGTGGTTCACCTCCGTCCTCGCCGTGGCCGCCTGTCTCTCAATCATTTGTAAACATACTTAATCTAAGTTCGTATCTCTCATTTATTGCAGTTTATAATATGTCATTTCTATTGTGTTCAACAATATTGAGCTTCTAGTTTCTGGTGGAATGTAATAAAATGTAGTGATGTAAGTCTTCAACTGTTTTTCTATAATTTCCGCCATCTTGGTTTTGGTATTACGGTGAGAGATATTGTAGCTGGATGTCAAGGAGCAAGGGCGGTAAGCACTATTCTATCATCTCAAGTGATAGCGAAGCGTTCTTCTCTCCGTGTTTTGCACCTCGACACAACAATGGTGCTCTAAGACAAACTTAGTTCAGAAACTCTTTGATCGTCTTTCTTTTATTGCTGAAGCTAAGTTGTGTTTGTCTCCCGGAGACGGCCCATTTAAATTCTAAGCAGGAGCGGAATATACGAGGTGAAGAGTGAACCATCTCCAGAACAATTAACTCAAACTTCTCAGCGATGTCCCACAATTTCGTGGTATTGTAAAATCAGAAGCACAGAGTCAAGAAAAATACGATTTTTAATAAATTGCGTTTTTCTTTACAAATAAATACAATTTTTTGTCGACTTACATCACGGCACATATCCACTCTCTCATCTCTCGCCTCCAACCCGTAGTACTTCCTAAACACCTTATACTCAGGTTTTTCACTAAGTAGAACTCTTCTAAGAACTTCGTCTACTATAGGGGTCAAAATAGTCAAACTTATCCCATAGCTATGTAATACGATACGACAGTCCTCGTGTTGTCCTGACTTCGTTACAGCCTCAACTAGAAGGTGTGTTTCTCAATAATATTGCTCTGGAAGTTTATCCATACACGATATTCTTTGTTTTGGTGGGATAAAAAAAGAAGACATGGCTTCCCATGTGTTGATAATTTGTCGACGTGATGTTAACTGTTTTAATAAACTTTAATCTGCTCCTCCAGAAGCTCCAGATACGCGAGTACCGTAACAGCTCTAGAAGCTTATTGAGCTTTCGCTGTTCAACTTCGCGCAGTGTACAGTGAACGTTAGGACATTAAATGGTGCTTTTATTCATGATTTTAAGAGGAACTCTTTTTGCATTTCTCACTGGAATGCATTTCATTCAACAGTAACAATTTAAGACTTCATACTTGCACGAAGGTAGATTTTGGAGGTCGTTGGAACCACTAAGACTCAAAGGCGGCATTTCCTTCCCAGAGTCTGGTATTTTAGGTGGAATATCTACCGGAATACGATCCTTGGAAAGCCAGCAGGTAAGCCATCAGAGTAGTAGGAAACACTGTATATTTTTGTCCATCTTTGAGTTCACTTTCTACAACAGAACCTCCCATTCTTCCCGATCTTTATTCTCCATGATTTTTCCTGAACAAATTCTAATCAAAAATGAGAAAACGTTGACTTATAGAGGAGAAAACTAAAATTTTCCGACACTCTAATTCCGATGATTAGTTGGTACCCTCTTATCAATTCTTCAATGGCTCACGCGAAGATGCATCAGCAGTTGACAGCTGAATGATAGTGTCATTAAGTTCAGCGACCCTTTATTTACTGATTTTAAATTAAAAAGACACATCAGTGTAATGCATAATAAATGAGTAAGTATCAACAAAAACATTGTAGACTGGACCAAAAGTAGGCTATTTATACTTAGGCTAGTCAGAGTTTTCGAAACAAAATTACAAGAGCAGTCACTGAAGTAAATATAGACCTAACAGTGATAAAGCGCGAAGTTTGACGAACATCAAAAGAGAAGGCTAATCCTTCTAAAGATACGTATTTTTCTTACAATTTTATTTATTTCGCACTGACACAGATGGGTCTTGTGGCGACGATGGGAAGGAAAGGAAGGGGCCGTGGCCTTAATTGAAGTACAGCCCCAGCATTTTCTTGATTTGAAAATGGCAAACCACGGAAAACTATCTTCAGGGCTGCCGACAGCGGGGTCCAAACCCTCTATCTCCCGAATGCAAGGTAAGTGCTGCGCACCCCTAACCGCACGGCCAACTCGCCGGGTCATCTAGAGAATAGAAAAACGATAAAAGATCAGAAACATTTATGAAAACCACTCAAAATCTACATCATGGGAGTCAGATATCAATGGGGATGTTAACTTTTGAACGACACGGTTCGAACCCGGAGCTACACGTCTTTTATACGTATTTTTAAGTTTATTTACTATCCCTTTATCTAAGAAAGTAATGTCGTGATATTCATAACTATACGTAAAGGAATAATTACATTAATTACATAGAGTTACGATTGCAAAATTGACAATAGTACATATTGATCAAATAGTGATAACATGTCATTGAATAGATTTGTTTGTGTAAAAGAACTTCATGATGTTTTTACACTGAGTATCTTTGTTCAACATAATATATTTTCAATGGTTTCGTCCAAGGGAAGACAAACCTCCATTCAGCTATGGCATCGCTTCTAGCAAGATGAGCTGGTTTGGAATTTTTCCTGTCTTTCGTGTTGTCTGCGTTTAAGAACTCAGCCACTAAAATGTTCAGCATTTCACTACTTGCTTCTTGCGTCGCTTCGACGGAGCTTTTCGGATGTTTCACAGTGGTAGGTATTCCGGCTCCATCCTGAGCCACTTCGAGGCTGATTTTACGGTGTTCCATTGCAGTTCGTTTTATTCAAAAACTGCACCAAAATTCAGTCAGGAAAAACTGTGATGAATAATTAACCAAATACAATAATAGTAACTAATGTTTGAAAACTTGACGAGCATTTCAGTGTTCAGTTCAGTATTTCTCCCATTGATTAACTGAAACAGTTCTACCTTTGCTTACAACAGAAATTCACATTACTGTTGGTATCTATTGGAAACTGTAGCACTTATTAATGTAGGTCTTATTTCCTATTCCGACAGATTTAATTGTTCATTACTCTTTTGTTGTTTTTCGACGGTAGAATAACAACCACGTATATCCTGCCTGTCGTAAGAGGCGACTAAAAGGGGCGCGGGTTGAGCCCTTAGCTGAGTCCTGGCATTTATGGTTGGGCAGACCGGAACATTAGCAGCTTGAGGCGGAGTGTTTAGGTACAGAGTGCCGGCACATGTGACACACGACTGTAACTACGTAGTAGAGACAACTTCGAGAGGCAACATGACATGCTCCGCGTCAGCTGCAATTCCAAAGCGATGACCTATATTTTTTCTTGGGCTTAAAAGTTTCCTGAAAGTTCAAATTAATTTTTAACGGCAATCCCCGAGAAAGTGTTAAGGGAAATTTTCGAGATATTAACGAAGGTAAATGGAAGTTGAGAGGGAAGGAATGCGAAGTGCAAAGAGCATAACAGCACGAAAGTTAAACCGTACGAAAGACGGTAAACTTTGCATAATGTCGCAGCGACATTTTTACTAGAAGAAAACCGGACAGAGTAAAATGCAATTTATGTTCTATTTTGTCTGCAAAGGGATCTTCAACCGGCACAGTGACAAAACATTTCAAACATAAAACATCCCACAGTTTTATTTTCGTGTTCTGCATGTATATTGTGTACTGACGAATGTTTCTTCAACTGTACGAGTTTACTTTTAATTGGTGAAAATAACATTGTGACATTTGTAAACACATCTACTGCCAGTGGAATTGTGGCAGGTGTATTTCAGAATGAATAAAAACTTTCTTATCCTAAAAAGAAAATTTAGACACGATTTTTGGGTGCGTATTTCATTCAGAGTTCGGACTGCTTTCTCACGTGCCGTGAAATTTTATCCTGGCCCTAATTACTCACAACACAAGCCGATACATTCAACTGGTGAAATTATGATTGAATTAGTTACTTTTAAACACCTGCACTGCCATTGTAACCGTGTTATGTGTATTTTATATTAACCGGAAAAATCTTAACCTAAAAGCAGCCTTTAAACGTGATTATTGGGCGCGAATTTCAGTGTTCCGACTGTTCGTTCACGTTCCCTGCAGTTTTACGCTGGACATGGCCATAACTAGACACAGGCACACACCAACCACACAGCACGTTCGGTACAGGCACATTCACGCTGGCGCGGAGCATGTAATGTTGCCTTTCGAAGTTCTCTCTACTGCGCAGTTACAGTCCCGTGTCCCGTGCTCCCACTCCACAGTCAGCTAGTAGGCGAAGGGCAGTGCATAGTGGCGCTTCTGACGGGACAGCGAGTCACTGTCTCAGTCTCGCTTGAGAATGTTTCGGAATAATTGACACTAGCTATTCCGGAATAGCGGAACATAACTGTGCACCGGAACATAACTGTGCACCGGCGCAGTGTTCCGAAACAGGGACATAGTGCCCAACCCTACTGGCATTGCTTCCACTTGCTTGTGTCAAGCTCCTCTCTTTCATCTATCCTATCCGACTTTTCTTGGTCAACTTTTCTTCGTTTCCTACACCGACGGTATTAGAGCACTCGAGGGCTAGTAGATGTTATTCCATACTCCGCTCTATTCTCTCACTTTCACAACCACACGACTGTACCAGGTAGGTGTTATTCCATACTCTTCTGTCACTTTCACAGCCACACGACTGTACCAGGTAGATGTTATTCCATACTCTTCTCTCATTTTCACAATCACACGACTGTACCAGGTAGATGTTATTCCACACTCCGCTCCCTTCTCGCACTTTCACAGCCACACGACTGTACAAGGTAGATGTTATTCCATACTCTTCTCTCATTTTCACAATCACACGACTGTACAAGGTAGATGTTATTCCATACTCTTCTGTCACTTTCACAATCACACGACTGTACAAGGTAGATGTTATTCCATACTCTTCTGTCACTTTCACAGCCACACGACTGTACCAGGTAGATGTTATTCCATACTCTTCTCTCATTTTCACAATCACACGACTGTACAAGGTAGATGTTATTCCATACTCTTCTGTCACTTTCACAATCACACGACTGTACAAGGTAGATGTTATTCCATACTCTTCTCTCATTTTCACAATCACACGACTGTACAAGGTAGATGTTATTCCATACTCTTCTGTCACTTTCACAATCACACGACTGTACAAGGTAGATGTTATTCCATACTCTTCTGTCACTTTCACAGCCACACGACTGTACCAGGTAGATGTTATTCCATACTCTTCTGTCACTTTCACAGCCACACGACTGTACCAGGTAGATGTTATTCCATACTCCGCTCTCTTCTATCACTTTCACAGTCACACGACTGTACCAGGTAGATGGTATTCCATACTCCGCTCTCTTCTATCACTTTCACAATCACACGACTGTACCAGGTAGATGTTATTCCATACTCTTCTCTCATTTTCACAGCCACACGACTGTACCAGGTAGATGTTATTCCATACTCCGCTCTCTTCTCGCACTTTCACAGTCACACGACTGTACCAGGTAGATGTTATTCCATACTCTTCTGTCACTTTCACAGCCACACGACTGTACCAGGTAGATGTTATTCCATACTCCGCTCTCTTCTATCACTTTCACAGTCACACGACTGTACCAGGTAGATGTTATTCCATACTCCGCTCTCTTCTATCACTTTCACAGTCACACGACTGTACCAGGTAGATGTTATTCCATACTCTTCTGTCACTTTCACAGTCACACGACTGTACCAGGTAGATGTTTATTCCATACTCTTCTATCACTTTCACAGTCACACGACTGTACCAGGTAGATGTTTATTCCATACTCTTCTATCACTTTCACAGTCACACGACTGTACCAGATAGATGTTATTCCATACTCTTCTATCACTTTCACAGTCACACGACTGTACCAGGTAGATGTTTATTCCATACTCTTCTATCACTTTCACAGTCACACGACTGTACAAGGTAGATGTTATTCCATACTCCGCTCTCTTCTATCACTTTCACAGTCACACGACTGTACCAGGTAGATGTTATTCCATACTCCGCTCTCTTCTATCACTTTCACAGTCACACGACTGTACCAGGTAGATGTTTATTCCATACTCTTCTATCACTTTCACAGTCACACGACTGTACCAGGTAGATGTTATTCCATACTCTTCTCTCATTTTCACAGCCACACGACTGTACCAGGTAGATGTTATTCCATACTCCGCTCTCTTCTCGCACTTTCACAGTCACACGACTGTACAAGGTAGATGTTATTCCATACTCTTCTATCACTTTCACAGTCACACGACTGTACCAGGTAGATGTTATTCCATACTCCGCTCTCTTCTATCACTTTCACAGTCACACGACTGTACCAGGTAGATGTTTATTCCATACTCTTCTATCACTTTCACAGTCACACGACTGTACCAGGTAGATGTTATTCCATACTCCGCTCTCTTCTCTCACTTTCACAGCCACACGACTGTACCAGGTAGATGTTATTCCATACTCTTCTGTCATTTTCACAATCACACGACTGTACCAGGTAGATGTTATTCCATACTCCGCTCTCTTCTCTCACTTTCACAGCCACACGACTGTACCAGGTAGATGTTATTCCATACTCTTCTGTCATTTTCACAATCACACGACTGTACAAGGTAGATGTTATTCCATACTCTTCTGTCACTTTCACAGTCACACGACTGTACCAGGTAGATGTTATTCCATACTCCGCTCTCTTCTCTCACTTTCACAGCCACACGACTGTACAAGGTAGATGTTATTCCATACTCTTCTGTCATTTTCACAATCACACGACTGTACCAGGTAGATGTTATTCCATACTCCGCTCTCTTCTCTCACTTTCACAGCCACACGACTGTACCAGGTAGATGTTATTCCATACTCTTCTGTCATTTTCACAATCACACGACTGTACCAGGTAGATGTTATTCCATACTCTTCTGTCACTTTCACAGTCACACGACTGTACCAGGTAGATGTTATTCCATACTCTTCTGTCACTTTCACAATCACACGACTGTACCAGGTAGATGTTATTCCATACTCTTCTGTCACTTTCACAATCACACGACTGTACCAGGTAGATGTTATTCCATACTCTTCTGTCACTTTCACAGTCACACGACTGTACCAGGTAGATGTTATTCCATACTCTTCTGTCATTTTCACAATCACACGACTGTACAAGGTAGATGTTATTCCATACTCTTCTGTCATTTTCACAATCACACGACTGTACAAGGTAGATGTTATTCCATACTCTTCTGTCACTTTCACAATCAGACGACTGTACAAGGTAGATGTTATTCCATACTCTTCTCTCACTTTCACAATCACACGACTGTACCAGGTAGATGTTATTCCATACTCTTCTATCACTTTCACAGTCACACGACTGTACAAGGTAGATGTTATTCCATACTCCGCTCTCTTCTATCACTTTCACAGCCACACGACTGTACCAGGTAGATGTTATTCCATACTCCGCTCTCTTCTCTATGGCCCGCCACATTCATATTACATGGAGCTAGCTAATGGCAGTTCCTGGTTCGCTGTCAATCAGATGTCCAATGTAGACACTCGTGCGCTTGCCTCCCGCCTTCTTTGGGACACCAATACTTTTTATTCAGACGAGAAGATGGACAGTTCGCTTCTCGTCCACTGCTACCTTCACATGAAAGGTAAATTTTGTCATTAATTCTTTGATCGATAGTCTGCCCTAATTGAGATGCGTTTCACCCGTCAGACGGTATCAGTTCTGTATCGTAAAAGTCAAGGCCGTCACTTCCCGAGGACCGAACACGGGACCACAATCAGGAATAAAACATACAAGTTTTCGACAAATTTTAGAACCGAAACGCATTCCTGATCCCAGAGAAATTTCATGACGACTGACGAACTCGAATTGTATTGAATGTATGTTGATTACCTGATACCAGGGAGCTGACTGATGGATGAATTGATCTGCCACTCCATATTCACTTATCGATTCTATATAAGATAATATAAATATATTAATATTAACTACTCAAGTGACATCAATGCAAATTGTTCATTTGAACATAGAAGAGGTTTAGTGTTAACTGAGATCAGTTTTAACAATTATGTATTGTTGTTTCATTGATGTGTATAGTAAAACTGTTTCAGCGTCTATGTGCTCTTTACCGTGCACAGTGTTGCTGTTCTAACACAAAGAATGTCTTCTCTCGATTCGATCGTCTGTTTCTGCAGGCTTTCTAAGCGCTGCGCAGCTGACTTCTTGATAACCGTCGCGTGCTAGATTCCTCGGGTGAGTCCTGGTTTGTAGGCAGGTTGTTAGTACTTGACTCAGCTTCTGGGACTCAAGATTGTAGTTGGTTGCCTCTCTGACAAAACGGAGCCGTATGATTATTTTCTTCGTCGGCCCTGATCCACGTCACGCTTGATTGAACTGAATTAAGTAATGCAATCGCTCAACTATTGTCTCTAACTTCCAGATGAGTAGAATTTCCCCTTCAGAATATCCGAAAGGGGCTTCACGGCCTTAACATCAGACCTCACAGTGGTACACCGCGCCATTTAGGGCCCTCTGTACACTGTAGGCTCACCTCGTAAATATGGTCGTTGGACTCTGTATCGATTTTGATTCGGATTTCTCAGTAGTCCCTTTCAGATATTTGCATTTTCGTGAAGGGATATAAGCTCCAGTCAGAGTACCTCACAGTTCGGGTCGCTTTATTTACGGTCGTGGTCAAGGAATAAACAAACTATTCTTTGACCTAGCATTACACAGAGATTATCTTGGAACTTGGTAGCTTATTTATTTATTTATTTATTTATTTATTTATTTATTTATTTATTTATTTATTTATTTATTTATTTATTTATTTATTTATTTATTCATGGAATGTTTTTTTTGTGCTGGGACTGTCCGGCTCGCCTGGTCAAGATATGTTTGATATTTTTTCTTTACTTGATTATCGCTTGTAATGTTAAGTGTTGTAAGCCGTAACGTTGAGCACTGGGAATACTTAAGTTGTGTGTGGATGCTGGATTTACAATGTTAAACTTGTCGTATTTTCTTTCTATGAAATTGCTTGTTGTACTTTTGTTGTTGTTGATGATGTGGGGTAATTATTTTTTAACTTTACCTTATTACCACACCACTCTATCCCACCGGGATATTTCCCACCTATTTGACGCCCATAGGTGGCCTATGCGTCTGGATGTGGCATTATAATGAGGTAGGGAGAGGACGAATCCCGGTGTCGGCACGTAGCCAAGGCTTAACGTCTCCGCCCGACGGACGAAGATATGAAAACTGAGGAGAGGTTTAATCCAGGCTTTTGGCACACAATCCAGTACCTCTCCCACCTTGCCGGCCAACATTCTGATGGTGAACATTTTTCCAACAACGGGACCCGAACCGGCTAACCGCGATCAGGTGGTCAATCTCGAAGACAAGCCACAGTTGTAGCACTTCAGCCAAGCAACGTCCTAGGGACATGAGCTACGAACTTTAGGTAAATAACATGTAATAAAGTACGAGAATGTATTATTTATTTATTCCTAAAAATTACAATCCTTTTCTTAATCGTCGTTATCCGCTCGATTAGATTGCCTTTTTCTACCACTACGAGCGCTAATGTGAGTCAATGCAGTTTCACTTAACTACATTCGGTGAGGACATTTAAAAAATTCACAAAACGCCTGAGGGTATTGAACCAAGGAACATATCACAGAAAGTATTATCTAAATAAGTTAATTTGCCTAGGATTTGAATATTTAAAAAAAGAGTAAAGAAACAAGAGATTTTAGGCCGATATAATTTGCGAAAGCTGTAATGGAAGACTCTCACTTTTAAACCTTTCCGGCCCTTTAGCCCTTCAATTTTCGACACAATTCAGGAAATTGCTTAATTTTACGTTTTTAGTGATATGGCGACTCCTTCTATGTCTGCTAAGATATCTTTTAACATTAAAACTGAAGAGAATCCGTCAAAAATTCGCCCGTAAGTTACGTACTTCGAAAAATAAAAATTCCCAACTTCGGTAAATGTCATGTTCATCCGGTAGAAGGAGCCATCTGATTTCAGGAGGAGTGAAATAATCGCTTGTTCTCGCTTAATTTTGGGAATACGGTAGCAAAATTTTGAACAGTTGTTTGTAACCAACTGCATCATACAAAATCATTTCCACACTCTACACTGACTGACAGAGCAAATGCAACACCAAGGAGGAGTGGTTCGAAAGGGATGAAAGTTGGGGAAAAAACAGAGACGGCACGGACGAATAATTGATGTTTATTTCAAACCGATATGCAGGTTACACAATGCGCACGGCATCGACTCAGTAGGATGTAGGACCACCGCGAGCGGCGATGCACGCAGAAACACGTCGAGGTACAGAGTCAATAAGAGTGCGGAGGGTGTCCTGAGGGATGGTTCTCCATTCTCTGTCAACCATTTGCCACAGTTGGTCGTCCGTACGAGGCTGGGGCAGAGTTTGCAAACGGCGTCCAATGAGATCCCACACGTGTTCGATTGGTGAGAGATCCGGAGAGTACGCTGGCCACGGAAGCATCTGTACACCTCGTAGAGCCTGTTGGGAGATGCGAGCAGTGTGTGGGCGGGCATTATCCTGCTGAAACAGAGCATTGGGCAGCCCCTGAAGGTACGGGAGTGCCACCGGCCGCAGCACATGCTGCACGTAGCGGTGGGCATTTAACGTGCCTTGAATACGCACTAGAGGTGACGTGGAATCATACGCAATAGCGCCCCAAACCATGATGCCGCGTTGTCTAGCGGTAGGGCGCTCCACAGTTTCTGCCGGATTTGACCTTTCTCCACGCCGACGCCACACTCGTCTGCGGTGACTATCACTGACGGAACAGAAGCGTGACTCATCGGAGAACACGACGTTCCGCCATTCCCTCATCCAAGTCGCTCTAGCCCGGCACCATGCCAGGCGTGCACGTCTATGCTGTGGAGTCAATGGTAGTCTTCTGAGCGGACGCCGGGAGTGCAGGCCTCCTTCAACCAATCGACGGGAAATTGTTCTGGTCGATATTGGAACAGCCAGGGTGTCTTGCACATGCTGAAGAATGGCGGTTGACGTGGCGTGCGGGGCTGCCACCGCTTGGCGGCGGTTGCGCCGATCCTCGCGTGCTGACGTCACTCGGGCTGCGCCTGGACCCCTCGCACGTGCCACATGTCCCTGCGCCAACCATCTTCGCCACAGGTGCTGCACCGTGGACACATCCCTATGGGTATCGGCTGCGATTTGACGAAGCGACCAACCTGCCCTTCTCAGCCCGATCACCATACCCCTCGTAAAGTCGTCTGTCTGCTGGAAATGCCTCCGTTGACGGCGGCGTGGCATTCTTAGCTATACACGTGTCCTGTGGCACACGACAACACGTTCTACAATGACTGTCGGCTGAGAAATCACGGTACGAAGTGGGCCATTCACCAACGCCGTGTCCCATTTATCGTTCGCTACGTGCGCAGCACAGCGGCGCATTTCACATCATGAGCATACCTCAGTGATGTCAGTCTACCCTGCAATTGGCATAAAGTTCTGATCACTCCTTCTTGGTGTTGCATTTGCTCTGTCAGTCAGTGTATAATCGTATATATAAAATTGGATGTTGATATATTTGACGTTAATAGACTCAAAAACTACTCGACCGATTTCGCTGAAATTTTCACAGTTTGTCCTTATTACATCTGAGAGGGATTATGATGTGGTTTAAAAGAAATCTGATTGGTAGTTCGGCACTGGGGATGAGAAGGGGTGAAAAAGAAAATAGGCGAAGATAAGCAAACCGCAAGTCAAGTCTGATCAGCGGATTGCCTACCCAACAGCATGTGAAGATTATGATGTGTTCCTTAAAACTTATTTCTGCTTTTAACTTCTATATAATTATATAAAAATGAGAAGTCCTAGTTCTGTCCCCATTGCACACGGGGTGAGAAGGTGAGAAAACGTCGCAAATCACAGAGATTACGGGTGAATCTGTGTATGTTCCTGCATAGCTCTCAACCAAATTTGATACTCCTTACTATCTGGAAAAATTACTGTAGGGGCAAGAAACCCCTAGCACCTCTAAGGGAAAGAGGTGAAACTTAAAACTCCGAATATGACGAAAGTGACGAATTCATAGTCTTTGGGATAGCTGAGATGAACTGTGACGCTCTGAATGCCCGTTTAAGTCAAAGTTTGTTCCCAATCGGTATGGTAAACATATTATGATTTACTGTTTGGGAAAGAAAACTGTGAGGTAAGACACACATACGGGCGGGTTCGTACAGTATATAAACTGACTGACTGACTGACTGACTGACTGACTGACTGACTGACTGACTGACTGACTGACTGACTGACTGACTGACTGACTGACTGACTGACTGACTGACTGACTGACTGACTGACTGACTGACTGATCCATCATCGCCGAGCCAAAACTACTGGACATAAAGAAATGAAATTTTGGATGTTAAATTTATATTACGATGTAGGTGCATTTTTGGATATTCCGCCGCTAAGGGGGTGAACAGGGGAGCGAATATTTAGAATGAGTATCTATATCTCAAACACTTAACAGTTTAAAGACGTGAACATTAGTATTTGGAATCTTCTTTAAAATAAACATTTTTTAGTTTTGGAGAATCCAGTTTAATAGGGGTAAACGGCATTGACAAAGGGGGTGAATTTTTAAAACACTATACATATCTACAGTATTTCTCAGAAAGGTAACATTTTACACACGTGAAAATTGGTATTTTTAATCTCTTTTAAAAATAAAGTAGCACATACTTTTTGTTTCCGGAAAAGACACTTAAGAGAGGGGCGTAAAAAGGATTGCGGACTGAAAAGGGAGTAGAATTCGTTTTATTATGATGGTGATATCTCAAAATTTGAATATTTTACAGACGTAAAAATTTGTATTTAGAGTCTGGTTTAAAACTATACGTATTTTTTGTTTTCGGAAAATCCACTTAAGGGGGTGAAAGAATTGAAAAATTAGTTGAATTGCTTTTTAAGAGGATACTTATATTTGAAAAAGTGAAGATGTTACTGACGTGGAAATAGGTATTTGGAATCTCCTTTAAAAATAAACTTAGGGGCCGATGACCTCGATGTTAGGCCTCTTTAAACAACAAGCATCATCATCATCATCCTTAAAAATAAACTTTTTTCCGACTTGAGAGAAGACTATTTCTCACACCTACAGTTTTAAGTCGCATCTTAGCCCCAAAAGGCAATAGAACAAACGTGGTTTACAAAGACTTTCTGGGGTAAATGAAACTCAATTCTTCGGTGAGTTTTTATACTTTAGGGATTTTCAGACAATGTCTTAGTACAGTACTGAGGAAGGATTACTTTTATCAGATGACGACCTGCTAGTGAGGTATTCCTCAAGTAGTGCCGGCGATATGAAGGATTGAAAGGACTTCCATGTTCCAAGGTATCTTATTACTAGAGACGAGAATTATAGGCACTAAAAACAGTCAAAATAGGCACTATCGCGTAAGTTACTTATAATAACACGTTCAATTACTATCAAAGGTATTTACGACAAGCAACGTTTCAATGTTTGCCGGTAACAATCTTGTTCTCCTGTCGGGCAGAATGTTTTGTACTGAGAGAAATCTCTCAGCATCACAGGAATTGATTGGACAAAACTTCATCGAAGCCGCTTCATCTACCTCACCTCGTAACACCCTGCCTACGTTTACCATCATGGATTCTGCTGCAGGACTCTTATGGAACTGTTTGCTGACAGCGGGCACCTTCCCGGAGGTTCGGTTAAAATTTCTCAATTTCTCCTGACTTCTTCTACAACCTTAAATGACTCCACCGGGGGAAAGCCACTGGTCTCCAACTCGGTGATTGCTCCCGGCAGCTTGTTGAAGATGCTCCAGTTTATGCAGGGGGATATTAGCTCCAACCATTGCAGTTCACAGGTCTATAGAAAATTGTTGTTGGTCGCTCTTTACAGTGGACTGGTAGAAAAGCTGCGATGACAACGCTTTCTGTACTCGTGTCAAATGCAACGCAGCATTTCTATGTTAATCTATATGGTATCTTTTCACACTTGATCTCAAAAATAATAAAACTGACTTAAATGACAATGTTCTTATATTTCTACAGCTGGGCTAATTGGCAATAACGCTTAGTATAAACGTAATAATGGCGTATGGCGAGGTCTGGTGCGGGTCTCTTTCTCGCAGACGGCCTATTAGGCGACTTGCATGTCTGTGAAGATGAGGGCCCTACCTAGGATGATTTCTAATGGGAAACCATGCGAAACCGTCTTCAAGGCTGCCGACAGTAGGGCCCGAACCCACAATCTCCCGGATGCAAGCTCATAGCTGCACGCCCCTAAGCGCACAGCCAACTCGCCCGGTGGTTTTTCTTTGGGCATTGCCACAGACACACTTCTTCTTCACAATAAACCACAACACGTTCTGAAGATAAAGCGTACGCGTACAACAGTTCACATCGAGAAGGAGGTATAAGGGTTCGACGTTGATTGGTTCTCGCATATGTCTTACAAGGTTGAAGGTTGGCTTCGAGGTCAAATTGTTCCTTGCTTCTCCTGACGGAAATTTCCCGAGAACTATTTCTGGTGACTTTCAAGAATTCCCATTTTTGCTCGTGGGGTCTTGAGAAGTGAGAAGTTAATACTGCCGAGCACATCAGCTACAATATAATGCACTTGAAAAAATCAGCTTTTTAAAAATAGATTCAAAAGGCATCAAATAGGCAATTATACTCCAAATAGGCACAAACCGCTGAAATAGGCATTTATAGGCACAATAAAACCAAGGAAATCTAGCTTCAAGGACCCTAAAACGTATTTATATCTCAAAAGCCTACACAGGAATAAAATAGGCAAATTCCCGTCTCTACTTCTTACTGTCGAGGAAGCCCCATCCATCTCATTGTGCCTCGTCCTCTGATAACGACAGTAAAATGATCTTTCTTACAAAATGAAAGAAACCGTACGTTCGTTCGTCTCGTCGCTGCTCAAGCAAAATGTGTAGAGCTTCACCCTCATTTGTTCCGCAAGCAGGCTACGCCGCATACAGCTGATGTGACTAACATTTGTATGTGGAGAACCAGTTTGTCCAGCCTTCGGTCCAGGGTATTCCGAGGTCGATTGCCGGCCGGCAGGGTCGGTTAGCTCGGGGGTAGAGCCCCATGCTCGCCTATAGGCCGTCTACTAGGAAAAAACCTGCACCACACCCTTATAATTATTATTATTTATTCTCCGGCGATATCGAGGGCCACGCTAAGTCTTGTTACATTTTTTAACAAGGAACTTTGCTTTGTTTTGAGCCCAGAATTCCTCATTCTTTCTGAGTGGGCCTGCTTGCGTTCCTCTGTCCAAGGGACAGATCGTTCGCCCGTTCGTCACTATCGTTTTTAGGAAAGGACTTCTGTCAAGGGCGTCTTCCGGTTTGATCTGTAGCACTTGAAGGTCTTATTTGTTGTTTCCAAACTAAGGAATCGTGGTTTTGAATCAAATACGTGAAAGATCTGTTGGTCGACCTGTTCCCGTCTATTCGCTTGACGTGAGAGTAAAGTCGTGCGCGTCTCTGTTTTGTTGTAGACTTGCTTGTTGGATTGTAGTTGGATCCCACCATCTGCGGTCCTTTATCCCCAGTTCTTTGAGGAGTCCTTCATTGGCAATTAGAGATGAGTACATTATTATTATTATTATTATTATTATTATTATTATTATTATTATTATTATTATTATTATTATTATTATTATTACAAGTCTTGTTACAGACTAAGGTGGCTTACTTGCAGAGTAGTCAATTGTTAAAATAAGCGTCCGGACACTCAAAAGTGAATAGGAGCATAGCAATTGGGTGGGGAAGTGGTTATATCTGCTTTATCTGTTAGAGTAATGTTACTGACACTCTAAGGGGTTAGATACCAACACCGGACTTCAAAACAGTTAGTACTACTTACAGTTGGCAATTATGATTGCAGGCAACTTGCAATATCCTCTCATTATCTACATGTTAATTTATCGTTGAGGTTGGCAGCAGTCTATGAGGCCGAGGAGCGATGAAACATAACTGGCTCCTTCGAGCAGCTGAAAAGTGGATCATTTTCATTAGAAATCACCACATGATCCAGTTGTCGCACTGCGTGGTCACTACCGAGCTCTCTTCTGGTCCTCAGTGCCGGAGTGTCAATCACCACTGATCTGCACTGCACCCAGCTGTTGTTCACCTAGTATTTTCTTGGAAACTTATTGAACATCTCCCTCGTTAAATTATTCCAATCCCTAACTCTCCTTCCTGTAAAGGAATATTTTCCCCAATTTGTCCTCTTGAATTCCAACTTTATCTTCATATTGAGATCTTTCCTACTTATAAAAACACCATTCAAACTTAAAAAGAGCGGAGCTTTATTTACACATAGCTGATGGCCCTGCGGTGATAGAATACACCCACGGTATCCCCTGCCTCACGTAAGAGCCGACTAAAAGGGACCAGGGTTCCTCAACTTTGGAGCGTGGGCGACAACCACGAGGTCCTTAGCTGAATCTGGCTATTATTCACTTACTTATGCCAGGCACCTATCCTATCCAACCTCACCTCATCAAGTCTTGTTCTTTTCCGACCCCGACGGTGTTAGGTTAGCGAGGCCTAGGGAGTCTTTCATTTTCACGCACCTCGTGGCCTTTGTCTTCCTTTGGCCGATACCTTCATTCTTCGAAGTATGGGCCCGCTCTTGGTATGGCACCAGAGTGCTGTGTGTGGAGGGTACAGCGAACTCCCCCTGGCGGAGCTCGCCTCCCTCAGGAGCAGTAGCGACGGGAAGAGCGAACGTGTTATGGAGTATGTCTGTAGTTGGCGAGTAACACAAGTCAAGGCGAACTCCGGAGCGATGGGCGGTAGGTACATTGTCAGATATACCAGGAGTTCCAGTTCATCCCAGCTTTTGACACGAACGGCGTGTGTCCAGTGCCACCTGGCGGCGGTACATTGCCTGTGCAGCTGTTAATGTATAACAAGGTAGGAGCTGAGCGGTAGTTTTAACAGGCCCATAGTGAGAAAACATAAAAGTAAGCAATTTCCTTGTTTCTTACTCGTTTTCCTTTTTATTCAAATGCTAGCCAAACCTACGAACTGTTTTCCATTCAGTGAATCTTGCGGCGAGGATAGGAGTTGTGCCGGCTGCCGATGCCTGTCACACTCATCTGGGGCAATGATTAATGACTGACACATCAAAGGATATTATAGTGGAGAGTGTTGCTGGAATGAAAGATGACAGGGAGAACCGGAATACCCGGAGAAAAACCTGTACGCCTCCGCTTTGTCCAGCACAAATCTCACGTGGAGTCACCGGGGTTTGAACCACGAACCCAGCTGTGAGAGGCCGACGTGCTGACGCCTGAGCCACGGAGGCTTCCCAAATTAACTTATTTGTGTAATCCTTTCTGTAATGTGTTCGTTGGTTAAATGCCCTCAAGTGCTTCTTAATTTTTTGAAGACTGTCCACACCGAATGTAGTTATAAGGGCTTAAGTGAAACTGCGCATTGACTCACATTAGCGCTCCTAGTGGTGCTTAAGTGAAATGATGCATTGACTCACATTAGCACTCCTAGTGGTGCTTAAGTGAAACGATGCATTGACTCTCATTAGCGCTCCTAGTGGTGCTTAAGTGAAATGATGCATTGACTCACATTAGCGCTCCTAGTGGTGCCTAAGTGAAACGATGCATTGACTCACATTAGCACTCCTAGTGGTGCTTAAGTGAAACGATGCATTGACTCACATTAGCGCTCCTAGTTGTGCTTAAGTGAAACGATGCATTGACTCACATTAGCACTCCTAGTGGTGCTTAAGTGAAACGATGCATTGACTCTCATTAGCGCTCCTAGTGGTGCTTAAGTGAAATGATGCATTGACTCACATTAGCGCTCCTAGTGGTGCCTAAGTGAAACGATGCATTGACTCACATTAGCGCTCCTAGTGATGCTTAAGTGAAACGATGCATTGACTCACATTAGTGCTCCTAGTGGTGCTTAAGTGAAACGATGCATTGACTCACATTAGCGCTCCTAGTGGTGCTTAAGTGAAACGATGCATTGACTCACATTAGCGCTCCTAGTGGTGCTTAAGTGAAACGATGCATTGACTCACATTAGCGCTCCTAGTGATGCTTAAGTGAAACGATGCATTGACTCACATTAGTGCTCCTAGTGGTGCTTAAGTGAAACGATGCATTGACTCACATTAGCGCTCCTAGTGGTGCTTAAGTGAAACGATGCATTGACTCACATTAGCGGTCCTAGTGGTGCTTAAGTGAAACGATGCATTGACTCACATTAGCGCTCCTAGTGGTGCTTAAGTGAAACGATGCATTGACTCACATTAGTGCTCCTAGTGGTGCTTAAGTGAAGCGATGCATTGACTCACATTAGCGCTCCTAGTGGTGCTTAAGTGAAACGATGCATTGACTCACATTAGCGCTCCTAGTGGTGCTTAAGTGAAACGATGCATTGACTCACATTAGCGCTCCTAGTGGTGCTTAAGTGAAACGATGCATTAACTCACATTAGCGCTCCTAGTGATGCTTAAGTGAAACGATGCATTGACTCACGTTAGCGCTCCTAGTGGTAGAAAAAGGCAAACTGCTAATCTAATCGAGCGGTTGACGATGATCAAGGAAAGGATTGTAATGTTTAGGAATAAATACAAAATATATCCTTATTACTTTATTTACCAAAAATTCGTGGCTCATATCCCCAGGATGTATTCAACATTGAGTTGAGTTGCACCGACACAGCGAGGTCTTATGGGGACGATAAATAGGAAGGGGATAGCATGGGAAGGAAGCGGCCGTGGTCTTAATTAATGTACAGCCCTAGCATTTGCCTGGTGTGAGAATAGGAAACCACTTTCAGGGCTGCTGACAGTACAAGAACAAGCACCTTGGCCTACACCGCCCGAACCGCCAACGAACGTTGTGTGTATGTATGTTATCAAGCAAGTTGCCGTGTGGTTGCATTCGGGAGATACTGGGTTCGAACTCGACTGTCCGCAACACTGAAAATGGTTTTCTGTGGTTTCCCATTTTCACACCGGGTAAATGCTGAGGCTGTACCTTAAGCAAGGCCACAGCCCTGGGCCTTCCCTCTCCCATCGTCTGTATGCGTGCGACGTGAAGCATATGTTACAGTTTTTAGTGAAATTGTTTAGACATGGCGAGGACAGTGGCCTGGTCAGCTCGTCCTATCACTTAATGCTCTAGAACAGCGATGGCGAACCTTTTCCAGCTAGTGTGCCATTTTTAATCTGGTTTATTATTCTCACCTGTTTACCGTGCCACTTGTTATTTTGCTTTAAGGACTGGCTACTCCCCCCCCCCACTTCCTTTCCTAATTGCCAAATATGCTCCATAATATGTTACTAATGTCTTCATTTATTTATTTATTTATTTATTTATTTATTTATTTATTTATTTATTTATTTATTTATTATTTATTTATTTATTTACTATACTGTATCTTGAAAATACATTTTTTGCTTATTCCGTGGTCGTTTTTTGCAAATTTATCAAAAATACGTAAGTTTTGAGGAAAATAAGCTCCCATTGTAACACACTTCGTCATTAAATATTATTAGATATAACAATAAAAATACTAATATTGCCAATGGACTTTAAGTCAAATATCGTTCTCAAATTTAACGTGAAACTTGTTGCTCAATCTTAGTAGCCATGTCATTTATGTTAGGTTCATAACGTGTTTTCTTCAGCAACATAGATTAATCACTTAGGTCTAAAACAAGACTGTTTATAACTGTTGACTGTAGAAAAAGCTGCTCGCAGGCGTACGATGACCCAAACAAAGTAGCACTATAACATGTTTCTTCATGGCTGTAAACTTCTGTGGGAGGCTGTTCCACTGTTCAAGTATTAAGTTCTCTGGCTTCTGAAGAGTGTATTCAACATCAACAGCACACTCCATTTTCACCAATGCTTCACCAAGTTGTACGAATTTGTTCACCCATGTACTGCTTTCTTCAAATTCAATCAACTCCATTTCCAAATGGTCAATAATGTCACTCATGAACAGCTCAAGAGAGATGCAGACGAAATGAGACTTACGACAGATGTGATCAACAATAGAAAGGAGTTCAGAAGCCGAATTGACATCAGGATATTGAAGAGAAACCACTAAAATACGAAATTTTTACTCCAAATGTAAAAATTGAGAAAATCTCTTGGAAACTATTTGTTTTGAATTTTGTGAGACGTCCACATACTTCTTACGAACACTTTTTGTTTCTTCAAAAACTAATTCATCTGAAAATTTTGACATCAATTCAATTTGTACTTTAAGTGAAGGAAATTACTTAAATGTCTCTGTTTCAAAATCCGTGACGATTACTTCAAGTTTTCTCCCGAATGATTTTATGATCTCAAACAATCTATCTGCAGTGTGCAGTTCGTTATTTATATCATTGCGCACTGCTGTAAAATCAGGGAGGAACATTTAAACACACAGCCAAATAGAGTCCGTATGTTCTGGGAATTCTTCCTGCTTTTCTATCATGAAGAAGTGAATTTCATCCAAGAGCTCGACAAGCCTCTGCAGTACTCATTACAAGTGCGCCACTTCGTGTACATTTTGGAGAACTGGCCATTATTTAGAGGACGTGTATGTATGAAGTTCACAACTTTGGCTACCCCGAGAGCACTCTTTCACAATACTGCACATAGGACTTCCTGGTGTAACATACCATGAAACTGTAAAATAGGATGTATAATTTTTTCTTTATCTCACAAACCCGTTATGAATACCCACCATACTTGGGGCTGTATCAGTTATTCCAGACACAATATTCTTTAAGGCAAACCCCATTTTTAATACAAGTTCTTCCTTCACTTCGTTCACTATATCTTTCTTTGTAACTAATTCCTCCCTCACCACATTTAAACAAGGAAATTGGACAAAAACAGCTATCCTTGCTTTCAATTGCTCCTGACATTTCTTTAACCCTGTTAATTATTTGTTGTTTGTTAGGAAAGTCTTCAAATAATGTGCCAGACGTCAGTAAGAAAGTCTCTTTCAAGAACTTAGTCAGAAAGCGGTTTCCTATGCTGTTCTGTGCAGCGAGACAGACGGAAACAGTCGCACTGATATTATTCCTTGACCTGCAACATGATACAAAACAACTAGTTTGTTTGGTGTATTATCCGATAACGAACATTTGAATGATTCGTCTCAAAATGGCGCTTTACATTAAATGTGCGGGATACAACTATTTTCCAACATAGGGAACAAAAAGCTTTATTGCTTCTTTCCATCACTCCGAATTCACTTGTCCACTACAGTATTCTTGAAGAATCCGGTCACTACCATTGTTAAGTTTCTGTTGTTGTTTGTGTGGTCCGTACACATTCAATGCACAGTTATACACAAAGAACTACTGGCTACTTCACTCACTCACTGACTGACGGGCAGATTTTCTAAATTTATTTCTTACACATAAAACACGATCACTATACGATGCACGAGATATGTATAGTGGCGCGCCATCCCTGCTCTACAATGTACAACATTATTATTATTATTATTATTATTATTATTATTATTATTATTATTATTATTATTATTATTATTATTATTATTATTATTATTATTATTATTATTATTATTATTATTATTATATAATTCGCTGGGGCCATCAAGGACCACGTTAAGTCTTGTTGCATTTGACACTGAACTTGGCCTTCTTTAGAGCACAAATTTCCCTCATTCTTTGTGAGTGGGCCTGCTTACGCTCCTCTGTCCACGGGGCACCGTGTCTTCTCTTCGGTTGCTCGTCTCGGTTTAGCCCGTTCGTCAATGTTTTCTTGCAGAAGAGATCTCTGTTAAAGGCGTCTTCAGCTGAGATTATTATTATTATTATTATTATTATTATTTTCGTTTCAGCCATCTATGAGCTGCGATTACGCAACTTCCATTGTTTTCTCGAGTATTCCTCTTTCGGCAGTATTCCTTCATCCGTTGGCTTGCTCGTGCTCATTCTTCTGCCGAGAATACTCTATTCTTCCTCGTTTTCTCATCAGTTAGGTCCTTCACCTCCGCAACTCTCTGCCTGAAGATTTTTTTGTTTGTTATATCTTCTGCCGTGGTCCCACATTTTTCTAAATCTCGGTAGACTTCTTTTACCCATGGGACTGTTCTCCTGGAAGGTGAGGATCCTCTTGGCGAGTCTCTCTGATCCCATCGTTTTAATATGTCCCGGACGCCGGACTGAACTGTATGTCCGGGATTTTCGAGATGTCTGGTCATTACTGCCTCCGTGCTGATGGTGGTGGTAACACTACATATCGAACATATCGACGAAAGATAGCGAAGAGCTAGGAAGGGCGTGGGCCTCACAAGCCCAATACTGGTGAATTGGGAAGAGAACAGGAGCTGACCAATGAGGAGCTGTCGTGAACCACAGGCAGGGACACAGTGGTCTGCCAGTAAAGTAAATAAAGTAGTTGGCAACACTGCTCGGTAATTTTTGTTGATCTCTAGGATTGCTTCCGCCTCTTATCTGGGATACGGACCGCGCTTGCGCCACCACTGATTGCGTTGACTGACAGCGATCAATAATGGCGAGAAGGTGAAATCCCATTAGCCCACCTTTTACCGTCCTGAATTAATAACACAGCCGGATATATTTTTTATTGCGATATGAGGCAACAATCAGTGCCTTCCTCTCTACCTTGAGTTCCACATTAAAACTAGTGAAAGGGCAGTCAGTAACACCAAGAGTGATATCAAGTGCCTCGCTTTTGCGGATAATGCTGGAAAAATCAAACGTTGCATTCATTTAAATTTTCTTTGAAAGATCATTTATATCATAATTTATAACTTTGATGTCCGTGTTGACGTTTGACTAATGCGATAGGAATCAGTCGAGGGAATATGTTTAGTAATTAAAGACGAACACAACGTTGTTCTTCTTTCTCCACGGACATCCCCGTCATACAACTTTTAACATCAATATTCAGCAGTTCTACTTTCAAATGACACCAGCCATTACAAGCAAGGTAGGATGTTCCACCAGCTCCTCGCCAATTCTGAACATAATTCATACGTACCAAATCCAGGCTTTACATTTTTAACATATATCTATGCTTACATTGATGGCATCTACAGAAATTTAATAAGATTCACAAACACAACTTGGCTTAAAATTGTGCACACCTGCTCTAAGGAAATTGACATTCAATATGTTTTTAAGACATCCTTTAAGTGTATTTTAAGGCATATTGCATGTAAAATGTGTATTAGTTCTGATATCTTTTCTGATTTATGTATTTGTTTGAAATGAAGATGATTCCAAGAGAATCGAAACTAGTCTTCATTTATTAATGGTATAAATGGTAGAGAGGAACATCCCTGGACTTACTCCTATCACATAGAACGATGCCCTCTCATCAGAGACGATCCACGTTCATATTCATACCACCTGAGGTCAAATGCAGAGCGAAAGAGTTTGGCGCCAGCGAAACGCAGACATCAGACTGTCCACGCAATCAACGTACTGAGGCTGTTGGTCCTTTGTTCCGTTGCAAAGCGCTACCAGAGCTGCTGTCATGTTTCATCGAGCTATCAAGAACTGGTTTTGACGGGGAAGTCCCTTGATATGAAACTTGTGGGGCGTATTCGAAGACCGGCTGTGCTAGTTAATGTGTGGTACCATTACAAGGAAAATGAGTAAAAGTGCTGGTGGACTCAACGATTGGAAGGAACACATTTTTTCCGAAGGGGAACATTCTGTCGTGGGTGGAGGTGGTGCGCTATGCCTACTTCTCGTGAAGGGGGACAACAAGGGGCGCCACAGTTCCCCTCCATGAGTCAGGCACTCTTCCCCACTTCTGTCATCTGACCTCCCTTGGCCATCTCTTGTTCTCTTCCTGTCACGATATCTGTTTTTTCTTATGGTGTTTTTTTTTTTTTTTTTTTTTTTTTTTGCAAGTTGCTTTACGTCGCACCGACACAGATAGGTCTTACGGCGACGATAGGATAGGAAAGACCTAGGAGTGGGAAGGAAGCGGCCGTGGCCTTAATTAAGGTACAGCCCAGCGTTTGCCTGGTGTGAAAATGGGAAACCACAGAAAACCATCTTCAGGCCTGCCGACACTGGGGTTCGAACCCACTATCTCCCGAATACTGGATACTGGCCGCATCTTATTGTGTTAAAAGAATATGGTAGCCTACTGGAGAAATCGCCAGCATGTGATCAGCTTAGTCCACCTTGTGTCAGGAATGGCATTCGTTTACGTTCCTCAAAACTCAGCATATCGACAGTTTGTTGAATGATATCGATTGTTAAAAACCGCTCCGTCCTATCAGTCTACTGGACCGATTTGCTTAGTTTTTGCTTTATTGTCTCCGGAATTACCTGGCTGTGAATCAACGTTTCGTTATCATAAAATGATCACTCCAATAACTGCAGGCGAACGCTTACCCTAACCCGCAATACATTCTGTATTTAGCAGGTTGCTAAGCGACTAACACTTTCATTAATATTCTGATATATGTAACGTCACTGCATAGAGCCATGTCAAGCCAGAGAGAATCATCTCTGTGCTACATACTCTATGGTTATCTGACCTTCACCAGCTTCTTAATATACTCAACAGATGGCACAAGTTTCCTTATAACTAATGAGAGTTGACCAGAGGAGGAAGTGAGGAGTCTCGCACAAGTAAGTGGAAGCAATGCCCCGTGGTCGCCAACTCACTCTCCACGACCAGTAATAAAGCACAGAGACAACTTATCTGAACAAGTGTTGCACTATCTCGGGCAAGATCGAAGCTGTATGGAAAGAAGTGTTGTAAGCTACATTCCCGGCAGGCGGTATTGCTTTCTAAATCTTACACACGCCATGTGTATAACACCCTTTAATGCCGTTCATACTTCGTTGACTTGTGGACCGCGCTGTATCTGAGCGTATTGTTCACTTGCCGCCTCATCGCACAGCATATCGTCTCACCTCGGTGAATAATCAAAAAGAGACAGATATTTCATTCAATGTCGGAACATCTGTGGCACCTCCATACTCTGTAAATATCTCCATCGAGATTGCAATCGAGTCATCGTCCGCCAACTGGGAACCTGCAAAACGCACTCGGCTGTACTATGTGTGCTTCACTGCCACCAGTCTCACCACCGCCATGTAGCCTTCATAATAATAATAATAATAATAATAATATTATTATTATTATTATTATTATTATTATTATTATTATTATTATTATTATTAAATACTGCCACCGCGATTATAGAAGAACAATGCAGGAATTTCTAGAAGAATTTGCTAGAGTATGACGGGCAAAATAGAGAACTCCAAAAACTGGGACGCGACGAACAACTTCAGGGTCCAAATAAAAATGATCTTCCCTCTGTATGTTGAGCCTCGAGCGCGAAGGTTCTTTTGATCCTCAACAGATACGCCATAAGCCTGGGCATCAATGAAGATGCGTATTAGGAAAATGACGAGTGAGATGGTTTCCCGTTGCTTTTCTCACAGTTCCAGTAGGGAATCTCCGATTGAGACTGAACTATTAACAAGTACTTTCCTAATCGTAAAACAACGACCGTTTCAGCCCTTTGTGGGTGGAGGCGACTAAGTTGTGCCAGGCTCCTCACATTCACCAACTCTTGTTCCTTTCCGATCCCTTCGTGTTGAAGACTTTCGGGACCCTTCCGTTCGTTAGTTCTCATTAGTGTTGCACCACCACCTGTCGTCCAAGACGCTGGCGGATAACTTCATTATGAATGAGACAGGAAATGAAAAAGCGAAGGAGTACTCGTGTGTTACAAGCGCAAGTAATCCCGTGAAAGACGATTTCTACTACTCAAACTCAAGAGCATTCCTGTGTGTTTCGAGCAGTTGACATGTGACGGCGAGAAAACGTATCACAAATTTTGGTTTTCACGCCTCTGAATACGGTAAGATTTCCTGAATATATATATATATATATATATATATATATATATATATACAGGGAGGTGGAAAACAACTTGAGCCATGTATATGAGCGTTACAATGTTGATCGTACTGCGTCCATATCTCTGGCCGTTGAACTGCTGAAGTTAGCCAATCAGATCACTGCTAAATGTGCACGTGGCTTAGAGAGTGCTTCTCCAGGGGAGGGACCTGAACAAGGACGCTACGGTCTGTTAGTGTTTGATGCTGGCTCTCAAGCTCGACCAAGTCACCAACACCGCTTTGAGTTCGCCCGCGAAACGATCTGATTCGCTAACGTCACCACCTCAACGGCCAGAGATATGACGTCATTATGACCAACATTGTACCATCGGTTACCGTCCTTCCGATTGTCCTGGGTGAGAACAGTGCATCCTTAAATGACGACTTATTATGGGGGAAGTCAACATCATTCTGAAATCTTTAGGTGGACTTTCCTCAGGAAATCAGAGTATACTTCTAAAAGAGCTTCAAGGAAAACCATCAGCACACTGGACAAATGAATTAGGAGTGGAAAGTTCTGAATGTTGCCAGTTTAGTTGTGGAACAATAAGATATGAACGTACAAAACAGTTGTCACTCCAACAGCATATTGTGTCCTTGTTCTACCATAACTATAACAGTACAAGAACAATCTGTGGATTGCTGCAACCTCCTTCCAAACCTTACACCAATCTCATTTATCGCAGATGTATTACTACAAATCCCTGAATTTAAGTAAGTATTCCAAAGTTTATATATTGTGATACTTATGCACTTTTCATCCACAGGAATAATCCACTTTGTTGTTTGTATTTCAGCACAGTTCACTTGTCTTCTCGCAATAGAAAAGCTGCTGCGCCTTTCCTATCCCATCGTCGCCATATGACCTATCTGTGTCAGAGCGACGTAAAGCCACTAGCAAAAGAAAACAGTAGAAAAGCTGCTGAATGTCACGTCTACCGTGAACAGTAGTAACGTTGCTGGAGGAAGTTTTGACCGTCGGGCATCAATGGCTCCACAAGAAATGTCACGTAGAGAATTTGAACCATTTCGAGACAACTCCTGTTGTGCGGACACCTGGACACTGTGCTCAGGTCAGGGAGGGAACAGCTTCCTCTTGAAACAGTAATCACCACCACAGCCAGATTACCTACCAGTTTGACGACGGAAGACCAGTCGAAACATTCACTTGAATAATATTGCTTGTTGTTTCGTTATACAAATGTACACACTCAATGTTTCACTTGTAAGATTCAAATGTGTGTATATTTTTTGCAAAGACGTCATCTAGTTAATTTATTCAAGTTTCATATGTTAGTCAGACCTAGTGTAGGCTGTCTCTGGTTCTGACAAGGTCAAAGTGGCTCGCCAGTCCGTCTCATGGCCCGTTGGTGCGTGTATTCAAGTGACGAAAGTAACGGGAAACTTCCTCGCTTCTCATGACCCTAGACACCTAGGCTGTTGAGGAACAAACCAACCTTCAGGCAGATCTGCATTGTTCAAAACGTTTCCTAATTAAGGTAAACTTCTAGATAATCTGCTCAGCACACGAACAAAAGGGAAGCAGGCGACCAACAGTGTACAAGAGGGTCCTGTGTTCGATATAAAGCAGGACATGAGACCCGCTCTAATTGTGTGTACAGCTCTCCTGGGATCGAGCATGACCAGGGCTGTCCAACAACCTGACTCTCCTATTATTTCTCTCTTGTGGACGAGGACTGGTGACCACGGGGCGCCTAGCTGGGAGCTAAGGTGGTAAACGCGAAACTTAGGAGCTTGAGTTGAGTATGTGGAAAGGAAATCAAACTCAGCTAGGAGCCCCCTGGTGATACAGCTGATACACAGAATGCACAGCACAAGTTACCTAGCAACGAGCCGTGACGTCACGCGGCCTGTCGTTACAAATTACAGCACATGTCTCTCTGGTTCATATTTCTGTACCAGTTCTCCACTTTCATTTATGTTATTATTATGTTCTTGATTCGTTATGCCCAGCTAAGGAGCGTGTTTGAACTTATCTCTTCATCCCCTCCCTGTGTTCACTCCATTCTGTCGAGTGGGCTTTACACAAACTTTGTGATTATGAATTATCAGAGGCGTGAAAACCAAAATTTGTGATACGTTTTCTCGCCGTCACATGTCAACTGCTCGAAACACACAGGAATGCTCTTGAGTTTGAGTAGTAGAAATCGTCTTTCACGGGATTACTTGCGCTTGTAACACACGAGTACTCCTTCGCTTTTTCATTTCCTGTCTCATTCATAATGAAGTTATCCGCCAGCGTCTTGGACGACAGGTGGTGGTGCAACACTAATGAGAACTAACGAACGGAAGGGTCCCGAAAGTCTTCAACACGAAGGGATCGGAAAGGAACAAGAGTTGGTGAATGTGAGGAGCCTGGCACAACTTAGTCGCCTCCACCCACAAAGGGCTGAAACGGTCGTTGTTTTACGATTAGGAAAGTACTTGTTAATAGTTCAGTCTCAATCGGTGATTCCCTACTGGAACTGTGAGAAAAGCAACGGGAAACCATCTCACTCGTCATTTTCCTAATACGCATCTTCATTGATGCCCAGGCTTATGGCGTATCTGTTGAGGATCAAAAGAACCTTCGCGCTCGAGGCTCAACATACACAGGGAGGATATTTCTTATTTGAGACGCCGATGTACCGGAATTTAGTCCCTCGGGAGTTCATTTTTTCTCTGACGCAGGGCTGACGTATTTGAGCACCAGACTGAGCCACACCACTACTGCTTGTAATAAACACAAGTCCCCTGTAAGTCGGCTCATGTTACTACACAGCAGTGAAGAAGGATTCTTGGTGGGTACAATGACAGGATAGGCATAAACCGGCTCTGTTGTGGGGGAGTGGATTCGCCCATGGTGAGTAAGGAAAGTAGAGCGAGATCAGGACGACGATGGTTAGATGACATCTGCGCAACTAAGCAAGGCTGGCTTGCAGACTGTGCGCTACGGCAGCTGCCTGAGCGGCCGCCCTCCTTATTATGATATCATACCGTATAAATCAATCAGTCAATACTGATCTGCATTTAGGGCAGTCGCCCAGGTGGCAGATTCCCTATCTGTTGTTTTCCTAGCCTTTTCTTAAATGATTTTAATAAGATTGGACATTTATCTCCCTTGGTAACTTATTCCAATCCCTAACTCCCCTTCCTATAAACGAACATTTGCCCCAATTTGTCCTCTTGAATTCCAACTTTATCTTCATATTCTGATCTTTTCTACTTTTGAAGACACTACTCAAAATTATTCGTCTACTAAAGTCATTCCACGCCATCTCTCCACTGACAGCTCGGAACATACCACTTAGTCGAGCAGCTCGTCTCCTTTCACCCAGTTCTTCCCAGCCCAAACTTGGCAACATTTTTGTAACGCTACTCTTTTGTCGGAAATCACCCAGAACAAATCGAGCTGCTTTTCTTTAGATTTTTTCCAGTTCTTGAATCAAGTAATCCTGGTGAGGGTTCCTTACATAGAACCATACTCTCGTTGGGGTCTTATCAGAGACTTATAAGCCCTCTCCTTTATATCCTTACTACAACCCCTAAATACCAACCATGTGAAGATATCTGTACCCTTTATTAACAATAATATTTATATGATCAGCCCCATGACGATCTTTCCTTATATTAACACCTAGGTACTTACAATGATCCCCAAAAGTAACTTTCATCCCCCATCAACGCAGTAATTAAAACTGAGAGGACTTTTCCTATTTGTGAAACTCACAACCTGACTTTTATCCCCGTTTATCATCATACCATTGCCTGCTGTCCATCTCACAACACTATCGACGTCATTTTGCAGTTGCTCACAACTTATTTATTACTCTGTACAGAATAACATGATCCGAAAGAAGCCTTACCTCTGATTCCACTCCTTTACTCATATAATAAGAGTTTTGTCTGTACATTGCTCAGAATTTGAAAAGAATGGTATTTCTGTATCGGTCATGTCTATAGTAAAAAGGAAACGCACTTTTTACTTTTCCGGAATGTCTGTCTGTCTGTCTGTCTGTCTGTCTGTCTGTCTGTCTGTCTGTCTGTCTGTCTGTCTGTCTGTCTGTCTGTCTGTCTGTCTGTCTGTCTGTCTGTCTGTCTGTCTGTCTGTCTGTCTGTCTGTCTGTCTGTCTGTACACGCATCACGAGAAAACGGCTGAAGAGAATTTAATGAAAATCCATATGTGAAGTCGGGGTATGAACCACTACAGTCTAGGCCATAAATCATTTTACTCACACTGAGTGAAATGGTAGTTTAGGGGAAGGCTTAAAATTGAATTCTCAACTATTTGCATTATTAGAGGTGCTATCTATAAACACTACACAACTAAAGTTATTTAGAATTTAATTTCCGATCATTTAAGTCATACATTGTTACCCTACCAGCTTTGATAACACAGATATTCATGAATTTGTATTTTTGTGGCCAGGCCCATATTATCACCGAACCACGAGAAAATGGGTTAGCGGAATTGAATGAAAGTCGGTATATAGAGTCGGAGAATAAGAAAATACAGTCTAAGTTATAAACAATTTTATTCGCCCTGTATGAAATTGTAGTTTAGGGGAAGGGGCCTAAAATTTTATTTTTAAGTACCTATGTTGTTGGTATGCCTTGGCTGGCGGGAAGTAGTGTTTACAGTACACCATGACTTCTACTATGGGCTAGAGCAATTTTTGTTGCTTTCATAGATCTGTCTCTGTCTTATCCTTGGCTTTTACAATACGAGGTATGAGCGATGCTAGTAATGCCAATCCTTATGCAGCCAGTCCCTGCTATGAATGGTGTGAAAATGTTGCTCATAGGGTCGGTTGGTGCATTCTTTTCAGTGGGCTTGGCAGACTGGTATGTAATAGCAACACTGGCTCGGTGAGGAAAGCAATGGGAAACTACCTCACCCCTCATTTCCCTAGTACGCCTCTTCAGTGATGCCTGGGCCATCAATGACAGCTGATGGCAGAGCTGTTGAGGATCCCACCAGTGGCATCGCTGACGGACTGAACATGCATACATACATGTTATTGTTCCTGTACTACATAACAAAAGTTACACAGAATACAATTTCCGGCCATTTGTGTTTTATTCAGTTTTACCGTGCCACTATGATAAGAGCGGTATTTCAGAGTCGGAAGAAAACTAAATGTGAATGCCTACAATATTGATAGCTCATAACATTGATTAACAATAACATTACATTGACCATTGTTTGTGATGATCTTCTTTGTCTCTTATGCTGCCGCTCAACTCCGATAGATGGGATTACTGATGCGTACCGAGTATAACAGCCTGGCTGAATATTGGCGAGAAATAGCTGGGGAGTTAGAAAACTTTCTTCTTTAGCATGTCATTCCTTTGGTTCATACATTTTCTGATACTGCTGGTACGTAACTCACAGGTTCATCATAGTATTCCTGCTATGACGCGCTGTTTTGAATGAGCAGTGTGTACTTTTAAGACAGAGGCTCACTTAGTAGTAGTAGTACGACCTGGTTTAGAATTACAATTTAGGCATATTCCAAATTATAGCACCACAATTCACTAAATAACTCAAAATTAATCGCTGAAAAGAGCCGTTTGTTAAAATGAGCTTCTTCCTCTTCACTTGTATTAAATTCTACATTCATTTTATCCAAAAATTAGCAGTGAATAGGGTGTTTCTCTTCTGGCTTGGAGCGAAAAATTGCCTCCAAGTCAGACAGATTTTTCCGCCGCCAGTGTAGTGAATTGGCACTCCTAGGAAACAGATTAGTAAAAGGGCATAGTTTTTGCCCTGGGAATCTCCACTATTCGACACCCCCGCGATAAAAACTAAGAATGTTCACGGCTCACGGCTGTCTGTAGCCTGGTCATTCCATCTCTGGAACTTTGGACTGTTAGATCGGCAGGTTCGTTAAAAGTTGGAAAATGTGTGGTTTTTCATTTGATTGAGTATTTCATGTAAAATCATTGCTTTTACTCGGTCCATTCCTACTGACGTCATTGTAATTACCTATGTTCATTTCACTAAGACAGTCTTTCTGAGGATATAAAAAGGCAGGTGAAGAGTGAGTGTCTGCCATTATAATGCAATTCCCCTACCTGATTGTGACTGATGGTAGGCAAGCGGGCATACCATTGCAATGAAAGTTCCCTAACGCAGTCTTCATATGAGAAAAGACGTTTGGTGACTTCCCCGTCGCGTTTCTAGGGTAACGGTAAGAACTATGCTCACACCGTGTACTATACCTTACCTACAATTCTGTATACAATGTAGAATTCCGTAGCGAAGCACGGGTACATCAGTTAGTTTATACATAAGAAAAGATAAAGGTCCAGTAATACTGCCTTGAGGAATTCCCCTCTTAAGTATTACAGGGTCAGGGGGTGTTAGCCTTCATAAACACGAGTAGCGATAGTTATGACAGTTCGCAGGCCACAAGCTGTGGGTCGAACCACTCACAGTGGCTGGAACAGCAGGTTTGAAACCTGTACGGCTTGTTTGTGCAGAATACCTACTTGTTGTGCTAATTTTGTGAGTCATTTTTTCGGTGACCGTTCAGGATTCGCACCAGTGTCCTCTGCTAAAACTGTTCTTGTGAGCACTGTGCTAGCATGTGCTCGTGAAATTGCTCAACACAATGAGCACACGGCGCTGGTCGCTCTGGGTTTATAAGAAAGACCCTCTTATTCAATCGTTTTTGCGATGTGGCCTCTTTAAGTCCGAAGCAAGGTAGGTTTACGTGAGGTCTCTCCATCTGGCACGGTCTTGAGCGGTGGTCTGCCATTTGATCCCAGTAATCTTCCGGATGACTTTATCCCATCTGTCCGGTGCTCTTCCCCTAGGTCTCAGATGATGTTTCGGACTCCACTCAAGCACAAGCTTTGTCTACCTACCATCAGTTCTCCGAGCAACATGGCTTGCCCACTGCCATTTTATGGTAAGCACCCTTTCTAAAATCTCACTGACCTTCTTGACTGACCTGATGTAATCAGGTCTCTTCCTGTCTTTCTTCGTGAAGCCTACCATAAACTGTCCCATAGCTCTTTGGGCTGTTCTGAGTTTTTGCTGAACAAACTCGCTCAATGTCCAGGTAAGTCAGTACAGGGAGAACACTCTGGTCAAAGACTAGCTTCTCTAGGTGGGTTGGCATGTTGGATTTGAGGATTGAAGAATTTCTTCCGTAGGCTTGCCATCCTAGTTTGATACGTCGGAAGATTTCTGGTCTGAAGTCCCCTTTCATGTTTACAAGCTGCCCAAGATAGACAAACTCATTGACCTGTTGTAATGTGGAGTTTCCCACATGCAGCTTTCCTTCTGGGGCCCATTTGTTGAGCATTACTTTGGTTTTAGAAAGGTTCATGGATAGTCCCACTTTTGGACAGGCTGATAGAGTCTGTAGTTCATCGATGTCGTTGGTCAAAAGCGTAATGTCGTCTGCAAACATTAAAATGTTCAGCCTTTTCCAATTGATTTTGATTCCTGTACCTTGCCAGTTGATTTTTGACATGGCCATTTCTAATGCTGCTGAGAACAGCTTGGGAGACATGGGGTCGCCTTGCTTTAGAGCTATTTGAATGGTAAAATCCGTGGTTGCACATTGACGTTCACTCTTATGTAGGCATCATCGAGGCCGTAGCGTGACTCACCGAGTCAAAAGCCTTTTCAAAGTCCAAAAAGGCTAAACAGAGCGGCATTTGATATGCATTACTGCTGCTGATAACTTCACGAAACCTCGGCGGAAACCTGCTTGTAAAACAACACCTTTTGGAAATTACTTGATCATTAATAACAAGATCAATATATTTCAAACAATACAGATTAAGATCCTATAGTATTGTTGCGCAAAATACAAACATTTTAGGAACTTCAATCATTCAAACACAACAAATATATTACATTTATAATGAGAATAATTTTGAAATGTATCACAACCGAAATATTTCTAAGCCCAGAGAATTGAATTTGAAATTTTTCATTTAGTTTCTATAAGCGCATATTAGAACACAATATTATTAAAACTACCATAAACGTAATAAAAAGTAATATATTATTATTATGAACATTAATTTTGACTAACATATCTTTAGGGTAAAAAAGTTCAAATTACTGCTGATCGTACAACGCTGTGTCCACTACTGAACGTGCTGCTGGTCCGCGCTCTGCTGAGAGAAGAAATAAGGAAACTAACTCCAGACGGAGTTTTAAATTATACCTCCAAGTTATTAAGACAAACAAGGGCGGTATCGTTGAGGTTTATACACGTTATTAGCTCTCGCAGCTACTAGCCAGCCTGAAAACACTGTGCGTCCTCCGACCACAAGTTGTCTCAGTCGTCAGACTTGAAGTCAACTAATTTTCCAATGTGGAGTAGTGTTCGGAAAACATTTGTTCTCTCCTTGAAGTCTGAAATGTAAATTACCAATTTGTGTCATGCCAGGTTGAAGGTCGCTGACCTTCTGAGCTCGATCCTGGCTCTGTCCGGTAGTAGTGAAGGTACTCGTCACTAGAACTCCTGTGGGATAACATTCCGGCCCCTCGGCGTGTCCAGTAACCGTACACGTAGTTGGGACTGTTATTATTACACATGTACCACATGCTTCAGACTCATAGAGCTTGGCGGCACTTCACACCAAGTCACCTCTGGACAGTCTACTCCAACTACAGGCGAATACTGCAGGATCATACCAACCGAGTCTTTCTCCGACTCACCAGATTGAGCACGACGGGACTTTGTGACTTACTCCACTCACAGAAGAATATCGCTTGGAGTGAAGGTAGCAGGGACGGTCATGCCTAACACAATTACAACACTGCGTGATAACAGACATGGTTTTCTGTCTCACCCTTTAGGCTGTCGAGGCGTATTGCTTTGTGCCCAATAAGAACATATTTAAAAATAAAATAAAGTGGCATTCCACAGTAACGAAATTGCCATGTTTTCCTTCATCGCATTTCTCGAAGGTTTCTGGTGGTCGTCCCGCCGTACAGAACGTGAGATGAGCGCACGTAGATACGTCACACTGACGCTAAGTGTGCTCGGAGGAACCCGGCAGACATTTTCAATTGGAAACGTTCGATCGCCACTGAAATATTAAGGAACATGAATAAGTTAGAGTCCTCGCTCGGTGACTGGGAGAATTTGTCGCTTGGCCGGTTATTGATCCTCTCAGGGGTTCCTTAACTTTCGAACTCAACAAAGTGGGATAAGTCTTCCACATTCTCGTATGTCTGATGAAGACGAGCTCCAACACTTTCTGGCAGCAGAAAGAGCAGGTTTTTCCATAGAAAATGATCACAGGCCCCTAAAAAGGGACTTGTTAAAATGTATTGCCTCTTCTTGCACAAATTCCAATTCGGACTTGTGTAGGTTTCCTTACATTTTACTGTTGCACCGCTCCCAGAATTTATTTGACAGACAACAAACGTATGACTTTCGAATATAGGCGAGTTTTCCTGGAGAAGGGATTGCTTCAATTCGAAGGACCATTCGACTCTTGTAGTAGACCCCAGGTCGGGTTTATGCACCAGACGTTCGAAGATGGCCGGACGAACTGAGCTCTAACTCCTCCCAAGTCCGCTCCAATCTCTGTATCTTCTCACTGTGTAAGTTCGTTTGTTTATGGCAGTCTCATCAGCAATTTCCTTTGGATATGAACGACGTTCCATCATAGTATCTTGAGTAGCACAATAATAGCGACTCATCCCAGCATTTTTATAAGATTCCCTTCTAGTCTCTAAAACGACAACAATTCTGCACCCATTCAAGAAAATTATATACTCTGAAGGGCATTTTTACTTCATAAGGTTATTCAAGTAGATATACTTTTATTTTGATAGGAGATTCGTAATTAATCTCAAAGCATGTCTTCTAATTTTAATGTTGATTTTTCCTGCAAACAAACTTTTCTAGCACACATAAGTGAGGTCTATCATTGACGGTTTTGGCAGCACGAACCGAGAAAACGCTCCGTTGGCCATTCTTTCAAGGCAATGAAATGACCAACACTCGGCCCCAGTGCTCCTGCACTCACCTACTTCTTCGTGTTGGCTGTTCTCAAGCACAAAGTATGAAGATCAGAGCGTGGCCTACTTGTTGGGCGTTACTCTCCGCTCATAAAGGTTGCCATGGAGATGCAGGTTTTTTGCTCCGCCACCTTTGTTGTGTCAATGTCCGGCCTAGGCAGATATATGCGCGCAACGCAGCTTTATTGAAATCCTTTTATTGTTTTATCTGCCTCGTCTGCGATAGTGTCACCAAATGAGTAATGGCTCTGAGGAAAAAAAGACTTTAATTTATCATAGCTCCGGCCTTAGCAAAACTAAAATTCTGTGCAGTCCAGGTGCTGACATTATGGGACATACTAATTGCTTGCTTGATTAATTGCAGGCAGTGGCTCAGATCCAAATGATACAATTTGTGGTTAGGATTATTTGCCATCATAAAGTTTAAAGTGAATAGGTTACTACTTGGTTCTTGTTAACTTCCATGTAGACGTTGTTGCATGCCCAAAGAAATAATGTTCTACTATGTAACTGAAAAATTATATTTCCTATGCATTCAAAATTCAATCATCTCCTACAAACAAACCACGCTGCATCTACGAACTTCCCAATCAGATGTCTGTGTACACTAGCCTGTTCACAAATGTTCTCAATACAGAATCTGCAAGGAAATGTTGTGAAAAGGCGGCATTTGTTCTCTGACCCTTTGACCAAAACTCCAAATTACCACCAATGAGTAGTTTTAAAATTAAAACATGTATTTACTCTTAGAATACACTATGTTAATGGTTATCGTTCCTAAAACCTAAATGTTTTATATCAAATATCAATAATATTTGAATATTAATTAGTAATAAACAGAATTGGGTATCACTAATGCAGAGTGATTATAGAGACACAAAAATGATTATATTTTTCTCACTAATAACATTAGTTTTCTACATTATGCTGTACAATATTCGGTGCTAAATAGCAAATTCTATGAGAAATAAAACAGAGCCTCCGGAACAGAGAACTGACGTTCTACGACATATTCAATTGTTCTGGTATTTGCTCATCATGACAAGTTCTGTGCTAACATGAGCGACTATTTGTCGATTCATTCGAAATTTACGGAAGCAGCTTTATCAAGTTGTGTGCCAGAACACTTGCAACTTCACCTTCTGTCTTTTCTGTAGTAAAAGAGAAAATGAAGTGAATGAAATGAAAACATGAAACTAGTGCAATAGGAGTATAAAATTATGAGCAAGATAAGTGAAATATTGAAAGGACAAGATTTTTTGAAGAGGAAGATCTCATTTTCTTTAAGAATGAACGGTTAACATCCGTTCATGTGGAGAAAAATTTCGAGATTATTTACCTGTGGTGGTGCACTGCAAAGCCAACCGAGGTCAATTTATGCACCCCTGATGTGGTTAAGCCAAATATAATTCCAGTTATACTAATTCCAATCTATTTTTCCAGGATGTCCATTGCGGGTTCTCTGAATTCATTCTAAATTCTGGAAATACTCTTTTTTAACAAACACGGAATTCCTTGTTCAAATTTATGACTGACTCTCATTCCCACTCGAACATAGTGAAACGTGTCCATTGTCGTCGATTTCCCAATGTTTTAACTTCCTTCCAAGTCTTCTCTGCTTCAAAAGCCTCCTTCTCCAGGTCTTCCTGGGATGACCTCTCCTCCGTGCCCCTTGCTGTGCGCTGGCTTTCTCAAAGTATGACCTGTCCATTTCCATTTCTTCCCCCTTGATTTCCAGTGCGACTGGAACTTGGTTCGTTGTTCTCCATAGCTCGTCATTGGATATAATTTCAGGCCATCTGATGTTTATGATGCGTCGTAAGCAATGGTTTGTAAATGTCTGCAAGAGTTTAGTGATACGTGCTGTAACCTTCCAAGTTTCACAAGGATATAGCAGGACTGATTTGACATTTGCATAGAAAATTTTTATCTTCCTCTTCCTTCAAATGTTGTTATTCTTCGACACTGTATACACCTGCATGAAGGCTCCATTTGCTTCCTCTATTCTGGCTGTCACATCCTCTTATCTTGTCACTGCACTCCCCAAGTAGGTAAATGTTTTAACCTCTTCAATCTCTTCTCCTGCCACAAACAATCTTTCATCAATGTTGCCATTCATGCTTTCACGGCCCGTACTTATAGAAATGATATTGTATAGGTTTTTGGGCTTATGCCGTGTCACGGAAAGCTGTGGAAATACGTAGAATTCCTAACAATTTCAACAGGGACACCGGCTATCAATTAAGTAATACTTGGTTGCCAGCCATTAAGAATTTACGTAGGTAGTTCCCTTCCCTGTCCCTTCACTATTGTTATTTCGTCTTGGTGTTTTCCAAATTCGTACGTTCCTCGGCGCCAGATGTATCATTCCAGGCTTGTGTCAATGTTATATGTTACGTAAACACGTTATGTGAACCGCTTAGTCTGATTGTGATAGTTCGGTCAGCTTCCGCTTCGAACGCTAGCGTTGTGCCACGTCCTGGGGGCCATCTGGTGGTGAATGAACGTACCATTTCCACTTCTACTTCTATTATAACGTTCTAAATTCAAAAGTATCATTGTTTAAGAAGCCCTTCTCGTGGACAATCGAGAATATTTCTGAGGACGCAGAACACAGTTTTCTGTGAAACGTTAAGAACTTCACCTTATTTTCTTGACACGGCACACGCCCAAAAGCCTATACAATCTTTCATCAATTTTAGCATTTACTCTCATATCCTTGGTCTTAACAGCATTTATATTGAATCCTGCAGCCTCTGCTTCGTTCTGACTTGTGTTTCATGTCACTAATTCTTGAACACAAAAGACAAATGTGATAAATCTTTCCCATTGTATTCTCTTCCTTCCCCCAACAGTTCTCTCATGACATTATCGAGGGACACCAGTCCACTTGTGACATTCACATAATCTCATCTGTACCTCGCCTTCATGAGATTCAATTCAAAATTATGATAATCTAAAAATATACAAAGAAGAAGCATTTCACTGTATGTTACTTACCACAAGAATTTTGCATTTTAAACATAATATTCCTTCCTTAAATATGTACGCCCCTCCCCCCATGGCACTACAGCCCTGAAGGGCCTTGGCCCACCAAGCGACCGCTGCTCAGCCCAAAGGCCTGCAGATTACGAGGTGCCGAATCCTCTCGGCCGTTATTCTTGGCTTTCTATACCGCTGTCTCACCTGTATTCACGTAGGCTGAGTGGACCTCGAACCAGCCCTCAGATCTAGGTCCTGACCTGGCCGGAAATCGAACCCAGGGCCTCCGGGTAAGATGCAGGCAGGCCGGCATTAAATATGTAATTATAACTGAAATTTATAATGGATTGAGATCGCAGTTTCTGCCAGAGTTACTGACCTCACTCTTAGTTGTACTTCGTTATTGTATTGTAAAACAATGCAATCACCTCATTGGCTTCTTAACTTACACTGTCCCTCAATTTTAACCACATAAAAGTTTTAAGCACATAAAAAATTAATAAATAAGAATATTTTTTTAAAAAAAAGGGAGAGTAACACCCAGAAATAATTAATTAAGGTATTTTCCACTTTGATTCTTACTTTCGCCCCAGTGCCTGCACTGATCCTTGTCTTCTCTGCAGCTGAATATTGTTGTTCAGCATGGCTCAACAGTAGTCATGTGAAGCTTGTCGACACCCAGCTGAACAACACAATGAGAATGATCTCAGGTTTAATAAGATACACACCTTCCTACTGGCTTCCTGTGCTCAGTAATATCATGGCACCTTTCCGGACACAAGCGCTTATAGGGGAATATAATAAAATTCTAAGGAAGTCCATGCTGCCTATTCATGATGACATTCCTGCCGTTGAAATGAATCGGCTTAAATCATGATCTCCAGCGATCCGCTGTGCCCTAGCAGTTTCTGCGCCAATGCACAGTGGAAGGAAGATTGGACATCAAAACATGACCCTCGGCATTGGCCACTATTCAGCATCATGAAATATTGTACCTCCTCGGGGGCTGAATTTTCAAGAAAAACGCGGAGTACACTGAATAAAATCCGTTGTGGGCATGGAGTCTGTGCCTACTCCCCGTTCAAGTGCGGAAAGATTGCATCCTCTTAGTATGATTGTGATTCCCCTGCTCAGACAACCCAACATATTGTACGCGAGTGCAACTTACGTGAGAACTGGACAGTGCTTGTCATGTGTCTTGTAGCTTGTAATTGTGAAGTTACTTTATCTATATAGTTCATTTTATCTCATAAGCATGTTTTCCTTTTCGTACGCTAAATAAATAAATACTTGAATCATCAATTGGGCTGCATTGGAGGGAACATGAGAGACTGTCAACATATGCAGAAATATTAAAATACTATCAAATATACACGTGCTTCGCCACATTTCTCTGTAAGATTATATTAAACTGCATGTCTCTTAGCGCTATCCGAAAAACAAAACAGCGAGGACGCCATAAATTGTTTCCGATGTAAGATAGGCATTGGGGAAGTTTTGACAATTCCCTACTGCCATCACAGTCGAGTTCTACGACAACGGAAGGCTCACTTCGCAGCCGCCATTCACAGTAGAGATAGAGACAGGCCCCTTTTCCTAATGCCAGTCACAATCGAGTTGGAAATATTTGATTATAATCGAGAAATGCAGCGCTATCTAACGTATCAACAATCGAAACACGACAATAGCTGTAGATCTCTCCAAATTGAACTGCAATTGTGCTATCAGTTTTGTAATACGACTTCCCGTTTAGAAAAAACTACCCCGAAACGAAGGTCTGGACCGTCATTAAAAAGCATCCATATTTCGATATTTTCTGGGGCCAAAAGTTATACACATGAACAACTTGGAATTTTTCCTCAAAGAACAGAGTGTCCAACTGCATACATACGATAAATTAAGAAAGAAAGTAATACAGTTAAGAAAGTTGAAATTAATAGGAAATGGGACTATAACTGAGGATAGTCGGATAGGTCAAATACGTAAACATCAAGTGGATGTATTGGAAAATAAATTGTGATACTATGAGTTACAGATATAAGAAGGCACCAACAAAGGAGAAATTCTTAGATAAACAGATAAGACGATGACTTAAGCCTAAAGAGGTAAGGCAGAGGCAAGAAATTAAAGCGGAAAAGAGAAGTAGAATAGAAATACAGTAAAAAATATAGCAAATACCAGAAAACACCTTACGGTGTGAAACAATGGGCTACACTCCGCAGTAACAACGCCCTCTAATGCTATCCGAGGACATTTGTAACCTCGAATGGTATTCCGCCAATATCCCGCAAAATGGCCGATTAACGTCTTTCTTGCTTTCTACCCAAGGAACAGGAATGATGACGAAAATGGCAATACAGAGACGTTGTCGGTCTGTCGGGCACTCAGTGCAGAGCATGAGACCCGCAGACTTTCTCCATCATTTGAAAAGTAAGCAAAATTACGTACATAACAAAAGTTGTTTATAATGAAGGGAAGTTTTACAAACAGTTCACAGATTTTATAGAAAATCAATAGTATAAGAGAAAATGGAAGAAAACTGTTCTGGTTTCCCTATGAAGGTCTATTCAGACCTTTTTAAGTCATATGCATATCGAAACCTTCCTCGGGTTGAGTATACTCTAAATATGAAGTTTGGTTGAGATCTGTCCGGCCGTTTCGCCATGATGGTACAACAAACAGAGACGAAAAATAAAAACCACTGATACGGTCTTGAGTTGACCTAAAACGGATAAATATCTGAAAAATTTGCAAAACAAACGAAATTACATACAGCGGCCTCCCTACAATTTTATTTATATAGATATACTGTACGTGTTAGTAAAAATCTCTTATTCGGTATAAAGTGTTCTATACAAATGTAAAGAGTTTCATCGCTCTTAAACTTTATAACACTGCCATTAATTTTACTGCGAAATTAAACATCTCTAAATTCAAGATGTGCATTGAAATCTCTCACGTCAAACAGTAGCTTACCGATAACGCACGTCTTTCTCCTCAACAGAGATAACGTGTCTGCGCCTGTGACAAGAAATACTGACCCGCACCACAACGGACACTTCTCTGCTGAAATATTTCCCAACGAAAATTACATTTCTTCATCACCATTACATGACTCACTCTTGCTAAACATCAAAAGAACCCCACTATACAACATAACAGAATGATTACTCTTTCCAGACTGTCAAAAGAAACTGGACGAGAAATTCTTACGTCATAAACCAGTAAACCTTCAAACTACACTGTCCCAATGAAATTTCATTAATTAATAATAATATGTACTACAAGCTGGAGATCCTAGAAAGAAGAATGCTACGGAAAATCCTGGGCCCAATCCGAACTGAAACCGGCTGAAAAGTTCGAAACAACAAAGAAGTCTACAAAAATATTGAGAAAATTTCAGAGACCCTGAAAAACAGCAGGTTATCATTTCTCGGACAAAACCAGACTTAAAAGAAAGTTATTCGACTACCTGTGGAACAAGAAGACATGGACGGCGTGGATAAGATCTAGAGAAGTCCAACATCCAGAAAGTTGAGATGTTAGACCGTGGAAGGGTTTCAAGTCTAAAGAGATTGGAAGAGCGTGTGAAGGAGTACTGGAGGAAGCATGATCTTCAGCGGTCAAGTCGCAAATAAAAAAATCATTTTTTTAAATGAACAACTGGTAGGTAATTTGCTACCGGGCTGACAGTCCTAATTGTACCTAGATCATCCATTCATTAAAGGAGTGCAGTTTTTACTCGTGTAGGGCTCGTGCTGTAGCCACTCCATACGTCCACCGGTGCAAGGTTTCGCTCGCGACTTCCCTGTATCGCAGCTCGACACAAGAAAGCCACTAATGTCTTCTCTTTCGAAATCTCATTTCCGCCTCAGGTCGGCGATAAATCTTAATTTCTGCGCTCCGAGCCCGGACCAGAATAAGTCGGAAAGTTGATATTGGAAATGTGATATTGTAAATACAGAAGGGGATGCGCGCCTTATCGGGAGGAGCCGGAGGAGGGAGGAGGGCACACGGTGCTCCAACAGCTGTGCGTACAGAATATTGTTGAAATTTGAACAAACATTTGATGCTACCAGTCAATAATAATACATCTTAAGGTCAATTAAAATATACAGTTTACTTGCAGCGCACTTTAAGAAAACCACGACCGTCTTCTGATTTCTAGTTGATTACACCACGACTCTCAGCCTACTTCACGCTACGTCGTGCGCGATGTTAGCGCCTCACTTGGCCAAGGACATCCTTCTTTTTGAAAGTTTTTATGGTGGTGCGACACAATGCTTGTGCTTTAAGGGGACGTCTGCCTTCCTGTCATAATAGTGCCTTCGTTCGAATCATTATTTTCACTCGTAATCTTCTAGCACTTTTCCCCACATGGCGCTGTTTTACGGCTGGATGGCGAATGTGGATGGACCTGTTGTGTGTGTGATGATGAGACACTCAAGCATCCAGCCTCAAGTCAAGGAATTAAACAGACACCACTCAAACCTCCGAACTGCCCGGGAACCGAACCCAGCCCTCTCAGTGCCAAAGACCATTCAGCAAAGGAACGGTCTTCCATATTTTATAACATGTCGGTAGAATCTTTCTCTTCCTTCTTATGTAGTAATATTTGCACGATATTTTCTCCCGTCGTTAAAATATCCATTAGCAATGAACCGGCTTTTTCAGATATTGTATCGAAACACTTGCTGGAAACAAGCCACTGTTTGGAAAACCACTCAGGCAACATTGACCGACTTAACCCCCTCCAACCGACCGAGAGCATGGAACGTTCAACCTTGTACAACAAAACATTGAAAAACTACTTGTAGCATATTGCAGTCACTTTGAAGTCCAGGTAAAGTAGGCAGTCAACGTTTCGTGTTGTATTATTAAATTCGTCGTGTGATTGCAGAGACTTAAAAAAATACTGTAGTTTCATGTTAAAATGTTAGCTGTTTGTTCTTCCAACACTAGTTTCCTGAAATTCCGTGAGTATAAGTTTTGTCATGTCTGAAGCAATTAGTTCTCTACCGAGTTGCTGAAGATAGAACAATACTGTCACATTAATCGCCTGCGCACGGCATATGGAAGCAGCGTATGAACTTTCTCTTCTACTTCATTGTTGCCAGAGACCTACGCGTCAGGTCAATCGAACGAGTCTTGAACAGTTTTGTGCACCTGAGAGTGAAAGCGTGAGCCTCCAGCATTACATCGCTCTCTTACGAACACACATTCAGTTCAATGGGAGTTTCACGCCACGAGCCCTTAGCACTAAGTCCGGCCCTTTAAAGAATGGAGAGATCGTCAAAAAGAAAGCAAAGGGTGGCCTCGCATACCGAATAATGGCTATTAAATACTTGCGAGTCAGCCTGTAGTGGACACAGAAGCTCGGAGCGTATTGTAGCGCCTTCTTTAGATAAGCTGTGCCGTGGAATTCATTTCCGCGTCGAGACGTTCTCGCGAGATATTTAGATCAGCAGGCAAGCGCCAGGGGCTCACAATCACCTTGCCCTTGGCCATCTCTTGAACTCTTTAAGGAAGTGAGTGAAACCTGCACTGATTAGTTGTTTTTTCCTGCGGGATTAAAACAATCACTTACAGTTTTGAAATCAGGCATTTACCATTTTGATTTATACACACAGCATTTGTGATTTAGCATTTTCAAAATAAAACACAGAATGTGAGTTAACTCTTGTGTTTGCTAACAGCTAATAGAAATACATTTATTTTAAATTGATACAAAATAAACTTGTCATGTTGATGGACCTGACCATTTTATTGTGTCATTCGGTTATGTGAATGATGCTGATACACGAAATATCACTGTAATATTGGTGGAAGATAGTAATTGATTTTACTCAAAGTCTAAAATCGGACGTTGATTAAGAAATACCCTCGTTACTAGCGAGAAATATGTACACGTCTTTCGTTTCTTTCTTGAGGTCCAGGGCTGGGAGTGCTATGTCTGTGAATTCTCATTTGTTCTTCCATATTATGTCCAGCGCGAGTATTTTGTTGAAAGAAAAATATCGTGATCCCTGGACCAATAAATCGTTTAATGAATCAGCACATCAAGTGACAGCCCTTCAAATTACATCGAATGAGAAAAATCAATAAAACGACACCAAAGAACTTCAGTGAGCAAAGACATCACACACGACAGTGTTAGACAAACAAAACACTTACGGAAGCGCTGCGACGTAGCACAAATAGTAGTTGTAAGGCAGTAAAGTATGTATTCTCTAAAATAAAATATTTCAGATTATATTTTACTTACCGGTACTGAAATATCTGTCGCAGAATTACTTTTAACATTTCCACGTGACATTCCAGGGGTGCACAGACTCGCTTTATATTTCCAGAAAAGAAATAAACATCCACATAATTTTATTTAAAAATTCGCATGAAAAATCGCATTTTGAGAAAATTTCGAATGTTATCATTTGTTAAAAATACATGAAAAATTAGTTTATAGGCCGTGTAGTCAAAAATTAAAATACTGAGATACAGTGGCTAATGCTATCCTGTATTACCTCAGCCGGATGTCTTTCTTGACTATGCTGTTGCTAGTGTCGCGAGAAATTAACCGAAAGCAGCTAAAATACCTCGACCCACTCACGAATTGAATCCGGAGCCCTACAAACTCCGACCATTCCGTGAAATTGTTATTTATTTATTTATTTATTTATTTATTTATTTATTTATTTATTTATTTATTTATTTATTTATTTATTTATTTATCAGTGGCGAAGATAGGGGTGACGGCTCTCTCTTACACTTCGGCAGGTGAACCACAAGTAAAAGTGATAGTAATATCCGGTTAGAAAGTTAAAGAACATTCTTGCTCTGAGCAATAGCTTCCAGTATTTTTCCGATTTTTTCAAGCACAGCTACCACACTTTTGTGTGGGTGGTCTTACTGTACAGCAGATGGAATGTATTTTTCGCAAGAGACGCACAGCCCCTCAAATGCTCCAAGAATACATATCAATAAACTGGCCTCTAACACGGATCTGAGACGCCGTAAATGTGCTCAGCACTCAACAAACTCCGCCCGATACTTCTATATTCTCCACAGAGGCAATAGCTTTCTTCGACACCCGTACTTGTATTGGAGCATCAGAATCCAGATTCACAGAGTGTACTGACTACTCTATCAACCCCAATTGTGTGTCGAAAAGCCAGTGTTCACATTATCACTCAACTGAACCGACAGGGCTATCGGGATCCCAGCCCACAGCGGAATATGTGGACAACATCGCCTCCTGAGATGGACCTTGCATCCACTGGCCCTCATTTCTAGGGTAAACGGTGAGCGTGAGTCCCGCGGGAGCTTGTAGGCACGGCACGTGTAAATGTGTAACCAAAGTACAATTTGAAACTTGACAGCAGCACAGCTCTTTCTTGTCAGGCCTTGAGACTTGAGATAGGCGCAGGCGCACCACGTGACGCCATGGTTCTGTAAATGGAATTCGAACAGGCGATATATCACAACCATCATCAGAATTAGATTCAATCAAGGTAGCTTCCGTGTTGTCGACAGGTTGTGACAGATTCGTTGGAGAATCCAGAACATATATTTCTTCAGTGCGTTTTACTTCTAAAGACGAACCAGCATGTCAACTGCGCCGGAATGTTCCCCGCTATACAGAATACTGGCCTCTGTTTATAATTACCTCGTCAACAACAAGAACTCATTGTGTGGGTGTATTTTATCGTGTATCTGAACTCTAATGGTCGACCATAAGAGACCGGCACGTGTTAGTTAGACATACAACATCAATGTCCCACACAATCTGCCATACGAGCAGCGACAACTGAATTCTAACATCCATTCTCAATCAATGAGTATTTTAGTGCAACTCTGTCCTTCCTATTGAAAGGGGCATCAACATCAAGGCCCGGTGCCCGTGGGCAACTGAGGGGTCCCAGTCCTCTCCTCCCCAACACACACACACTTAATTTAGACCAGAACTGCGAACTTGTAGGTTATTTTAGAACCAAGACTTGCCTGATTATCAGCCTCTGACGGCGGAGTTTGCACCAAAAATTGGTGTGGTAATGGTGCAAATGGTACAAACGTGCTCTAGGCCTATTTGTGGTGCAAAAGAGACAATGGATACACCAGTGAAAAGTGCACCATGATCACACCACATATCTCTTCACATTTTTCAAGCAACATAGTTGGTGCAAAAGAAGTGACATTTTACACCACAGTTACGACAAAAATGAAGGACATTAATCAAACAATTTCACGTCAAAAATACACCAAAGTTTTTCTTTCGACCCTCTTTATTGTCCACACCACTTTTGAACCAAATTTGCTTCAAAATGCTCCAAATTTACACCAAGGGTTTGGGTGCATTTGTGGAATCACCTTGGTGTCATTTTAGTGCAAAATTTGTGCAGTTTTCTTCGTATTTACCCCACAAATATAATGGTTCAAAATTCGTGTAATCTTGGTGTAAGGTTGGTGAATTTCCGCTGTATTTTTCCAAACAAACATTGTGGTACATTTATGGAACAACCTTTGTGCCGCTTTTGCTGCAAAATTAGTGCATATTGTTTCGCATTTAGCCCAAAAATATGGTACAAAATTGGTAATAACAACACAGCAGCACATTGACACACGCTCTGCCCTGTTTTGGTTTACTTTTCAGTTCTTAAACAACAAAAGGCATTTAAATTTATTTAAACTTTTACTCATTAGTTTGGTCGTGCGCCCCCTGCGGGCCCTGTCGGCGACCCTGATCTGGAAAATGAATCTTCCGTACGTCGCACAGAAAGCAGTACGTACAGTATGATCCCGTGGTCACTGCATGTTAGCTGCATCTTGACTGTGACAAGTGAGTCCTAATTAGCTAACAAGACCCTTGCGCCTCTCGTACACGCCTGCTTAACTTGTAATAGACTTTCTCCTCGCGTTCCACACCTGAAGCTAAGGGCTGGTTCGAGATCCACTCAACAATTAAGGAAGTCATCTGCAGGTGTTTTGGGCCAAATACGGAACAAAATGCAGGAGGCGGAGAATGATGAAACCGGCAAAGAAACCTGTCCAGAAGGGAATGCCGACACTCATTTTGAGTTCTATTTCTTTGCTGAATCCAAAAGTATATAATAATATGTAGGTGTAACCAGTTCTGTCACTCACGAATCAACCTCCAGTACTGTATTTTAATTGCCTGAAAGCCACGAGAGAGACTTGCAAAATGTGTATTTAGTACATCAGTGACCACCTCGAAATAATTGAAGGATTTATGTTCATTGTTTCGTTCCGCCCTGTTTGCGGCACGTTGTGATCTTCCTTTCCTCTCGTCTTCCGAGGCTTTCAATGTTAATTTCTCTTATTTTCGTCTTTAGCTGTTCGATCGAATAGTGAACTGTCGGTCATTTTTAATTCTACTAGGTTTTTCTCAGCTTCTTTAAACCACTTGGGTTTCGTTTTGCGGTTAGGGAGGAAGTCAAAAATTTGTTTGGTTTATCTATTACAGTTCATTCTGAGAAGATTACCGTAAAAATGTACCCTTGGAGAGTTTTCAATTTCTTTGTAGTGTTTCATTGTTGAAATGTTGGTCCTTTTAGCTCGAGTTTCTCCATGTGGCCTCAGTGCAGTGCTTCACTGCTTTATCATGTTTAATTTTGCTGACTGTTAGTTGGAAGGCCAGTTCAAGTTTATTTCTCCTGGGTTCTATTGCTTTGCATTCCACAACATTCCCCCTAATCCATTCTCCCAGGTATTTGTATTTCAATCTTTTGTTCTTGGACTTTGAGATATTCATGTGGGTGTTTGTTGTTTGACACGATATTGTTGTTGTTTCTTCGAAGAAGATGTTCTGCTAGTTCTTAGTTAAAGGACTTTCTCCCTTGCTTCCTCGATCGTTTCAGCAAACAAGGCCAAATCATCTGCGAAAGTGGATTGCTCTCTGACGCGGACAGCAGCAGAACCTCGGCCGGGTGACTCCTCACCTTTAACTGCGCCCAGCCACCCCAATATCATCATGTACACCTGTGTAATTCACAACGCTGTCACCACCATCTCCGCCCAAACCATCCTCGACGCACTCCACCTAGATTTCGTTCCAGTTCACCAAGTATGCTCCGCATGTTGCCACCGAACGCGACGTCCGCATATGTTCCGCCAGCTCCATCCAGTGGAACCTGGTCCACCCCCAACGCCGCCGCCACCACCATCACCACAACATCTGCCCAGCCTTCCCTCACTTCCTGTCACTACTATCGTAATGTACTTTTGTCTAGCGTCTGACAGTCAGGAGCCGTCACCGGGGTCACTCGGCTCGTCGTGTCGTCACAAGTCCCGCTCACTTTTCATTCTTTGACAATCTTGACAATAATTTAGCTAGTGTATTATTTAATTCTATCGTGTCGTCACAAGCAATTAATTCAGGTAGTGTATTAAATTTAATTCTAAAGTAGTGATGAGTAACATCCTGTGTGCAGTATGTTCTACCGGTACATCCTATAATTATACACAAGTCTTTCTTTCTTTTCTTGTAATGTATGCATTCCCGAAGATCCCGGGCGGAAAGATGCTCGCTCCCAATCTGTAGCATGCGGTAGTCAGATGAAGTTTGTAAAAACGTGGATCAAAGTTTCTTTCTTTGAGAATTTTGGAGTAAAATTATTAAGCTAGTGTATTATTTAATTATAAAGTAGTCATGAATAACTTTGTTTGCACAGTATGTTCTACATCTTTTAATTATAGAAAATACTTGAATCGTCATTTTCAGACGAAACATTCAGGTGATGTAGTTTCAGGACTCATGATAAGTACAATTCAAAGTGCTATCCCCACGCTAAGGCAGTGTATGAGTGAAAGTGAGATGTCCAATTTGTTCAGAAATACTGTACTCAAGAATTGATGCGATGAAACATTATACGAACTCAAGACTCTGGAATTCTCCAGTAGTAAGGAGTTTTACAGCTGGAAGGCTAATACCATGTCTGTGAGTACGTCACATGGCGCTCTAAATATGTAAGTAAAATTGATGGTTCTAGAAAAAATTATTTTGTCATCGCGATGGTTATTTTAACACTAAGGGGCAGAACATACGCTATGATAAAATTTTGGGAACAAATAAAATAAACGGCCATTTTCCATCGAAAATAGATGTTACATTCAGCTCATCAGGAAAAATAGTTGCTAATTTCTGCAAAACCCATGTCGGTCACCAACCAGAACTGGGTCGTCTGAGGCTGACAAAATTAGACAGGGAAGATATAGCAAGTAAAATAGCCATGAAAATTATCTTTGATAAAATTCTTGATGATGTTCTATAGGCTGTTCATATATAGATTGCATACATCTTCTCACCATGAAAGATCTGTTTAACATCGAACAACAGTATAATTTAAAATCTGAGGCAGTGCGGCATCGAAATGATTGCACGAGTGTCGAAGCCTGGATCCGTGAGGTGGATACACTAGGAGATGTAGTGCGTTTCCACATGGCACAAAGCATACCTTCCTCAAATCCTCAGTATAACAGAGGACTTTGTCTTGATTCTTATGAACAAATCACAAAGGGAAATGCCTGAAAAATATGGTTCTAGCTGCATTTGCCTTATAGCACACACGGGGTGAACTGACTACACTGCTAGTTATTCCCGTGTGCTTTCACGCCGAGTAACAGGTCTAACACGACAGTCATGGAAATATTCACGTCGGTTTTGAGAAAGGCTATGTCCCAAAACCTTGAGCCTAAAGTTTTCATGTCAGACAAGGCGGAAGCATTCTATAATGCCTGGATGAAAGTAATGCTTCCTTCCAAGTTCCGACTTTTCTGTTCCTGGCATGTTGACCGCGCGTGGAGAAAAAATCTTAGTAAAATTAAAGGAAGGGAAAAGCAGGCTGAAACTAACAAGATATTATTCTGCTATAAGAGAAAGATTCGGATGCATTTTCGAGGATGTTAAATCAGGCATTAAGAGATTTAAAAAGTGATCCGGGCACTCTGGAATTTGCCCTGTATTTCGAGCTGCTGTGCTTCTAGTTGGGCGCATTGCCATCGCCTCCACCAACATGCATTTGGAGCGAATGCATGGAGTTATCAAGCACATTTATATGGGCGGGAAGAACCCGAAAAGACTGGATATAACCATCGAGATTCTGATGCGGTTCATAAGAGAGCGCCTCATTTACTTGCACAGAGGTAAAGTAAAGTAAACTGTCTGAGATAAGACGCGCACTGTCTCTTTCATGAGAAAATATTATCTACGATGGTGACTTGTCGAGAGTACCATCTGCCAATAGACATGAAATTAGGAAAACAGATGAAAGAGACTGCAAATGTAATTTAACATGCAGTGAATGTAAAGTCTGCATTCATGCTGTCACGAGTCAGCCATCAAATTCAATATGTGTAAGCATATCCATCTGATAGCAATGCAGCCTGCTGAAGAATAAATACAGACAATTCCAGCACAGAAAATGACCTTGTTATTCAGGAAGGCCCATCTAAAGAGGAAGAAGAAAGACTCATAAATGAGTTTCACAATCCCTTGAAGAAAAATCGGATAACGATGCACAACAAAGAAAAAGAAAACTTAGAGGAATGTTCGAAGAAATTCTTGCAGAAGTTGAGTATACTGAAGATTCTGAAATTTCTGGGAGACACCTTCAACCTATAATACCTACAATACGAGCCCGGAATAAGAATAAATAAGAAAGAATAAACAAGAATAAAAAGAATAAAAAAGAATAAATTTTGAACCGCAAAGAAGACTATTCTCCTCTAAAATAGACTTTATCAAAGAACAGCCTCATTCATTGTAAAGACCTACTGTAGACGAGCAAGAAGTAATGTGTACAAAGTTATTACTCCCCTAAACTACATACCACAGCCACGTAATAAATATATGTAGTTGTATCTTCCCTAGTTTGTTCCACAGTGATGTGTTTCTCATCTTTCAGATAATATAAATTGAAATTTCTTTTTGTTTATTTTATTAGTTAACATTTTGAGTGTGAACAATAAGTTATTTACAGAATCTGTGTAAAACATGTCAAGGGATATTAGGAACTAAACTATAAGTGCTGAAACTGTAGTAAAGATCGTTCGACAGGAACTATAAAATGAGTTTCAACAATCCTATTCCCGGCGTTTGTGAAGATGTAGAACAAAACTGGTAAGCCTGTTTTTATGATAAATAATTTTCCAGTATATATACAGTCCATATACAGTTGTAAGAGGGATACGTATCATCCTAGCAAAGAAAAGTTAAAAGATTTATCAGCTCGCTCCCCTTACAATATTATACGGGCCTCCATCATAACGATATGATATGAATATTTGTAACTAGGTATGCCTTTCATAATAATATTACCACTTATTTTCTCTTTATATGTTAGAAATAACAAGTGGCATTACAAACTGGGCGTTCACTGAGCCTGTAATTCTGTACACAATACACTCAACTCGAGGGAAGTATTAATCCTTAGTTTTGAAACGCCCAAGCAGAGGGAGGATGTGGCTAAATATCGGGCCACGACGACCATACACGAACTTAGCCGAGGATGGCTCCTGAGTGTCCCCCGAACAACGTCAGGAGTCTGAAGACACCACTCGCCACAGAAGCACCTGCAGACACGGCACGACCACCACCGAACTCCGTCTGGAAGGCTTCCCCGTCCGGAGAGCGTGACGATCACCCACACCGGAGCACACCTCTATGGCCGCTCCCCTCCCCAACCTTTGACCCGTCTTGCACAAAAAAGAATTATGGCTGATAAAGTGAAAAGTATGGCTTCAATTCGAAAAACTAAATGTGGCTGCTATTTACGATGAAGAAGAGAGGAAGTGTTCTTGTCAAGGAACAACAGATCAAAGCACTATGCGCTGTACCTAGCAGCTTATCCAAACAGATTGAAACATTTCTCCTTCTATCCACTGCAGTTAGTTCGCACATAATAGTTTAGTTATATTCGTTCCATTAGCTTACGCGAGGGAAACACCGTAGCTGTGCTCATCGTCGTACGATGTCATTTCTCACAAAACATGCAAGTTTTAAAGGCGAAACAGGTCCGCCGACACGTGTATTGCCTGTCCTGTCGTAACAAGTGTCTCATCTTCGGACCATGAGGCTGCGGTTGCTCCCACTAACTTCTACCTGACCTCCCTTCGTCAACTCCCGTTCTTTACAGACCCCGGCGGTATTAGAGCACTCGAGGCCTACGGAGTGTTTCATTTGCACGGCCTTCGTGGCCCTTGTCTCTCTTTGGCCGACACCCCTTCAGTTTTCGATATGTCGGGTCCCTTACATTTATCCTCTCTGATTAGTGTTATATAGAGGATGGTTGTCCAGTTGCACTTCCTCTTAAAACAGTAATCACCACCAACATTAGTGTTAATAGTAGATGATTGTGCTTTCTCTTAAAACAATAATCACCACGACCATTAGTGTCAATAGAGGATGGTAGTCCGCTTGTACTTTCTCCTAAAACAATAATCAAATCACCATTAGTGTTAATACAGTATGGGTAAGCAGCTGTACTCCCACTTAAAATAATGATCACCACCACCATTAGTGTTAATAGAGAATAGCTGTACTTCCACTTAAAACAATAATCACCACCACCATTAGTGTTAATAGAGAATGGCTGTACTTCCACTTAAAACAATAATCACCACCACCATTAGTGTTAATAGAGAATAGCTGTACTTCCACTTAAAACAATAATCACCATCACCATTAGTGTTAATAGAGAATAGCTGTACTTCCACTTAAAACAATGATCACAATCACCATTAGTGTTAATAGAGAATAGCTGTACTTCCACTTAAAATAATGATCACCACCGCCATTAGTGTTAATAGAGAATAGCTGTACTTCCACTTAAAACAATGATCACAATCACCATTAGTGTTAATAGAGAATAGCTGTACTTCCACTTAAAACAATGATCACCACTACCATTAGTGTTAATAGAGAATAGCTGTACTTCCACTTAAAATAATAATCACAATCACCATTAGTGTTAATAGAGAATAGCTGTACTTCCACTTAAAACAATGATCACCACCGCCATTAGTGTTAATAGAGAATAGCTGTACTTCCACTTAAAATAATAATCACAATCACCATTAGTGTTAATAGAGAATAGCTGTACTTCCACTTAAAACAATAATCACAATCACCATTAGTGTTAATAGAGAATAGCTGTACTTGCTCTTAAAATAATGATCACCACCACCATTAGTGTTAATAGAGAATAGCTGTACTTCCACTTAAAACAATAATCACAATCACCATTAGTGTTAATAGAGAATAGCTGTACTTCCACTTAAAACAATGATCACAATCACCATTAGTGTTAATAGAGAATAGCTCTACTTCCACTTAAAACAATAATCACAATCACCATTAGTGTTAATAGAGAATAGCTGTACTTCCACTTAAAACAATAATCACAATCACCATTAGTGTTAATAGAGAATAGCTGTACTTCCACTTAAAACAATGATCACCACCGCCATTAGTGTTAATAGAGAATAGCTGTACTTCCACTTAAAATAATAATCACAATCACCATTAGTGTTAATAGAGAATAGCTGTACTTCCACTTAAAACAATAATCACAATCACCATTAGTGTTAATAGAGAATAGCTGTACTTCCACTTAAAATAATAATCACAATCACCATTAGTGTTAATAGAGAATAGCTGTACTTCCACTTAAAATAATAATCACAATCACCATTAGTGTTAATAGAGAATAGCTGTACTTCCACTTAAAACAATAATCACAATCACCATTAGTGTTAATAGAGAATAGCTGTACTTCCACTTAAAATAATGATCACCACCACCATTAGTGTTAATAGAGAATAGCTGTACTTCCACTTAAAACAATGATCACAATCACCATTAGTGTTAATAGAGAATAGCTGTACTTCCACTTAAAACAATAATCACAATCACCATTAGTGTTAATAGAGAATAGCTGTACTTCCACTTAAAACAATAATCACCATCACCATTAGTGTTAATAGAGAATAGCTGTACTTCCACTTAAAACAATGATCACCACCGCCATTAGTGTTAATAGAGAATAGCTGTACTTCCACTTAAAACAATAATCACAATCACCATTAGTGTTAATAGAGAATAGCTGTACTTCCACTTAAAACAATAATCACAATCACCATTAGTGTTAATAGAGAATAGCTGTACTTCCACTTAAAATAATGATCACCACTACCATTAGTGTTAATAGAGAATAGCTGTACTTCCACTTAAAACAATAATCACAATCACCATTAGTGTTAATAGAGAATAGCTGTACTTCCACTTAAAATAATGATCACCACTACCATTAGTGTTAATAGAGAATAGCTGTACTTCCACTTAAAACAATAATCACAATCACCATTAGTGTTAATAGAGAATAGCTGTACTTCCACTTAAAATAATGATCACCACTACCATTAGTGTTAATAGAGAATAGCTGTACTTCCACTTAAAACAATAATCACAATCACCATTAGTGTTAATAGAGAATAGCTGTACTTCCACTTAAAATAATGATCACCACTACCATTAGTGTTAATAGAGAATAGCTGTACTTCCACTTAAAACAATAATCACAATCACCATTAGTGTTAATAGAGAATAGCTGTACTTCCACTTAAAACAATAATCACAATCACCATTAGTGTTAATAGAGAATAGCTGTACTTCCACTTAAAACAATAATCACAATCACCATTAGTGTTAATAGAGAATAGCTGTACTTCCACTTAAAACAATAATCACAATCACCATTAGTGTTAATAGAGAATAGCTGTACTTCCACTTAAAACAATGATCACAATCACCATTAGTGTTAATAGAGAATAGCTGTACTTCCACTTAAAACAATGATCACCACCGCCATTAGTGTTAATAGAGAATAGCTGTACTTCCACTTAAAACAATAATCACAATCACCATTAGTGTTAATAGAGAATAGCTGTACTTCCACTTAAAACAATAATCACCATCACCATTAGTGTTAATAGAGAATAGCTGTACTTCCACTTAAAACAATAATCACAATCACCATTAGTGTTAATAGAGAATAGCTGTACTTCCACTTAAAACAATAATCACAATCACCATTAGTGTTAATAGAGAATAGCTGTACTTGCTCTTAAAACAATAATCACCACCAACTGTAAAATCGCCAACGTCGAGAAGCGCTTAAGCTCATCAATGAGACGAGTCACGGCACAGAAACGCGTCAAAGAGTGCCTAGACCTCGCAAACCTTGTAATGTCGAGGTTTGAAGGGGGAGCTCGGAGTTGAGAACCGTTGCTCTCACCGACTGTCGATGCTTTCTAGTTTCGATTCAGTGATTTCTGCGAGTGAATAACCACTCCGCAGCCTTCAATGATACCGGAAGAATGAACTTCAACTGTTCTGTGACGTCACAGCCCCACCGTAATTAGTTGTTTGTAATCCTATTTTAATTAACGGAGCATTTAGAATGTAAATCACCAGATTAAAATTAATAATCTTGTTTAATTAACCTTTTGCTGTGCAATGAAGATTACCTTTTGTAATGTATCTCGGTTTGAGTGGCAGTGAGCTCGCCGTCACGTGACTTCACGAGAACTAATTTGAAAATTGGAATTCCTAGAAGGCTCATGACCACCAACAGTTATAAATACATTCGTTTGAAGTTCTACAATGAGAAGTATATTTTCAAAGAATCTCATGCAACGTGGTGAAGAAACAGAAAAAGAACGTGTTGCTGGATTACTGGAGAAGTCAAGCTTCTCTCACGTAACGTGTTTTCCAGAATCTAGGAGGCCGTGGCTATCAATGTAACGTCAGTGAATTGGGCACGGAACTCAAAACGTGCAGATTACTGTCATATCAAATTTATTATTATTTATTATTATTATTATTATTATTATTATTATTATTATTATTATTATTATTATTATTATTATTATCATTATCATTATTATTTGCGAATGAACCCATTAGGACTACGCAAAGTACTTGGAGACAGGCATTTGCCTTTCTTTGTGCCCACACTTCCTTCATTCGTTTGCTGTGTGCTTCTTTTCTCTCTTGAGACCATGTTGTTCCAGTCTTCTTCGTTGGTTCCTTCTTTTGGTCAACTTGCCACTAATGAACTTCGGCTCTGAAGATAACCCGGCTTTGGATGTCTTCAGATGTAATTCCTACCAGTTTGAGATCTGTTTTAATTTCGCCAATCCATTTCATTGTGTCCGTTTAGGCTTTACTTCGGTTTTCATAAAATTCAACTATTTGCTTGGTAAGTCTATCTGGGTTCATCCTTTTTATATGTCCAAAGATTCTTAATCTGCGTTTTCTGATGTCGCTGTGAATGTTAGAAAATTGTTTGATTTCCTGTTTCCCTCTCTAAGGCGGTACTGTTCATCTACGAGTTTTGGGCCTAAAATTTTTCTAATGATCTTGCGTTCCTTTTTCTGATTATTATTATTATTATTATTATTATTATTATTATTATTATTATTATTATTAAGGGTTAAGATTCCCGTAGAGAAAAAAAGAACAGGTCATTTTATTTTCGGGGGGTTATCATGTGGGGCTTTTTTCTCAACAAGAACCATTAAATGTATTCAAGGAGGTAAGTTTTGAAATCAAGGCACGGTATTTTACATTAGTGTGAGTAACAATTATCTCAAATATAATGGACGGGCAATGAAATGGTGTACGGCTTTTAGTGCTGGGAGTGTCCGAGGACAAGTTCGACTCGCCAGGTGTTGGTCTTATGATTTGACTCCCGTAGGTAACCTGCACGTTTTGATGAGGATGAAATTATGATGAAGGCGACCTATACACCTACCCTCGAGCCAGCGAAATTAACCAATGATGGTTAAAATTCCCGACCCTACCAGGAATCGAACCCGGGACCCCAGTGACCAAAGGCCAGCACGCTAACTATTTAGCCATGGAGCCGGTCACTCTCTAGAATGGAAGAATTCGTTATCAGGAAAGGTGTATTACTGACTGACGTCATAGTTTATGAAATATTGTTTATTGACGACACATTTACTTGTTCTTACTTAAAGAGATATGGTTAGCGTGGTGCCTTTGATCTAGAGGGTCTCGGCTTCGATTCCCGGTGGGTCGGAGATTTTAACCTCAAATGGTTAATTCCCTTGGCTCGGGGACTGGATGTTTGTGCTGTCCCCAACATCCCTGCAACTCACACACACCACACATAACACTATCCTCCACCACAGTAACACACAGTTACCTAAACATGGCAGATGCCGCCCACCCTCATGGGAGGGTCTGCCTTACAAGGGCTGTACCCGGCAAGAAAAAGCCGCACGAAATTATTAGACGTTGCTACGTTTCTGTTCTATTACAATATATACCAAGTAAAGAATGTTTTGTGTATTATAAGAAATTATCGTTTTAAGTACTCCGTGACTATACCCTAAATCCAGCCCTTCCTCGGATACACCAAACCTGGTCGAATTACTAGGAGCGAAGAACTGCACCTCAACTGTCTGTCTGCACAGCGTCATTCCATTTTAATTATTGTGTTCGCCCGCCCCGTCTTGTCCGACTGAAATACTACACGACCATTATCGAGTTTTAATTCATCAACAGAAATGTTCGGTCTCCGTTCTCTGCTAACTCACAACTACTGTCTTCTCTATGGCCGTCCTCCATGATGGTAGTGATTATTGTTTTCCAGCCCTTCTAAGAATGGGAATAGAAGAAAAAGAAGCGAAGTGTGAAAATTAAAGACTAAGTAGGCCTCACGAAGCTAGTACCATCGGAGTCGGAGGTCACTCACCGTGTGTTACCGTGCATGAGCAATGACCCCACTCTCTCTTCATTCTCATCTTGATTCTATTCCTTTCAGTCTTCTGAACCTGTCTTTCATCTATAATTCCCGTTTCTTTCATTACTGTGATCATTTTGACTTCATGAAAACATCACAATAGAGGAGCAAAAATGGCAAGAAGATTTTGTTCTCATCTGGTCACTAATGACAGTTCATGTTCAGTCGAAGTGAAACAGTCTGTCATTCTGGGCCGAAAGTGGATAACGGAATAGCTTACCTCACCGTGAAATACAGATATGCTGCACACTGTTGATCAAGAGGTATGCGGGTTGAACAGTATAAATGGTAAAATACAGGATCAATGTTAGAACCTTGTGGCCACCTGATTGACGTTAATTGCCTTTTGTTTCCCTTTTTTTCTGAAATTTGAAGACTACAAAACCTATGACGACTGTGTGCTTATCGTTATCCATGGACATCGTGGACATACCTTAGACACAACAGTGTGAATAGTTGTTCCTATTGGGCTTACAGGACAAAAGGACGCTGTTTAAGAGGGTGTGGTTACTGTCCTTTGAACATCCATGATCTCGTTTCGTCATGAATGTAGATCCAGTGTCAACCCTTTCGAGACCGAGTGATGAAATGGGATAAGTAAAGTTGAGCTACAAATATTTAGTCACTTGGACTTCCCTAACGTGACGTCATAAGCCACCGTTGAGCATATCTGAAGGTTGACTGTCTGTTTGCACCTGGCACAGTGGGAGTTTTTGCGAGAGTTTTCGCTCCTTCCAGGACCGTTCTCACATTCTTTGGATGAAGTCTTTCGCACAGGAAAATAAGGTCCTACTTCCCACCTCCTAGTCTCACCTGAAACCCACCCCCTAGTATCGATCGAGGTCACCCCTCGTTGGGGAGGATGTACAGGCTGCACCACAAATTGATTTATTAGCGGTCGCTTTCTTACTCGTGTAATATGTACAGACCCTACTGTTTATTATGTTGATGGCATACTTCAGTTACTGTCACACTTTATTCTTGAAACTGAAAGCAATTCCGAATTAAATTTTCTTCATCTAACTATTGACCACTCTGAAAATATCCTCACCTTTAGTGTCCACAGGAATTACACTTCCACGGATTTAATAATACCAAATAATTCATACCACCTCTTCCAACACAAGTTAGGTAACTTTCACAGACGGTTTTCTGTCTCCAGAAATCAAACAGAGTTCGACAAAGAACTTCAAAATATTTAAAAATTTGTTGTGAATACTGGCTACAAAATGAATTAGTAACACGGAAGCAGAACATATAATGGATGGACACTACGGTCCAGTTTCTGAAAAATTAGGATTTTTTTACTGCTTGCTTTACGTGGCACCGGCGAGGCAAGGAGCCACTTGGTCGCTACAAATGTGGTTCTTATTTTTCAACAACGGGTGACAACGTCGGTCAGACAAGATGAAAGAACATCTGATAACAAACAATTATTTCTTCAGTACGGATTAGCATCTCAAAATTCTTAACATTGAAACCAAATTAAATTCTTTAGAAATTATAGAAATACAAAAAAGTGTCAAAAATAAACAAGAGAGATGTACAATTCCATCCGCTGTTCACTTGTAACGTTCACACTACAGAAGGTATACACGTTAGTGTCCGACTCGTTGGCGTACTGGCCTTCTGTTCAGAGGATCCCGGGTTTGATTCCCGGCCGGGCCGGGGATTTTAACCTTAATTGGTTACTTCCAATGGCACGGGGGTTGGGTATATGTGTTGTCTTCATCATCATTTCATCCTCATCACGACGCGCAGGTCGCCTACGGACGTCAAACAGAAAGACCTGCACCTGGTGAGCCGAACCCGTCCTGGGATATCCCGGTACGCGTTAGTTTGTAACAGAACTTAGCAGGTGAATATAGTTGAAACTGAAACAGAGTAATGTATGGTGAAAGGCCACCTGTCCTCAAAGCAGTACACGAATACTCGCGCGCCCATCCGTACGCTGCGCCGGGATTGTTTCTTCTGCTCCATAAATTTGACAGCATGCTTTTATTCAAACGCTGAAGCTAAAGCATTGACGTATTCAAATACGGGAAAAGAAAATTAACACGTTAATGATTGTTTCAATTATACTGAGAATAACCCACATATGGCACGAAAGTGATGATGATGATGATGATAATAATAATAATATTTTCACGTCCCACTAACTACTTTTGACGGTTTTCGGAAACGTCGAGGTGCCAGAATTATGTCCCGCAGGAGTTCTTTTACGTGCCAGTAAATCTACCGATACGTGGCCAGGATCGGAGCTGCGAAGAAGGCCAGCACCATTCAGCCTGGCGCTGAGAAGTGAACCTCATTCATTTTCCTGCCATAGGAGAAATCAAGTTTATAGGATAATGTTAACGACTGTGAAGTCTTCAAGTTAGGATTGTTATTATCTTCAAAGTAATTTGGACAATATTTACCACACTCTACATGTGGGTGAGTCTTTCATAAAAGACTCTTCTTAATATTACTTTTTAACGTTACAAGTGCTTCACGTGCTCAAGTAAATTTCATCCTCAATTTATACCTAAAAATGTACTTTCGCTTGTTTTGGCGCAGCTCGATGATACAGGTAGCTGCACATGATCACATCGCACTCGAACACGTAGGCCAAAACTGAACCTCGAAAATAGCATGCAGGCAGTCAAATTGGTAGCTGAGTTCGGACGGTTATTATTATTATTAATTTTGACGAATTTCTGCATCGTTTTTAAAAATTGGTAATTTTTGTGTTTCGCATGTTCGGAACGTCGTGATGTTGCAGTAACTCTGAGTTCGCAGTTGTGGAACTCGATCCTTTCGAGACATGAAACAGGAGAGAAGTAATCGTATACACTGCCGGGTCTGGAGTAAGCAGCTCATATTCTTGGAATATCTAACGTCGATAAAGAGCCATTCTAGCAGCCTACTCGCCCCCTGGTGACGTGAGCGGAAGTTGACACCCGACAGCCATTTCCGGCTGTGCTCCCCCATGTGTGCCTTCGGGGTGAGAGCTTTTCTAATTGTACCTGTCATAACGCCAGGGCAGCAAACCTTCCTCCAATAATACTAATCAACGGGATAAATTCAAAGAATGTTTTAACCATTTGCTTTACGTCGGAGTGACGATAGGATGGGAAAGAGCTAAAAGTGGGAAAGCAGCGACCGTGGTACAGACTGGTGTGAAAATAGAAAACTATGGTAAACCATATTCAGTACCTCTAACCCACTATGAACTCAAAGAATCAGGAAAAGACTCTACTCACCTCTTACGAGAAGCGCAGGATACCTCAGCTACCACTGAAACACGTGCACTATCGCGAGACAATCCCATGTCGGTTAAACAAACCAAAACTTCCATTAAACCTCATAAGGCTAATTTTTATAAATTGTCTTTTCAACTACGAGAGAAATCGTGGAAGGAATTAGACAACCTCACGGATCCAAAAGAGACACTTACTTGTTTCTATAGAATAATTAGGGCATTAAGGATGTTGTACCAAAGCAAACGTTTTATAAGAGAAGAAACGATCCATGTTTCTAAACCGAAGATCTTTATTAAAGCTAAATGAATAGCACAAACAGCCATCTAAATTTTCATACCATCATCCCAAGAACTGCAAAGACATCAGAGAGAATCTACATCTCTAGTCAAATATGCACATAGAGCTTACATTGCCAAATCCAAGATAAAAATGGAAACTAATCCTGAATATGTTTGGAATTTCATTCAATAAGAGCAATGAAATATCATTAAACAGAGCAAGTGGATTGCAGATAACTTCGCTGTTTTTTTTTTGTTTTTTTCTTGTGGTTAAGCAGACTAGACATCTTGTTACGTTTTTATTGAGTATCTCACGTCTAGCAAGTGTGACTATCGGGACTTACGTGTCTGTGTATTAAAAGGATGTACCGAAATACGATGAAATATTGTTTATTTATAAGTACTCAGATATTTCCGAATTTATGAAATATTATATTTAAATGTGATTACAGTGCAAAGCTGGAAAATTATAGACCTGTATGAATATTGTGTGCTCCAACGAAAGTTTTGGAACAAGTAATGTATTGCATTACTCCCTTTCAGCATGGTTTGTAGGTCTTGCACATTTCACTCAAGATGTTTTTAATGGGATTGATAATAAGAATCAAACATATGCGATCTGATTTTTTCAAAAGCCTTTGATAAACACGATCACGATATATTATTGCAAAAACTTTCTAATTATGGCCCTTCCCGTGATTTTATGAAATGAAATTAATATCATCTTATCTCCCTGTGAGAAAAGCATTTGCAATGTATCATTTTATTTCAATGTTATATTTGGCGTACCTCAGGGCTCGAATGTGGGCCCCATTCTTTACAATATGTATTAATGACTTATCAAATCTCTAATGTATACCGATGATGCTAATACATGAGTATGCTTTGAAATTATAGACTGATATCAATATGATATGTATATGTGAAGTAGGAATAAAAAATGCATTTTATTATCAATAATTGTTCCAGATTAACATATTCAACAAATGCATAAAATTGATAACATTCTTTTAGGTAAGTCTAAATGAGTAAAATGTGGGGAATTTTAATAGAGAGAACATTGTTCGTTAAAGAGTACATTGAAAAATTACAAATGAAGTCCGCAGATCCTTAGGTTTTGTGGTTCGGAATTCGAGGGAACTCAAAAATGTCGGTACGCTGATTACTTACTCTCTATAATGCATTTGTACGTAGTAAACTTGAAAATGTGTGTGTTGTATAGATCCTCATTATCAGTACCATATAAATAAGATAGAAAAAGTTCAGAAGAAGTTTCTTCGCATTATAGTTCAGCACTGAAAGAAAAGTTTCATACATGAATTTAAACTTTCACAATTATGTGAAAAGGGAGATCCTTCCATAAATATTCTTATACAAACTGATAAATGAATTGTAATTGTGAAAATTACGAATTTACGGACACGTCAAACATTTTATTGTGAACACTCCAAATCAGTGAGTCACAAAAATTCTACACTAGTTACAGTGTGCAATTTCTGGAAGTAACCAGAGAATTGACATTGCTATGACTTCGAAACTTCGTGCATCATGTGGAAACTGTTGATTCACGCAGGCAATATCCTCTGAAACTAAATACTGTGTATCATTATTTTCTACTTAGCATATTTTTGTTTTGTACTACTGTGTACAAACTATGCTGGTGTGTTCCTTATCGTGTACCGTATAGAAGTCAGCTGGTAATACGTTGTTGTTTGTTACAGGTGCGCACCTTGTTCGTGAGCGGGCTGCCCATGGACGCCAAGCCCAGAGAGCTGTACCTGCTATTCAGGGCCTATGAGGTACGTCCACTTCTTCTTTACGCCACAACGACACAGATAGCTCTTATAGCGAGGATGGGACAGGAAAGGGCAAATAGTGGGAGTAGTGTGAAAATGGGAAACTACGGAAAACCATCTTCAGTGCTGCCGACAGTGGGGTTCGAACCCACCATCTCCCGAATACAAGCCCACAGATGTGTGACCGTAACCACACTGCCAACTCGCTCGGCCGTCCGTCCACTGGTTTGGGGAGTACGTACTTATTGACACGCCTTTCGGTCTGCATAATCCTTTATTTGTAACTGGAGCTGTGGCTTATTTATAGAGCATTAGCAACTGAGTCGTCTCCATGACCGCAGCAAGTGACCGCTACCTTCATGTCTGAAGAAAGGTACATCAACACAATTTCCACGTTGGAACACTCTTTCATTTTATTTTCCAACTGTGAAAAATAATATTAATCTAACCTAAAATGGCATAGTAACATTTTCTAACAATGTCTGTTACTTCTAACATATGAATAAGATATCTTGAGTCCACCCACCTTTCACTCCCGTTGGTCTGAAGTCAGACTGTTTCGTCCGGCAGCTGGTGAGCTCACTGCAGTACCATCTTGTCTTCCCCACCGACATCATATCCTGAAGTTTGAGTTGCACGCTATCCGCCATTGAAACCGGTTAAATACATTTCCATCTCACTGCCTGCCACTAGACACCTTTCAGTAAATGATCCATGAAAACCAGGAACATTAAACTCCTCTAACTACCTTGAATTAAGACTCATTCTCACTGCAGCCCAAATGCCCTTGATTACTTTTAATAATCTGCTAATCCGTCAGGGCTGCGCTACTCTGGCTTATTCTCTACGACACAGGAATATTACTGTCTATTCCTGCCGGAGTATTTTTCAATTATCTGTTGCACACTGAAAATCCGATCGCCTTTTTCGACACGCAGGGGATACCGTGGGTATTCAACCCCCATAAACAGACACAAGTTTGGGGAGGTTAATAGTTATGTAAGACGTCACTCGTTATACTGTGAGATGGATCCATACCAAGTTTCATCAAAACTCTATAATTTTCATACATTTTTTCTAACGAACTACACGTTTTACTTTTATTTTTATTTAGAGAGTATAAAGATCTAAACTCCTTACACACCGAGTGTAACAATTAAAACTTTTACAATACATTTTATTGGAGAACTTAATTTTTCAGTACCGAGCTCCACGTGTTTGCATTTTCATTCCTGGTTGTATTGTGACGTCCCGGGCCGCGTGACCGGTGTGGCTGTCCATGTCCTGAGATAAGACTCAGCTTTTAACTAGGCAACCATCGTCTATTAACTCCAATCAGAGGGAAAGAAGGAACATATTCAATACTTATGAAATGAAGATATCGGCAAAAGAAAGACCAGCGGCACGAAGGGCGTGAAAATGAGACTTCCTAGGCCTCCATGCGTAATACCGTCGGAGTCGCAAAACAACAAGAGTTGATCAAGGGAGGTCGGATAGAGGACCCTGACACAAATAAGTGGAAGCAATGCCAGGACTCAAGTAAGGGTCCCGTGGTCACCAACCCACGCTCCCAAGTTAAGAGTCCCTGAAGCCTCTTACGGCAGGCAGCGGATACTGCCTCCACACACAGCAGCCCAGAACTAGCTTTCAATCGCTGCCGTCGGCGGTCTGGCTTAGAAACGCACCCAGTGTGTGAATGCATGTTATGTACGAGACAAGAACTGCTTGGTCTTGTGATACTGGCGGAACACCAAGAACGGGTTGTGCTAGAACGTTCGTAGATCTGAAAGGTGACGTTGACTCACGACGTTCCACACGAGGTTTGTTTACATACCGGCTGTCTGTGCGACAGCGTTAGTTACCTGTGAGATTGGACGAGTGACTGTGAGTGGGTCACAAAGGCCTTTACGACGACGAAGAGGCCACTATCAACAGCTCCCTGCCGTTGAACTAGCGCTACGTGAAGGTGGATTTTCCTTCCGCGCTATTGCAGAACGATTTGCCAGGAATGTTTCCACTGTGCTCGCGTGCTGGTAGCAGTGATTAAGAGAAGGTACGTTCGCGAGAAAACCGGGCTCCGGACGTACCCGTGGCACCACCGAGAGGGAGGTTGTGGAGCAGCACCAACTCAAGTGGCAGTTGGCACTACAGTGACGTAACGAACTGTTCGAAATCGGTTATTAGAAGGACAGCTCCGAGTCAGACGTCCTGCACCGTGCATTCCACTTACCTCAAACCACCGTCGTCTGCGATTTCAGTAGTGCCAAGCGAGAGGTCATTGGAGAATGCAGTGGAGGTCCGTTGAAAGCCGGTTCTGCCTTGGTTCCAGTGAAGGCCGTCTGTTGGTTAGAAGGAGGCCAGGTGGATCTAGACCGGGAGCACTCTCATGGTGATTCGACGTGTTGTGCTGCTACTGATGAACAGCACGCCCCCATGCCGCTGTTAAAACCGAACGTGCTCTACAGAGTATCGACATGTTGCCTTGGCCTGCTCGATCCCCCCGGTGTGTCCCCAATCGAGCCGTATGGGACATCATCCACAACCGGCATTGGCCGACCGAGTGCAACAGGCATGGAACTCCATCCCACAAGCTGACATCCGGCACCTGTAAATCACAATGCATGCGCGTTTTTATGTCTGCATTCAACAGTCAGACGATTACAGTGGTTAGTAATGGACCAGCACGGCACATTTGCGATTGCTTTCTCCCGCGGATATTACCCTGTAGTCTTGTACCTTTAATTAATTAAATATGTCACCTCGACAAATAGATTGCCAACATTTCTGTATTCTACATACCTTATTTCATGCTGTTTGGATATTTATTTCCGCCAGTGTAATTAAAAATTCCTGTATAACATGCACGGTAGGAACTAACGAACTGTTTTGTGTTCTCAGGGCTACGAGGGATCCCTGCTCAAAGTGACCAGCAAGAACGGCAAAACAGCCTCGGTAAGTATGTGATCTATTTATAGAAGGATATTGCTGAAGGGAGGGAGTGGCAACAGAGAGCAGTCTGATTGCTAGGCAATAACATCCAAAGCCCTGCCTCCCTTGGGAAATATCCTGAAAACCGCGTCGCTACGGGGTTCACAACTGACTTTCTCGCTGTTCACTGTTTCAGCCCGTCGGCTTCGTCACGTTCAACACCCGAGCAGGAGCTGAGGCGGCCAAACAGGACTTGCAGGTGCGTAAGATACTTAGCACAGCTCAAGACAAGCTAGCGTTCCCTCCCTGAACTGGCTGGCATTCTCCAACACGACCACTCGCTCTGACAGGTTTCCTCGTCACTATGGTTAGCCGGATACCATCAGCATGTGTTTACAATCACTAGATTGCGTGCCAAGAGCCTGAATTCAATTCCAAACCTTTTCGCAGTGTTCCTCTGAAGTCAGGCCTATGACGACTCGCGAGCTATTCGACAGGAGTAGGCTATGTTCCGGCACTAGGTCACCCATGTGGGTCATGTCGTCGGACACTAAGTCAATCTCCGATCCCCGGCTCCAGCACGAAATCGGAAGCTTTTCACCAACTATGTTTCCATTGCCCCCGAAGACACTTTGGCGATTATTGCTCTAAGGGGAAGTTCGTCTCTAACCAGAAGACAAACACAAACAAGTCCGCACATTAGAAAAACACCATCGAGGTCGAAAGAAAGCAACGTTTGGCCAAGGAATGTTGTACAGTTCACGCAGAGTCTGGAGCAGTAGCGAGAGGGAGGTCCATGTTGCAGAATGCCAGTTTTTTATGGCCCAGAATGTTTATAGTTTTACAGAATAAGAAGCTTACCTGTATGATCCCTACATTCGTCAGTGACTATGTTACATATTTCCAAATCGTTCAGTTCATGATCGAAATGTCTCTCGTTGTGCAAAGGCCTCCTGTTGAGGCAGTGGCTAGGGGGATGACATTCACAAGCCAGTCCAAGCAAGTTTCAGAGTTCTGTTTTTACAATAGTATTATTCAATGTATCCATTTACCCAGATTTCTTCCCGCTTCTTTCGACTGTCTTTTGCTTTCGCTGAGCACAGTTTTTGCCACTGCCGCGTATGCCCGTCTTCTGTCTCCAACAGGGATGGGCAGTCTTTTTCTCTGCCAGTGTAACTATACAGTAGAACTTGGAATATATTAAATTAACATATTTTTCTTGTCGTTCCGGTTACAGCTAGCCACTTGTCATTTGCGATCGTGCTCTCCAAGAGCTGGTGGTAGTGGAAGTTTGTTTGTCAGATCTCTGCTGAATGAGAACGGACACTGAGACGAAGCAGACGCTACTTCAAGTCTGCTGAGTCGCTTCATTGGCTCCCGAGATTTGTCACTTTCGGAAATGGCCTGTGAGGTAGTACAGGAAAGCTTGATCTATTCAAAGAAGTGGGGAAAACAAAGTTTGAATTGCTGAAGGCTTTTTCACGCCCAAGTCTCCTGTAACATAGTCAACGCTAGAGGGAGAGGATTTCTGTGGATTGCAAATCTTAATGCAGCTATTATAAAATCATTCGTGCTCTTTAGTGCGCACACGCTCTCACATGTACTGACCGCACTTAACAACAATGAAACTTATTTCAATATCATCGTTTTCTTTATGACAATATATATCCTATGAAGGTAACTTATTTAAAGAAAACAAATGCCGTGTTCAGTGCAATAATTCAATTTCAGTGATTGCGAGAAGGTTTTTTCAGTAAACCGGAGGTACGTAGTGCAGTGGTGTCTCGATCCGCACTAGCCGAACGTACTTCAGAAATCCGCTACCCTCATGTTGCTGTAAAAGTGTAAATTTGACTTTTATTAGTTGTGTACAGATATCGCATGAAGGAGATCAGTCGTCACGTTTTGGAGCACCCTATTGTCACCTACTAGCACCCATCGCTCCTACTCTAGGACAGAGTCATTCAGAGAATGAATTCTACTGAGCTGAAAAATAACTTGTTTTCAAAATTTACGAATTCTGAGTTATTTCATTTCGACCAGAAAGTGGTGCTTGCGCTCTCGGAATGGCTCTGTCCTAGCTAATGACTATTTTGTATTGTTCTTGTGCACTCTGTTTTGAAGTTGTCTGTCTCTGGTTAGTACGGCCCTTTCTTTGCAGCAGGGTGTCAGGTTCGATCCTGATATGCCCCAAACGATCCGCCTGGAGTTTGCTAAAAGTAACACCAAGGTTAGCAAGCCCAAGCAGCAGAGCGCAACTGCAGCCACACACACGACTCTAATGCACCCACTGTCCGGACGTAAGTAGCACAGCACTGGCACCTCCTTCATCCACACCAAGGTCACTGTAGCGCCGGCTTGCTTGGTGGTGGCCCTCATCTCAACAGAACAAGGAAGAGTATTAGCACAAAACAGGAAACAATTAATTAATAAATCCGTCTTCATACAGGCCAAGTAGACTGCTGCTTTCTACCTAGAATGTTCTAGTTTTCCTACGACTCTTCCTTCTTCTCAAAAGACGTAGCAATAACAATGCTTCTATTTCACATTCCAAACTTATAAATATAGTTCAAACGGACAGCACGAAGCGATAGGCATCGAGCTGTCCAGTACAGTGGAGGTCCTTTCTTGACACTACCCAGAGGTACAGGCAGGATGACAGCCCATTTCAATTACCTCACGTGTATGGTGGCACTGCTTGTCAAGGACACTGGGAGATGGAGTCCGTCAGGAGACGGCAAGGAGTGAATAACCATTGACCACAGACGATCGACAGAAGGTGATGGACCCTATACGAACCAGGAAGTCGGAAGTCTCAATAACCCACCAGCCTCCTGGTAAAATACAACAAACTTAGTACCAGCATGATACTTCCCTAAATCACAAGCATGTGTGTTTATTGTGCATCGTGCGAAAGAAATATAACGTGAAAAGGTATTTTAACAAACTCTTTCGAAAATAAATGCTGGGTGGGAAAGAAGAAGTTTAAAAATCGGCTGAGTGGCCAAAAATCACTTTTAACAAGAATAACAAGAGATAAAGTAATTGGGTGGGAAAAGAACTCGACACGAGGTGGGCGCAAACAGTCCCCTCACACGTAGGTAGCTGTGGAAACTCATGTTGTGCACCACACTGAGGAATCTCCCAGCCTCCGGAATGAATAGTACCATATCATTTTTTAATGACGACGGAGCTACTTGTGTTTGAAGTGTGTCGGTGGACTTGAACGTGATCTGTTGTTCGCAGCGACACATGCACACTATTGAAGCTCTAAAATTGTTTCCGTGAGACAATATTTGCAAGCATGAAAGAGATGGACATCTGGATTCTTACGTACGGCTTGATGTAACCAAATAAGAACAAGACGTCAACAACCTGAGTGATGAAAGACTGCCAAACACGACGAGCATGGTTTTGTTCTTCAAGTGCACTGCAAGTGAATTTTAAAAATCTAGTTGACCTTGCGGCATGTCGAAAGAAACACATCGCTAGAGCTACACAAGTTTCAAAGTCAAGTATAACACTTGTTGAAATGTAACATTCTCGTTCATATACTAATAAATATATTTAAATAACGACTGCCTCTTAACGCCCATGTTTGTGCAGAAATAACATTTTCTGTAGTTCCAGTGCTACCAATTGTTCACAAAGCTATGGACAAATATACACAATGTTTTAAAGAAATATGCAATACCATCCGAGTCCACGTCAACAGCAAGGAGGCATCTGATCGAGCCATCATTGTACACACAGAATGTTCATGGACCAATCAAGCAATCAAAAACTTCAGTTCTAGGTTTTGTGCAACGATTTGTAACGGCCATGAAAATGACTCACTCGTCTTTTTCCTCTAGCATTGACGACAACTGTAGAGGATATTATCACCACCATGTACGTGGTTAGAGTACGCTGACAATACAACCAAAGTAAAGTTCTTTGGAAATGTTAATTTCACTAATAAGTGAAATGTATATGATGTCCTCACATGCTGTTGCCGAGCTGCTCGGCGCTGCAGCCTGGTTCATTAGCAGCATCACTACAAGGTGGCCTCTTGAATTAATGACACCGCGTTGGAGATCTCCTTTCTTTCTTAAGTGTCCGCGAGTTCGTGACGTCAGTAGGCCTTCTCGTCACTTGCTGCAGGCCTCTACTGTTTACTTGAGTACGTGCCCACTCCTCTTGCTAGAATGAGATCAAGAAACACTCCATTGATTGAAACTAGATTCAAGATTGGGCCACCTGTTCCTTTGTAAAATGTGGTAATGTCATTGCAGTCTTAAGGGCGTCCGGTACCTCCGCTGTATACCTTGGTGTGGACGTGCGTTAAGTAGATCTCGCTTGTAGACTGTAGACTCTGTGCTAATGACCTTGTATTTGTTGCAGATCTTGGAGCGCCTTTCTTCCCGGGCGCACCTGAGCTGTGGCATCATCCCCTGGCGTACTCAGCCGCCGCCGAACTGCCGGGGGCAGCACTCCAACACGCCACCCTCGTCCACCCGGCACTACATCCGCAGGTCCCTGTACGTTCCTATCTTTGACTATCTGCAGACAAAACGGCGGATTCGCAGCTTCACCAGGCTGGCGCCCATGTTAGTCTACAATTGGTCTGTCTCTCTCTGCACACAGCACACTAACACTGAACGCGCCCTCGGAGCTACTAATAGATGGCACGACGCATGCATTTACCTCTCCAAGTGCTTACTTCAGCGTCTGCAGGAGTGAGTAGAGGACAATTGAACAAGGGAACGAACCAGCTCCGAGATGGCGTCTTGTATTCACCGTACCTCACGTGCTACAAATACCAGACGCTGGAACAAGTCTGTTTCCCCCATATCTCGGAAACTGTTTCTGGACCTCTGTTTAACTTATTGTCCTATACACAAGCCTGTAATTTGTAACTATAATTTTGACACATCCTGTGTATCTGTGTTCGATTCTATCTCGAAAACGCTGGACAGATTTTTATTCAATTTTCGCTTTGCCTAGAGGGATTCCTGTGCTCATACGATGCATTATTTAGTTGGAATGTCCAGTAATAACAGAGTGTTAACTGTCTCTTCTCCAATACGAAAGCCGCATATTCTTTCACAGAATGTGCTGATATTTCCTTCTTGTGGGAGTCGGTTTGTAGGATCCTGGCGAAATCGACACAGGAGAAACTACCGCTGTATACCTCACTCCTGTCAAACTCTTGGACAAGACGGCACATGTCCAGTGTCGTGCTGCCGCCTAAGGCCTTAGTTGTTAGGCCCCTTTACATCACTTCTATGGCTGAAAAGAAAAGAAGTTGACTGATTTTTTTATTTGTAAAAGTGATTTCTGAAAAGAGTGACACTAGTTCATTCGCACTGTTCTTCAAGCAAACATTATCCCATTTTAATGCACAATAGAAATTGACAATGACAGTTTGTAGATTTAGTTTTTTAATTAAAATTAGATTAGAATGTATCCTATCAAAAAATTCACCAATTAACGTTTTGTAATGTTATTTCTTTTTTTCTTATTTTTTTTTTTACTTTTTCTATTGGCTTCATGATTTTCGCCTTCCTATTCTTCCAAACTCTCTTCATGAACTCACTGTGTTGCCTGTTCCGTTCTTCTGACCACTTTTTACCAGTCTTGTTGCTAGTTTTCATCACAAATGTGTGTTTATTTACATTATATGCAAATAAGCCCATTAGGACTTACGCAAAGTAGTTACAGTTAGTTGGTGAAGTTTCCATTTTTTTGAATTTTGGATCTGAAGATTGCGCTGTTTTGGACATCTACTGGTGTGTGCCTGTTTGATTTCGCCAATCCATCTCAGTGTGTCTTGTTTTCGTAGAATTCGTCTATTTGTTTCGTAAGATGCATTCTTAGCCTTGTTTGATGTCCTGTCTGCCTTGTAGTCGGCGAGTTTTGGGCAGGTCGAAGATATTTTAAAGTAACACAATCTGCCGACCAGAGCTTGTCAGAACATATCTTTGACATGACCACAGATGAATTTCACAATTTCTTGTATGAATTCGAACCCGCGACATTCAGCTTTAATTCTAGCCTTCTAGTTTCCAACAGAAACATGTTTAACAAGAAAATATAATCCAAATGTATAACAACAACATAATTATCTCAGTGGACTTCAGTGGATGCCCAGTACAGTAGTAACTGTCATGTTAGATAGGATGAAAGGCCCGAAAGGTAGGTCTGGATACCAGCAACGAAAAAATCAAGTACGTGAGTAGGGCTTGCAAGTGACCACAGCGCCCGCGAACGAGAAGTCAAAAAGTAGAATACAGGCGACAAATTCATATCGTAACTCCTCTCCAAAAATACGGAGATATGGAAGATATGAAAGCGAGCTGACACCATTTAATTGGGGCAGATATTCGGCTAGAGGTGAAAGAATTAGGTTTAGAAATAATTTACTGAGGGAGATTGCGGTAATTTCCAAGTTCTATGAAATAACCTAAGAAAATACTAGGAATACAATTGATAACGATATGAAGGTCAGTGGTAGACTTGTAAGCCCGGCCACAGGTCGTCTAGACTGACAGCGACACAACAACTCTGAAGTCTGTCCTGATCAGTCTGCTGGAATCCAGACCGTGACCTCTACTTTTCATTCCTCATGATATAGGCCTAGGCCGATTTTCTTTTCTTGGCTGTGCTGTGCTGCCTCGTCATACGGCAGCATTGGAGACGAGGTCCGCAACACTCACATCTCTCAACATGTCCTACATGTTTCAGCGCCGTACAGCAGCATGTGACGTGTCACACATTCTCAGAAAGCTATTGCTATTCGTACACGGATCTAAGTCCTCAGTAATCCAGCTGGTAAGGTACTCGTTCAACTAGTTCCCCATACATGTTCATAAGATGTGCGTGTTACGTCCATCACCAGCTTATCCCCTTCTGCCTACCAGACGCTGAAGAGTATAGGTTGTTGATCAGCCTACCGTAAGCTTGAAGAGTAGCTCGGAAGATTAAACAGCAGGGGAGATAATACACATCCTTGCCGTACTCCTTGGTAGCGGAGTTTCCAATTCTCCCGGAAGCTTCTTGATCTTCATACAGCTATCTTCACTGTCTATTCCTATTGTGTTCAAAATTCGCAAGAGTTCGGAATGTTCGACACCATAATCAGTGAATATGAACAACCAATACCGTGTCTGGTGTTGAGGGAGGTTACAACACGATACTTAAACTACTAGTTACAGTTTAACATACTACAGTTGATTAAAGACCAAGCTCGATAGCTGCAGTCGCTTTAGTGCGGCCAGTATCGAGTATTCGGGAGATAGTGGGTTCGAACCCCACTGTCGGCAACCCTGAAGATGGTTTTCCGTAGTTTCCTATTTTCACACCAGGGAAATGCTGGGGCTACACCTTAAATAAAGTCATGGCAGCTCCTTCCCACTGTCTCTGTCGGTGCGACGTAAAACAAAGTGTAAAAGTCAAAAAAATATGTTTAAAGAAGGGAAGAAGAAGAAGGCGACAGCGACCAATCGAACAAGGAAAGAGGCCTAATAGGATCAAAGTAACGCTTATTGTGCTCGTGTGGTTATTTCTAGCCTGTAAGGGTGGGCGCCATCTGTCATTGTGCTGGAGGTGTACAGGTTGCGAAGACAATTTACCATTTAAGGTTAAAATCTCCTACTTGGCCGGGAATTGAACCCGGGGCTATGAAAGGAATAACACTACTCTGAGGAGCCGGACATTGTCGTTACTACCACAGATACGGCTCATTAGAACTACGTTCATTAATGAGTTTGAGAACAAGTATTACGTCATGTTATGTCAGTGGTTAACGTGCTCTCGACCGTCAGAGGATGTGTCAGCCTGCGTTCATTTTGTGTTTTCCGGAAAATTATGTATTTATTATTATTATTATTATTATTATTAACTAATTTTACGGTTTTCGGAGACGTTGAGGTGCCGGAATATAGTCCCGCATGAGTTAATTTACGTGCCGGTAAGTCTCCTGACACTTGGCTGACGTATTTGAGCACCTTCAAATACCATCGGACTGAGCCAGGATCGAAACTGCCAAGTTGGGGTCAGAAGACAGCACTCAACCGTCTGAGCCACTTAGCCCGCCATTATTATTATTATTATTATTATTATTATTATTATTATTGTTTATTATTGGCATTTATATTAACTGCCGTTGGCTGTTGTGCAGATGCATGATTCTTCGTTGAAAGTAGGCGTGACTGCGTGGGACTGAGCTCACGGACACAGCAGCACGTCTAAATGGACGATACCACTTACACTGGTTATCAACCGGTCTGTTTTGATCTGCAAGTTCTGATGTCGTACTCTCTTTAATTTCTCATTGACAGAGATTTTCGTAGCTGATCACTATCGTGATTTCAGATCGTTACTTTGGGTTTAATTCTCATGCGAAACATTCCACACACGACGGAAGTTGAATAGATTTCCCTCGTCACCTTCTATTTAGAATAAATCCCTAACCATACACATTAAACATCCTTTGATTAACTTAGGCATAACCTGCCCTAGCTCGTCTCTGCTAGATATGTATTTAGTTTACTGTCAACGGATGTGCATAGTATTTAACAAGCACTTGGACTGGTAATAGAGCTTTCTATTGATAGCACCATGGTTGTCTGCAGAAGTAGCTCTGTCGTATTGTGTGTTCTTGAATTATGTCTATCCTTTTTATATAAAACGTTGTAATGTTCCCGTAGTTCCCTTTCACAAACCACAATGCTATCTATCTCACATTTGGAGCAAAGGTGAAAATGATGCTAAGTTTCAAGGTCAAAATTAATGAATCACGGTGGAAGAGCAAATTTTTCACTAAGTTAAAAATTTATATTGGTTACTATCTTCATACGACTCGTTTCAAAATAGCAATCCCAACTTAATACGTTTTTCCAATATGATCTCTAACGTGAAGGCTGCCATAACTATTTTCTCCATGATGTACTCATCGCAGTTTTATCATCAACTTGTGGTAGTTACTTACCACGTACTCTTAACACTTACTCAGAACAGCACCTTCCACTTTTATCTGGTTTGTTGTTAACAGTTCTTCTTTTTCATTCGGTCGTTATCGATATATATTCTGAAACTCTCGAGATTGCGTTCTGAGGTTGCTGACTCCTACAAACTTGACGCTTCTTCGTAAATTTAATGTAGACTTTTACTTACTTCCATCGTAACCTCAAAGCTTTTCAGCGTGTCGAAAACACTAACAAACGTAGTCGCTGGAGGTTTCTCACTTGTTCATCACAATTATCGATAACTTTACGCAACATAAGCAATACGCACATGATTTTAAGCGATTTTATAGAATCTAAGGATATTCTTGGGGAGCGAAACATGTAATTTGTTTATTAGTGTGTGTGGTATAGGTATGTGTTATAAGTTGTGTATTCGACGGACTGAAAAGTGTTAAATCGACACAGAAAAGTTTCCTCACAATAAGTAGCCTACATCCGGAGCAATGGTGACATGAGATCTGATGTGCAGGTGAAACATAATAAACCACGGCCAACTAGATGTACGATGCGCTAGGAGCAACTACAATACATACACAACATGGCTGCCGAACTGACATGGCGAAGTGTCGTGGGAAGTTTGTAGCACGAAAAATCACTTTAATATTTGATGAGAAGAGATCAACTTTGCGTGCACTTTGTGTAAGAGAATAAGATGCATAGAGCGTATTTTTAAAAGCATTACGCCAAACATCAAGTTAGCAATACCTAACAATTTTCACTTCATGTGAAACATAAATACGGACTAAAGACTAAAAGCGACACAACACCAAGCAAAAAAATAAATTTTCCTCTTATTGACAGCATGCCCATTAGCCGACCATGCGTCCTTCACCAAACGTAGCACGGCACACATCCAAAGGAAGTCCTGATAGCGAACTGTACCGGTCGTTCCCCTGCCTCATATGTAACCTCGTTCTTAGTAAACCTACACACAGGAAACACTTTAGTTTCTGTAACGAAAATACACCGTTTTTACATCATCCATTCTAGAAATTACATTGTTAAGGTATTTATTTTTCGATTCATTGTTTTCAATTGACTCAAGATTTTTTTTTTTTGTTTTTTTTTTTTGCTAGTTGCTTTACGTCGCATCGACACAGATAGGTCTTATGGCGACGATGGGACAGGGAAGGTCTAGGAGTAGGAAGGAAGCGGCCGTGTTCTTAATTAAGGTACAGCCCCAGCATTTGCCTGGTGTGAAAATGGGAAACCACGGAAAACCATCTTCAGGGCTGCTGACAGTGGGATTCGAACCTACTGTCTCCCGAATACTGGACACTGGCCGCACTTAAGCGACTGCAGCTATCGAGCTCGGTACTCAAGATATTGTTTCGTCAGTTACCTTCCCAGACTTCTTAAACTAACATAGCGGACACTTAATTACTCCCACAAAATGTTCGGGTGAAATGCCTTGGTCACCCTATCTGATCTGAAGTCCATAGATGCGGAGGGAAGAGGGAGTTCAGTATTTTGCTACAAACGAGTCTGCGAGGAAGTTGGCAAATGGCTGAGCCATGACGGAAATATACATGATTTCATCTTTATTTTTAGGTAAATGTTGATAGTGTTGTTCATATTTTCCTTTCAAATTATTTTTATATATCGCACATCATGGAGTAACAAGTCTTGGGGAATATTGACTGTTTCCCTTCTTATGCATTAGTTCACTCTCCGCTGTGCTTTCTGCGCTATTTCAGATAAACTGTCCAAGTTATGATTACCGCCATCGCGTCGTTTGGAGTTAAGCGATACACACCTCCAATTCTCTCCGTGATTACCCAAATCACTTTCACTCTGTTCTCATCAAACGTCACATCATACGGAGAATGACAACTGACTGCCCGCGCTCTCAGTCATGTTCCAAATCTGCCTTGGTTAGAGCGACGCCGTGGATAACCAATGTTCGCGCCGAAGCTTTACCACAGCCAACTAGATCTCGTTAGACCAGCCTTGACCAAACGGTCCACGCACTATAGTCATAGCTCTAGCCGTCTAAGGTTGCGTGATAGACATGAAAACTCCTCTATGGAAAAGCTGTTGACTTCGATTGCCGATTTATCTTAATTAAAAGGTTACTTTCGTCGATATTTGCCAATTTAATGTCGTGAGAAATGACATGCAGCAGTCCAACTGATATTCCTTAATTGTGAATAATAATTGTAATCACTTCATTACCCATAGTATTTAGATACATTATTGAACTAACTACAAAGATATTGTCTTCTGATGACAGCAAAGTCGTAATCTTCAGATTAAGCGTCATTGTTTAGTTAAATGCTGTTAAAATTCTGCAAGTGCTGCAGTCAGGAAATGAACGTGGTCAAAGAATAAAATTATTATTTTATCTACCAAAATATTCATCGGAGCTTCCTGAACAAAACGGTGTGTAGATAACAAAAATATGTCAACTCAAACCAGAACGTTTGCCCGCCTGATCGTTTGGGTTTGAAGTCTATACCGTGGTTAGCCGGTTCGAGTCCCGTTCAGCTTCAGAATGTTGGTTGACAGGGTAGGATAGGTGGTGATATAAAATTTATAATCATTAATTTGCGTGCCAGATGCCTGGATTAAATTCCAAACCTATCCGTGGTGTTCATATAGAATGAGGGCATACGACGACGACACTGCTGACGGTGATTCGTCCGTCGGATGGAGAGAGGAGTAGGCTACGTGTCGGCGCCGGGTTTCACCCTCTCCCTACTATTATATATCACGTCATTCATTTCATCTCACTAACTCCTCTGATGAGGTTGATGTCAGGAAGGGCATCCGGTCGTAAAAACTCGCTCCAAAGATTCATCTCACTTCATACCCAACCCCGCGAGCGCCGGCGGGCTGCGTCACAGGCCGTGTCACTCGCGATCACTGCGACGATACCCGAGTATGAAATGGAGACAGAAAGCCACGTCATTTTCAATTTATGTTCGTAGCAGTTCATGTAGTTTGACCGGATACAATAAACCTCAAATATTTTATAATCTACGTAATGAATTACAATCTCCACTATTGAATTTTAAGAGGTGCTTTAAAAAATGTTATGGAGTTAAGGTGAATTAGCTGTGGCTTGTAGTTGTTTTATCTGATAAACTCACCAACAATCCAATTATGCTTACCGCGAATAACACCAGTTGAAGGATACTGTACATCTATCTGGTAGATACATTTACATTGTTGAACAGTACCTACCGTAAATATCTATGTCCTCACTCGTAACGAAACTCCTTCGCCATCTAGAGGCTGGCTATTATCAATGGACGCCTGTTAAATTTTAAATACTATTTTCAGAACTTCAGTGAACAGAGAAAGTCATACAACACAACAACGCTGTGCAAAATCAAGCAGTAAACTTGTTGAATTATGTATTTATATTACTTTTTTCGTAATGAATAACAGGAATTCTATTTTTTTTTAATGGAAATACTGTCATGCCCATTCAAGGAATTGTAAATCGTAGCTTGTACGCTTAATCCCTGTACTTTTCCATGATGTAATTAACGTGTCAGTTTCCTTCGAAAAGATAAACATAAGAAAATAAAACTGACTGTTTATATCGAGGGCAGTATAACCCAAATCGGAATATTTTGGAAGGGTCAGTCTTTTGTTTGTTTTCTTTTTTGCGATTATAGCGTTTTCTTTTAAATACTGCACCCCAGTGAGCATGTCGCGGAGTAGTGAAGCAAAGCTTCGTAGTCCCACTGCAAAGTGTGCCCGCTCTCTCGCCTCACTGTGACGTATGCTTGCCACGTCACGCCAGCCCGGCCGCACTGCGTCCAGATAGGGCTCTCTAAAGACTCTTATGGAGCCTTACGTCCAGCTGAGCAACGCTGCCATGGAGAAAAGATGTGACGTACCCACTTGGCCCACAGATGTATGACAAAATTATAACGTGGCGGGTCACTTTAATATTAAAATAAATAAATGATATGTCATTGTTTCTCCATAAACAGTATCCCAAGGGCGCCGGTCTTCAAGCTTATGGCTTGAAAACAAAAGTAGATAATTAATAATAATAATAATAATAATAATAATAATAATAATAATAATAATAATAATAATAATAATAATAATAATACGTAATGAGACTCAAAAAACTCCCAGGGGTGAGGTGAACGGAATACAAACCATTAAGTGCACTAACTTGGAATTTAAGGATCATTAATAATCATTTCATAAAATACAAATTAAAACAGCTATTTATTAAGATGAAAAACGTGACGTAACGGCGTTTTAACGACATCTGAACTTACGGAAGCAAAAGAAAAATTGAATGAAATTAATTTTTAAAATGAACTGTTGCGCGAAGACTTGCAGTAACTTATGCCATAAGCTCACCATATGTAGACTCTGTTGTCTTGAAGCTGATGATGTGTGGATCTCGTACCGGCTGCCTTCTCTGTTGTTGGATTACAGTCCTACTTCTACATTTCCTGTCCTTAAATCTTCCTACTGTACTCCTTACATAAAGTCGTAATGAGTCCTAATTTTAAGTGCAAAACCACCATGGGTTATGTTCATGGAGAGAATACATTCGTATTCTTCCGTATTACGGAACAGTAGCGTAGCTAAATTCATAATAAAAGCTCTCCTCCCCTATACTAGTCAAAACCGGTCTCCCGTTGACTACCTCTCGTCATTGAGATAACAAGTCCCAATGAGAGTAACTTTTGAGTAGAATATACTCAGATGCGAAGTGAACTAAGTTAAAATCTTCTCCGATGTGTAGACGTAGAATCGTAGTAAGAGTATCTTCCAAGCGTGAGAATCAGAATCAGAATGTCCGAATACAAGTGACAATCTGCTCACGAGTAAGAATACGAGTATGAATGTGAAAACGACTGCTAATGCTAATAAGAATCTGAATCTCCAGCTCTTGTCGGTGGTATATATCGGTTCAAAAGTCTCCTTCCATCAGCCATATCACATGGTCCAGTAAGATTCGAGGTCTCATCCCTTCTCCGATGTATAGCTGTGAATCCATCACGTTGCTTCATTACGTTCATTCACATAGGCTGAACTTTCTCGCTGAAATAAAGCGTCCCGAAGCGGAGTTTGAAAAGTGGGTGTTAATAATGTATCAACTGTCTCTTCATGAGGTAGAGAAGGTAAGGTCTCTCGTAACCTAGATGACGTACTTTTCTTGGAATTGGGCTGAAATTAGCCTGCTGACTCTGGTCACCTCACAACGGCTATTGGAAAATTTACTGCAAGTTATAAATATGCATGATGTTGAAATACTTTACCCAATAATTTGTTCGTTCAGAATACGTTATAGCCGCGATACAAAGAAATGAAATGATGATTGAAATGGATGATAAAAACCCTATATGTATATATGTATATATATGTATATATGTATATATATATATATTAATTTAAAAATGACCTATCAGTGATTAAATATATACATCTTATCAATTAAATATATAGTTCAATAATTAAAAATATTCAGTGATGTCCCAAACATCACAAAGGGACAAGGGTTGGACACACATATTGAAATAGCAACCTTCGCACATGAACATCCATATCCAAACAATGAATTATTGATTAGCATAGCAGCGAATAACTCATGTATTAGCGTAGTAACCGATAATGTATTTATTGACATAGTAACGAATAGCTTATGTATTACCGTAGCAACCAATAATGTATTTAATCACATAGCAACGAATAGCTTATGTATAATCGTAGCAACCAATAATGTATTTAATCACATAGCAACGAATAGCTTATGTATTAGCGTAGCAACCGATAATGTATTTATTGACATACTAACCAATAACTTATGTATTAGCGTAGCAACCAATAATGTATTTATTAACATAGTAACGAATAACTCATGTATTAGCGTAGCAACCAATAATGTATTTATTAACATAGTAACGAATAACTCATGTATTAGCGTAGCAACCGATAATGTATTTAATGACATAGCAACGAATAACTCATGTATTAGCGTAGCAACCGATAATGTATTTAATGACATAGCAACAAATAGCTTATGAATTAGCGTAGCAACCGATAATGTATTTAATGACATAGCAACGAATAACTCATGTATTAGCGTAGCAACCGACAATGTATTTAATGACATAGCAACGAATAACTCATGTATTAGCGTAGCAACCAATAATATATTTAATGACATAGCAACGAATAACTCATGTATTAGCGTAGCAACCGATAATGTATTTAATGACATAGCAACGAATAACTCATGTATTAGCGTAGCAACCAATAATGTATTTAATGACGTAGCAACGAATAACTCATGTATTAGCGTAGCAACCGATAATGTATTTAATGACATAGCAACGAATAACTCATGTATTAGCGTAGCAACCAATAATGTATTTAATGACGTAGCAACGAATAACTCATGTATTAGCGTAGCAACCGATAATGTATTTAATGACATAGCAACGAATAACTCATGTATTATCGTAGCAACCGATAATGTATTTAATGACATAGCAACGAATAACTCACGTATTAGCTTGGCAACCGATAATGTATTTAATGACATAGCAACGAATAGCTTATGTATTAATTAACATAGCAAAGAGTCAATTAAATAGCGCACGTATCTAATGCCCCTCCCCTCAGTTGGTAGCAGGCAGTGGTACCTGCGTTGGTGAGAGATTTTAGCGGTAAATGTGACGACTGCTCAGTTCTCGTTTAGGTGTGCATTCAGTCTCTGAAGTTTCTATCACGCATGTTCAACGCAGCTTACTATGACTTTTCTTGTAGCATTGTTCCATAATTTACGTATGGGAGTGGGTAACAAGTAACAAAAAGCCTTTTCTAAAGAATAGTAGCATGAAACTGAGACAAGAAGTTGGAACTTCGGCCTCTGAGTGTAGCTTAGTCGACAGATTATTCAAATAATGTTGTTGAAAATCAGGTAAGTTGATAAAGCTTGAGAATGTGCATTGGATTGTAGTGGTTTTCTCATAATCAAGATATCACAGTATGTTTAGTTGTGTCCTGCACGTCGGCTGTAATAGTCACTAGCACTGCACTCCAGCTGCTTGAGTACCCTCCACATTCTTCAATTAACTTCTTTGAATCATAGGCGAGCTGATGTTTGAATACTTGAGAAGAGATATCCTTCGTGAAGTATCGTGTAGATTTAAGTTTTCGAAGACCAGTCCAGGAGTTCCTGTTTAAAAGCTGCTGTTTCCACTTCTAGTATTTCATCCACATGCATTGGCATGAGCAATCCTTAACAGTAGTAGTGTGTACGTACCATGTGCCTTTCCACAACTTTCATAGCGCACAACTGTGACCCTCATCACACCGTATGTTGATATCACGTTGTACTGGTGCTACGGAGAATATGGCATCAACTTCAATTATTTCACACTTCTTATTTTCCAGGATGGAGTTTTCTTTCACAGCTTAGCACCTATCCACCCATCCTAAATTCCACATTTACTTTTTATATCATGGTATCACAAAACAACAACACGAATCACTTTCATTAACATTTCAAACTGCGGCACAGAAAATATTCGCAGTACCGAGCTCGATAGCTGCATTCGCTTAAGTGCGGCCAGTATCCAGTATTCGGGAGATAGTAGGTTCGAATCCCACTGTCGGCAGCCCTGAAAATGGTTTTCCGTGGTTTCCCATTTTCACACCAGGCAAATGCTGGGGCTGTACCTTAATTAAGGCCACTGCCACTTCCTTCCCCCTCCTAGCCCTTCCCTGTCCCATCGTCGCCGGTGCGACGTCAAGCAACTAGCAAAAAAATATACACGCAGTAGCACAATACACCCGTTGTAACAAGTAGAGAAAGCTTCGTGAGGTTTTATCGGGACGGTTCTGGTTTGAACATCCTGTCCCAGAGCGAATTGTGTCGGGAAAACATTACGGAGGGAATTCTTATTATTTTTTTAACATCGTTATGCCCTACTCAGGAGCACGGTTGAACTTGCTTAGCTGATGTGTTGGCCTTCTTTTCCTCCCAAAATCTCTTCATCCTCTCGCTGAGCTTCTTCCTTCGTTCTTCTGTCCAAGTTATAGCGGCTCTGGTGTTGGGTTTGTCTTCAAAGTGGTGATTGTCTGTTTTGATTCTGAATTTACATCTGTTCTGTACAATGTCTTCCGATATGTTTATTTCCTGGAGATCTATTTCAGTTCTTGGTTTTAGATGAAAGGGCCAGGTTGAGAATTATTTCAGTTAGTCCGTTACTGTTCATTCTGATAATGTGTTCATAAATTTTCAATCGTCTTTTCCGAAAAGTGTGAGATTTTTATTTTTCAGAATGACAATATATTTCCTGGGAATAGCAAAGAAGTCAGCTAAGGATAACATGATGGCAAGCATAATTGGTAGTAATACAAATTGTAGTGAAAATGGAAGGGTAAGACAGAAATAGGTTCCAGGAAGGACTTTCCAGGAATCATTAATGAACAAGGGGAGTGTGTATGCGAGGATATTCAAAAGGTAGAAGTATTCAATCAGCAGTATGTAAAGATTGTTGGTTACAAGGATAATGTCCAGATAGAGGAGGTGACTAACACTAAAGAAGTATTAAAATTTACCTATGATAACAATGACATTTACAGTAAGTTAAGATACAAAAGTTGAAAACTAGAAAAGCGGCTGGAATTGATAAGATTTCTAGGGATATACTAAAGGCAGTGGGTTGGGATATAGTACCATATCTGAAGTAATTATTTGATTATTATTTGCATGAAGGAGCTATACGAAGTGAATGGGGAGTTGCTATAGTAGCCCCTGTGTATAAAGGAAAGGATGATAGATATAAAGTTGAAAATTACAGACCAGTCGGTTTGACATGCATTGCATATAAGATTTGGGAAAGCATTCTTTCTGATTAGATTAGACATGTTTGCGAAATTATAATTGGTTTGACAGAAGGCAGTTTGGGTTTAGGAAAGGTTATTCCACTGAAGCTCAACTTGTAGGATTCTAGCAAGATATAGCAGATATCCTAGGTTCAGGAGGTCAAATGGACTGTATCGAGATTGACCTATCTTAAGGCATTTGATAGGGTAGATCATGGGAGACTACTGCCAAAAATGAGGGATATTGGAATAGAAAAAAAAGAGTGACTGAATGGATGGCTATATTTCTAGAAAATAGAACTCAGAGAATTTGAGTAGGCAAAGCTTTATCTGACCCTGTAATAATTAAGAGGGCACTGGCGTAGTCAGTTTCCAGAAACTACAGCGAGGATCAGCCGTTGTTTTACGTACGGTACTAACAACTTAAAAAATTACGCCGAAATGTTAAATTAACGTAGCGACAAAGAATCTACTAGCAAGGCTCAATACGGCCTTACATAATTCTCCATATTTGTACTGCTTGAGTGAAAGGAAACCACTTAGGATTTGTGATGCGCGGGGATATTTCCCTGTAGAGGGAATATAACCGTGTGTTGACAAATGTCAAGAGATGAGGAAAAGTCAATTAGCAAGGCGATATTCAGTAGGGGGCCGGAACGTGACCACCGAGATAACGGGGGCCACGGCCAGAAATAGTTGCAAGCTTCCAACATCGTATCAGCTTTTTCACATCGGTTGCACGAAACAGCAATATCCTAGGAATCCTGGGGTTGTACCGTGCTTGAGTTGAAGCGTTGGGAGGGCTGTGACAGGAGTGTGAGCTGCACGTTAGTTCCTCATTTTGTGCCATATAAGTACATTTTTTTGAAGATGGACCGTTTTTTCATAAAGAAGCCAAACTATGTGCATCCTCGGTATTTTTATTTAGAATTTGCTTTAACTTGCACCGTAGGTCTTATGGCGACGATGGGAAAGGAAAGGGCTAGGAGTGGGAAGGAAACGGCCGTGGCCTTGAGGCGACACTCCGGAGATATTTTTACCTAAAGCATGGATTTTCACGAAACTTTGTGGGAATGTCACCTACATAAAAGTAGAGATATCACGACCATTTCTTTCATATACAATTAATAGTTTTTCCAAAATATTTGTTTTCTTTTGAAAGGTTTAATTCCATTTTCTTCATGAAATTTAATTAACATGTTAATATAAATCCGTAATTAGGTAGATAATACTTCTTTTAAAAGCACTTTAAAAGCATCGATTTTTCTGTGCATAATTTATACAAGGAGATCTATCGTATTAAAGTTTGTGTAATTTTTATGTTCTAAAATTTTGGACTTAAAAATCCCTACTACTTGGAAAATTCTGCAATCAAAAATTTCATACGCAGGTTTCTTAATATAGCTGTGATACATATACCATACAAATTTTGTTACATTTGGCAGAATATTATGGGAGAAAAAAGGGATTTAAGTGTAAAATTACAATTGGCAAACAAAGCGTTATTATAGTGATAAATTCTTTGAATTCAGTGGAAAAATTTCGTGACAAGAAAAAAAGAAACTCAACCCTTTCAATTTCAGTCATAAAAAAATTTTCACCAAAATAACCAAAATATCGATTTTTATCTCCGGAGTATCCCCTCAATTAAAGTACAGCCCCAGCATTTGCCTAGTGTGAAAATGGGAAACCACGGAAACTCATCTTTAGGGCTGCCGACAGTGGTGTTCGAACCCACTATCTCCCGGATGCAAGCTCACAGCTAACCGCAAGACCAACTCGCCCAGTGGATATGAAAAGAAGGCCGGTCGTACCGAGTGCGGTGACGGATCTTCAGTAGATAGTGATGGTTTTGATTGTTGCGATGTAATTATGTCCAAGAATCGAAATCATAATACCGGCTGCATTATTGAATATGGTTCTTCGTTTGTGAGCAAGTAGAATCTTCATTTAATTTGTCTTCTTAAAAAAAGGAACCACTTTGGTACTACGCCCCGTGAAGGTGACTACCTTCCAGGTCGTAGGTCGTAGGGTCCCGGGTTCGATTTCCGACCGGGTCGGAAATGTTAACCTTCATTGGTTACTACCAACAGCCCGGAGGCTGGGTGTGTGTGCTGTCCCCAACATTCCTGCAACTCAGACACCACAAATAACACTATCCTCCACCACAATAACAAGCAGTTAGATGTTGCCCACCCTCATCGCAGTGTATGCCTTACAAGGGTTGCACTCGGCTATAAATAGCCACACGAAATTATTATTACCGTGTTTATTCTAAACCAGAAAATTGCATCTTTACTCAAACTACTTATTCTTGCATTCATGCACTTATACTAGGATGGGAATAACAGAAGCTGGCGGGAGGGGGGTGTGGCTGTCGTTCAAGGAGTCCACGAGTTTTAACTAATATACTTTTATTAATCTTTTTATATATGATGTATATTATTATTTGCTTCTGGAATCCGCACGAATCCACCACTCTTACTTGTATCCAAGGACACTCATTTCCTTTTAAGGTATTCTATACCACCTAAACTCTGGAAGTCTGGACACTTATCAAAACAAAATTCTGGATGAAGAACTACCTTAATGCCCCGCCCCCCCACCCCCACCCCACCCAAACTGAAATCCTGGCTACGCTACTGAAGAGGGGAATTCCTCAGGGCAGTATTATTGTTCTGTACAGAGTAATAAATAAGTTAGAAGATTGTGAACAACTGCAATAATGTTGTGAGATGGAGAGTAGACAATGGTTTGATGATAAACGGGGTTAAAAGTTAGGTTGTGAGTTTCACAAATAGGAAAAGTCCTCTCAGTTTTAATTACTACGTTTATGGGGTGAAAGTTAATTTTGGGGACCATTGTAAGTACATAAGTGTTAATATAAGGAAGGATCTTCATTGGGGTGACCACATAAATAGTCTATGATTGTTAATAAAGGGTATAGATCTCTGCACATGGTTATGAGGATATTTAGGGGTTGTAGTAAGGATGTAAACCCGGTCTAGAAAGCCAAGAATAACGGCCGAGAGGATTCGTCGCGCTGACCACATGACACCTCGTAATCTGCAGGCCTTCGGGCTGACCAGCGGTCGCTTGGTAGGCCAAGGCCCTTCAAAGGCTGTTGTGCCATGGGGTTTGGGGGGATAGGGATGTAAAGGAGAGGGCATATAAGTCTCTGGTAAGACCCCAAGTAGAGTATGGTTCCAGTATATGTGATCATCACCAGGATTACTTGATTCAAGAACTGGAAGAATCCAAAGAAAAGCACCTCGATTTGTTCTGGGTGATTTCCGACAAAAGAGTGGCGTTACAAAAATGTTGCTGGGAAGACTTGGGAGAAAGGCGACGAGCTGCTCGGCTAAGTGGTATGTTCCGTGCTGTCAGTGGAGAGATGGCGTGGAATGACATCAATAGACGAATATGTTTGTGTGATGTCTTTAAAAGTAGGAAAGATCACAATATGAAGATAAAGCTGGAATTCAAGAGGACAAATTGGGGCAAATATTCGTTCATAGGTAGGGGAGTTAGGAATTGGAATAATTTACCAAGGGAGATGTTCAATAAATTTCCAATTTCTTTGCGATTTAAGAAAGGGCTAGGAAAACAACAGATAGGGAATCTACCACCTGAGCGACTGTCCTAAATGCAGATCAGGATTGATTGATTGATTGATTGATTGATTGATTGATTGATTGATTGATTGATTGATTGATTGATTGATTGATTGATTGATTGATTGATTGATTGATTGATTGATTGATTGATTGATTGATTGATTGATTGATTGATTGATTGATTGATTGATTGATTGATTGATTGATTGATTGATTGATTGATTGATTGATTGATTGATTGATTGATTGATTTTACCTCCATATTCCCTCTATACAAACTGGACCAAAAATTGTTCTTAAAATTTTCCTTCCCTGTTTCTCTATGTCTTTGGTTAGAGACCCACCACCAATGATTACGGTTTCTGAAGCATATTGCTTCAGGTTTGATTACTGTATTATAGTGTCTAAGTTCCGAGATATTGATTGTTTATTGTACCTGGAAGCTTTCTGTGATTTGGAAATTATTTATTTATTTACTTCGTGATTTAAACCAGAGGCTGAATAATTTCACCCAAATACTTGAATTGGTTCACCTGAAAAATTTTGCCGAATTTAGTTATCAATCGCATTTATAAATAAAAAAAATAAAATAGATGAAAACTAAAATAGCTCATGCCATTCAGCGGTCATTTGGAATGGCAAATCTACGAGCAAGAAATATATTTACTCTTATAACGTAAAACCATAATAATAATAATAATAATAATAATAATAATATAATACTCATTTTCTTCAGCCTTTGTCCCTCGTGCCGGCGGGTTCGCTTTGTATTCGTTATCTCCATTTGGTTCTGTCCTGGGCCATGTCGCGGTGGAGATATTTGTGCGATCAACTCAATTTCAAGTTTACACTAGCTTCCAGAGGGAAATTATAACTCATTGAAATAGTAATAACTTATATGGATTACTGATACTATCTACAGCAGCTTGCCTGGTGGCCATGATCGTTAAGGCGCTGAAGTCTAAAACGGTCTGACACCGAGGTTAGCCGGTTCGAGTCCCGATGGTCGAAAAAAGTTTCACCGTCAGAATGTTGGCCGGCAGGGTAGGGGAGGTGGTGGTATACAATTTCTAATCACTAAAGGCCGTTTTCCCCAAATGAGTTTAAACTAGGTTTATTTTAATCTGGTTTAAGCCTGAGTTTAAACTAACATTCATTTTCCCCATATTGGTTTAAACTTTGTATCAAGTTTAAACTTGGTTCAAAGTTAAACCTTCTATATTGCTGGTTTAAACTGCTGTTTATATTCAACCTTCTTGACATTTTATTAACGTATCTGTGATTTTCATAGTAGAAGGGTTAGTTTTGACTACCAGTACTGCAGCACTTTAATAGAAAAAGTACTAAAATTATTCATCATCATCATCATCATCATCATCATCATCATCATCTGTTTACCCTCCAGATTCGGTTTTTCCCTCGGCCTTAGCGAGGGATCCCACCTCTACCGCCTCAAGAGCAGTGTCCTGGAGCTTCAGACTCTTGGTCGGGGGATACAACTGGGGAGTATGACCAGTACCTCGCCCAGGCGGCCTCACCTGCTATGCTGAACAGGGGCCTTGTGGAGGGATGGGAAGATTGGAAGGGATAGGGAAGGAAGCGGCCGTGGCCTTAAGTTAGGTACCATCCCGGCATTCGCCAGGAGGAGAAGTGGGAAACCACGGAAAACCACTTCCAGGATGGCAGAGCCGGGAATCGAACCCGGGCCTCCGGGGGTGGCAGCTAATCACGCTAACCACTACACCACAGAGGCGGACACTAAAATTATTACCTAGTATTAGCATTAGAAAAATGGGAGAATGTATTGAAGTCTTTGGTTAAACAGGAAATAATTTTGATGTGCAAGTGAGATTAAGAAGCAGCATTCCAAAAGTTTACAATCTTGGAAAATCGGATGTAACGGAGTTTTTTTGATGGATTTATAATTCATAAGCGAACAGCAAGGATTGTCTAGTATCGAAGAAGGATTCATTTAAAACGTCAACTGCACGAAATAATGCTATTTCGCTAGAAGCAATGGTCCTGGTTGCTTTAAGATATGATGCAGCAGGCATTTTTCTTATTAACAACGGGGACCACAGACCTTAAACTGCAGTCTCTTTATAATATTATATACTGTAAAATACTGTTGTCCGCCTCTGTGGTGTAGTGGTTAGCGTGATTAGCTGCCACCCCCGGAGGTCCGGGTTCGATTCCCGGCTCTGCCACGAAAATTTGAAAAGTGGTACGAGGGCTGGAACGGGGTCCACTCAGCTTCGGGAGGTCAACTGAGTAGAGGTGAGTTCGATTCCCACCTCAGCCATCCTCGAAGTGGTTTTCTGTGGTTTCCCATTTCTCCTCCAGGCGAATGCCGGGATGGTACCTAACTTAAGGCCACGGCCGCTTCCTTCCCTCTTCCTTGTCTATCCCTTCCAATCTTCCCATCCCTCCACAAGGCCCCTGGGCGAGGTACTGGTCATTCTCTCCAGTTGTATCCCCCGACCAAGAGTCTGAAGCTCCAGGACACTGCCCTTGAGGCGGTAGAGGTGGGATCCCACGCTGAGTCCGAGGGAAAAGCCGAACCTGGAGGGTAAACAGATAATGATGAATACTGTAATGTGAAGCATGCGCTCTTTAGGCGGTGCCTGGTAGCTGTGGTCGTTAAAGCGTTAGGTGAGCATCGTCAGAATCCGTGACCAGACGGTTCGAATCCAGTTTGTCGAAAATATTTTTACCATCAGAATGTTGGTAGGAGAGGCGGTATACAATTTCTAATCGCTAGATTATATATTTATAGGATCAGTAAAACAATAAAGTGTTTCATGCTCGCTAGTAAACTTGTAATAGAATAAATTATAGTTAAGAATGTTTCATCGTAACTATTGCCAGCATACCAGCAATAGAAATATTAATGCTATAGGGAGAAGAGTATTATGCATACAGTACGACATATCGCGAACTTGGTTATATTATAAACGAATATGGAATCAAGTAATACATCTCCAAATAATACATCCTCAGTGGTCTGTCTGCTGGATCCAAGGTTTGTGAGATTGAACCCGGCCGAGGGCGATGGATTTTAATAAGAGATAGATCCCAAGCATGCTTGGAATTTGTTTACTTGAAATTCACATAAATGTTGATTTTCTGAGGAAAGGAATACCGTAGGCCTATTGCTGAAAGACCAGGATTTTAATATTTCAACGTTCCCGTGTGTTCCGTAAGACAATACAGACATCAAAAGACACGCATTAGGCCCACGGTACTTGTTTATGGTAAATGACAGAGAAAAATAAGAAATAAAAGTGCGTTCCAAGAAATTGTAGACAGCAATAGGTAAAATTATATGACACAATACTTCGCACAAATGTAAACAATTTATTTATCAGTAAAGCTAATATCCCACCGAATTTGTTCTTTATTCACTACGTACGATAGCATTAATTCGCCACAAACAGCTGATATTACAAAAATGTCGGTCATTGAATTACTTGGCTCTGATTGGCCAATTCCAATCGACCATGCCTTCGACTATTCTTTCAGTGCAGCCAACGTTAGCGCCAACGACAGCTCGCCCGTTTAAACTAAACGAGTGTCAGAAATTGGTGGAGAAAATGAACGTAAGTTTAAACTAGGTACTAGAGTTAAACGGGTTTAATTTATACCAGGTTTAACTCGATTTGGAGAAACTGGCTCTAAATCATTAAATTTCAAACCTATCCGCAGTGCTCATATGGAGTGAGGCATATGACGCTGTTGATGGTGATTCGTCCGTCGGATGGGGACGTTAATCCTTGAGCAGACCCCTTGGTGCTATTCGACAGGAGTAAGCTACATGCCGGCACCGGGTTTCACCCTCTCCCTACTATCATATATCACGTCATTCATTTCATCTCTCATTAACTCCTCTGATGAGGTTGACGTCAGGAAGGGCATCCGTTCATAAAAACCCGCCACGACAGATTCATCTCACCTCATATCCGACCCCGTAGGAAAACAGGACAAGGGTTGGACAAACAACAAACTGATACTAGCCACAGTACTGATGATCGAAACGAATGTTGAGTGTCTACTGTACGATGATAACAGCTACCAGTTTCACTGCCTGCTTGCCGATTTGTTCCGGTTCATTCTTCTAGGTCACCAGAGATCTTTTACATGTGAACGTCGTACGACATGCAATGCAAAGTGAACATTAATTCTACTACCTCAGCTGGATTTAAACCCGCGACCCTAGGACCTACGTACTTGTAAGAATCCGGAATCAGCCACGAGAGGGTATGAACGGCTGGCGTTGTGTGCGCTACTTACATGCTCCAGTCATGACTTATTCAGAGTTCCTGAACATGCAGACTTGGAATCAATGGCCCCGTCGCTTAGCAACGTAATAGCGTGCCCTAGCGTGGGTTGTGGCGGCCGCTTTACCTGGCCGGCCACTGCCAACATTAGCGGGCAAAAACTGAGTACCGCATTGCTGTAGTCAGGTGAAGTGGTTATTCAGCTGCCTGCGCGCCAATTTCAATATTTCCTTTCTTTTTTCTTTCTTTCTTTATTTCTCTCTAACCCGTACTGCAGAGTAAACCGGATCTCCAATTAATTGTGTCACAAGAGATCGTTTAACATTGCGGCGTGTTTAGATCGAAAGTCCTTATTTACGCCTTCTAAAAATCTGATTACGTTTGGCAAGTTTGGGATCTGGAGGCCGCCACTCGACCAGTTGGTGAATTGTGTGTTCTGATCTGTCCATTCCGCAGCCAGCTCCACAGTTCACCTCGATAATTGCCGAACAATGGCCTTGTCATTAATGAAGTGGCAAATGTAGTCCCTGGTCCTATCTCTCCTCTGAAGTGGTTAATCTATTTCCTTGTCCCATCTCTCCTCTGAAGTGGTTAATGTAGTCCCTGGTCCTATCTCTCCTGTGAAGTGGTTAATCTATTTCCTAGTCCTATCTCTCCTGTGAAGTGGTTAATCTGTTTCCTAGTCCCATCTCTCCTCTGAAGTGGTTAATCTATTTCCTAGTCCTATCTCTCCTCTGAAGTGGTTAATCTATTTCCTAGTCCTATCTCTCCTGTGAAGTGGTTAATCTATTTCCTAGTCCTATCTCTCCTGTGAAGTGGTTAATCTATTTCCTAGTCCCATATCTCCTCTGAAGTGGTTAATCTATTTCCTAGTCCCATCTCTCCTCTGAAGTGGTTAATCTATTTCCTAGTCCTATCTCTCCTCTGAAGTGGTTAATGTAGTCCCTGGTCCTATCTCTCCTGCGAAGTGGTTAATCTATTTCCTAGTCCTATCTCTCCTGTGAAGTGGTTAATCTATTTCCTAGTCCCATCTCTCCTGTGAAGTGGTTAATGTAGTCCCTGGTCCTATCTCTCCTGTGAAGTGGTTAATCTATTTCCTAGTCCTATCTCTCCTGTGAAGTGGTTAATCTATTTCCTAGTCCTATCTCTCCTGTGAAGTAGTTAATCTATATCCTAGTCCTATCTCTCCTGTGAAGTGGTTAATCTATTTCCTAGTCCTATCTCTCCTGTGAAGTGGTTAATCTAGTTCCTAGTACCCATCTCTCCTGTGAAGTGGTTAATCTATTTCCTAGTCCTCTCTCCTCTGAAGTGGTTAATGTAGTTCCTGGTCCCATCTCTCCTGTGAAGTGGTTAATCTATTTCCTAGTCCTATCTCTCCTGTGAAGTGGTTAATCTATTTCCTAGTCCTATCTCTCCTGTGAAGTGGTTAATCTATTTCCTAGTCCTATCTCTCCTGTGAAGTGGTTAATCTATTTCCTAGTTCCATATCTCCTGTGAAGTGAAGTTCCTAGTCCCATCTCTCCTGTGAAGTGGTTAATGTAGTTCCTAGTCCTATCTCTCCTGTGAAGTGGTTAATCTATTTCCTAGTTCCATCTCTCCTGTGAAGTGGTTAATGTAGTTCCTAGTCCCATCTCTCCTGTGAAGTGGTTAATGTAGTTCCTAGTCCTATCTCTCCTGTGAAGTGGTTAATGTAGTTCCTGGTCCCATCTCTCCTGTGAAGTGGTTAATGTAGTTCCTAGTCCCATCTCTCCTGTGAAGTGATTAATCTAGTTCCTGGTCCCATCTCTCCTGTGAAGTGGTTAATGTAGTTCCTAGTCCCATCTCTCCTGTGAAGTGGTTAATCTATTTCCTAGTCCCATCTCTCCTGTGAAGTGGTTAATGTAGTTCCTAGTCCCATCTCTCCTGTGAAGTGGTTAATCTATTTTCTAGTCCCATCTCTCCTGTGAAGTGGTTAATCTATTTCCTAGTTCCATGTCTCCTGTGAAGTGGTTAATCTATTTCCTAGTCCCATCTCTCCTGTGAAGTGGTTAATCTATTTCCTAGTCCCATCTCTCCTGTGAAGTGGTTAATGTAGTTCCTGGTCCCATCTCTCCTGTGAAGTGGTTAATGTAGTTCCTAGTCCCATCTCTCCTGTGAAGTGATTAATCTAGTTCCTGGTCCCATCTCTCCTGTGAAGTGGTTAATCTAGTTCCTGGTCCCATCTCTCCTGTGAAGTGGTTAATGTAGTTCCTAGTCCTATCTCTCCTGTGAAGTGGTTAATCTAGTTCCTAGTCCCATCTCTCCTGTGAAGTGTTAAATGTACTCGCTGGTCCCATCTCTCCTGTGAAGTGTTGAATGTACTCGCTGGTCCCATCTCTCGTGTGAAGTGTTAAATGTACTCGCTGGTCCCATCTCTCCTGTGAAGTGTTGAATGTACTCTCTCGTGTGAAGTGGTAAATGTGGGTGTTCTGTTACAGCCCCCGCTGTCCATTCCGCACCCAGCTGCTGCGCTCACCTCCATCCATGCCTCGCTGCCGCATTTTTTGCCGTCCCCGGCGCTCGCCTCGCCCGTCGGGTCGTCGTCTTCGCAGCCTGGCATGGGGATGAGCAATGCGCCGTGCTCTACACTGTTCGTAGCCAACCTGGGCCAGTTCGTGTCTGAACACGAGCTCAAGGAGATCTTCAGCAGGTGAGTGACTCATACCGTACCCTCCATACCCCCGTGCTACCCCGAGAGCGCTCATCATGTTTCTTTCTCTCCGGTTGTAGACATCCACGGCGAACTCCGACATTCTGACCTATACAGTAAGTGTTGCCATCGTTAGCAGTAGTACTGCACTCACTGTGTTCATGTTGGTTGCACAGTTGTGCACAGTCTGTGTGTAGCCACTTTTGACGTCCACTCCCCTGTCAGCTCCGCAACTAAACAATGAGGTGGAGCATGAGAAAAACATGACAATAATTTGGTGGCTATTCTCCATTTGAAAAATGCCACAATTAAGTTCAAAAGTACACTTGTGTATGATTCCGAATTATTTAACGGCACGGAACGTTGTTGACAATGTGCCTGAAGTCTGTTTATTCAATTTAATGTATAACAAAAATATAGCAACAACGAGGCGCGACTCTATTGTAAATAAGGTCCCTACTGATAACGACAGTGACCGGGCGAATTGGCCGTGCGGTTAGGGGCGTACAGCTGTGAACTTGGATCAGGGAGATAGTGAGTTCGAACACCACTGTCGGCAGCCCTGAAGATGGTTTTCCGTGGTTTCCCATTTTCACACCAGGTAAAATGTTGGGGTGTACCTTATTTAAGGCCACGGCCGCTTCATCCCACTCCTAGGCCTTTCCTAACCCATCGTCGCCATAAGACCTATCTGTGCCGGTGCGACGTAAAACAAATTGTAAGAAAAAACAAAACGTCTGTTTACGAATTTATTTTCAGGTGGAGAGCTTGCTATGTTGTGCAGATGATGAAGAGATAGAAGATTTAATAGAAAATGTGAATCTAATTGTGACGAGAGGCTGAAATGCAGTGGTGGGCCAAAAAGGAGAAGGCAGGGTAGCAGGAGAATTTGGAATGGGACAAAGGAATGAAAGAGGAATTCGGCTCGTTGAATTCTGCAGCGATCATAATTTGGTCCTTGGTAATATTTGGTTCAAACAGCACAAACGACCGTGTGGAGACACTGGAAGGTGACATTATGATTCATTTGTAACTGTTAGGATGTTTAGTCTGCCCAAAGTAAGAACAACTTTATAAACCACGTGAAAGACAAAACATATGATAAGAGCTGGAAAAGAAACAACTCATAAACTTTCGGCTGTAATTCTGTTATATTCAGGTGGTTTATTCATGAATTCGTTTCGTCAGACTGAGTTGAAACCGGAAAGAGATGGCTTCAGACGATATTGAACAGCCAGGAGCACAACTTGGTCTGAAGTTGAAGGAGAAACATGTTGCACAAGAACTAAATGAAGAAACAGGAACAGTAGCTTCATGTCTTTCAGCGGTCACTCTGCACAAGATCTGGAGAAATTGCTGAGCGTTATGGGGAACAGTCTTCAAGAAAGGGTGCAAAAATAATTCCACAAACAAAAGTTAGATAAAATAACAGCCATGTAGTTATCATCTGACATATGTTTCGCTAATTGCTTCGCGTGACAACACGTCATCCGTTACAACTTCCACTGTTCATTTAAAGAGTGAACGCATAACTACGACCACCGAGATGTTGTGGACCTTCGGTGACAGCTTCCAGAAACAACTGAACCTCTCTACGCGTCAGGTGAACTGTATTTTGATAACAAATAAAATGAAATCTCATGAATTGTTAAATACCAGGAACATCCAATTCCACGTTCTTAATGTATTTTTTCCCGAGTGATTATAGATCCTCAAAGGGGCTCTATGAAGTCTTGTCCCAATGTCAAGTAAGAATCAATGAATAACTCAGGGAATACTAGACCTCATTGACGAATGGCGAAAGCACAAAAGTACAAAACTGAAGAGGACGGAAAAGATTACAGGCGATTAAAGAATGAAGTGCAGGACAGCTGCGAAAGAGAAGTGTGTGATGAAAGGTAGATGCTGCATATAGGAAAATCAAAGAAATCTTTAGAGAAAGGAAAACTAGATGTGTGAATATTAAGAGCTCAGAAGGAAAGCCACTTCTAGGGAGAGAAGACAACTACCGGTATTGTATCATGAAGAAAAAGTAGATGATAAGGTTCCACAAGCCTGTGAGTTATTTGGAAAGGCAAGAAATTTGTTTACTCCTATAACCTAAAACCATAAATCGTAGCTTTTACCACAGTCTAGTAACACAGTCGCGAAGCTCTGATGATATTTTTCATCCGAGGTGACTACAGCGTTCCAAGCGGCGAGGTGCTGTACGTTCACTACAGCTGTACTGATTAAAATGCAGTCAACATATTGCGTGTGGTGCTATAAATTGCTCCAATAACTGGAAGAGTTCACCGGAATTGTCTTTCTTCAAATTTCCTAAGCATTCAGAAAGGTAAGTTTTATGGGCCTAGAAAATTGTCGGCACGTAAAAGCTCCCGTGCGACAAAATTACGGCACCTCGAATCTCAGAAAACCGTATGTTGTTAGTGAGACGTAATACAAATAACATTGTTATTATTTTGCATACGGTATTATGAAGACAATCACCATAGCCAGTTAGTTTGCTACTGTGATGGCATAGGCCTAACAATACCCCCTCGTCGGCAACTCTTGAATATCTCCATTATTACAGCTCGTACGCTAAAAAGGTGTCAGATATAAATGAATGAATGAAAATTATATTTCCTATAATCATTGTTATGTGCTAATAGCCGGGATGAGTAGCAGCTCAGATTGTAGACAAACAGATTGGTCGGTCCGTCACTTGCTTTCTTGGCTTACGCTGCCTTAACCGTCGACGATAGATTCCAAGAGTAAACGTACGAATGTAGAGCGTAGAAACCTCTACAAAAAAAAAAAAAAGTCCGCGATGGTATATACCTATTTCCAACCGGTTGCCCTCTAGAAGCAATTTTATGCTGTAGTCCGCGGTAAAAAACATAACTCCTTAAAATTAAATAAATATTTCGATATTATCCTCGAACTACTCATTGAAATAAATTGTTTGATCTCCTCCACTATTTTATAACGATTACAATCACCTTGTCAGGACATTATTTGTATGAATGGTCATCGCCCTCTACTATGACTGCGCGAATACGCCTTCCCAATACAGCGATACGGGCCTAGTTCCCATTTCTACCACCAAGCGCTGCTTCGCTGGCATTGAATCACGATTGCTCATTACACCACACGTTAAGTGTTTTGTATATTTCTGTTCATATATATAGCCAATCACTCAATAAACACATTTGAATCACACGTTACACCGTAATAAAGAAACTCAGTGATGAACGTACCCCTCCGCAGCGGAAAAGCTGTAAAATTAATGTTAAAAATTAAATGGCGTATGACCTCCCGAGAGGCCTGGTAGAGGTCTTTTTCTAGTAGACGGCCTATTAGGCGACCTGCATGTCTGTGAAGATGAGGGCCCTACCTAGGATGATTTCTAATGTTGAATACGCCACACACACCCAGCCCCCGCGCCATTGGAATTAAGTAATTCAGGTTAAATCACCGACCCGGCCGGGAATCGAACCCAGAACCCTCTGAACCGAAGGCCAGTACGCTGACCATTCAGCCAACGAGTCGGGCAAAATAATGTTAATGGTAGGTAGTAAATACTGTGGAAAATAAATATATTCACACACTTTTCTGTTTAAGTGTCTCACGTTCAAATCTTTCAAAGATCTCTGTTATTTATGTGGCTATGTTATTTAAGAATTCAGGAATAGCACACTCACAAATAACTTCACTCAATAACTATGAATGTCCGATTTCAGAACAACTGAAGTGAGGAAAATCACGCAACACAGGCACTAAATAGTCACTCATAGGCGCAACACAGTTTTTATGCGCACAATACAAAGTCATGAATAACTTTAAAAATTCACTGTGGTAAATCAGATGGGTACTGCAGCCTGCTCTTTCAATATCTTCTATAAATCAAGTCATTAGCACATTGAACACGGCTGAAATGTTGCTACGTTTGTGCTACTGACACGTATGTCAAAATCATTTTTGTCGGTAACTTATATTTTACAACTATCTGTATACGAAATGAAAACCTACAACTGTTTTCCAGTCATTGACCGGGTCAGAGATGTAATGATAGAAACATATATAGGCTGTTATTACAGTGGGGTCACCACTCCCAAGGTGATTTACTAATGAGTGATAAATGCTATGAAATGATAATGGAGAGTGTTGCTGGAATGGAAGATGACAGGGAAAACCGGAGTACCCGGAGAAAAACCTGTCCCGCCTCCACTTTGTCCAGCACAAATCTCACATGGAGTGACCGGGATTTGAACCACGGTATCCAGCGGTGAGAGGCCGACGTGCTGCCATCTGAGCCACGGAGGCTCGTGTATCGGTATACGAATGGTCTTTTAAATATTATAGGGCTGTTATTACTTCAGTCGCGAAAATACCCTTCGGGCGCAGCACATTCATTTTCAACCCTCAAGCACACGCGCCAAATTTTAGGATGCAGACACACGTGTGGGGGTGCTTTCCACCCCACATATCATTGTATTGTAAAATATGAATTACTATATTATTTGGAGATTTTATGATAGATTATATAAGAATGACTCTTTCTGCGGGGATCCAGCCAGAAAGATATAAGAGCGGGGAGAGCACAGGAGAGTTATTTGTACATTTCACTAGGAAATAAAATGACCTGGGGTGGATTCCACCCCATACGCGTGTGTTTGAGGGTTAAACTTAGACGGCTCGACGTTTTTGCATGTAAGAAAAATGGACCAGTTTCACAGTTTCATTTGATTGTATCTGATACAGTTTCTTGATAAAATCACCATTTATATCCTGGGAACCATCAAACATAGATTTTTTGAGTAAAGAATGTCTTACTTTTCAGAATGTGCCATTTGTCGAAAGCAAAAAGAGACATTTCACTATCAGCAGGATGACAGATCTTCGGTTTGATGTGTTTTGAAGAAGACATTCTTCTTATCCTGCTAACATTAGTCTTATGATTATAACTCACAATGCGCAACGCAAAAAATCCGCAAGCTTCGACTTCCTTTATTGTTTTGAGTGTTAAATTATGTAGGTCTGTACCTAAGAGCCTCTTAAAGAAGAAAAATTCTGCTGTAACCTTTATTTTGTAGTCACAGCAGAAATTATAGAACAGAAAAGGTTGTTGTGTAGGGTCATTCGATTTCTACTTTCGCTTTCATGACAGCCATCTTGAATAGTTTTTATTTGCTCAAAATAGAATGAAGCATCTCTCCGCTGAAAGAAGGTGTCGAGTTTCTTGTCTTGTCTGCTGTTCGATGGACTAGCAACAATCACCATCTCTCTGCTGCATTTAGGCGCTGACTTTCTGCTAAGAAGCGCTCCTTTACTAAGACTGTTATTCCAGTCTCGCAGTTCATATCTCCTCCGTAGCATGAATGTATGGATTTATTCGGTGTGCAAACATACCGTTTCGATGACCTTGAATTGAAATTTGGAGAGAAATTCTTTCTTGAAATAACATTTAGCCATTTATGACGTTGTTGGTCGTTGAGAGGAAATTCATGAAACGAAATCCCACTTGCTGATCTGCTTTCCATCTTACATTAAGGGACACAGCAGTAAACAATATTATGTACATAAACATTATAACGGTTCACAACCAAGGAAACAAGCCAAATAAAATAAACGCAGGCTCAAATTACACCAGCACTCTTAGCAATGATCACTGAGCGTGTCTCATCAAGCAGACTAATGCCAGCTTCTCAGTGCTCCAAGCACCTGAACTGGTAACTACACCGTGTTCGCTCGTTTATATGTGTGACTGGGCGAATGAGAAGGCGCATTAGCGCAGTCATACTAGAGGGCGATAGAATGGTTCAGAATAGTATGAATGGGTAAGACTGTAGTGGTAGTACGTTCCCTATTGTCTGCTAGCTAGTTGCCCCTACCTCGCCACTAGAGGTGCTAGTGTCGCTCCACCTATCAAATGGATGAACCTTCCTCTTATTAGAGCTTCGTGACTGGGTTACTAGACTGTGGCTTTTACTTTACCATCCGCATCCACAGGATGACCTACGATCAGCTAAAGCATACTATGAAGAGAGCTGTATTTAACACACAAACCTGGAATACACTTACTGAGAATCATACACTTTGGTGCCACACTGTTTCTACATCAGTTAGGTACCGTACTGTGCTTGAAGAGGAACTACGTTGACATAAAGAGGCTGAATGATAAGCACGGAAGCTTCCCCTTCATCAACAGCTCGTCAGAGGCATCGACTTCAGGGTCGGATTTCTGGAGGTTTGTTGTCAGTCGTCAGCCTCGCCCATCACAGCATGCATGAGGCTAATTTGTTCTTCTACCGCACAAAATGCTGTGATTAATCCTTCCACCGTCCAAGATAGCCTAATATAATATATTTACTCCTGGTATCATCGAGTGTAAGATTTTCGTTTCTTGCAGAAGCATATAGGCTAATCGGTTTTGGTTCTGTTCTCAAGGAACTATTTCCATAGCTCCTTAGGAGGAATGGAAGCTTACGCCTGCGCTGGGCCTCGAAGTGAAAAGTGAGGATGCTCGATGTAGGGCCGTGTCGGCTTTGTCCTCGCCACCAACGAGCGACAAGCAACATTCTGTTCCTACCCGAGACTACTTGAAAACAAAACTCAGAAGAAAAAAGACTGTGTCAGTCTCACTGAATAAAATACCAATTAATATTAGAAAACACGACAATATATTTCTCACAGTCTTCATACAGCATTTGTATTTCTTATTCCTGCTTGTGGTATTTGTTACAGACAGTGGTACTCTAATTATTATTGTCCACTTGCAACCATTTTTTTCTTCCAGATTTTGTTGTTTTTGTAGTCTCGGAAAGGAACAGGACTGCAAGTAATCAACTTCATTTTCCATATCAAAATTTAATCACTAAGTTTTACAATATTTAAAATTCTTCCACCGTTTTGATATTTTTTTCTGCCTTTGGCAAAAAACTTTTATTTGTCAACAGTACATGTTTCGTTCCTTATTTAGGAACATCCTCAGCTGTTATTGTAGCTTAGGTGAATTGCTAAGATTTAAAATACATTAATTTGCAGGTACGGTACATTGATTCATTTAAAAACTACTGAAATTACCAATTAAATTAAAAACAATGTAGGGTTAGTGTGTTAATAATGTGAGAGCGGATGATTACATAGTTGGTCAGCTTAAAACTATGTCTATTCATTTGAATAGTTGTTAAAAATTTCATTTTGTTACATTAAAAAAGTCTGTTTGCGGTTAAAAGTTTTAAAAATATTTGACTTCGTAACACTGTTCAAATGATTGAATTTTTTATCTTCTGTTCCTTCCAGGTAAGTTGTTATATATTATGAGTTTGCTTATGGTGCCTTTGATTGAGTCTAATGTGGAACTTTGAAGCTGATTGCTGAACAATATTTGTGAAGGGAGCTTCGTTTCAATTTCTTGCTACCAAAGCAACACAGTTTTTATGCGCAAATTGTTGTGCTTTCAATACAAAGTCATGAATAACTTTAAAAATTCACTGTGGTAAATCAGATGGGTACTGCAGCCTGCTCTTTCAATCTCTTCTATAAATCAAGTCATTAGCACATTGAACACGGCTGAAATGTTGCTACGTTTGTGCTACTGACACGTATGTCAAAATCATTTTTGTCGGTAACTTATATTTTACAACTATCTGTATACGAAATGAAAACCTACAACTGTTTTCCAGTCATTGACCGGGTCAATGCTACCAAAGCAAGAAATTGAAACGAAGCTCCCTTCACAAATATTGTTCAGCAATCAGCTTCAAAGTTCCACATTAGACTCAATCAAAGGCACCATAAGGCAAACTCATAATATATAACAACTTACCTGGAAGGAACAGAAGATAAAAAATTCAATCATTTGAACAGTGTTACGAAGTCAAATATTTTTTTAAACTTTTAACCGCAAACAGACTTTTTTAATGTAACAAAATGAAATTTTTAACAACTATTCAAATGAATAGACATAGTTTTTAAGCTGACCAACTATGTAATCATCCGCTCTCACATTATTAACACACTAACCCTACATTGTTTTTAATTTAATTGGTAATTTCAGTAGTTTTTAAATGAATCAATGTACTGTACCTGCAAATTAATGTATTTTAAATCTTAGCAATTCACTTAAGCTACAATAACAGCTGAGGATGTTCCTAAATAAGGAACGAAACATGTACTGTTGACAAATAAAAAAATTTTGCCAAAGGCAAATAAAGTATCAAAACGGTGGAAGAATTTTAAATATTGTAAAACTTAGTGAAGGAACAGGATGTCGCTTATTGCCCGCTGAGCTTTGCAGCAACCATCAAACTAGAATTAAATACCACTCTGGACCAAAACCGTTTCAATTCTTCTTGTCTTCACTTTGTCTGAACGAGTTGAGTCTGTCTGGGCGGCATGCTCGTTTCCTAAGTAGCAGTATGGAGAGACGCATGCTTGTGATTTACACCCACCAAAATGAAACGCCTTACTACAAATATGAATGCTGTATAGTCGCAGCGATTAAAAAGATGCAACCAGTTCTGCTGTCGCAGAATAGGAAAGAACAATCATTTATTATTATTATTATTATTATTATTATTATTATTATTATTATTATTATTATTATTATTATTATTATTATTTATTAGTCGTATACTGAGGTTGTACAGTCTTGTCTTTTTGTACCGGTACGTAAGGTTTCGTCCAATCAAAATTATTGTTATTCATTTGATAATATTGAACAGAGATCTCATTAGGGCCATTTAGGAGCTTGTCAAAATACTGTCCCATTGTATCCGTGATATCTTTTATATTGCGAACTATATTCCCATATGCTGTTTCCAGAGCTGTAATTGCTTCTTTATCTGATCTTTTACTTTTTACTATTCCATATATCATTTTCATATTCCCTTTACTGTCTACTTCCAGTTTAGTTCTAAATTCTTTCCAACTTTTCTCTTTTTCTTCCCGTACAATTCTCTTGACTTCCAACTTGCTGTATCTATATTCCTTTGCCATCTCTTCCAATTTATTGTTGTCTATTCAGTCGCTGTTGATTCTTCTGTCAGACTTAGCCACATCAAGAACTTTTTTGGCTTTATTCCTTTTCATTATGGCTTCTTTCACTTTATCATTCCACCAAGATGTTCTTTTCTCTCTAACTCTTCTGCTTGTTCTTCCACATATTTTATCTGCACTACCAACCAGACTTACCTTAAAATTATTCCATTCTTCATTACCTTTCTTTGTGTCTGTTATTGGTATTTTAGCTCTGATTTCCTCTTGAAACTGCTGTTTGACTTCCAGATCTTTCATTTTCCAGTCTTTAATTTGTGGTTTTTTTCTTCTTGTTTACTTTGGTTTGGTGACTCTTAGGTCTGCAATGAGGTATCACTTTTACATCACGCACCTTTTTTCCACTTGACCTATCTGTGATGATAAGGGCTATCACTGATCTATACTGACCATCCCAGCTGTATCTCATTGTCTTGTGGCTATGTCATTTCTGAAACCACGAGTTCTTCACCAGAAGTTGGTTTCGTGTACATAGATGAAGCAGAAGTTCACCCTCCTCATTTCTATTACCAAATCCATATGGACCAATAACTCCTTCATAACCTGACCTACCTGGGCATTAAAATCCCCAATTATCATTATGTTCTCTTCATCAATGATGTCCTCTAGTTTTTCTAGGAAGCTTGCTTTTTGGTCATCGCTACAACCCTGCTGCGGAGCATAAACTTGGATCACAGCTTTTAGTCATATTTTAGCTATGATTAATCTCTCATTTGAAACAATAATACTTTAAAGAACTTCAAGCGGTGTGTATTTAATTTTCTATGAAAAACAAAATACTTAAGGTAGCTGAATAGCACAATTGAAATGATGATCTTCTGCCTTTAACAGAAGTTATTGGGCAGTATTGTTTATGAAGGTGACTCCCGCGAGCCCCATGGTCATCTCTGTGGCCCATTTCTGTTATTGTTCAGACTGTTCACGGTCTCACCTGAGAATTAATTCATGTTGTTCAGGTATTTCTATAGCCGCTTGGCTTATCCCTTTCAAGGTTCCAGAACACAGCCGCAAAACTTATTATCAAACAAAGTTGTGTAGGTTTTTTAAGGGGAATGCTTGTGTACAACTGATATTTCCATGAAATATAACGATAGTGGGAGACAGTAGCCTACATGAGTCCTGCCGTGTGTTGGCAATACACAAGTGTAAAGAATGAGAGTTTTCCACCTAATCAATACTTTATTATATGAAGTGTTTAAAATATTTCAATCACATTAAAACACAGTACCGGTTTCGACCTGTTAATTAGGTCATCGTCAGTGCTGATGAACTGCTTATTCAATAATGATTGTACAATGTAAAACATTACTTAGACTAAACACGAATGCCACATATTCTAATAAAATATAAAAATATGGCATTCATGTTTAGTCAAAGTAATGTTTGACATTGTAGAATCGTTATTGAATAAGCAGCTTCATCAGCAGCTGATGATGACCTAATTAACAGGTCGAAACCGGTACTGTGTTTTAATGTGATTGAAATATTTTAGACACTTTATTTAAGAAAGTATTCATTAGGTGGAAAACTCTCATTTTTTATACTTATGTGCTCAAACTATCAATACGGACAATGAAGCTGATAGGTTATAGTATGTGTTGGGAATGTTGGCAGCTTAGAAAGAACTTGTTAGTAGTTTAAGAGTTTTCACCTCTGGATTGCTTATGTTGAACGTTTGAAGCTAAGAAGTACTGTGTTAACTTGCTGCAGATGTCCATGAATAAGTAAACACTCATCTCCTCACCATTACAAGCACTACAGTATCACTTCTATAAATGTAATTTTGAAAAATATTTAAAATTCTTGAAATAACTTATTATTCATCTTTATTTCAGCAACTGTTCAAATAAAGCCTTTTAAAAGTATTTGATGGAGAGACATGCTTATTTCTAAAATGAACTCTGACTGATAACCTTTAGAAGTGTCATTTTCTCTACGATGACAAAGTATATCAAAATTGGAAATTGATAAATAAACGAGTCATACAGAGAGTGTGAAAATAGATGATCACTTCTCACTCCTCGGTCCCACTCACTGAGGGGCATCAGTCTCGATGTGGGGCAAGAAACCATGAGATAAGACAGGAAAAGTGAAGATCAATAGGCTCCTTCTGTGTTTTCCCTGTCTTCCTAATCATCTTTGTCTTGTATCTCTTCCATTTTCTTGTGTTTATCTCGCCACACTGAGACTGAAGTGTTGATGCCTAGCTGGGATACAGAGACGAATTTGTACTGGGAGTGGTGAGGGGTGAGAAGATGTGACCTGCCATTGTCTTCATCCTGTAATCTCTTCATCCCCGCTGCTCTGCACACAGAAGTTGACCAACCCAACAACACTTCGCACTGTACTTACTTTCGCACGAGTAATAGCGCTCAGAGATTACCGTGTGGGGAGGAATGTGAACTTTGTGTTGTCCAGGAGAAATGAAACTGTTTTGTTTTAAGAGTGAGGTTTAAGATTGTCCGAGAGATGGAGGGAAACAACGACCAGTTGCTTGTCTTCATCTGAACTCGCTGGCTCATACAGTGTGGGTTTAAAAAAATGAAGACCGCCACTGGAGTCAAGGTTTGTGTGTTGCTGGGGCCCACTCTTGCATGCATTGGTGTTGATATTTTTTTCACCCACACTGTATCAAATCCTGTAGCAGTAGAAATGCAGCATGTTGTAATGATAGTGCAACCCAAACATCTGAAAGCACATCTCAGTGGGGCCTGCTATTCTGCTTGTGAACCTGCTTCCAACTAACAAGGAAACACTCGCACTCCCTTCCCCTGAGCTTGTATCGTACACTGTCCTGTGGAGGGAAGACATCATGAACTTAAGTTAATATTGCATTGTACGCTTACTATCGCAGGTCGTGTTCAGTCTCCGTGGCTCAATCACTCCATGTGAGAGCTTTTTCTCTGGGTACTCCAGTTTTCCCTGTCATCTTTCATTCCAGCAACACTTTCCAATATCATTTCATTCCATCTGTCAGTCATTAATCATTGCCCCAGAGGCATGCAACAGGTTGGATTCGTTCCTTCCATTCTTGACCTGATCGAATGACTGGAAACAGGCTGTGGATTTCACTACATGCTGAGGAGAACAAACAGAACTAAAACTGCCAACCGGACACTAGTGGGATCTGACCCCCCACTTCCTTTTTTTTTTTGTATTTATGTACCTAAAAAGTACCTGCACTTTTAAATCAAATGCCATGTATCAAAGGTATGAATTGCAGGATGATCTGTTCAGTGATTCTGAAGAGAAACACAGCAGTGTGTTCCTAAACACGTGGAACACAAAAAGTCCCTATGAGTTACAGACTTTGTACAGGAAGTACCTGGCACATCCCATGTAAAATGACAGAAGTGCTCTAAATGTCCCACATGCACCTGAAAACCTGACTGATCATTAGACACATACAAACACTCCACGCATTGCAACCTTGTTCGACCCACAGTGTCCATAACTGCATGTCCGACTCTGATTCCAGCTGATAACTAAAACAGGAGATTGACCCTAGGGACAAGTTTTGTGTTGTTTTGGGGTGTAGTGTCCATCCCCCCAGATTACTTCCCATATGTTTGGGAAAACCCTGTGTATACAGAGACCAAGACTATATTTATTATTTAGACTTCAATTATAAACAATACACAAGTGCATTTTAATAAAATAGGTTTGTACAATGTGTTCTCAACACTCATTTAATGTTTTATGTCAAGTGATTTATGAACATTTATTTTAAAATAGAACGAGCACTACTGTTGCTTACTCATGAATTAATCTTAAATAAAAATTAATGTTACAACCATTCAGTACTGTAAACACTTTTTGCCTTGCTTTGAGGACTTCTTGTATTTGTATTCTTTTGATCAACACCATAAAGAGATATATTATAACACTTTACATACTAAATGAAAACCATTAAATTTACAGTAAATTTACTACTCAAATTAAAAATAAAAATTGAAATTAAAATTAAGAAACTGAAGGACGATATCATGGCATATTCTTTAGTTTCAGAGTCTAAAATTGCAAATATTTTTTACATATTGCATATATTATACAGAATTACTTCATGTGGTTTTGTCGAAAATGATAAATCGGTTGAATGTACAGTAATATATTCTTGATTAGAATTTGTTATGTGAATTAAGGCAATTAGTGTATTTGTAAGTTTCACTGATGCAATTTCAACAAATCTCTTCAGAAAATTGAAGTTTTGAATCAACATTAATCTAAAACTGAAGTCTGATTTAAATATTATAATTATAAATTAATAATTGGTGATGGGTGTAAGGCACCAAAATTCAAAAATAGTTTATGGTAATTCTAGTGCCACAACTGATCAACTCTGATATGGAATTAAGTCGTTATTATAAAATATAAATGAATTCTGCGGTGGAGTTTGCAACTGTTGTGTTCGAAAAATGAAGTTTTGATTCCACTTAATGTCACGAGCATGCAATATTGAAACATCAGTTACGAACAGATGCTGCGTGTATTATCAAGAAACAGAATACACGAAGTGTGGAGGTAAAGTTCGATGATACGTTTTGATGTATTTATTTAGCTAATGGCTTCTAGTGCCGGGAGTACCCGAGGACATATTTGGCTCATCTGGTGCATGACGCCCATGGCATGATAATGAAATGTGGAGAGGGTGAAACCCGGTGCTGGCACATTGCCTACTCCTGTGGAATGACACAAAGAGGTCTGTTCAAGTCTTACCGCCTCATCCAACAGCATTTGGAGGTATGTAATGTAGTATACCAGCAAATCTCCTACTCTGCCAGTCTGGGTCTCAAAGCGGCTAACCACAGTGTCAAACTTGGTGCCACGGGGCAGGCTACATTTTATTTTTATTTATGACTGAGTTATGCCAGTATATAAGTTGTTTTAACATAGGGTTGATCAAAAGCTATGCACTGAAGAAGCCATTAAACAGGTATGCTTAAAAATAAGAAATAAGTATTAAATACTGGGGAGTTGGCCATGCAGTTAGGGGTGCGCAGCTGTGAGCTTGCATCCAGGAGATAGCGGGTTCGAGCCCCACTGTCGGCAGCCCTGAAGACGGTTTTCCATGGCTTCCCATTTTCCCACCAGAGAAATGCTCGGACTGTACCTTAATTAAGGACACGGCTGCTTCCTTCCCAGTCCTAAGCCTTTCCCATCCCATCGTCGCAATAAGACCTATGGTACGACGTAGAAATACACGATTATTATTTATTTCATTTATTTACCCTCGAGTGTTGGTTTTTCCCCAGGCTGTGCGAGTGTCCTGGAGCATGAGGCGGCCACACCTGCTGTGCTGAATACGGGATAGGCAAGGAAGAGGGAAGGAAGTGGCCATTTGTCTGGAGAAGACAAAGACTCAGGCTGTGTCTTCGTACCACTTTTCAAATTACATGGCAGAGCCAAAAATTGAATCACACTAACCACTACCCCACAGAGGCAGACTCAATCATGTCATTATATATGTTACTGTAGTTGTTCATTCACCCAAGTTTCACGGAAGTCTTTCTGGTTTAGCCCAATCAGTTGCCTTGGAACTCAGAAAAGAAGACAGAAACTGGACGCAGTGGAGCATGTTTATTGCAAATACCTCCCTTAAGATCAAAGCAGATTCTATTCCAATCATACTTCACCCCCATACTAACATATGGCCTAGAAACCTGCACAACAACCCAACAAGTGGGTAGCAAACTACAAGCCACAGAAATGAAGTTCCTACGTACTATGGTACAGAAGACAAAAAGGGACAGGGTAAGGAATGAAAGAATAAGGCAGGAAGCTGGTGTGTACCCATCCCTGAATGAAAAAGTGACAAGGGCCCGTTTGAAATGGTTTGGCCATGTCAAACAATTGGACGATGGAAGGACAGCAAAACAATGGCTACACACAGTCGTGGCCGGAAAACGACCGGTAGGAAGACCTAGGAAGAGATGGCTGGACCAAGTGAAAGAGGACATAGGAACAAGAGGAGTCAGCTGGGATGTCGTCTTGAGAGAAGAGTGGTACATGGACAGACAGAAGTGGAGAGTGCTCGTAAATCACACCTGGGCAACTGGAGTGGAAAACTGATGATGATGATGATGATGATGACTTGTTCACTTTGTGTACCAAAGATGAAGAGAACAGTTACTCCTCTGAAATGTGACCAGTAATTACCAGGAAATGATGCTTTTCATTATTCATGGTAACTTTTCTACAGATATAAATATCAGAATCCATTTTTCTCTTCCATTTAATGAGGGCCATCAATGCTAACTTTGCCACTGCTAAAGTTAAAAATAAATAAATAAACAAATAAATAAATAAATAAATAAATAAATAAATAAATAAATAAATAAATTTCAACCATGTCAAGTATATATTCTTTGATGTTATTTTATTATTTTGATTTTAGAGGTTTGTCAGTACCAGTTTAAATATTTTGTTTAGCAAACCTAACAGCCAGTTTGTAAAATATAATCCTTTCTTATTGGTGTAACCAAAAATGTAATTTTTTGTTTTAAACTTATATGTTCCAAGCCATCTTAAATGTACACCTCTATTCACTACACTGGACTCATTCAGAGAACATTTGTTTGACCGAGCAAGTTGGCCGTGCAGTTAGGACCGCACAGCTGTGAGCTTGCATTTGGGAGACGGTGGTTTCAATCGCACTGGCGGCAGCCCTGAAGATGGTTTCCCAAGGTTTCCCTTTTTCAAACCAGGGAAATGCTCGGACTGTACCTTAATTAAGGGCACGGCCACTTCTTTCCCCCTTCATTCCTATCCCATCATCACCACAAGACCTAACTGTGTCAGTACAATAATATACTGTAAAATAAAGTAGCAGGATTCTTACACAGGGTGACTAATTTTTTGTGGATAGTTTTTATCATAATCATGAAGGATTTATATAAAAACGTCACCATGTCTCAACAGTTTCTGTCTTAAGAATGAGTTATCATTTTCACTATTACCAATCTACTTTCTGAAAGCGAGTTAGAATTGGTGGTGTCCATAGAAGTTGCCAGGTACTCTTCCAGCCTTTTATTTTTAAGAATCACTACCAGAAGGACACAGTTTTTTCTTTTTTCCTTCTGCCTCATAATGATCGATAGGTCAACAAAGCCCAACACGTTTACTATACAAACAAATTATCAACTGTAATAATAAATAATCGTATGGCCTCAGCTACCGTGTGCAGACATTTCGATTTGACGCCATCTGGCTGTCTGCTCGTCAATTTCGACGTTCCGTTTTACTCTAGGTCCGCTAGATGGCAGACAGAGTAAACCGGATCTCTCTTGGGCGTCTATGGCTGAGATTTCATTAATTTTGTCGGGTAAATACGAAATGTATCACCAGAGATCTTTTACATGCCGACATCGTACGACATGGAGTGCCGAATGGACTTTTTTCCGCCCTTCAAAAATCCGACTACCTCTGCCGGGTTTGAACCCGCTATCTTGGGATCCGGAGGCCGGCACTCTACCACGGATCCACAGAGGCAACTGTAATGACTAAGACTGAACACAAAACAATCCAACCACTGTCCCCAAGGCCATGGTACAAACAAACCCTCCCTGCCAACACCAAAAATTAAATGCAATTGTCCATAACAATGCAGAATCTAAGTAAATTTGATGTCATTGATTACATTTAGTTAACTGTTAAAACCCTAGCATCCCATTTAGTCTGCATAATTCATTAGAAGCAGCAATTATTTCTCTAAAGCATTACTCTTAACAGTTCTCAAAGAATAAAAATAAATGGGGAGAAGTATCCTGATATTCCTCCCCTCCCCCTCCCCCCTCCCCCCTCGGCTATGCCCATGAACCAAATTGTTCTTGAAGTTATTTGGATAAATTTGAAAATGCTAGAACGTAGTTTCTTGGTTTAGAATGTGGTGCTTGTGGTGCAGTGCATGCTCCCCTGCACTAGTCCTGCTTTCAGATGTTTTGGAGTCACTAACCCTTGCTCTCTGTCTCTGTCTAACTTGCACCTTGTTGTGTGTGTTTTCTTCTGTCGTGTTGCACAGTTTCCCTGGCTTCTGTCGACTTCGCATGCACGCCAAGGGTGGGTCCCCCGTGGCATTCATCGAATACCAGGATGTTCGCTTCGCTGCGCAGGCTATGGCCACCCTCCAGGGCTCCTTTCTGCTCTCCTCTGACCGCGGAGCCATTCGTATCGAGTACGCCAAAAGTAAAATGGCCGAGGTTGGTTAACTTTGTCATTTTTCAGGTTGATTTTTGAATAATTCTGTGGGAGGTAAGTAACTGTCTTTGTGGTGTACGCAGCTTATGATCCCCTACTAACAACAAGCTGCTGAGGTGGCGGCTGCTTCCCTTGCCTTTTACATGTAACATTCTTGGCTGACAAGACGCTTCTGAAGAAATGTAAGAGTAGAAAAAATGTACTGAAGTATCTACAGAGATTTTGTAATAACTATCAGTAGCGCAGAATTACAGAACACCTAAATGTTTGCCATTCTCCAGCGTAGAAATGTAAAACTATGACTCCATAAACAATCACTCGTTAATAATTTTATGCATAAGACATTATAATAGTTATTTCATCTTTGTAAACCTACAATTATCCCTTAACTGGTGTTGACCTAGAGATTTTCCAACCAAACACAGGATCTGCAGCTCATACAAGACAGTCGTGACTTCCTTGGAAGCAAAGCTTTTGTGTGTGTGGCCTGCTGCCTGCTAAAGGTGAATACTGGTCTTATTTCTTTTCTTTGTTTTTTAACATGTAAAGCAGTATGACTGAATTAAGTTTACAGTATCTAATACAATTGATTTGTTAATAGCAGCACCTTTGTGAAGCAATGTGTGTTACAACCTCCACACTCCACAAAATGCGGACAAATTATTTTTGACTGGGTTTGTTTTAATTACATGTAACATGGGTTTGTTTTGTTAACCACATTTTTATTTTTTATTTTATTAGCTTCCTGAAAATTATCAAGGCTGCCACTGCCACAGGGACAAAGCATAATAAAGACACAAAGTGTGGTTATACAATTGCTGATTAGAGATTAGAAAATAGTAGAAGGAATTAAATACAAAAACACATTATTGTACATCATCTGGCATCCATTAATTTACTGAAGTATTAGTTCTTGGACTAATTAAGGGAGTGGATAGAAACAGTGTTTAATTTCAGGGGTAGAGGGTGGTTGTTGGTTTCCCACCTATTTATGGTGTTCATTCACCAGTTGGAAAGTTTGGCAACAGGTGCAAATAGTAAGGAATGCCAGACGAGTCAAACAGCCTTCCGAACTGTGGATTAGAGTAGCTTTTGCAGTATTTAAGACTGTTATCTAATGTATTGTCATGTGAAATTATGGTACTCTATTAATAGGAAAAGCATAATAAAAAGTGAAATTTTTCATCTGTGGAAAATGTGTAAGTGCTATACAGTCCTTCATCGGGATAGAACTAGAACAGCAAAGCATTACATGGAACGTAAATGAATATTATACAAAACGAATAATGGAAAAGAGGTTTTTTTTTACTTTATTCTGAGTCTACAGTCTTTGCACACATGCAAATTAAAGGAAGTTTCAACTGGGTTGAAAAATAAAGTCACTTGCAAATATCTCGTAGAATTTGTGATATTTGACATGCATGAAAGATCCTTCCTTCTTTTCTTTTTAATCCGAATTTGCAATAGTTTTGAAATGATGAAGGGAATGGATAATTTTCCTGAAATATGTATGTTAAATTAATAATTTTCTACCATTATAAGGTGTATTGACAAGGTGGACTCATATAAAACTATAATAGTTTCTTTAATAGACACAAATAGGTCTTACGACGACGATAAGATAGGAAAGGGCTAGAAGTGAGAAGGAAGCAACCGTAGCCTTAATTACGATAATGAAACTACGGAAAATCATCTTCAGGATTTCTGACAGTGGGGTTCGAACCACACAAGCTGATGTGACCCAAAACATGCAGCCAGTTGCTTGTTTGTAGTACATTGGGACTGACCAGGCACTCAACTCTCCATATAGCAAGACAACTACTACTAGCTGGCATGGGCACTTGGAAACTTGCTCTGGCAGATTATCAAGTGCCATCTAACGAATGCTTTTTGAAGCACAATGCAGGATTGGGCCATCATCAGCCTTAATCACAAATGGAAAAGACCTAATATTCTTTTTGACATGATTCTTCATATTTATGTCAAAAATAAACAGAAAAGAAATACAACCCTCATGTTATATACCCATCCCACTGACTTTCTTCCCACTCTCCACCATCATAAGCCATTCCTTTATACCTAATGACCAATCACTCTAGTATTGGTATTAAATATCTTAACAATATACCTAAAGATAAACTGATACTATTAAATAATCATCTTTTATTCCATTTCCAATTTAATGTTCCTTATTTTTCTTTTCCAAACATTCAAATTTATACAGAATAATTTAACATATCAATCCATCAGTCAGAAGGCCACAAATTCGACACTGTAAAAATCCAATAAATATTACAAAATGATAGTTCACAACATATAGACCATGGACTTGATAATAATATAAAGTTACGCACTTCTTCATGTTGTTTACCCTATACACCTATCCTAAAAGCTACATGAAAGGACATCACAACAGATTCATATATCAGAAAGATATGTGATATTTTTAACGTGTTATCTTTACCCCTATGATGTTTACATGATATATGAAGACTATTTTAGAACCTTATTATACATCTTTGATATTATCTAACTAGTGCACCTATTCTGGAAGAATGTTGAACTACACCAAAGGACATGATAAAAATCATATAATCGAAGAATATATTTTTAACATGTTGCTGTGTTATCATAAATGTGTAATATTTACATCATATATCAAGACCATAGTTTTCTTACAAGAACAAGTGATTCATATGTGCAATTGATATAAGTTTAAATAGACTCATATGTTATGATCATAGCATGTTGTATCAATGAGTCAAGACAAACCAATTTGATGTATCGGGTTTTGGTGGTTGTAAGTTACATATAACGTCTTTTCCATTTGTGATTAAGGCTGATAATGGCCCTATAGAAGGGTCAAAACTAGTCCTAATCTATAATGAATAAAATATAACAACATATAATTTGAAGTATTGAATAGGTGGACCTACCCATCTTTGTTAACAGTGATGAATCGTTAATACAGACCATAATGAAATTAATTTCATGTGAAATCTGCACTGTGTATGGCATAAGATGAGGTGAATGTTCTGTTGTAAACATGTGTCGTGCAGACAATGACAGAAGGTGTGATTGGGAGACGTTCTGAAGGAACTTGGTCGGCACTGAGATGGATTACGAAAGGAGTATATTTATTACCCCACCTATACTAAGTGAGATCGCTGTTTGCAATACGGAACAAAAATGAGAGTGATGGTTTGTAACTGAGATGGATAGACTTCATCACAAATACAACGAATATGTCACTGGAAGAACTGAAAGGAGACATTCAACTTGATGGCACAATATATTCCAAGGCAAATGGCAAGAAACCTGTGAAACCAGCATTCCTTTGCATAACACTCCATAATGACAAAACATTGTTCCAATGTAAACTACACAGAAACTAAGCTCTTAAAAACAAACGCATAGATGTTAGCAGTGCTTAATTTTGCCCAAATGTGCTGGAACAGTGTTGTGGCACCTCTGTGGGCTTTCATTTTTTCGCAGTGTTTTTGAGAGGACTGCTCGATAAAATATCAAAACTTGCAACTTTTATGGAGGGGGGCAGATATATTGTTGAAAAGGACCCAAAATGTGTGGATATGTATTCTGGTTAAGAGATGTGAATTTCATTTTGAATGGTCGGTATTGAACTGTGATTACAATTAAATTAAAAAGTAAGAGTAAAATATTTCCACCTTCTCAATACAAAATCAAGTAATGTGGGTTACATTACGGAAAAAACATTTATTGGAACTAGTTTTGACATATTTTTTAAGGTTATTACAGCCAAATTGCGAGTTGCACAATGTATCTGATAGTTCATAGAAATAGCAAAAAAGTTGTGAAAACACAGTGGTTTGACACTATAAATGTTAAAAAGACAAAATTGTTGCAAGAGTTTTGGATAATGTATAAAATGCATAAATTAATGTATTTAGCTGTTGTAGGAAGAATTCAAGAAGAATAACTTGGGCATTGAAGATACTTGAGGTTTGTATATATCACTCCTTATGAAGTTTGGATAGTTGCACTGCAATGTGTTAGATGTATTGCAGGTAAGGTTTCAGATTATGTTTAAAAACGCATATAGTTGTCACTGAAAGATAACGAAGATTCTTGAGAATTATGTATCACACAATCAAATCATCAACGGTAGTAGTAGTAGTAGTAGTGCTGCAAAAACAATCCATGCACACGCAGTGAACAATGTAAAAAGATGGTAAATAGAAGTCATTCAAAGTCCTTAAAAACTGAAAGTGAAAGTAGCGCTTGAAAGTTAAAAAAATGTTTAAAACTTAAAAATAGATGAGAAGATTCGCAGTTCAATGCAGAAATAAATGAAATTAATAAAGTTGTAAATAGTAATAAAAGCCAAATTAGTAAAATGGTAATGGAAAAAGAGAAAAAATAGACATTTTTATTTAAAAATATGTAATATGTGACTCACCTTGCATGTTCCGAGCTGTCAATGGAGGGATGGTATGGGAGGACATCAGTAGACGAATAAGTTAGGATGGTGTCTTTAAAAGTAGGAAAGATCACAATATGAAGATAAAGTTGGAATTCAAGAGGACAAATTGGGGCAAATATTTGTTTATAGGAAGGGGAGTTAGGGATTGGAATAACTTACTAAGGGAGATGTTCAATAAATTTCCAATTTCGTTGCAATCATTTAAGAAAAGGCTAGGGAATCTGCCACCTGGGCGACTGCCCTAAATGCAGATCAGTATTGATCACCGCAAGATGGGGGCTTCATTCATTCCATCCTGACCCGGTCAAATGACTGGGAAAAAAGCTGTTTCATTAGCCAAGGTTAATGTGCCAAAGAGCCTGAATCTAGAGAATGGAGAGGGCTTTTACTCGCAAGGTGTGATTGGTGGAAGACTAGCAACTTTCTCTCACTTTAATTCCTTTTTCTTCTTCTATTTTATTTTTATTCTTATTTTTATTTTCTAACCGTTATTATCTCTTGCAGATTTACTTCCATCTTATATTGTTCATTCTTGCCTTTCCTTGCAACCATATGTCATATAAAACAAGATATTTTGTAATTTTCACAACAAGATGGCACTACAGTACGTAATCCTACAAATAGATCGTCATTTCAAACTGGTTGTAAAGAATCATCATACATATTTCTGGTATTAAATGTATCTGGAGACAATAAATATACATTGTGAAATATTCCTATGCACAATTGACTGAACAAGCTCTTCGGCTACAGCAGCAAACAACGAGACTAACACACAGTACATAACGTTGAAAGAAATATTAAGTACACCCATGGAAATACCGCCTAATCAATTTGACCTATACTAACTTACTACAGATACTTCAAGGTTGGCTTCTTTTTAAATTCAGAAATAACTTAAATATGACTGTATATGTCAATGAGTAAATACTATATCCTCAATAAAAAGTGCTGATGTGTTTTTTGGTATTTATAGTACCTTATTACAGCGGTGTTTCATTGGCTTGGAAAGGTCACTAAAGTTTTAAAACTTTCCTATTGATGGGCTATTATCAAGTTTTGAAACTTTCCCTCTTCTGCTTGAGTCTAATGCTCTGTAATAGAGGTCTCAGAAATTTTTGGAGTACAAAAAGAGGTAGTTTGTTGTCTTTACGCTTGCTGCGCTCAAGTTCATTGTGAACTTATCGTTCAGAAAAACGTGCAGGGAGAAGGTATTAGGTCATATGACACGATACAAATACACAAGATTAAACTAATTCAATTCAAAATCACGCCATCTAAATTAACATAACATTAAAATGTCAAATAACTGCAAAATAATAACGCAAAAAATGTAAATAATAAAACCTATGTATTCAACTTAATGACAAGAAATTGTGATAATTATTAGGATATTTTTGACATCAATATTCACAACGATGTGATTATAAGTTTCATTATCAGTGATTCATCCCAAATATCCTAACATTAATAATTTTCTAAAATATCAGGAATTATCCTAATAACATACTGATAGAATGTAACATAATTTACATTATCTGCTGATATATCTCTTAATTGTATGTTACTACTAATTTTCATATTTAAAAATGAATATCCTGCATTCAAATATGAATATTATTGAGTACACTATATTCAAGTATTAGAGTATGAATATCTTACATTCGACTATTAGACAATGAATATCATTAAATATCCCACCATCAAGTATTTGAGTATTAGAATATGAATATCTTCCCAACAGATTTTATTTTGAAGACGGATATATTGGTGAGTCGTCCCTGATTTATACACCTTCAGTGAGAAACGGTATCATTTCAAAGTCACATTCCTGTAATTACAAATATAGACGAATGCTTAAGAGAACATAACACGTGAAAAAATCCACAGACTGTTTCCAGTCATTCGAATGGGTCAGAAATTGAAAGAATGAAGCCCCATCCTTGACTGCCGAAGCCTGTCGCACTCCTTTGCGGCAATGATTATTGACTGACAGATAAAATGTTAATCTAGAGAGTTGCTGGAATGAAAGATGACAGACAAAACTGGAGTACCCGGAGAAAAACCTGTCCTGTCTCTGCTTTGTCCAGCAAAAATCTCACATAGAGTGACCGGAATTTGAACTACAGAACGCAGCGGTGAGAGGCCAGCGTGCTGTCACCTGAGCCACGAGGACTCAGAACACGAACATAGAACTTTGAAATTAGACTATAAAACTAGTCACTACTATGCTGTTATAATCTAACTCTAGACCTATCCCAACACTCTTTCCTTTCTTTACTACATGTTGGATGTATTGGATAAAATTGAGAAAATGTTACAGCCTACTAAGCAAAATGTAAAGCTTTTCTTTACTTAAGATTGCCAAGTTAGGAAAAGAGATTGATTTCCTTAATGTATCTTGTTAAACTTAACACCCAATTTTCTCAAAGGCACTATCAGAAAACATTGTTATTCACCTCAAACCATTAAAACCCACATCAAAACTAATTAAATTTGGCTAAGAGAAGAAATTAAATTGTTATACAAGAAGAAGTTCTTCTTAAATCATAGAGTACATGAAACTCACCTTGAGGCCACTAAGTTGTTATCAGGTGCTCAATGGAATCTTTTCTAATCCTAAATTGATAATAAATTATTTAACGAGCTAGACAGGAAGCAGTAAATCTTAGAAAGAAAATTAAACTCACTATAAAACTCTATACAATAGCTGGTTTAAAACAACCAGAATAACCAGAAACGTAATGGAACACTTTCATGCACAAGACATTAATTTATCAAAAGTAAATTAAATGAAAATGAAAATTCAATATTAGATAAAGGCCCTAAACATAATTGGCCTAAGCTTATTGCACTTATCACAACCACTACCTTGTTCACAGAATCTGAACTAGCCATTAACAAAATGGCAATAGATAAAGAAGATGAATTAAAAATAGAATTAAAAAAGAAACTGAACCATATTTTCTTTCCGAAGAATTCATACAACCCATTTAATTATTACAATAATAAAGATTAAAAATCAAAAATACTTCTTTACATCCTTACTCCCATAAATTGGCCACTTTTCGCAGTTTAATTTACAGAGCTTTACCTTGAAACAGAATTAAATTATATAAAGGATTTAGCAAAAATCAATGGATATACACCTGAAATGATTAACCCTTTGATAAATAAGGTCAAATTCAAATGAACAATAAACCTCATCCCTGACAAACCCAAAAAATCCACATTCGTTACCTTCACCTACAACAATCCAAACTTTCACCAGGTCTTGAACTCAATAAAAAACAAAACTACCAATATAGCTTTTAGGACAACAAACACTAAAAAAAATTATATTTTAATCACAACATAGTCAATTCAAGCAAAAACGTTTTACAGGCTCACCTGCACACAATGCAATGTCCGTTATATTGGTCAAACAGGCCGAAGTTTTAAAACTAGGTACTTAGAACACTATAATGCCAATAAGCACAATAAATTTTCAGCTGTGAGCTCCCATATGAAAGAAACAGAACATCACTTCACAACGATAGAACAAGACCTCACAATTATTAACAGAGTAGACAAAAGAAAGTTGAAAGTTGATGAATGAAACCATCTATATATTTTTGGACCAATACTACAACAAAAATCTAAACCACAATTATTTAATTGAAGTCAAGAATCCATTATACGAAAGTTTACCCAAATTTTTACAAACTCTAAATTCAAAACATAACTACATTCTTAAAAATCTTAAATTAACATCTTCTAGAACCTCCACTACTTTAACTAACATGACTCCCTTCATGTCCGCCCCCGCAAATCTCCTGCAACTCAACACGACTCCCTCCCTGTCCAACCATGCAAATCACTCACTACCAACAACACATAAACTTAATGCCCCGCCTACCCCCTCCCATCCACCACACCCATCTCTGCCAATCTCACATCGATACGATACTAGAAGCACAAGTATCAGTCATTCAACGCTACCATAGCAACTGATTAACACCATAACAGTTAAAGAAATAAATGAACATACACATAACGTTGTTTTCTTCAACTAATCTTTCCATAACTGATTACGTCTTTACAGAGGAAAGGGTAAGTATTTATACATTCTCCATTTTTTTCTTTTTAAACCCATATTCACTTCAAAAATACCTTCCCTAAGCATTCACTCTCCTCTTGTTACAGACTTCACACCAAAAAACTCTAATCAACATCAATATACCTTCGACTTTCGCTCCTTCAAGCAAGATAAATGCAACTATAGACAGCCGAATAACTTTCCTTGCTCCCACAACTACTTAAGAAGACTGTTAACTTATCGTAACACATTCAACTTTCACACCTTCAAGCCAGTTAAATAAGACTATAGACAGCTGAACGGGTACTTAAGAAAACTGTTGTCTTATCTTAATATACGAAATTAACATCTTTAACAATCTATCAACTTTACTTTTTCTTACCCTCCAACAGGAGTATTCAAGGAAACACATTTCTATTTCATTAATAAAGATTGAGCTATTTATTGCTCTACCCTCAACAGGTTTTGGGCGCATTGACTCAGCGCTCCAGAAAGTGTAATCTTGTGAACTTGTGACATGCAGCTTGATAATACGATTTTAACCAAGGACATTCTAATCATTTTATGTTAGACAAACACCTACATTGATATCCTCTTTTTACAATTTTTAAGAATAATCAGGATCCAGATTATTCACCTCACAGGTTCGAGTTTGAGGCTGATGATGCCCTTAATATGGACGAAACATGTCCCTTGTAACTTTTTATGATAAGATTTACTTCTTAATTTACTAGATCTCTTTGTATTGAATAGGTGGATATTAAAAATAACACTTGTAACATATTTTGTATTTACGTACATTTCAATACGGACCTAACATGAGAATTATAACGTTAAAGATTTATCCGCTGAACAAAAATAATTATGGGAACTTAAAAAGGAAATCAGTGACAATGATCTTATCATCACCAAAGCCGACAAAGGTAATACTACCGTCGTAATTGATAAAACTGAATATATTAGTAAAACAAAGAATTTATTTTCAGACAGTTCATTTTCTACAGTCACAAAGGATCCCACCCAGAGAATTCAACGATTACTCACACAAACCCTAAAGCACATCCCATACCTATTTACAGACCAAGAAAAAACAAAGTTAATAATTATGAATCCAAGCCTTCCTAATGCAAAAACCCCCTCCAAAAAATACGATACCGGTGTACCTATTTGTCCAATCATCAACTTAAGACCAAGCCCTTTATATGAAATATCTCTATTTATCCAAAACATTTTGAGGAAGAATTATCAATTTATGTCTCAAAAATCCCTCAAAAACACTTCAGATATAATCAATAAATTAAATAACTTAAGTATCCAACCCCATCACTCCCTTCATTGTCCGACTCATTGGCTGAATGGTCAGTGTACTGGCCTTCGGTTCAGAAGGTCCCGGGTTCGATTCCTGGTCGGGTGGGGATTTTAACCTTAATTGGTTAATTCCATTGGCCCAGGGGCTGGGTGTTTGTGCTGTCCTCAACATCACTCCAGCTCACACACCACACATAACACTATCTTCCACCACAATAACACGCAGTTACCTACAAATGGAAGATGCCGCCCACCCTCATCGGAGGGTCTGCCTTACAAGGGCTGCACTCGGCTAGAAATAGTGACACGAAATTAATTAACTCCCTTCATTCTTTTGATATCATTAATATGTATCCCCTATGTGTGTCGGTGCGACGTAAAGCCCCTAGCAAAAAAAAAAAAAAAAGTATGTATCCCAGTGTACAAATATCAAAAGTTTACCCTGTTATTGAAAATAATTTAAATAAATACAATCATTTGAGTAAATTAGAAATCCTTGATTTCATGTCTATTTAAAAATTTCTTCACTTTTGATAACATTACCAGTATCTATGAACAGGGAAGTGTAGCAATGGGCTCGCCTGCCTCATGTATCCTAGCTGAAATATACCGAGATTTCCTAGAACATAATAAGATTGACAACAACCACAACTTTTGGACCAGATATGTAGATGATATCTTAGTCAACATTACTTCCACTCTTCTCAATAACATTGATCCACATATTAAATTCATACTAGAATCCAAACAAGACCAAAAAATAAACTATTTAGATCTAACCATCACCAGAAACCCAACATTTTTAAATTACAAAATCTTCAGAAAACCCACTCAAACTGCTTCCACAATCTGTCAGGATTCAATGCATCCACAGACTCACAAACAGGCAACTTACAACAGCTTACAGCCTTCACTGTACCCATGTCTAAAATAAGATATAAAATACGAATTGAACATTATTCGATACATCACAAAATCCAATGGTGGGCCGATGACCTCGATGTTAGGCCCCTTTAAACTACAAGCATCATCATCATCATCAAATCCAATGGTTACAATAATTTTTTCATTGAAAGAATAATTAACAAATGCAGACATTGCCCCTCAACCACTTTAAAGAAAGAAAAACCCAACATCCCCTTAATTTCCACTTTCACTTTTAATAAAGACATTTACAAAATCACCAACATTTTTAAGAAACACAATGTAAAAATAGCCTTTAAAACAAATAATAAAAATGGAGACATCTTATACAACTCCACTTCTGTTAACAGAATTAATAGTTTCTCAAAATCAGGAGTTTATAGACTCAAGTGTAATCATTGCAATTTTTCATATATGGTATTGGACAAACTGGAAGGAGTTTCACCACAAGATTGCAAGACTATAACCATAATTTTACCAACATAAAGCAAGATATGGAAATCCTTAAAACATTAAACAAAGGCCCTCTACTTGATATAACAGAAAAGTGTTTCACACATTTAGATCACTATTTCAACTCAAACTATAACCAACATGCTATTTGACCTCCTGATTATTATATTTAAAAATTTCAATTTAACTAATCTAAAATCAATTTTCCATTCTATTCATGGCACCTTTCCTCAGCATTTACTCCTATTCCCTCATCCCTCACACCCACTTTAATTAGCCCCTCCTCTCTCGTTTTTTCCACCTCCCTTCCCCAATTATCTCCGAACTATCCTACCTATTTTCTCTTTCCTTACCTTCCTTATTCTTCCTTCCTTCCACATAAATTATACAATACGTCCAACACTTCGCTCCATAAATTGATTCACATATTACATATTTTATTGCCTTTTCTATATGTTTCCTTCCCCCATTTCCATTCCCTTCAAATTAACCTCTCCTCTTTTTTCCCCTTCTTTTCCCCATTTCTCTCAGAAATTTTCTTTTCCTTTCTTTTTCTTCCTTTATCTTGCTTCCCATCACATAAATTTATCCCATACGTCTAACACTTAGCAATGCAATATTACATATTACATATTTTCTTTATAAAAAATTTCTATTTTTCCATTTTTTTTCTTTACGATTTTACTAATTTGGCTTTTATTACTATTTACAACTTTATTAATTTCATTTATTTCTGCATTGATCTGCGAATCTTCTCGTCCATTTTTAAATTTTAAATTTTTTTTTAACTTTCAAGCACTACTTCCACTTTCAGCTTTTAAGGACTTTGAATGACTTGTATTTACCATCTTTTTGCATTGTTCACTGCGTGTGCATGGATTGTTTTCTCAGCACTACTACTACTACTACCGTTGATGATTTGCAGATTTTAGAACTCCATATCGTGTGATACGTAATTCACAAGAATCTTCCTTGTCCTTCAACGACAACTATATGCATTGATGTATGCATTTTTAAATAAAATCCGAAACTTTGATCACCAGTGAGACCTTACCAGCAATCCGTCCAACACATCACAGTGCAACTATCAGAACTTCGTAAGGAGTGACATATACAAACCTCAAGAATCTTCAATGCCCAAATTATTCTTCTTATCCAAAACTTTTACAACAATTTTGACTTTTCACATTTATAGTGTCAAACCACTGTGTATTCACAACATTTCTGCAATTTCTATGAACTATCAGATACATTGTGCAACTTGCTATTTGGCTAAAATTTTAGAAAAACACTAGAGCAATAACGATATGAAACTCATAAAGTGACTTTGTTTCTCAGTCTCACATGTTAGTATTTCGTTTTCTCACTGAGCTGCAAGTAGATAAAAACAGCCATCACATACTTCTCGGCTATACTTTCTTGTTTTTAAGGCGACACTCTAGAGATAAAAATAAATATTTTGGTCATTTTGGCAAATTTGTTATGACTGAAATTGAAAGTATTGAGTTTCTTCTTTCTTGTCACAAAGTTATTTCAGTGAATTCAAACAATTTATCACTTTAATAATGCTTTGTTTGTCAGTCTGCACACAGCAGAAATGGGCGTGGCATCTGCTGATTTGCCTTGTTAGGTAATGATGTCACTGTCATGTTTCCATTCAATCAAATATGCCTGTTCTTTGCAATTATGCATCCATGGGATGGGCCAAAAGCACTTCCCCCCCCCCCCGCATCTCCCAATATATTTATACGGGCTCAAGCTGTACAACTACCATATTTCTGACTAAATTTATAAAGCCTGTTACGGACTAATATTTCAGTACTTGACTGTCATTGAGCAATATTTTATGCTTGTATTGGTATTCCTGATGGTACTAGCATAGTGCTGACAACTATAAGTTTTTTATTCTTGTAGGTTTAATCTTTTTTTGTGGGTTCTGTGGTGGCAGAACAACAGAGGGAAGATGAGGGACAGGGAACTGTTGCTGAGATGTGTGGAAGTAGGAGGAAGGGAAAAGGTAGGAAAGGGAAATGTAGCGTAGAGGATAGGAAAAGACAGGTGGAACAGGGTCATGGGAAGGAGAAAAGGGAGGAGGAAGTAGCTTCTGCAGCTGTCAGGAAAGATAGGGCTGACCAGGAGGGGAGGGGATCAAACGAGGTGGGTAGGGTTGAGGCTCTGGTCATGGGGGATTCCATCGTTAAGACACGTGGGGAAAGTGTGTGGAGGAAAGGGAACCAGGGTAGAATGTTATCCAGGAATTAGGTTGAGGCAAATGTTGAGGAAAGTAGAAGAGAGGGAGGAAGGAAAGGAGAAGGTGGTAGTGTTTCACATTGGTACCAACAACGTAAGGCAAGCTGATATAAGTAGTCTACCAACACAGTTGGAGATGTGTGGGATCTGGTAAATGTAGCACGGATGAAGTTTAAGAAAGCAAAGATTGTTATTAGTGGAATATTGTGTAGGAGGGATACTGACTGGAGGGTGATTGGGGATTTCAATGAGACTATGGAGTGGGTATGTGGGAAAATTGGGAGTGAAATTTCTAGATTGTAATCGGTGGGTAGGAGATGGGGATCTGCACTCAGATGGCCTTCACTTAAACCGCAGTGGTACGTATAAGTTAGGAAATTTGTTTGGAAGGGTAATAGGGAGGTACATTCAGGGAAACGGGGTAGCCTAGAGAGCGGTGATAAGGGAACAGGAAACTGGAAATCAAGCAGGGATGACAAAAAATTGTTAGTGTTGAACTCTAGAAGTATTGTAAAGAAAGGTATAGAATTAAGTAACTTAATAGATATATATTTACCAGATATTGTAATAGGAGTTGAATCTGGCTGAGAAATGATATAATGGATGCAGAAATTTTCTCACGGCACTGGAGTGTGTATCGTAGAGATAGGATAGGAATGGTGGGAGGGGGAGTATTCATTCTGGTGAAAGAAGAATTTGTAAGCTACGAAAAAGTTCAAGATGAGACACATGAAATTCTAGGTGTAAGGCTCATTCCTAAAGATAATAGGCAACTTGATATATTTGGAGTATACAGACCGGGAAAGGGTAGCACAGACGCGGATTCGGAATTATTTGATATGATAGTCGGCTATGTGGGAAAAGACATGGAAAGAAATGTGATTGTAGCGGGAGATCTGAACTTGCCAGATGTCAATTGGGAAGGAAGCATGATCAACAAATGGCAAATAAGTTCATATGGGAAGGACAGCTGATTCAGAAAGTGATGAAACTAACCAGAGGGAAAAATATCCTGGATGTCGTTCTGATGAAACCAGATGAGCTCTATAGGGAAACTGAAGTAATGATTATGAAGCTGTTTTTGTCATAGTTAAAAATAAATGTGATAGAAGGGAAGGTCTTAAAAGTAGGACTATTAGGCAGTACCATATGGCTGATAAGGCAGGCATGATGCAGTTTCTGAAAAGTAACTATGATCGGTAGAAAACGGTAAATAAAAATGGAAACAGACTCTGGGATGGGTTTAAAGAAATTGTTGAGGAATGCAAAAACAGGTTTGTACCTTTAAGGGTGGTAAGGAATGGTAAAGACCCACCTTATTATAAAAGAGAAATAAAGAGACTAAGAAGGAGGTGCAGACTGGAAAGAAATAGAGTTAGAAATGCCTGTGGAAGTAAGGAGAAATTGAAGGAACTTACTAGAAAATTGAACCTAGCAAAGAAGGCAGCTAAGGATAACATGATGGCAAGCATAATTGGCAGTCATACAAATTTTAGTGAAAAATGGAAGCGTATGTATGGGTATTTTAAGGCAGAAACAGGTTCCAAGAAGGATATTCCAGGAATAAATAATGAACAAGGGGAGTGTGTATGTGAGGATCTTCAAAAGGCAGAAGTATTCAGTCAGCAGTATGTAAAGATTGTTGGTTACAAGGATAACGTCGAAATAGAGGTGGAGACAAAGGCCAAGGAAGTATTAAAATTTACATATGATAACAATGACATATACAATAAGATACAAAAGTTGAAAACTAGAAAAGCGGCTGGAATTGATCAGATTTCTGGGGATATACTAAAGACAATGTGTTGGGATATAGTACCATATCTGAAGTACTTATTTGATTATTGTTTGGTCGAAGGAGCTATACCAGATGAATGGAGAGTTGCTATAGTAAGCCCTGTGTATAAAGGAAAGGGTGATAGACATAAAGCTGAAAATTACAGGCCAGTAAGGCATTCTTTCTGATTATATTAAACATGTCTGTGAAATTAATAACTGGTTCGATAGAAGGCAGTTCGGTTTTAGGAAAAGTTATTCCACTGAAGCTCAACTTGTAGGATTCCAGCAAGATATAGCAGATATCTTGGATTCTGGAGGTCAAATGGACTGTATCGTGATTGACCTGTCTAAAGCATTTGATAGGGTGGATCATGGGAGACTACTGGCAAAAATGAGTGCAATTGGACTAGACAAAAGAGTAACTGAATGGGTTGTTATATTTCTAGAAAATAGATCTCAGAGAATTAGAGTAGGTGAAGCTTTATCTGACCCTGTAATAATTAAGATCGGAATTTCTCAAGGCATTATTATGGGACCTTTATGTATTCTTATATATATAAATGATATGAGTAAAGGAGTGGAATCAGAGGTAAGGCTTTTTGCGGATGATGTTATTCTCTATAGAGTGATAAATAAGTTACAAGATTGTGAGCAAAAGCAGCGTGTCCTTGAAAATGTTGTGAGATGGACAGCAGGCAATGGTATGTTCATAAATGGGGTTAAAAGTCAGGTTGTGAGTTTCACAAATAGGAAAAGTCCTCTCAGTTTTAATTACTGCGTTGATGGGGTGAAAGTTCCTTTTGGGGATCATTGTAAGTATCTAGGTGTTAATATAAGGAAAGATCTTCATTGGGGTAATCACATAAATGGGATTGTAAATAAAGGGTACAGATCTCTGCACATGGTTATGAGGGTGTTTAGGGGTTGTAGTAAGGATGTAAAGGAGAGAGCATATAAGTCTCTGGTAAGACCCCAACTAGAGTATGGTTCCAGTGTATGGAACCTTTACCAGGATTATCTGATTCAAGAACTGGAAAAAATCCAAAGAAAAGCAGCTCGATTTGTTCTGGGTGATTTCTGACAAAAGAGTAGCGTTACAAAAATGTTGCAAAGTTAAGGTTGGGAAGAATTGAGAGAAAGAAGGTGAGCTGCTCGACTAAGTGGTATGTTACATGTTATAATTCTCATGTTTTGGTCCGTATTGAAATGTACAATGAAGTCAAATAAATATAAAAATCTCTATTTATGTATTGAATAGGTGGAATAAATAAATTTTAATATTTATTTAACTTCATTAAGTGGTATGTTCCGAGCTGTCAGGGGAGAGATAGCGTGGAATGACATTAGTAGACGAATAAGTTTGAATGGCATTTATAAAAGTAGGAAAGATCACAATATGAAGATAAAGTTGGAATTCAAGGGGACAAACTGGGGCAAATATTCATTTATAGGAAGGGGAGTTAGGGATTGGAATAACTTACCAAGGGAGATGTTCAATAAATTTCCAACTTCTTTGAAATCATTTAGGAAAAGGCTAGGAAAACAACAGATAGGGAATCTGCCACCTGGGTGACTGCCCTAAATGCAGATCAGTATTGATTGATTGTAGTTTACTTTTGTGAGGTACGCGTGCAAGTAACGTCTTGTAGTTGCATATCAAGATACTGTTATTATTTAAATACAGTGTGCTGTGTTAACTGATAGCTTGTATTCAAGGGAATAAACAATCTGTGTAAACATAAATCAGTCTTAGCAAGCGACAAATTATTGCTGAACTTTCGATAGGAAAGAGATGGGGACCAGCTATTACCAAACAGGAGTCTCAATTGAAGAGATCAGGGACAAAAGGTCATGAAATATTATCGGAATCAGATTGTTCTCACCAGGAAAGTGTCGCATCAACTTCAAGCCATGTAAGTCCTGCACCTATACCCAACAATCATGACATGACAGACACTACAATCCCCATAACTTTGACTCAGGAAAGCTTGCATTGTGAAAAACAAAATACAGGTGTATCATTTTCCGTTCTTCGGAGAAGGAGAAAGAGAAGAGACAAGCTTCCAGAGTTACCAGTATTCGTACAGAAGCTGCTAAGAAAGGAAGGGAAGGAAAAACATATGGTTCTGGTGACTTTCAGGTAATGAATCAGGAAGAAAATGTCACTTGAACTTTATTTTAATTTTCCCACCAATTGTAATTTTTACACTTAAATCCAATTTTTCTCCCATAATATTCAGCCAATTGTATCAAAATTTGTATGGTTTATGTATCACAGCTATATTAAGAAACCTGCATATGAAATTTTTTATTGTAGAATTTTTCAAGTAGTAGAGATTTTTAAGTCCAAAATTTTAAAACGTAAGAATTACATAAAATTTAGTACGATATATCTCCTTATATAAATTATGTACATAAAATCTATATGTAGTGCTTTTAAAAGAAGTATTATCTACCTAATTACAAATTTACATTAACATGTTCGAAAAACTATTAATTGTATATGAATGAAATTTTCGTGATATCTCTACTTTTATGTTGGTGACATTCCCACAAAGTTTCGTGAAAATCCATGCATTAGGTAAAAATATCTTTTTATCTCTAAAGTGTTTTTACACTATTCTGTATCTATTAACAAGCAACTGAATAAGTCTCTCATGAGACGAACATGTACTGCTAATTTTGATAATGTCATTTAATCACCAAGTGTGATTAGAAATGTATTGAAAAGGTGGAAATACTCAAGATTTAACCACAAGTTTCAAACTTGGAAATATACGTCTGGAAGAAAAAACAGGATAGCAATGTACAGCGCGGTGGCCGATGCTAACAAGAACGGGTTATCTACTTCAGAGTGGGTGACGTGTTTAAATATTAATGCAAATGTTGCTGCACTTTAGTCCTTAGACATGGCTGCTGGGAGATGTCTTGGGACAGTGCAACCGTGGAATGCTAATTGTGATGTCAAATATAGTTGACGCCCTGACGAAGAACAGCTGGACAGCAGATGAGGAAATTTCCTGCCTTGCTGTGAACGAATTGACATGATAGCTTACACAAAGCGAGATCCCTAATAAGATTTGAGTTGGGGGATGAACAGAAGTTCACAAAGGAAAAAAAGAGTATTTATGAACTCACAGTAAATCTCATCAAAGATAAATATTACTTGGAGTCTTTTGCTGGAAGCTCGAAGTGCCATAACAAAGGTTTCTTCAACATTTTAGAAAGAGTTTTGGCTTACCATCCTGTTTTAGATATGAGATTGTAGTTGAGACAACACATACACCCAGCCCCCCGAGCCATTTAAGGTTAAAATGTGTGACCCTGCCGGGAATCAAACCCAGGGCTCCTTGGATACTAACAGTGGAGCCGGCTGTACTTTTCCTAGCATTTTTTCTATCAAATGGGGTTCCCTATTCGGCTACATTTTTGCCATTTGGGCATGTCTAGGACGTCTTGATGGTTGAGGCCCACAGCACACATATCTTCCACAATGTTGTCAATCCTCCTCTTCGCCCGTCTCCTTCGTGGTCAGTGTCCGTCTGGGTCAATATGCAGGGCTGTTTTAATAACTGAATTGTCGTTGTTTTACATGATAAACGTCCATACTTCTTCATTTCTGACATGGTCCATCTCCATAGTATGTTTCTACTCCATAGAGAGCAACTGGTCTTATCACAGTGTTGGGCACCAGTTACCTGTCTCAACTTTGACCTTCTGTGTGTTATAGGTAGTATCATTATCTGATGTGACCAAAGATCCAAGATATTTAAAATTGTTGACTTCTTGATGGAAATGGTACCATTTGTTTGGGGGCCATATTCTAGATATTGTGAGTTGCAGCTCATTCTCACCCAGCCTCTGTTTCCACCTGATGCTGAAGTACAAGGCAGCACTCTTGTGAAATAACCACATCATCCAGATATCAGGAGTGTCCAGGGATAGAGACACTGAAGGTCAACTGTTGCCCTATCCGTACAAAGGTTGAAACGTAGGGGCAACTTTGACAGTGATTATAAAAGGCAGCGACAGCCCACCCTGACATTAAATCATGCTTGTGATATTACAGTATAGAATTTAGATCTATCCTACATATACCTCTGAAATTCCATGGCTGTGAAGTGCTCACAATATGGGATCATGTGGGACCCGATCATAAGCTTTTTTCAGGTCTAAAAATGCTTCTTCTTTCCACTGTACCTTTCCATCAACAAACATGTGGCATGCATCACATCTGTGGTACTGTATCCTCTGACAAATCCACACTGATTTTGTGTTATGGCAACAATGCTTCTTACTCCATTATCCAGTACTCTTTCAAATATCTTCAGAGTATGGCATCAAAGTCAAATTGGCCGGTAATTCCTGCATACTGTTACATCTCCCTTGTCTGTCCAAATTGGCACAATCGTGCTGGTGGTCAGCACACTGGAAAGCTTGTTCTTAACTATGATTTGATTGAACAGGGTGACAAGGAATTCCATGCCAGGCCATCCAAGCATCCTCCAGATATTGGCTGGTACATCATCTGGGCTGGTTGCTTTCTCAATTTTCTGGACTTGAATAATGGTGCAGGTCCAGATGTGGGGCAAGGACTCAGAAGTGGTAGGTGTGGAAACTCTCTGTTGCAGATGGCAGCAAAATAGTCAGTGGAGAATAGCTGATGGGTCTTTCAGGATTCTGTCATCTGATCCTTTGATTTGCATAAAATGGTCAATATATTGCAGGATTTTGCTAGGCGATAAATATTGGTGTGTCTAGTCCTTGTAGTGATGCTCCTTTGCCACAGCTACCATTCTCTTCACTGCCAATTTCAACTAATGGTATCATTCATGATCTGTTTTGAGTCGCGTATTCCACCAGGTCCTGAAGGCTAACTTCTTTTCCTTAATGATTCATTGAACTTATTCGTTCCACCACCATGTTTGCTTATCAAAAAATCGTTGTCATAGCTTTGTTTCAGCCAAAGTGACTGCCGCAACCTGATGTATCTGCTCCACAGCATCACTGCACATTTGTTTCACTGATGTCCCTCACTTCACTGCGAAATTTACCAAGGCAGTTCTCAGCTCGTTCTTGTTGGAATTGATTTTCTACCATCTAATTCATTTGGGTCTGGTCTTCAGTGTTCTAGCTGCCTAGCACAAGTAAGCAGTGCTGGGGTGGTATGCTGTCATAGAGAATCACTTTGGATTTGACCACTAACTTCAAATGTCATCTTTGAATTAACCAACAGTCTGTGTGTAGCATGTACAGCACTAGTATAGGTGGCTAAGTGTGTTATTCTCTTTTGGAAGAAAGTGTCGTCACCACACACACCAAATCCATCTCCCACATAATCAGTTTGGCCTCATATTCATCAAGAAACCTAAATATAGTGTGCCTACTATTATGAGTTCATTCTTAATTTACATATGAAGTAATAAGTGCTATGATGTCACACCACATATTTAAAAAGAAATCACCTTTATTTGAAAATGAGAATGCACAGGATGTTGTTAAGAAACATTTTGGGAGCAAAAACATTGTGAGTCTTCAAGTTGATGAAATCCATGTAAAGGGAAGTGTAGATGATTGTTCAGGGTCGTCACAAATAAAACAGATGATCTTTGAAAAGTGTTGTAGCATTTTAATTTCTTCCACCCTTGATCATTTCAACTTACAATGTGTAAAGATGTGACTGAAAACATTGTGTGAATTAACAATAATCGTTATGTTTCATGAGCTCACAAAGTGATCACTCCTTTCAAAATGAAAATTGTCCCATAGAAACTTTTGTTCTCTATGACAGTGTGCATGTATTTAAAAACATTCACAACAAATGGCTGAATGAAGAACCCTGAGAAAACTTTTCAGATTTCCTTTGGGAAAATCTTGAATATCCTTTAAACACTGCAAATTCACAGAAAAAAGTTTGTATCCTAAAAGGGACTTCTTTTTCAGATATTTGTAGCAAGTGTTTTGTCCAGGTCCAGGATGGAAGGTTAGGTTGGTTTGAAATGAAGAGTGGAGTCCAGCAAGGAAGTTGTCTTTCACCACTTCTCTTCATAATAATAATGGATGAAGTTTTAAAAGCAGTTAAAAGAAAGCATCCAACAACTAATGCCCTGGATTTTGCTGATGATGTAATGGTATGGGGTGTGACAGAAGCGGAAGGACAAACTAGACTAGATCTCTGGCATGAAGCTTTTACAACCTTTGGTCTCAAAATCAGCAAAACGAAGACAGTTGGCTTGGTAATGAGTAGAAACTCTCCAACTGTTCATCTAAGAATTGGAGATGAGGAGATGAATATTTTAGACAACTTTCAGTATTTAGGTAGTGTTCTGTCATCAGACGATACCATACATCAAGAGATTAGTAACAGAATACAGAAAGCTTCCAAATTCTATCACGCTGTACGTCAAATACTTTGGGATGAAACATTTCCCTTAGTTTCCAAGATCAGCTTGTACAAAATATACCTAGTACCTATACTGACATATGGCTTGGAAGCACCAACGCTTACTGGACCAACAAAGAGTCATCTTCAGGCAACAGCAATGAAGTTCCTCCATTCTTGTCTACAAAAAACAAAAATGGATAAAATAAGGAATGTGAATATCCGACAACAGCTTGGATTGGAAAGAAGCTTGCTGGAGACTCTAGAAGTGAAGAGATTGCAATGGTATGGTCACATGAAAAGATTGAACCCTCACAGGACTCCTCGAACATACTTTGACCACAATGTTCCAAGAGGAAGACCTCGTGATGTTTGGAAAAAACAGATATTGAAGGACCTTGAAATTAGAGATGTGAACTTGTGTCGCATATATGAGAGGGATAGGACAAACTGGAGGAGGCTCGTACACAACCACGCCCGGCTTTCTGGAGCGAAGAAATGATGATGATGCTGTTAAGAAATCTGACTTGCTTGTGAAATCAACCCCACATTCTAAAGAAAAAAGATAACTTCAGTCGTGGACATTTTCAGTTAAATAACTCTGTCAGCTTTAAGGAAACATGGTTATGTAGATACAGCACATTTTGTTAGTGCAACGGTGGTGTGTTTTTAACACTAAGAGACCTCTGGCCCTTGCTGTAACCAACATCGCTCTAAGGGAACATTTTGAACATATCAGTGACGTTAGACTGGTCTTTTTAATCAAATTTCTGGTTTGTCTTCAAAAGTGGATGGAGATCAGCAACAAAACCACTGTTTGACATCGTTACCTTGTAGCATTGTACATATGTACAAAGTTTTGATTGTATATGCTGTAAATAATTTAAATGTGGAATATGTTCTACCCAGTAAATTTCAAACAAACAATCTGGAGTCCAAGATTCGGCCAATACAGGCAATTAGCAAGCTTGATTCAGTACGAAACTTCTCCATAGTGTTCAAGTTCTTTCATATGTTTGGTAGCATACCAGGCAGCTTAGGGGAAATGGCAATGAAACTCCTTCTTCTTCGTGCAATAAAATCCATCTACCGTACATTATTTATTTTTTATGAGTACTGGTCAATCTGATGTCCTTTTTATCAGTTTGATTCTTCAGGTATTTTCTCTAGTTGAATTTTTGAGACGAGTTCTCCAGAACCAACTTCTTCTTCTTCTTCTTCTTCTTCTTCTTCTTCTTCTTCTTCTTCTTCTTCTTCTTCTTCTTCTTCTTCTCCTCCTCCTCCTCCTCCTCCTCCTCCTCCTCCTCCTTACATTCGCTTTTCCAGATTCTCTCTGGGTAGCGTAGCGTACCAAAGCCCTCCACCTTACTCGATCTTTCCACCACTCCTCTGCTAGTACTTTATTGCTGTCGACTCCTCTATCTGCAATACAGTCCCCAACAGAGCTCCTCCATGTCATTCGACGCCTCTTTGCAGTCTCTGTATCCATGAATGTTCTCTTTGGTATTCTCTCTCCTTGCATTCTCATCATGTGTCCAAACCATTTTAGCTTTGCTATATCAGTCTGTGTGACAGGCTTCGGCAGCCGCCACATTTCCTATCCTTGCCACTAGATGGGGGCTTCATTCATTCCATTCCTGACCCGGTTGAATGACTTGAAACAGGCTGTGGATTTTCATTATATCAATCTCTTCTTGAAGTTTACACACTCCCACGCTTCTCCTTATTTCCTCATCTCATCTTGTCTTTCCCTGTATGCTCCTGAAGAATCTCATTTCAGCTGCTTGTATCTTACTTTATTTCCACTTTGTCAATTCCCGGGCTGCTGAAGCATAGGTCAGTATAAGTTTATAATAGGACGAGTATAAAACCTTCTTGCACTTCATTGGCACATCTTTGTTCCATACAACGTCTCTCACACACTGGTAGAAACTTGCAGACTGCTGTATTCTTAAATCAATTTCTCCATCCAAATTTCCATCTTGTAATATCATGCTGCCCAAATATCTAAAAATGTTCACTACTTCAAGAGGTTCATTGCCTATTTTTATCACTCCCCTGGATTTTGTGTTACCTCTCGTCATGATCAAAATCTTGCTTTTTGCAATACTAATCTTCATTCCAAACTATCTTATCTCCTCATTCCATAAATCAACTTGTGTCTGTACTTCCTCTTCATTATCTCCCCAAACTACAATGTCATCAGCTCACCTATCATCTTCTCCTTGGTATCATGTAGAATTCTATCCATGATGATAATGAAGAGTAAGGGAGACAATACACTTTCCTGTCTTAAGCCTGTCTCAACTCTGAACCATTCAGTTTGGTTCTCTTTGGTTCTAACACAGCTTTCGCAATTTTGATACAATGCTATTACTATCCGCATTGTTTCATTCCCAATCTGTGCCTCTGTCCATGTTTTCCATACCAAATTCCTTGGGACACTGTCATATGCCTTTTCAATCTCTAGAAACATTAATACCATGTCCTTTCCATATTCCCAATACCTCTCCATCATTTGACACAATGTAAATATTGGGTCAAATGTGGACCTGCCTCTTCTGAATCCATACTGGTGTTCTGCCAATTTTCCTTCTACTCTGTCTCTTATTCGTTTATCCAAGATTCTCTCAAGGATCTTAGCTGTATGAGGTATCAGTGTCACTCCTCTGTAATTTTCACATTGCTTGAAAATTGGTATTATGACCCCTTTTGTCCACTCTTTTGGAACAGTCTTTCCTCTCCATATCACTCTGAAGAGTCTATACAATCAATGTAGACCAACTGTTTCTGCTGCTATTATCACTTCTATGGTGACCTCGTTAATTCCAGCTGCCTTGCCTCGTTTCATTCTTTTAGTGGTCCACTCAATCTCTGCCATGAACACTTCATTTTCCTTACCTTCCATCTGCAGTAAATCTGTTTTTTTAATTTCTCCTTGTACTGAGGTATTTTACATGTTGTAAAGCTGTTCAAAGTATTTTCCCCACCTCTGCAATATATCCTGCTTCTGTGTCATCACTTCCTCCTGTTCATTTTAAAAAACGTTAGCACCTTCACCTGGGTTTTTCTTCTTTCTTACCCACTGGAATAGGATCTTTTTGCTTCTATTTGTATCTTCTTGCAGAGATTCAGTGAATTTTTGCCAGCATTTCTTTTTCTCTTCTTGAACCACCTTGGAGCACTCCTTTTTTCAGCACCTGTGTTTTGCATTCTGTTGTTCTGTTTCTCAGCCATTTTTTCAAGCTTGTTTCTTCTGTTTAAATGTGTATTTTACCCTGTCATTCCACCAGAGCATTTCTTTATCTTTCTACCTCCCTGATACTCTTCCACAGCTCTTTTCTGCAGATTCCACCATGACTTTTTTAAAGTACGCCCATTCTTCTTCAGCCCTTCTGATGTCTTCCTTAGGTATACTTGTTTTAATGTGTGTACTGAACTCTTTATTTATTTCCTTCTCCTGCAACTTCCACTCCCTTAGCTTTCTCTCCCTAATCTCAATCATCTTTTGTATCTTTCCCACCTTTAACTTAGCTATCACAACTCTGTGATCTCCTTCAAAGGATTCATTTGGGAGGGCTGTTACATCTACCTGTTACCTTTCTCGACCAAAATGTAATCTATCAGAGTTTTGATTTTGTTATCCCAATTATATCTTGTTATCTTCTGACTGTTTTTCTTTCAAAACAATGTGTTACCAATGATCAGCTTATTTCTTCCACAAAAGTCTACCAGAATATCTCCAGCCTTGTTTCTCTTCCCATATCCAAATGGTCCTATAATCTCTTCATCTCCTTTCCTTTCCTGGCCTAATTGGGCATTCTTATTTCCTATGATCACAACTATATCTTTTACTCTGTCATTCCTGTCATTCCAACATCAAGAATGTTTTTTAAAGACATTGTAATGTGAAATAAGTAGCCATCTTATAGCTAAACCCCATGGCACTACAGCCCTTGAAGGGCCTTGGCCTCCCAAGTGACTGCTGTTCAGCCCAAAGCCCTGAAGATTACACGGTGTCATGTGGTCAGCACAACAAATCCTCTTGGCCGTTATTCTTGGCTTTCTAGACCGGGGCCGCTATCTCGCCGTCAGTTAGCTCCTCAATTCTAATCGTGTAGGCTGAGTGGACCTTGAACCAGCCCTCAGGTCCAGGTAAAAATCTCTGACCTGGCCGGGAATCGAACCCGGGGCCTCCGGGTGAGAGGCAGGCACGCTACCCCTACACCATGGGGCCAGCTAGCCATCTTATAATAATGATATGTTTTAAGTGGACAGACAGTGCATCATCTTTTGTGATATAATTTTATTCACTGTATTTCTTTCAACTTTTTTGGCATGGTTCTATTTTCATAAGTGAATACATTGTTTTAGTATTAAGGAAAAGGACTTCTCTCAAAATATTTATAACTAGCTGTAGTTGTATTACTAGTTAGTTATGTGTGAAGTGAATTCCTTTTTGACGTGTTGATTCATATTTTACAATCTATTATGTAGTTATTTAGATGTGTTCGATTTCGAGTTGTAGGTTATTTCATTTTTGAGTAAAACTTTGTCCTTATGGAAGCTCGAATTGACTGGGAAGTATTTGATCCTGTCAATAAGAGATGACTATATGTATTCAGCTGTCGCACTACAGATACGATGTGCACGATTTCGACTGTCAATTAGACTGCTCTCCTCTCGCCCCTTAGGAGATAAAAAATCTGGATTGTCACAATTCATCTCAGTGACCCCGAACACTGTCGATTCGACACTATTTTTGATTATTTTCAAATCTCCCTCTCCCCTTGCCACCCACTCAAAAGGGGGCTGAACTTGGACTTCAAAAATTTCTGAGTGTCACTGTTCATCTGGTACCCCGTTAATTATGGATTCAGTACTATTTTAGATTATTTTTATACTTACCCCCTCACCCCCCTGCCCATAAGGGCGCTAGGGGTGTCTTACCCCCACGTGGTTTGTCTACTGATACTAAGTCATACGTATACCAATTTTGGTTGGCAGCTGTGCCCAAACGTACATGCATAATCTCGCTGCTCTAGAATCCTGGAGCTGACATTGCCATGGTTACGGCAGTTCATTTATTTATCCGATTCCTAGAGGAGGGGTAGTGCGGTGCGAATATCTTCTTAATGGTTGGTTTTAGGGCCTTAAAACATGGTTTTGGGCCCATAGGGCTTACCAAATTTTGTTCTTTGCATCAAGGGACTTAAAATGAGCTTTGTCTCGTCCTTGTATGACAAATTCGATATTTTGCCTATAGTACATACATACATACATACATACATACATTACAGACTGTTATGCCTTTCAGCGTTTAGTCTGCAAGCCTCTATGAATTTACTAAATGTTGCCACAATCCTCTATTTACAACTAGTGCTGTGGCCTCATTTACTTCTATACCTCTTATCTTTAAATCGTTAGAGACTGAATCTAACCATCGTCGTCTTGGTCTCCCTCTACTTCTCTTACCCTCCATAACAGAGTCCATTATTCTCCTAGGTAACCTATCCTCCTCCATTTGCCTCATATGACCGCACCAACAATGATGGTTTATGCGTTTCACCTATATTAGCCTATTATTTTTATATTTCTCCCCTATCCCCCCTCCCGCCACCTCAAATTGTTTTGAAAAGAAATACAGGTCATGTCCCTCAGGAATAACGTATATTTACATTAGTAAAATATTTTTTAGAATGGGTCCAGTAGTTCCTGAGATTAGCCATTACATACAAACTTTACGTCTTCATATATTAGCATAGATTAATCACCATCAAAATGGGCTTCCACCATGAAATTTGAATGACGTGATATATGATAGTAGGAAGTGTGTCAGCATCACCCCCACTTCAAGTGAACACTGCAGATAGGTTTCGAATCCAGGCTTTTGGCACGCAATCTCTCCTACCCTGTTGGAGAAAATTCTCAATGTGAACAGTTTTTCGACCAATCAAGGTGTCAGAATGTGTAGCTCAGTTCTCAAAATGAAATAAAATAATGATATGTTATCGCGTTTCAGCAGTTGAGTGCAGCTGTGAATGATAGAAGGATGCTACCTGTTGTTCTGAGTGCATTGAATATTACGGTGAGATTAAGCACGTAGCTACTCAAACACGGCACATGCAGCGCGTGTAGGTACAAGTTTCAAAAACTGAGAAATTAATTCACTTTCATACAATCACAGAAACTCTACTGGTAGCAACTTTTAAAATCCGCTTGCCGATCCTGAGATCATGGCTTCAAACCCAGTACAGGTAGTCAGGCCCTTCGGCACTCCATGTTGTCATGTAAAAGATATCTGGTATTCACCTGAAAAAATTAACTAAAACTCGGCCATAGATCTGTGGGACCTCTGCCATCTCGTGAAGTTAACCAGAAAGTCGAAATTGACGAGCAGGCAGCCAGGGACTGAGGCCATTCAATTATTATTATTGACGGTAAGAACCGTACATACCTTGAAACAAGCACCACCTTTAAATAAGAGGCACACAATTAGGTTTCTTGAATTAAACTTTTCATAACCTATTAAAATTTGTACATTTAACAAATATTATGATGTTTATTGGCAAGTATCAGAATCGTGATTTTAAAAGTATTGTACATGTAACATGTGACTAAGTGGCTACTGGTACTATTTGAGCATTTCAGCCATAATCTCAGGCTTTACAACTTCAACAATTTTTTAGCAAAATGAATTATCCTTTTTTGTATTCAAAATCATAATTATCTGTCTGAACAGTGGACTGATTTGTATTTTTGAAGAGAGGCAGAATGCACTTGCTCTTGTACAACACTGTGATTTACAAACCTCCAACATGGTACCAAGTAAATAAACAAACCCTCTTGAAAGAAATACAACACAAAAATGTACTGATAAATCCACTACAAAGTAAAAAAATAATTTTTCTTTAAAGCTTGTAGCTATCAATAGATTGTAATAATTACACTTCTCATTTATTTTGTATATTTAATATTGCATTATTATCACTCATGCTTACAGTTTATTATGATTTCTTTATAAAAATATATTTTGAAATCGGCACCAATCTTTACTGTGCCATCTCGTGAAGTTAAACAGAAAGTCGAAACTGATGAGCAGGCAACCAAATATTGCATGCTAAACATAAACTGTTTGAAGTCCTAGCAACTTATTGTGCCCACCCACTGCACCAAACCTTTTCAAGAGTAGTCAAAATTTGTCAAAGTCAATGTTAGTGAGTGGGCTCACACACGAGGTCTCACACCATTGAAAGCATAATTTTTGGGAATTGCAATTAATTCTCAACATTAATAATTTCTTAGATTTAATATATTTATGCTATAATTTCAATTGTTAATTTTATTTTAGTATTTTAGTTAGGTACATTGATTAGGTACTTCTATAGTAAAGAGTGGCACCTGTAATTGTAGTTAGTCTGTAACTATTCAGGGTTTTTCTTGTAATTTGATTCATATGTACAGTATATTGACTGTTTTGCATGGTGTGAAAAAAATTCATATTGTATTTACTCCACTATTTAATGAGAAAAAGAGACACAAAAAAACACAATATTCCGAAAAGAAAAAGCAAAACTGGCAATTTTTCACACCGCTGGAAAGCGGAGGCTTTGTTATAGAAGAGGAAGCACCATGAGATTAATATACTTTTACGTAGATTCTAAAAAAATGATCCATCTCCTGAAAATGAAATGTCATGCTTTCCAGGATTAACCCTTTACCTTCTCTATTTAAAGGCTCAAATTACAATGTTTTTTGACAGGGCATTTAAATCTCAATACACACCACAGCATAAATGCCACCCTTTACGGAAAATAATATAGAAGTGAAACGAATAAAGGTATGAATGAAATTTCTTTTGCATTTCATGAACAATGTGTATTGGATTTGTACTACCCTAATTTTGAATCTAAATATTGCGTAAGTTTCCTAAGCCATTTCATTGTCACTGCTTGGCTTACTAACATGCACTAGCGAAAGTTTCCTAGGAAGTAATTGTCAATTTCAGGTAAATAACCAAAGCCATATAAATTAGAACATGAGGGTTAGTTTCTTGCCAGGTACTATCAACAGTGTTAGGTTTTCTTTGTAAACATTCGCCATGAATAGTCATTTGCTTTGCTGCAAGCTCATAAAATTCTCATTCCATAAATAATTCAAAAAATCTTTTTCTGAACTACTGTAAGGAAAAGCATCATTTCGACAAGCGTTGTTTTCCAATTGAAGATCTCTCAGGAATATGGATGTAACCAAGAAGTTTTTCAAAAATCAGATTTCAGTGGTGATAGGTTGTATGATGATGCCTCTGCTATGGTGGACAGTTCAAAACCACGTGTAAGAGGCCATAGACAAATCTAGATTTTGAAATATTTTTATTATTACATCGCCGGATCAAATATAAACAGGAATTTGAATGTACTGCTGCTGTTAGTAATAATTCTGAGGCGGCGTTGCCAGAATGTTGGTGGGGGTGTCCGGAGAAGGTGTGCGCGAACGATGGTGGAGAGCTGGGTGAGCAAGAGATGCACACGTCTGTTGCACAATGCATCATTACCAAATTTGTCGCGAAAGAAGGTAGCAAACCTTCCCAAATTTTGAGACGGCTCCACGCACAGTTTGGGGATGAAACACTTTTGCATACTCAAGTGTATGAGTGGGCTAGAAAACTTGTTACAGGAAGAGAAGCTGTGGAAAATGAACCTCATGAAAGGAGACCATGGACAAGCCTCACTGCAGACAATGTTGTTGTCATTTGTGACATTATTCATGAACAGCGAATAAAAGTTTTGCAAATTGTTTTAGCCATAGGAATAAGTTTGGGAAGTGTTCAAACCATCATCCGAGATGAACTCCATTTCAGAAAATTGTGTGCCAGGTGGGTTCCACGTCACCTCAACCAGGAACAAAAAACTTCATGCCGGGAAGTTTGTCAGAGACTTCTGAGTCGCTACGAGGAGGAAGGAGAGGATTTCTTGCATCGTATTTTGACTTGTGATGAAACTTGGGTGCATCATTACACCTCAGAATAAAGGGAAGCAAGCATGGAGTGGCGGCAAAGAAAGGAAGCAGGTCTGGTCGAGGCCAAAACGTCCATTTGCTGGGAAGGTGCTTGCAACCGTTTTCTGAGACTCCATGGGCGTTTTCCTGGTGGATTAATTATTACTGTCACCTTGTGGATGAAGCAAAAGCTGGGTATCACAAGTGATGCCGGCAACCGATCTGGAATGTCATTGTTCTCCATGACAATGCAAGGCCACATACTGCCCTTTTAATGTGGGAAAAACTAGAGGAAATTCACTGGACACCCCTGGAACACCCTCCGTACAGTCCAGATTTATTGCTCTGAAACTACCATTTGTTTGGACCACTCAAACAAGACCTAGGAGGACAGCAGTTCGATGATGATGCAAGTGTAGATGAGTTCATGCACAACTGGCTCTGCACACGTCCCTCTTCTCTCTATCAGGACGGCATCAAAAACTTACCAATCCCATGGAGAAAATGCAGGTATTTTTGTTGATGCAATAAATTTAAAAATATAATTACCATTTATATTTGATCTGCCCTTGTATTATTATTATTATTATTATTATTATTATTATTATTATTATTATTATTATTATTATTATTATTATTATTATTATTATTATTATTATTATTATTATTATTATTATTATTATTACACTAATATTATTTGCTATAATTTGTGCTGTTATATACAAACATAAGACACACTTGCAGATTATTTTCCATTGCATCACTTCTTATTCATACATTACTTTTAAAACCTTAAGTCATAAGTTATAACAATAAAATATTGATTGTAATTACTGACCTCATTTGTTCACTTGCATATGCAACTGATTCACGTACTGTGTTCCATGAAATAAATCCCCAAAATACTTTTCCTCTCATGAAAAATTACTGATTTGTTGGTAACATACAGAGAGGTCTTCAATTCATCAAAATGATTATCGCAACTCCAGACATCACTAGTAACATTTCTCTGTAACCCTGTGACTCAGTATTCATGATTTTCATGATTCTCTGAATCATTATCACTACTTTATTCATCCAAAACAATTCTGAACCACTACTAGAAAGTTCACTATCTCCACTAATTTTTAAAAATCTGCACTTTCGCATTCTTTCAAACTTTTTGACACTACCGTGATATGGTGTGAACTCGAACCTGAAGATGATGTGTATAAACTAGGCCTGCTGCTGAGAGCTTGCTGAGTAATAAGAATGCAGCGAGCCTATCAGCACACTTCCATTCACAGCAGGCGAGTCATACAACTTCAGCGTTAGGAACGGTAAAGGGTTAATGAAGAGCTAAGCTGCTTTTAATGCTGCCCGATTCGTATTTGCTTCCGCAGTTGGTCAAGTAACATTCGCTATGGTCAATGTACACATACTCTGCTTTGCTGGTGGTGGTAGAAAAATACTTCACGCTACGTGAATTGTGTCAAAGACATCTCATTACATACACAGTTCTTCTGTTTATCTCCATGGCACTATTCTGTGCATTTTATTTGCTGCTTCTGAACTCTTTGCTTTCGCAAAAGAACTTTATACTAAAGACATTTTCAACAAATGCGACCTCCAGATGACCTATTTTATAACATAAGTTTTCATTAAAATACACTACTTGCTAAATAGTTAGATCAATAATGCAAAATTCTCCATAGAAATCTTCCTCCATCAGGCACTTCATGAAATTTCTTCTTCCTGTGAACTAGTTATCTTTAATCTCAATTCTGAGTATTCTGGTTTCCTACAAAATGTCTCTTCACTCTTATAGCAATACTGCCCTTCTTTACCATTCCACTCAATAATAATAATACAGAACAGCAGAATAATTCCTCATCTAGAATATTCGACCAGCTACCGTGTGCTCAAGCTGCAAATAAACCAGGAATATTATTGTAGCAGCGATCGAGCATGCATAAATAAAAAGACAGAAAATTTGTAACATTAAATAAAATTTATAATCATAAAAACCATATCATAAAATCATAATTAAAGAACGTAAAAATCATGACAACTACAGGCAGGAAGCGGAAGGAACCCTACGAGGTTATAGATCGAAGGACTTTTGTGGCCAAAACTTCGACCAAAGGATAATTTAGTTAATACCTATTTATTAAAAAACATAAAAAATAAATAAGGAACACTACTGGAAGCATAAATACAAAATTGAAATACAAACCCCAATGTAATTAAGTTGCAGTCTTACAATCTTGCCGCTGCTAGTCTTCATGGAAAATACTTTTAAAATTGGGTCAATATTCAAAGACAATTACAATATGAAAATGTGAAGTAACCATCTTCACAAGAAAAAAAAATACAGGTCATAGGAAAACAATTTAAATGAATCAGATTTAATGAGGTAAAGCTTGGTGAGAAATTAAATTTAAATCACAAAACTTTTAGAAAAAGCTTACCTCATGCCAACGTATACCATTGTAAATTACAATTGATTTCCAATAGAAAAATTGATGGGTAAACTTCTGTGACAAATTAAAACTTGAAATAAAAGTAAGTTACTTTAGAAAATTTAAAGATTTTCTTATCCCACGAGAAGGCAGAGCTCCCATGGATCACAGAGCTCTCGGACAACAGGTCCGCACTACATGATGCCAAAGACAGAGGTAGCCCACACTGGGTGATGCAGCAGGAAACAGCACAGCAAAATTATTGACCAATGACTGCACAGGAGTTACCTTTTGATTTTATTTAAACCAATCAAATTTAAATATTTAATTTGACACTTGTTGCCTTGTCCTTGGAAACTTCTTGAAGCTTGTATCTTGTGGAAGTCACAGAAAAATTGAGACAGGCATCCCACAAATTTTGACAGTAAAATTTAATACAATTTTACATGATCCAAAATTTACTTGACGGACGCCAAATATATAAACTCTCGCAGCACACGTCACAATTATTATCATGGATTCTTAATAATCAATCCCACTTTCAAGGAATCTTCATGAGAGCAAAACAACTTGAATAATAAACAGCATGCGAGCTACAGAGCTGTGCCCTGACCACTGTTCTTGATTTACTAAAAACTACAGAAAATATCTTGGTGAAATTTGAATGAGACCAATTCAAGAGTATTCACTTTCAAGTAAGGAATTACACAAATCAATCACAGAATCGCACGGTAACTGATGTACACACATTTAAAAAATACATATGCTCAGTTGAAAAGAACTGCACAGTTCATGCAGTCAATGAATCCCGAGAAGCAGCACTGTATGGGAACTGTGGAGGCGTTTTACACACTCTAGAGATTGCTGTTGGTTCTAGAATACTGTTAAGAAGGAGTTTGTTAGTTTCTTATGGCCTTACAAGAAAAATGTGATCAATTAAAAGTGGGCAAATTACATGAAGCCGTCCTGGTTAAATTTCATGACTAGATGATAGCAACAAGAGTGAGCGCCTTGTATCAATAACATCAACATTTACAACATTTCAAGCTAATAACCGCTACGGTAAATGAAATGAAATGGCGTATGGCTTTTAGTGCCGGGAGTGTCCGAGGAGAAGTTCGGCTCGCCAGGTGTAGGTCTTTTGATTCTGTGTGTTGTGACGAGGATGAAATTATGATGAAGAGGACACATGCACCCAGCCCCCGTGCCAGCAAAATTAACCAGTGATGGCTAAAATTCCCTTCCCTGCCGGGATTGGAGCCTGGGACCCCTCTGACCAAAGGCCAGCACGGTAACGATTTAGCCATGGAGCCGGACACCGCTACAGTGATGTGGAGAGACAAATGCTGCTATTGATCCTTAACTGGGCTGTCATGGTTCACAAACTTCAGGAAATGACTTGCAGTTATAGATCTCGGCAGACAAAAACAGAAAAACTTTGCTAAAGGTCAAGTCTGTATGACATAAGGTCATGTTAGAACTAGGCTACAAGACAGTCAAGCATTGGCTGAAATGCAAACAATGAGACAACTTTAAATGTTTACAGTCATGGACCTGATCGGTCAATCATCAAGGACTGTTGCCCAGATGGCACATTCCCTATCAATTGTTCACCTAGCTTATTCTTAAACATTTTCATAGAACTTGGAACTTTATCAAACATTTCCCTCGATAATTTATTCCAACAACGTGAACCCTGTTGTGCTGATAAATAAAGAAATAATTCGATATCTTGCACCATTGCTGAAGTTAGCCAATCAAATCGCTTGGGCTTTGTGCACGTGACTAACTTCAGCAATAGTACAAGATATCGAGTTATCAGCATGTTTCTGACCAGCCTGTATGATATCAGTAAAGAACTGGAATCACACACGATGTGACTGCAGGGGAATGGTATGAATGTAAACAGGATGAAAAGTCAAGCTGTAAGAGAAAACGTCCTCTCAGTGTTGATAGCTAGGTGTTAATATAACCAACGATCTCACCGTAGGTATTCAAACCCCTGGTGCTCTCGTGCCGATCTTAGGCCACGTACAGGTTTAGCAAAACTGCCTCGCGAAGCCCATATCTGATTGGCTAACTTCAGCACTGATAAAAGGACAACAGTATGAGATATCGAGTCATTGGCACGACCGACCCTCCACGGTTCACGTTTCCGACCATCCTGTATGTAACAAAACATAAAGGTCCAATAATACTGCCCTGTAGGATTCCCCCTTTTAATAATTACTTCATCTGTACTAATTCTCTGAGTTCTATTTAGCCACCCATTCAATAGTCCTCACTTTCATTTCATCTCCCACTATCACTAGTGATACAATCCAGAATCTAACATATCCCGTTTATCTTGCTGGAATCTCACAAGTTGAGCTTCAGTAAACGTGTCTAATACAATCAGAAAGAATGCCTTCCCAGAGCTAACATAGCTATAATATCTATTATACATTCTTTGACAAATACTGATGAATGCATCAGATATCTTGGCATAAACTTTAAGGTGCAGTTTCCTATGTGCAGCGGTCGCATGCGTCTGCTGCCGACCGCTACTGCATCCATCCCCGACTCCTACAATGGAATGCTGTAGGACTGGTTTCCTTCATACAGCTCCTAGAAACATCGCATGCAGTAGACACAGGCAGTGCTGAGTATACCAGTCGGGTGCAGCGGACACGTGCGTGTATTATCTCATGATGAGCTTTTCTAAAGACAAAGAGGTGAGATTTATTGAGTTTGTTTCTGGAAGACGGGAACTATATGACTGTTCCCATCAGGACTATAAACATATTGTGCTCCAAGACAAAATCTGGGAAGAAATAGCCTCCAATTTCAATGATAAAACAGGTGAGTGATTATTTTTAACTGCCCCACGGTTTCATTTTTATAAAATGTTCACACAACGTATTTACAGAAGTTTTCAAGTCACGTAGCTTTTTGTGAGTAGCGGGAAACAAAACTTAGTATATTATTTGCTCTTGAATGGATATTTTTCAAAAATCACTATATTTATTTTAACATCTCATTTTAATTAATGACTCATATGCTTATAATAAATATAAAAATTACAAATAATGATACAATACAATGGAAACATTGCTTTGTTAATACCAATTCATATGAATATTCTTCTCTATTTTGAATTATTTTCACAGTGTTTACATAATTTCACAACTGCTTAAAATATTGAAATGGAACACATTTATACAAGCAGAAAAGTGCGTTATGTACAAAACATATATACAGATGAAGGCGGAATTCCAAGGAACCGATTTTGCTTTCCGATAGATTTGTTTCTGCATTGCATTCGGAAAAAAACGGAAAATTACGAAAGAAAACATTAACAACATATCAATATCTATTCTTGAATGCCACTCGAATATCTTGACTGATGTATGCAAGTGATCCACAGATTTCAATAATAATAATAATAATAATAATAATAATAATAATAATAATAATAATAATAATAATAATAATAATAATAATAATAATAATATTTCACAACACTACACATCCACGCACTTGGTTTTTCTTTCGTGTTATGAATACACCCGTGAACTGTGTACGATAATTTTAAAAGTTTGGAAGAGTGAGAATCAATGAATGGTAAATTGGTTTGCATCACTTTTGCACCGAAGTTCGTGTATATGATCATGGTTTGAACATAATATGGCCGTCATGGCCAGTATTTGCTCGTACAGTACAACACAGAACTCAAGTGATTTCATTGCCACAATAATTTTATCCGCATTATACAATAATATTCTCCGTAAATAAAATCTTTTCCACTCACGTGTTATGCAGATTTCATAATGCAATAAGGACTGTTATAATCACAGGGACCGTGAAACGTTTCCACTTCGGACGAGCTTTCGTCTTGAAGAGGTTTTACTGTATAGTGAAATCCCTGGTCTAATTATGTGCCTTGAATTCTTCTCTCTTGCCATTCAACTTTGCCTTCTGCTACAAAAAATTCCATGAAAGAATCTCGAACCTGGAATCCTTCTGCCTGGGCGAATCCTCCATTTCTACTAAGAGGTGTCATGTTCCTCACAGCTGTTTCACTGTTTTCTGTCAGAAGTGATTGACCATCTTCCCTAATTAAATTGTGGAGGCAGCATGCAGCTAATACTAATTTGTTACAGGTTTCAGGTTTAACTCCGCTTGGGGAGTAAAACAATCTGAAAACTTGACACAGTAAATCAAAAGCATTCTCAGAAACACACCTGGCTCTGCATAGACGGTAATTTTCCTTTGCCTGGGAGCTATTAAATGGTTTCAGAATGTTCTTGTGAAGCCTGAATGCTTCATCCCCAACAATTACATGTGGCAGAATCCTCTCAGAACCTGGCAAATTTGCTTCTGGTGGAAAGTCGAAATTGTTCGAATACAACTCTTTGCCCATATTCGACTTGGCAAATATTCCACTATCACCTTCTTTTCCATACGATCCGACATCAACTGCAACGAACTTGTAATTCACGTCCATGATTGCCAAAAGAACAATGGAGAAAAAGTTCTTGTATTTGAAGAACAGAGACTCGCTGTTCGAAGGGCATACAATCCGGATATGTTTCCCGTCAATTGCTCCGACACAATTAGGATATTGCCATCTTTCCCAAAATTCCGTGGCCTTCGACTTCCAAATACTTTCTGTTGGTGGCGGCATCAGGACGTTGAGCAGTCTTGTACAAATAGGAGAAACAACCTCTTTAACTATTAAACTTATGTAACTATGAGAAATTCTAAAAGCGTACTTCAGGGAATGGAAGGCTTCTCCTGTTGCTAAGTACCTGCAAAACACATTTAATATAACTGGAAAATAGAACTGAATAAGTAATAAAAGTAAAGGCTCATAAATAAGAATTGCAATCACACATGATATGAAATTAAAATTATGGAAAATTAGTATTAAGCACCCAAATAGGTTACCGGTGTGCAGTATTATTTATTGCTTTATAGGTGAATTCTGCAAGAAGAGGTGGTGATTCATTCGAGATACCTGGAAGAGGCAGAACAAGGAGGAGAAGCTTGGAACAAGATCGGGGGCACAGGCAAAGCGGAAGTGGTATTTGGCTCCATTTCTTGATTTTTTAAAATTTGTGGAGTCGGAAAGGACGACTGTTGGAAGCATTGAGGCTGCAGATTCCGAAGATATGGAATAAATGGCAAGGCCATTCCAAGAAGACGTGCAATCTGCACGAAACGAAGATCCGTCTCTTGAAACACCGAGCAGCTGCAAAAACAAAAGAAAACGGCCAAGAACTGAGAGTAGTTTTGAGAATTTTTTCGACTTATCGCGTAAAGAAAGGCTGCAGTTACTGGAGTCTATTAACAGTGTGCAGAAGGATGACAAAATAGACTTCTTTTATAAAAGTTCGGCTTTGTCAGTAAAAAAACTGCCAGACTATTTACAGTCTGAAGCCAAGTTGCGCCATTTTCAAGTAGTGATGGAGCTGGAGACTAAAGCTAGGGCACCTATCAATAATGGTGTTGTTGTATTCCTGTCAACGAGTCAATAATGAGTATTTTTGTTCAATTTTAATATGCTAATTTCATTATTTACCATATAATTCCAACTTCTATCAAAGCAATGAAACATAAATATAAAATAAGTCATCACCAGACATAATTAATTCACAAATTTGTCATATAACTGTATAAATTAACCACTCTTTGAGATATAAAGTCGATTTTATGTTTTTGTGAACATGTCTAATATTGAATATTCTATACATAAAAGCAGATAATATTGGATTAATTGCGTGTGGTGGTGACTTTTAAAATAATGTATTCTCTTATTAAAATTTCTTACCTCAGGGTCACAGCAAGTTTCTCTTCGAGTGAAATTACTCTTCTCACTCTTCTAGATGGAAGTTTCTCTATGTCACTTTTAATTGCAGACAGTAACATTTTGAAACTGATATCTCGTTAAACGAAAAAAATGATGAAACTTTATTTCATCGTCCAGTAGGTGCTTGGAAATTAAATTGGAATGATATCCTTCCTCGTTTCTCCTTAAATACATTCTTCCTTCTCTTTCTTTCTATTTCCATCATGATACTGTCTTCCATTTCCTGTTGTTTAAGCTTGTGTCACAACACTCGCCATTGCACAAGTAGACTGGCCCTTCTGAGGTGCGCGCACCAACTGCACGATGGAAACTGCCAAGGCCATGCGTCCAACGCATGCACCCCCTGCATGCAGCAATCGCAAGCGATGGCTGCACATAGGAAACCGCACCTTTAGTGATGAAATTGTCTTTGATGAGACTGTGGTCATAAAGGACCCAAAACAAATTGTGTAGTTCACCTTTGCTGAAATCCAGTCAGGAATTCTCCACTATTAATCAGTATATTTGGCCTAGTGTCATATTCCCTGCAGCGTTCAACGTTAATAAATGTTAAAAATACCTTTCTAGACTCACTTTTAACAATCTTAGTTTTTAACTTGATCTTTTATTCCACCTAATCAATACAAATTTTTTAAGAACAGTACTAGTTTTGACTGTTTGACTTGATCATATTCAGCTATTCATTTAAACAAGTTACAACTAAAATAAGCACACAGTCATTCAATAAAATGGGCTTTTTAAACCCTGAGCTAAAGTTATAAATACATTGTAAAACACTTTTTTACACAGTCCATTTGACGTCCTGAATCTAATATATCTGCTGTATCTTGCTGGAACCCCAGAAGTTTAGCTTTGCTAGACCAGTTAGTAATTTTGTAAACGTGTCTTAATATATTCAGGAAGAATGCTTTCCCAGAGTGTACAAACAACATAGCTCATTCCCCTGCCGGGTTGGTACTTCTCCACCTTCGTCTTTCCTTCCACCATTCCTCTTCCACGATCTTGTCCCAGTCTAAATTTCGTCTTATACTGCTTTTCACTGATTCTATCCATCTTGTTCTAGGTCTTCCTCTTGCTCTCTTGCCTTTGCACTTTGCCTCCAGCATCTGTCTTGGAATTCTATTCTCCTCCATCCTCTTTAAATGTCCAAACCATCTTAATTTATTCTTTTTAATTCTCTCATTTACCTTTCCTATCCCAACTTCTTCCCTAACATCTTCATTTCTCACTCTCTCTTTCCTTCTCTTTCCTATCATACTTCTTAGGAATTTTATCTCACTGGCTTGAATTCTACTCTCTTGCCTGCCAGTCAAAGTCCAAGTCTCAGCTGCATAAGTTACTTTTCCTTGGTACTTCTTTGCTCCAAATAAGTTTTCATACACTTTGACAGAATGCATTGTCCTGCTGTACCCTCCTGCTAATCTCCATGTCCACCCTAGCATTTTGCATTAATTCGCTTCCTAGGTATTTAAAGCTGTCCGCAATTTCCAGACTCTGACTTCCAATTTTCACAGTGCCATTTCCTTGCCTTTCTCCTCTCGACATCTTGCTTTTCTCTGTACTCATTTCATGCCATACTTCTCAATTTTTTCGTTCAGTACATCTAGTTATTGTTGCACTTCTTTGCTGTTCCTTGCCCAGATCACAACATCAGCTGCAAACAGCAGTATCTTCATCTCTTTATCTCCATAGGCTTCCTTTGTTTCCTTTACAATTTCCTCCAGGACCTTAATAAACAAAAGAGGTGACAGCACACTCCCCAGTCTTATTCCTAAGCCATTCTGTCTTTCCAGCTGGGGTCATCTTCCAGTTATATCTGGAGCCACCCAGGTTCGTTTTGGTTTTGGCCAGGGATGCCCTTTCTGACGTCACGTGATTCTTGAGATGAAAATCTTGACCCAGAATCGACCAGGATTTGAGCCTCGGCCTCCTCCTGCAGTCCATCACCTGGGTGCTTTACAAACAAATCAGCAATCAACTGTGTGGTGTGTGGTTCAGTGCTTGTGCGTGAAGTATCTAGCTTGCATATCTCGTTGTGTTAAATTTAAATGAGAAACTGTACAGAAATGTTACTGTATCTTTGGTATTGTTACCTTAAAGCAGTATTTGGTTATAAAAAATTTTGGTCAAGTTGATTGTTTATCGCTCGTCACACTGGTGGAATGGTTATAAAATAATGAGAAGTGTAATTTGATGGAATCTCATGATGCTCTCTCCTGCATTAATTTCAGCAGACTTCACTGTTATAGATTATAAATATGTAGAGGGTCAATATATTTATCAGCTTTCTTTTTCATTTATTTCAAATCATGTTCTAGTATAATTAAATTTCTTTCATATCCACATCTAACATTGTTACATTACTACTCTCTAAAAGAAACAATACAATCAGTTCGAATTAAGAAAATGTTGACCTTGTGTGATAATGTTTGAAACCTCGGCAGTACCATTATGTGTCAGTGTATCCAAACACATGTGACACTATAATATAAGAGTGCTTTAAATAGTGTTTTGACAGACTGAGTCAGCTTACTTCTTAACAAATCTTTCCTTCATCGTTTTACAGTCTCTGAAAATCGAGACACTGTAACACCTTTGTAGGAATGAAGAGATTATTGTTACTCTTCAAGACAAGCACTCTTAATGGTCAGCTGTGCCATCTAGCAGCACAAGAGCTTCTGTGTGTGCCAAAAAACACTGGTTCCATGTGTTACACCACTAGGCTACTTGTTATATCAAGTACTATTTCTTATGGAATGCTCCCTGTGTGATATTTTCTTTCCTGCTCTGTGAGGTGCTCTTCCTTCTTTCTTTCTCTTACCCCACACCTCTAATGTAAACTGTCTTTTGGTGTTGCAGGGACCTAAGGGAGAAGAAAACGGACAATCTTAATTATCCCCATGTGCAGCTTAGCACCTGACGCAGGGTGAGCGATGATCCAGTTAGAAAGTTAATTGTTTTTGTTGTTGTTTCTGGTCAGACAGGGGAGCAGTGAGAGGCTAGCTTCAAGTGGTCTTCACTTTCTTTGATTTTTATACTCTAATTTTCAACAATGAGAATGAAAAATTGTTGTTTGCCAAGTGGAGTAAAACATTGCATTTATTTTTATTAGGATATATAAGTTACCACAGAGTACCCAAGTTGGTGTGCGAGGGCTAATTTTAGTTTTATTATTGTATGTTTGGTAACAGACTGACTGACTTGAAGATCACATCACAGCTAGCAGTGACGGAGGTGGCTCGAAACCAAAGGTGCCCTACATGTTATGTTTTTAGAAGTTAAATTGGGTGTATTCTTTTTGAAGATTAGTTCAATGTGTCTGGATGTTACAATCAGTTCTAGGTAGATTGATGTACAATGAATGCGTGACTGGGTCAGACATAAATATTATATAATATAATGTAATATATACTTTGGTTTGATCTTCTTATTCATAGCAATAAACAAAAAATTCTTATGCTGTATTACCTATAATAATATAATAATACTACTACTAATAATAATAATAATAATATGATAGAAGGAAAAGAGATGTTTTAGTGTTTTGTGCTCTGAATACGGGTGTTTGTACCACATGGAGCAGTTGCCGCCACCCCCCCCTCCACCAGGAAGCTTTGTTATATATTATTGTGTGTGTGTGTGCGTGTGTTTCTGTGAGGGGAGGGGATGCTCGGCAGTGCCTTTCTAGCTCTGGGCCTTGCGGAATTGCTCTGCACACCGGCCTTCCCCACCACGGGAGAGTCGGCGGTCAGCGTGAATCGGCAAGGGCAGAGGGAGACTACCGAAGCATATCATATGAATCATATCAAAAATAACCAGTGCTTTCTTTTCTTCTCCTCCTATCACAAGTACCATTAGAGAAAATAAGAAAAAATTTAAAAAAATTAAAAGTTGTAGTTTAAATAATCTTGTGAACGTTAGTTTAGGCTGTTTGCCGAATTTTCTGGGGTAATACTATGTGACGCGTACTTTATATATAAATATATATGGTAGGATAATTATTTGTATATAAGCTCGTATGTAGTTACTTTTAATGAATGTAATATCAATATTGTATGTGACCACTTGTTTTAGAATCTAGTTATCATAGTTTGTGTAAGAAATGCTGGGCATTTGTATTATTTTCTTTTTTTAAATGAAAAGAACTTTAAGCATTCTTATTCTTAGTGGATATAGAAGTTCTTGATTGTATACAAATGTATATAACCTGTCTCTCGAGAAGCCCAGACAATCTTGAACCGTACGGGCATCACTTGTTTGTTCAGATGGAAATCCAATTTCCATGTGTTATCTTGTAGGAATCTTCAAAACAAAAACAAAACAAAACCAAAAAAAAACTACAGATTTATAGAATTTTAAATAGTGTCTAGTTGCTTTATGTGTAAGGTTGATGTGATATGGAGCTAGCTGACTCTTTTTGTAAGCAGATTTATAAGATCTGTGCGCACTGTGTGGACACGACAATGATGTACACAGTGCGACAGATCCATTCTTTCCGTCCATTATAACGATGATTATGTCTTGTAGCTCAAGGGGCACCATTGCCGAGTGACACATATCAAATGCTTCATTTACCTGTTAAAAGCAATCCGACCTTGTTATGGGGCTCAGTTCTCTTCCCTTTCTCCTATTACTATGATACGTCCTTTATCAGCTGATGAGTGGCCACGAAATGTCCCTTGGTGAGCCGTTTCCAGTTTCGTGCAGGGCTCAGATTTCTGTGACACATCGGGGTCTCTTTTTAACTTAAATTAAACACGTTAGGTTTTTATTGGTCATATGAATGCATGTTTTACTATATCTTATCACTAAGTTATATTTTTGTCATATTGTAATAGTTTTAACTGTTCGACAAATATTATCGTATCTTATGTATACTAATGCCTGATGATTTTGTTTGTGGTTTGTTATTTTGGATTTTCTAAGAAATATTTTGTGGTTAAATGAACATTGATGGTTGTGGATAATAAGGTGTAAAAATAGAAACGATAAACGAATGTTACAAATGTGATGAGCTTGCTGCTATTTAGTCCCGCCTACCTTCCAATCATCACCTCTCCATAACGTGCCAACTCCGCTGTCAGTGGCTCTGTTAACATCAGTTGTGTAGAGAACAGACATTGGACACCTTTCTCTCAGAACCCTTTTGTCTTCTCTATGGTGAAGCATGAATTCAGTTAAAATTTTCCTTGTTTTCACAGCAAAAATTAATTTAGCTTATTCAACTTTTCTGCAGGGAAAAGAGCTTTTTGGTTTTTTATGTAGAAGGTTGAAAGCAGTTTTTGGAGAATATTTAATTTCTTTTGCATCATTTTACCAAGTTTTTATGTCATATTTTGACTTCTTTTAGGGCATAAGAGCCTGCATATTTGCTGAGTTCTAGGGTCATAGAAATCAGAGCCCTATTAATGTTGCAGGGAATGCACCTTTCTTTTTCAAGTTTTCAGATTGTTAGCCAATTCAGAGATGGTCTAACACAGGGGTTTCCAACTTCTAAAGGCCATCAACATCATCATGTGAGGGCTATTTTTAGTTGCGTTTGGTGACTTGAAGACTCAAATGTATCCAGAAATTGAGTGGCAGGCTGCAAAAATGACTCTTTCATTTTTATTTTAATGAGAAAAGAGGGTAAATTATGAACTGAAAATAAATTTAAAATTTATAGATCATCTTCTTCCTGGTCATGATGTAGGCCTTCCTGAGGGATGTATTCACTATTGAGCTTTTGATTTGTGTTTTACAGTGTTTGAGATAACTCTTAGAACTAATGGGAAGTTAAAATCACATTTGCATAGAGCGAGCAGTAAAATGTACAATACAGTAATTGTACAGTTATTTCAAACTGACATTGGCTAAAGAAACAAAAAATCTATTGGCCCTTTAATGCAAAAGCAGAATAATAAAAGGAAGATATCAAAAAATTGATGAGTCATGTTTAAAAATCAGTGATATTGTTTTTGTGTCTTTCATGTTGTGCTGTTACAGTTGAACTGGGACTTTGATGGGACTTACTTGGGGAAACTCTGGGTATTTGAACATATCCAGGCAGCCCAAGGGGGCTTAAGTTTCCAGATGAAGAATAAAAAATATTAAGAAACTTTGTTTGAAAAAGAGGTCAGTTTTGCATTTATATTGAATTTTGCATAAATTCCACACATTATTGCATTTTCAAAATCCATTAAAAAATACAGGTTGTATAAAATGAAAATATAGAATTTCAAGCCTTTAGCTATTGTGAAAGTTCATCACCACATGTTTGTATGGTGGTTGGTGGTGTGGTATGCTGTTGGTGCATGAAGAGAAGTGGACAAATTTATAGCTTTACTTCACAATTTAAGTTACTTTTAAAATTAAGTTTAAAAGTAATTTATTTTGCTTACATCATCCATATTTAGGTTTTCCAAGACTGTATAAAGTAAGATAGCAGCTTGAGCTAATCCCTAAAATGAATACATACAGTATGTGGTACCAAGGAAAAGCAATTGTTTTTCAAATTAAATTAAATTTACTTTACTAAATTAATATATGTATTGGTTATCAATTAGAAAAGAACATTGAATTCCACAGCAGCAATAGACGAGTTCAGAGTGGAATAATATAGGGATAGTGTGATGATACATACCGTAGTTTTGTTGATTTTATTACTAACTTGTAACTTCCCTGCAGCATCAAACCAGACCTTGTCATTTTTTTTGGCAATGATAATTAAAAGTATATAGGTTAAATTAATGTATTTTTTAATGACTTGGAAAGTGAGTTGGAAACCCCTGGTATGAGTAGGTCTAGATGTTGGGCAGATCTTGAACCACTTACTAGCTGAATGGATGATTTGTTTATGTGGGGCAGTAGATAGTCCAGGATGGAAGAGAGAGTGCGTGAAATGTATGTCATATCATAGTCGCTCTACCAGTGAGTACTGCCTTATTCTGCTCGAGCTTTGTGGGTGAGTGTGGAAACAAATGACCAAATAATTTATAACAGAACTATATAGAGATTTGTTACTCAAATATGTACTGTATATATACTGTGAGTAGTACAGTAGTCGCTAACCTGTATGTTACTGTTCTATCGCCAGTCCTTCTTTCAGCAGTCTTCAGTTGAACAAGCACTTTGCTTGTTTGGTTACCAGGCACATTCTCTGTAAGCCAGCAAAGCACGGCAATTTTCTTTGAGTAAGCTCAACGGAACATGTAATATATAACTAGAAACAAAATTTTGCTTATTTATACAAAATGGATAGACAAAATAATAATAATAATAATAATAATAATAATAATAATAATAATAATAATAATAATAATAATAATAATAATAATAATTTACACACCACGTATAAGTGCAGCGTTCGCAGTCCTTGTCGCTCTTTTACTTCCTTTATTGAATTCAGTAGATGTGCACGTCTACAAAAAAGTGAAGCTACATTAACACACATTTTGTGCAGTAGCAATAAAACACACTATTCTTCTCTCAGCACTTCACTACGGAAAGCCAGTAGCTAGGCATGTGTATCACTTGAGGACCCTTTTCTCTGCTCGCCACAGATCGGATGATCTGCTGACTCTCGTTCTTTGATGAGAACAAATCACTGTTTCCTGCTAGGTAACGCTTCACTACAAACATATTTCACTAGTACTGTATATTAAATTCAAATAACATATTTGCTTTTACTTCGTTAGAACATTTTGGAAAAAGCTCAGCTTTTCTTCTCCCTCAGGTCTCACTACTGACCATATTTATGTGTTGTAACCACAATGTAAACCCAGATATCTTACTTTAACCTCTTGGCAAATGGACCAACTTAAAATACAATCCTTGTAACTGCAACGTAACCCCAGATAACTTGTTTTCGTATTTCTTGACAAATAGAGTTACTTAGTATATCAGTAACAAATAAAAGCATAAAATATTCATAAAGCTTTTTGTAGAAATCAATGTCCAACGTTCAGAAACTGTAATCAGTTGTTAATAATGAACTAGAATATCACACTTGTCAAGAAGTTGGCTTTTCCCTGACATGTATCCATTATCTCAGCCACTTTCAAGACATTAGCTGCCATATTTCTTTACGTCTTCTTTTAGTGCCATCTAGTTAACTAACTGGAACCGTTACAAATTATTCACTTGTAGACCCAGATATCTCCAGTTGATTCTTGGAAAATGAGGAAACATATACAGTATTTGTAATAATTCAAGATGCAACATACTGTATTCACAAAACTATTGTTTGCATAAATCAATGTCTGAATGTCTATTAAATAACCAGGAAACTCAGCAAAAGTTGCCCTCCATCAACAACTTGTCTCTATCTGGATTAAAGAAGAACTACCAGAACACTGGACAACAGCCCTCATTCATCCTCTGCACAAAAAAGGGGACAAAACCGACCCTAATAACTACAGGGGAATCTCTCTCCTAGATATAACATACAAAATATTTTCAATAATCATCCTTAATAGGATAAGTTTACAACTTGAGAAAGAACTAGGAGAATATCAAGGAGGTTTCAGACCCTGGAGGAGCTGTCCTGATCAGATCATGAGTCTTAAGTTGATAATGGACTATAACAGGAGAAGAAACAGAGATATGGTGATAACATTTGTAGATTTCAAGAAAGCTTATGATTGCATCCATAGAGAATCTCTGTTTAAAATTTTAAGACACCTTGGACTACACCCCAAATTAATAAACATGATAAAATTGACTCTCACCAATACCAAGTCAAAAGTGAAGTTTAGGGGTGAAACATCAGAGACATTTGAAATTAAAACTGGACTACGGCAGGGAGATGGGCTCTCACCACTATTATTTAACTGTGCTCTAGAAATGGTAATGAGGGAATGGTTTAGAAAATGTCCCCCCAAAATAAAGATTGGCCGAAAAATCAAAACAAATTGCCTGGGTTTTGCTGACAATTTAGCATTACTAGCAGTGGACATAAAAGAAGCAAAAACCCAGATATCAGAACTTCAAAACATTGCAAATAAAATTGGCCTCAAAATATCATTTGAAAAAACAGAAATTATGCCCCAAAAACCAACACAGCTAAAAGAAGTCACCATAAATGGTAATAAAATCAAAATAGTAACTCAGTTTAAATATCTTGGAGAAGTAATAACACATAACTTAAATGAAAAAATCTCAATCCAAGTAAGAACAAATAGATTAGCTAAAGCACAAAAATTAACATGGGATATCTACAAAAAGAAATGTCTATCAATAAATACAAAAATAAAACACTACAACACAGTTATAAAACCGGAAGCTACATATGCAGCAGAAACACTCTTTTACCTGAATAAACAATCAAAGACTGACAGACTTCAGAAAATTGAAAGGAGGATTGGAAGAACCTGTATCAACAAAAAATATCAGAAAGATGGACAGTGGCGGTTAATACCTAACAAAGTCGTGTACAAAGAGCTAGAACCCATTACAGATACTATGCGTAAGAGGAGACTGGGATTCTTTGGACATATCATGAGGATGCAGGACTCGAGACTTCTGAAACAACTAGTACAACACAATCTCGTCTCAAAAAATACCACAACAGGATGTAAATGGATCAGAGAAGTAAGAGAGGATCTGAAGGAAATAGGCCTTACAACAGAAGACACCAAAAATAAGATAAAATTGAATACAAAACTCAAGAATACAAACCTCCGCTTTACCCTTACACAAAACAAACCAACAACACGCACATTTTCAACTGAGGAAAGGGCACGAAGATCGGAGCGTCTGAAGAAGTACTGGGAGGACCGCAAAGCCCGAACAATCCCTTCAAAGAGACCTGAACGACGGACTGACTAAAGTGATCCTATGTGGTCATAAAAGAAGAAGAAGAAGAACCAGAGTATGATAAATTGTATTGTTCTGGCTGTAATGGAAATGTTTGACCCTCCAGCTTGGATGTAATTAAATTGCTTCCAGGTTATCTATCCCCATCTCTTAATCACTTTTGCTACAAACTTCATGGTCTCCTGACATTGGTTCATAATCACAGTTACTTTCAAGCCACTTTAAAATATCCTTCTGGATGCTGCTTTTAATTTCTAGCTTTCATAAAACTTGTGTTCCAATTAGAACTTTTAAAATGCTTTGTAGCAAATTGCAATGACAGAGTGACACATGCCTAGCTTGTTATGTGTATTTAGAAATTCATAAAGAAGGCATCAAAGAGTTATGGCACCGATCCTGAACTGTACACTGCAGCAATGTCTAAGGATGTCATCAAGACATACTGGTTTTTTATTTAACACTATGAAGCAGCTCTCACTTTCATCCTACTTTGTACAGAATTTCTCTGTTGATTATTCAAGCTGTCCAAGGTATTTAAAGCATACGTTGATTTACTCATATCTCAAAAGCTTTGAGAGTCCATCATTCTGTTTCTTTACAAACTGACAGATGTTGATTCTTTTATTTTTCTAAGCTTTGTTTGAAGTATGTTCCATTTAAGCAGATTTTAAGAAGAGCCTTGGCACTCATCTCACTTGAACTACATTGGAAACAGTTTAGTTAAATTGAGTTTTTTTTTTTTTTTTAATTTAAGCAACTCATGAAACTGTTCACAGTCAAGGTAGTATTAACTCTTAATAATATGTTCACATGTGGACCCAGATATCTCATATAAAGTTTTTGGAAAATAAATAAACTTAATACATTTGTAATAAATCAAAATAAAACATATCTATGAAATTATCTTCAGCAAAAATCGATGTATGCATATTCAGTAGCGGTGAACCAGAAATTGAGTCTGGTTGTAACCTTTGTCATTTATGTCACCAGAGTTATTTTCATGTCAATTATTATCACTTATATCACAAAATTTTCTTTTCATTCTACTACAAGATACCCTTCTTACTAGCTGCCATACTTCTTTAGAAAGTGACAGATGTCATACTCGTCACTTCTCAACATGTTCCTTGGAGTTTAAAAAGTCATTTCATTTTTGAAAATTATTTGGAGTAAATGAGAATAATGATCTATCCCCTACATGTTAGATGAGTTACATGTGTTTAGGAACTTGTGTGGAATGGTTCTGTAAGTACTTAACTAATAGCTTTCATTTGAAACTAGCCAGATTCTTTTCACGTTCAGTAAAGGAACAACATCTATGTTTCTGTGCCTGGTAACCCTGGTAAAGTGTTGTAGCGTGTGATAGAGGTGCTGTGTGTGTCATGATGAACTTTGAGCCCCAGAACTGTAGTGAAAAGCAGGAAATATGTGATATAACCTTGCCACTCACGCCTTCTTTGATTGACCTGCTTTAGGACATAGGTTTTTAAAAAAAACACCACTTTCTAAACATATCATGTTCTGTGCCCCTTACAAATTGTTATCAAAGTTTGATATATATAAGAAACAAAAATTTCTTTTAAGGAAAATGAAGGGTTTTTGAAGAATTTCCTATATATAGTGAGTACTTCTTACTTTTTTTAGAAGGTTTGGCTAAACACTGTGAAACAGTGAGTGTTTGTGTGGATGTGCGTGTGCATGAAAACAAAAAATTACCATTGCAATATTTTATTTTAAAAAAGAAGTGTAACATATCTTAGTTGACATCTCCTCTAGCAAAGTACTTATCTAAGTATAGCCTTAGCCATTGGAGAAGAAAGCTATATAACCTTGAGCAACTCTTACTATTGCAATGCTAGTCAAATACCAAATAACAGGTGATGCATTTCAAAGAAAATTTGACTTGTCATTAAAGAAAGATTTGTCTACTAGCTATAAATTGTATAGGGTCCAAAGGAAGGGAATAAAAATGTGTTTGAAAATCATAAAAATTGTGTGTGTTAATTTCATTCCTTAAAAATATCCTTTAAAAATCCTAACAAGATTGGGAAGTGGAGCCAGGTGATGCAACCACATTTATGGTAAGTAAAGCTCAAAGTACATCTCTGTTTCTCTGCCTTGAGGGACAGGGAATATGTTAGTGTTGGTGTGGGTTAGGTTACGTGTACAACTTGTAATCAATTTCTTATATGGGTTTCAAGTTCAGGAAACTTCTAGGTGTGCTTGTACCAATTCAGGAGACCTCTGAAAGAACAGCATATAAAAGACATCTGTGTATTAATTCTAGATATATTATAGGATGTTATGGGAAATCCAAAATTACCTGGAATGTGCTGATTCCAGAGAACTTGGGAACATTGACTTACCAAGGATGTCTGTAGGCTATATTAATTCTAGAACTTTCTGGATATCTCGTGGTAATGAGAACTTAGCCAGAAGTGTATATAATCGGTAGTAGGCATACAGTCAGAGTGGTGAGTAGGCCTAAGTTGTTGTCACACTGTTGTGACTTGTGTCAGCTGTGTATCAATACTGTTTGACAGATCAATTGTAGATTAGTGGGGAGCCTTCTCCATCCCAATAAAGCAGGTAGTCAAGCCATAGGTGAAATCATATCAGATGGGTACCAGTATCTAAAATTTATGCATATCATGTTTTTTTTTGTTCTATATTGACTTTAAATGTCATATTCTTCAAAAGGAAACAACTGAAGCTCTACAACATGTGACATAAAATACTGCTGAACCGAGCTCGATAGCTGCAGTCGCTTAAGTGCAGCCAGTATCCAGTATTCGGGAGACAGTAGGTTCGAACCCCACTGTTGGCAACCCTGAAGATGGTTTTCCGTGGTTTCCCCAATTTCACACCAGGCAAATGCTGAGGCTGTACCTCACTTAAGGCCACGGCCACTTCCTTCCCACTCCTAGCCCTTCCCTGTCCCATCGTCGCCATAAGACCTATCTGTGTCGGTGCGACATAAAGCAACTAGCAAAAAAAAAAAAAATGCTGAAAATTCAAGTACAGAGGAAGGTTTCTGAAATAATTACTCAATATTACATAAATATTTCACAATAATAAAGTAAGCACTGTAATTCCTAGTAAAGTACCGTAACTAAATATTTCACAATAATAAAGTAAGCACTGTAATTCCTAGTAAAGTACCATAACTAAACTACTGTACAATGGTTCTAAACTGTGTTTATATGTATCCTAATTACAATAGATTAATTGAAAAAAAGAAATGTAGGTAAAAAGTAAATCCCTATTAGAAAGTTTTTCTCTTTATTCCTAGCAGCTAACACAAGGATCACATGACAACAAACTAACTAATAAAATAACTGCACTACAATACCATTTTAGCATATATTATTATGTTATCCTACTACGCCTAACAGAAATGAAAATTGCCATTAATTACTGAATATCGAAAGGAATACACAAGAATTACACAACAGTAAAGATTACAAGCAAGATACTGTACTACCGTATCTAATAACTACACTACGGTTCTAAACTGTTCCTAAAGAGTATCTCAATTTCAAAACTTAATGTGAATAATAGAAATGTGGTAAAAACTGAATAATTAGATGGATTAATACAGCTGGTAGATATCTATTATTTTCCCTTCTATGTGGGATGGACAGAAATTAAAATTAGCATGAAATGCTGAAAAAAAAGAGGATGTCTACATTCATTTCTCAACAACTTCTTTCAAAACTATGCCGGAGACTTAAAATTCAATTATCGGGATATATGAATTGGATTATGAATGTTTACTCGACCGTATGCTGACAATAGATTTTGGAATGCTAAATATTGCAATAATCACCGGCAATACATATCTTGTTAGTGAAGTACCATACATTCCCTTCAATTCTTTATTAATAAAATTTACAAGGCTATCGTATTATTTATATCAAAAATTATCTTTTTTGTTACTGGTGCTATGGATCTTAAAAGACCTATACCCACAATATTAAAGGAAGCAGAAATGTGGCAAGACCGTGCAAAGCTCTTCCGGCTCACTTGTTCATTCGTTTGGACCACTGTGTTCTGTTGTACGTAACTCAGAAGAGAGAGGTTTGGTAACTCCAAGCAACACGAGCTGGCCAACAGCCTTACCCAGGACCACCCAGGCAGGCAGTAAACGGACACCCCTCTAAGAACTACGACTATAAGTAGGCTTACTGTTTATGAAATACCATGTCTAGCACGTAGATTAGATAGATAGATAGATAGATAGATAGATAGATAGATAGATATTTATTTCAATAATTAATTCCAACGAGCCAAAGGCTCATACAGAGGAATTGTACAATGAATAATATACTCAATGGCGGATCAACAAACTCTGAATACTTACAATGATATAATCAGGTGACTTAAACAGTAAAAGTAGAGACATCAATACAGAAAGTGTAAAAAATAAAAGTAAAATACCATTCTATAATTCCTTAATTATACTAAGATACTTAAAATACTTAGTACTACAAGTGAGTAACAATGCAATAGGATTGACAAAGCGGGGCGAGTGTTTGTTTTAAACATTACATATTTATATTTCACCTATGAAGTATCTATTCCATAAATATTCCTTTGCCTTTCGTTTGAAAGTTATTAAAGTAGGGGCAATTTTTACATCAGCAGGAAGTTTGTTGTATGCTTGAATTGCTGAGAATTTACAACTGTTCTTCCCATACTTAGAAGAGTGGATGTGATACAAGGCCAAGTCATCTGCATGTCTAGTTTGATACCTGTGGTTGTCTGAATTGGTTATTAAAGTAGTGTTGCGAAATATTATGTTTCTTTTTATTTTATACATTAGTAAGACAGAATTAAGCTCTGTAATTATGCTGAGAGGTGGAATTTTGGTCTGAGTGTATAGGTCTTTTACTGGGATGTATAATGGTAAGTTAAATATGTTCCTTATTGCCCTGTTCTGTATCACCATTAGTTCATTCAGGGAAGACTTTATACAATGTGACCAAAATACACATAAGTACTGCAAGTGGCTATGTACTAGTGAATAATAAATTTGTAGGAGGAGGTGTTTAGGGATTAAATATCTAAGTCTTTTTAGTAACCCAGCAACTGGGGCAATTTTCTTAGTTATGTATTCAACATGGTCATTCCAGGTAAGGTTCTCATCAATAATTAATCCAATATATTTCACTTTATTTACTTTTTCTATTTCCGTATAATTTATTAGTAATTTATCACTATCTGAGTGAAGGACGTTTTGTTTTGAAAAAAAGTATGTATTTAGTTTTCCGCAGATTCACTGTCAGTTTGTTACAGTGGTACCAGTGTAAGAGAGTGAGTATGTCCTGCTGAATGTTTTCTAAAACTCTGTCCTTACTCTTGCCCGTATAGAAGATACTGGTGTCATCAGCATATAATGTGATATAGCCATTTAGATTACATAAAGAAATATCATTTATCTAAAGGAGAAATAAAATAGGACCTAGTATGGAACCTTGTGGGACACCATGGGTTACATACTTGGCAGAGCTTGAGTAATTATTCACGGTAACAAGTTGCTTTCGTCCTGTTAAGTAATTTTGAAACCAATTCAGTGCAAGACCACGAATTCCAGCCTTTTCTAATTTTCTTAAAAGAATACTATGATCAACAGTATCAAAAGCTTTGGTAAGATCAACAAATAAGCCTGCTGCAATGTTGTTGTTATCTACAGTGGATTGTAACATTGTAATGAGATCAACAGTAGCTACTTCGGTACTAAACCTCTCCCTGAACCCATATTGCCCCTTATAGAAGAAATTCTTTTTGTTTAGAAAAGCCAAAAGTCTTTTCTTCACAACAGTTTCCATAATTTTGGAAACAACTGATAAAATTGAGATTGGCCTATAATCATATGGATTTAGTCTATTCCCTCCCTTAAACACAGGGATCACTTTAGCTATCTTTAGTTTATTGGGTATTATACCGGTAGTCAGGGACTCGTTAATGATCTCTACGAGTAATCCTATTATAGGGTCCTTTGCTCTTTTTTATTAGTGAGGTAGTAATGTCATCTATTCCGCAGCTATTCATACTTTTAAGGTTAGATATGATTGACTTTACTTCTGCTACATCCGTTGGGTACAGGTAAAGGGATTCAAGACTAGTAAATTCACTGAAAGTCACAGTATTATGTTCAGGAATACTTAGAGCTAGGTTTTTGGCAATGTATATAAAAAAAAAGGAGTTGAATGAGTCACACAGAACCTGTTTACCAGTTATTACTTTGCCTTCAATTTAAAGCGTGGTACACGAGACATTCGTTACTTTTTTTATTATGAATGATTTCGTTCATTAATTTCCATGTCTGTTTTGGATTGTTATTATGAGATTTGAAAAGGTTTGAGTAGTAGTCATGTTTGAGTCTTCTTTTTAAGTTACTTATTGTATTTCTACACCTGCAGTATTCTTGTCTCAGAAGCATGTTATTTTTGTGAGTAGGATGTTTGAGTTTTGCATGCAAGCAGTCTCGTCTCTGTATAAGTGTAAGAAGATCATTAGTAACCCACGGAATTTTCCTAGGTTTGTTTGTGCCCTTTAATGTTGTATTGTATTTATTAGGACAGCTCGTATAATTGTCCTTTTGTTGTATTTGGTTAATGAATGAATCATACAATATACCTATTTGGCAAATGTTCGCAAGATATGTATCTGACATGTGTAGGCCTACACCAGTGTTCATGTAGGTATTTCTCGATTCATTCTCCTTACACATACTAGGTATTGCAGAAATATTAGAGTGAGGAGATGTTAGGTGAGTGTTTTGGTTTGGCCATAGCATGTCAAAAACTAAAATATTATGGTCACTTAAGTCATTATTAATATTTGATACTGTATAGCATAATTCAGAATTATTCACTGATATGTGGTCAAGTAAGGTGCTAGCAGAGTCACTTATTCAGGTTGGATATGTTCTATTGCACAGAGCAAAACCATAGCAAGTTAGAAGATTGAGATACTTCCTTTTTAATTGGTCACTGGATAAAACATCAATATTGACATCACCTAGGAACAAACACAGCTTGTTAGGACTATTCGGCTGACTGAGAAATTGTTCAAGAGAACTCAGGAATGGAATGGCATTATTCCAGTTAGGATTGTATCCAGCAATAATGTTAATGTGATTGCAACCTTTCCTTTTGAACTGATATCTGTAAATCTCAATCCACAACAAGCTATGATTCAACTCACATTTTGATATCAAGTTTACTTTCCAACTATGCGATACGTAAATACCCACTCCACCATCTCTGTGAGCAAATACACAATCATAATTCCTTAGATTATAGAATTAAGCTTCATTGCTAGTTATCCAAACTTCAGACACAACCACAATATCCACTTCACCAATGAGGAGTAACAACAACTCAATATCGTCAAGCTTATTTCTGATACTTCTGGTGTTAAGGTGCAAAATCCTAACCTCACTAAGTAAACTGACTGAAATTGAACTATGACACGAGTTCACGGTAATATCCAAGGGTTTCTGCTTAATGAAATCGTCCAAACAGTTGAATTTGACTTCATAGCAACCTAGAGGAAGTTTTGGGTATCCTGTTATAACATTATTTAAAGTAGTCCTGTCACTGGCCATTTTGAGGTTGAATAATGTGCCTGGATGGCATAGACTTGGTAATATCTTCCCCTTGAAGGCGTTTAATGTCCTCGGTGTTCTGAATGCGGATTGATCGGTGATTCTCCGATTTCCTTACGTAAAGTTTGCGATCTTTAGTCCACACAAATTTATAACCATGTCCCTTCAGGTCCCTCGCCAGTTTATGTAGGTATTTATAGGTTGGTGTCAGGTGTTCGTTTATGTAAACAGTTCTAGGGGCAGCCTGAATGCCTACCTCACTTGACTTGATGTTTCTCATCTTCTTGGCCGAAAGAAATTCTTCTTTCTTGAGGCGGCTAGAAAATTTCGCAAGGAGAGATGGTGGGAATTCAGGCTTTCTGGAGGGTAGTCTATGACACGCATCGATATCACTATCGGCCATTTCGACATCGAGTGCTTTACAGATGCATTTCACTGTTGTAAGTGGATTTTCATTCTGAACTTGTGGCAGGCCGTGGATTTCCAAATCATTTCTTCGAACATATTGTTGCAATTCTTGGTTTTCTGTCTTTAGTTTTACCACCTCTGCTGGTGTTATTTCACGTTCTTTCTCAAGATCATTTACCTTACTCTTCAACATTGCGATTTCAGACATCGCCATCTTAAAATCTTCCGTAATTTTTCGAAGAGAATCTTTTACCTCGTCGAACGAGTCCGCACAAAATGACACAGCCTTTTGAATCTCGCCCTGCTCCGTTTCTATTGCCTCAAGTTTTGAAAGCCTTTTATGAATATCTCTAATCACGTCATCTATTTCACTAACGTTAGACACACTCAATCTCATTACTAAGCCATGCCCTATCGTCACACCTACCACAGTACCACTTTTTCGACTTATCATCAATAAGTTTCCTGAAATCTTTCTTATTGATTTTTACACACACTCTATGATGCCTTCTACGACACTTTCCGTCACATATTATGTAAACATCTTCTGATTTTATGCTAGAGTTGCACAAGCCACACACACACGACTGAATTGGCCTATACAAACATAAAATCTGCAGAACTCCATAATAGGTACCGGTATTAACTTCTTTATCTGTATGATAATAGAGAACACTTCCAAGAGATGATCATCCACAAACTATCTATATAAGTATTCTACCAATACTACTATACGTAATTAAACCAAAATATAGTATATTTTTTCCCCCACCCAGATACAAAATGAAATTAAACCTAACCTACATGCCCTGCAATATGTAATCTACCAAACACAATGCAGTTACTCAATATAAAATTTAAGGGAATACCACTAATCTTGATTATTAACCACAAATAATACATACATACATACATACATACATACATACATACATACATACATACATACATACATACATACATACATTATCATTATAGACTGTTATGCCTTTCAGCGTTCAGTCTGCAAGCCTCTGAGAATTTACTAAACGTCGCCACAATCCTCGATTTGCAACTAGTGTTGTGGCCTCATTTAGTTCTATACCGTTACCTCTTATCTTTAAATCGTTAGAAACCGAGTCTAACCATCGTCGTCTTGGTCTCCCTCTACTTCTCTTACCCTCCATAACAGTGTCCATTATTCTCGTAGGTAACCTATCCTCATCCATTCGCCTCACATGACCCCACCACCGAAGCCGGTTTATGCGTACAGCTTCATCCATCGAGTTCATTCCTAAATTAGCCTTTATCTCCTCATTCCGAGTACCCTCCTGCCATTGTTCCCACCTATTTGTACCAGCAATCATTCTTGCTACTTTCATGTCCGTTACTTCTAATTTATGAATAAGATATCCTGAGTCCACCCAGCTTTTGCTCCCGTAAAGCAAAGTTGGTCTGAAAACAGATCGATGTAAAGATAGTTTCGTCTGGGAGCTGACTTCCTTCTTACAGAATACTGCTGATCGCAACTGCGAGCTCACTGCATTAGCTTTACTACACCTTGATTCCATCTCACTTACTATATTACCATCCTGGGAGAACACACAACCTAAATACTTGAAATTATCGACCTGTTCTAGCTTTGTATCACCAATCCGACATTCAGTTCTGTTGAATTTCTTACCTACTGACATCAATTTAGTATTCGAGAGGCTAATTTTCATACCATACTCATTGCACCTATTTTCAAGTTCCAAGATATTAGACTGTAGGCTTTCGGCATAGTCTGCCATTAAGACCAAGTCGTCAGCATAGGCCAAACTGCTTACTACATTTCCACCTAACTGAATCCCTCCCTGCCATTTTATACCTTTCAGCAGATGATCCATGTAAACTATAAACAGCAAAGGTGAAAGATTACAGCCTTGTCTAACTCCTGTAAGTACTCTGAACCAAGAACTCATTCTACCATCAATTCTCACTGAAGCACAATTGTCAACAGAAATGCTATTGATTGATTTTAATAATCTGCCTTTAATTCCATAGTCCCCCAGTATGGCGAACATCTTTTCCCTCGGTACCCTGTCATATGCTTTCTCTAGATCTACGAAACATAAACACAACTGCCTATTCCTCTCGTAGCACTTTTCAATTACCTGGCGCATACTGAAAATCTGATCCTGACAGCCCCTCTGTGGTCTGAAACCACACTGGTTTTCATCCAACTTCCTCTCAACGACTGATCGCACCCTCCCTTCCAAGATGCCAGTGAATACTTTGCCTCGTATACTAATCAATGAGATACCTCGATAGTTGTTGCAATCCTTCCTGTTCCCTTCCTTATAGATAGGTGCAATTACTGCTTTTGTCCAATCTGAAGGTACCTTACCAACACTCCACGCTAGTTTTACTACTCTATGAAGCCATTTCATCCCTGCCTTCCCACTATACTTCACCGTTTCAGGTCTAATTTCATCTATTCCTGCTGCCTTATGAAAATGGAGTTTATTCACCATCCTTTCCACTTCCTCAAGCATGATTTCACCAATATCATTTTCCTCCTCCCCATGAATGTTTGCAACACCACTAGGATGATTTCCTTTTACATTGAGAAGATGTTCAAAATATTCCCTCCACCTCTCCAGTGATTCCCTGGGATCTATTATGAGTTCACCTGAATTATTCAAAACACTGTTCATTTCCTTTTTCCCTCCCTTCCTAAGATTCTTTATTACTGTCCAGATAGGTTTCCGTGCTGCTTGACCTAGCCTTTCCAGGTTGTAACCAAAATCTTCCCATGACTTCTTTTTGGATACAACAACTATTTGTTTCGCTCTGTTTCTTTCATCTACGTAAAAATCCCTGTCTGCCTCGGCCCTTGTTTGGAGCCATTTCTGATAAGCCTTCTTTTTACGTTTACAGGTTGCTCTCACTTCATCATTCCACCAAGATGTTCGCCTTTTCCCATCTTTACACACAGTTGTTCCTAGGCATTCCCTTGCTGTTTCTACTACAGCATCCCTGTATGCCACCCATTCACTTTCTATATCCTGAACCTGCTTACTGTCTACTGTTCGAAACTTCTCACTAATCATATCCATGTACCTCTGTCTAATTTCCTCATCCTGGAGCTTTTCTACCCTTATTCGTTTTCAGACAGATTTCACTTTCTCTACCCTAGGCCTAGAGATACTTAGTTCACTACGGATCAGATAGTGGTCTGTATCATCGAAAAATCCGCGAAAAACTCGTACATTCCACAAATAATAACACACCATATTTATTTCACTAAATGGATCACACACACATACAAAACTAACCAACTTTTAATAGGTATTAAATACTTTATCACTATGATCAGAGAGAACACTTCAAAACAGCCACCCGTGAGCTTCTTCACCATGGTATGTGTAACATGCTCTGCCATCACTACATCTCAAAGACATGGATTTGATTTTTGTCAGTAGCTTTCAGAGCTGAGGTTGCACAACTGTAAAAGAGATGGAGAACTCTAGTGATTCAGCCAAACGCGGCTTTGCTGTTTATGATATTGCCCAGTTCTGCAGACACCCTTGACCTCAAAGGCTCTGAACTGCACGGAAACATGCTTACGATACAGACTGTTCATCATAAAAGCAGTGGTTTGTAACTTTTCCATGCAAATCTCCGTGGTTGACTGCTCCACCAGTGCACTGCTGCAGCATGAGCGTTACGGTGTATTATGAACAGAAATTATGTTTTCAAAATATTAGAGACAATGTTTTGACATGCTGAACTCAATCGGAGTCATGCATGTGGTGTTTGCAGGAATATAACAGAGAGGACACAGACACACTCTGAAAAAAGATAAACAAAGCAACTCCTCCCTTTCTATCTTTACGTCCAACGAACAAATTTACGAGGTCACCAACATCTTTAAAAAGCACAATGTAAAAGTAGTTTTCAAAACCAACAATAGGAATGTCCAAGTCTTACATAATGCCACATCCATAAACGAGTTCAAAAGTTATTCAAAATCAGGAGTATACAGGATCATTTGCAACAGTTGTAATTCTTCTTACGTCAGACAGACCGGGATGAATTTTAACATAAGGTACTCGGAACACATCAATGCCCTGAAGTACAATACATTTTAAGCTGTAGGCCAACATATGCATGACTATAATCACAAATTCCCAGACATAAAACAACATATGGAAATTCTCAAAATCAACAAAGGACCCCTCTTAACATTACCGAAAGCTGCTTCATACATTTACATCAATATTTCAACCCAAATCATAAACTTAATGAAATTTCAGGAAAGCCAAATATCCTTTTTGACCTTCTAATTCCCATTTTTATAAAGGTCAAACCAACAAATCATAATTCAGTTTTTCATAATATTCACAGCACCTTCCCACATACTAGAGTCCCGCCTTAATACCCCCGTTCTCCCCCCTCTCCTTCGCGGCCTCACGCCTTGCCCCACCTCTCTCTCCTGCCCCGCCTCTCCCTCCTTGTCACGCCCCTTCCTTTTCTTTTAAATCTCACAACTGTTAGTATGAGGCACACACAACAATAGTCCACACACCACATGCTGCAATGAGAGGTAAGTCTCATATAACCTATGCCATCTAACTAACATGCTCTCTCCTTCAATTCATTAATTAAATTTTATCTAATTTTATTCAGGTTAACTTCATGGACACCGCAATGAACTGCAAATTTTATACCGGACACAGTGTATCTGTTTTAACCACATCTTTATATGCCGTCCAGACAGTGTCCAACAACATTTCAGCATGACTTTTACAAGCACTACGAGAGCATTTCATTTTATTACGTTGCTTGATGTTGAAACACCACCTAGCAGTTCTGCATCAGCTAGTGGTTGTTTACAATGGCGTTCAGTGACTTGCCTATAGCTAACACCACTCAAGTGGTTTTGGTGATTGACTACAGGATCAACATTCACCAATTCCCGGTTTACAATTGAAATTGCAATGATTAGCAGGGATGGAACTAACAGTTCTGTGAATATTAGTGCGTGAAAGAGTCTCGATGATGAGCACACTGAAGATGCTAAGAATTTAGAGCCTAGTTTATTCTCATTATTTCATCCCAGTTTTTAATGTCAATTATATATATTTGTTGATTAGTTTTATGTCAGTTGTGTGTATGTACACTTGTTTAGTTATTAGGTGTTTTATATTAAGGCTGAAGATGGCCAGCCCAGGCCAAAACTAGTCCCAAGTTAATGCAAAGCAAAATGTTGCATATTATAGTATTGAAAGGTGGACCATTAAAATATTAATTTAATAATTATATTGTGATTACAATTCAGTATGGATCAGAACCATGAAGTTTATATCCTATGATAGAGATGATCCTTGAGGTATTCCCCTATGAACTAGAATTTCCTTAGTTCGAATGGTTGCGTCTATTTCCACATGAATCGAATTACTCCTGAAAAAAGATATTGTTAAATACCGGTACCTCAGCTTCTTGGGAACAGATGTGAAATTTAGTGTATATTCCAGGTGAAAATATTTATAAAATCCTCCTATCAATACAAGTCAAGTCATCTGTTAGATGAAGCAAAGTCTATACATGTTTCAGCCTAATCTCAAGGCCATCTTCAGTAGTAAAACAATGATTACATAATATACAAACAAATTAAAAATCGTAATGGTGTGAAGTGACAGTGATCATGATTAGTGAGTTAAAAACACATTGAGGTACAAAGTCCTCTCGTCTAATAGATCTTGCTGACTGTTAAATAAGAACACTATGCTGAGGAGTGTAGTGAGACCGTCAATACTACGAATAAAACGTAGTTGTTCATAACTTCTTCCACTGTTTCTCGTCCATACCTCCTTCTTAAACGACATGATTTTGTCTTGTGAAAAATACACTTTTGTCCAGACTGGTAGAACACTAACATGGCCAACAAGAGAATACACAAGATAGGTGGAACCATTAAATTCATGCCAGTAGTAAATGAACTGTTGCAACATCCTTGTTTACATTTTAATTTGATTTCACAGCCACAGATTCTCCATTCCAACTGAGGTTGGCCAGTTTTGCTGGGATATGAATTATTGGTGATTTCCATAAATTATATTTCAAATGTTATTTATTGGTGAGTGTTGAGTTCTCGTCAAAAAATGTTAAAAATCTGTTCAAGAAAGAAAAAGGTCTAATCTTTTAAAAATGAGGGCTGAAATGGTGCAACAAATTGTGTTTCATTTCATCTTATAATCCTTCTACTATTCATGATAAGTGTAGAACTATCTTCCAGGTGTCCTGTAGGTAAGAATCCCAGCCAGCACAGCGACAGACATGCAAATCAGTTGGCGAAGTTTTGACACTGCGTGTATAATCTATTCTGTATTTTTGGTAGTGAGTTGTTGTGAAAGTATGCTGTTGATACTGCTACAGCAGATCCATGTGTTGCTGTTGTTATATAATGGCAGGTCTACTCTATATCTTGTAGGTGATCAGTCAGTGACCGAGTGAATACGTCATTATTTTGTTGATGTAGATGAGTCATACTACATTGATCCTGTTTAGCAGACCAATTGCGAACTATTCTATATATATTTCAAGTGCTAGTGTATTTGTGTTGAGTGAAAATATATACAGTAACTGTAGTCAGTGATAATAATGATGTTATTATATTTCACTACATCACTGCACCTATGTCAAAGAAAACCTCCTTATTAACTTGGAGAAGATATGGACTGTGGAAATTTAATAGTATTGGGAAATTTTAATGTTCAGACAGACTGGGCAATGGTTCTCATGGAATATGGAATAGGAACATCTTCTGTGTATCAGAAACAATATTATTGAGAGTAACATTTGCTTCAAGGAAAGAGACTTACACAAGATCTCAAGATAGAGTTGGGACAATGAACATGTAGAACTGTGACTGATTACAGTATTTATTCACCAGCCAAGAAGTTTGGAAGGTTATAAGTGATCTCCAAGTAATTCCTGGTCAAAATCTGGATGGAGACAACAGGTGCAATCAAAAAGTTTCAGTTCGATTGCCGTACAGTCCTGAATCGAGCATTGAGGCAAACACCAGGTTGAAGATTCCGGTGTGGTAAAACACCGTGTTCTGCTGCGTGAAGAAGTCTGCACATCCTCGTCCGACAAGAAGCGTCCACTCTTCAAGGCCTTTTTGAGGGGACCAAAGGGCAGAGATCAGGACTATAGGGCCTCATCCACCGTCTTGATGTTGTTGTCTTTAATGGATGAGGCTGGACTCCTAGCCTCCCAGATTGATCGGCGTCTTACTTCGAAACGCGACGCGGACGGAACTTGGTGCACCATTTCACAATTATAGTTTTTAACAGACATGCTGCCCCATACACAGTCTTCATTCTCGAACCTTCGGCAGCCAAGAACAGACTAACAGTACATTGGGTCTGTTTGGACACATGTGGTAACAACGTAGTAACATGTAGTAACTTATCATGAATAGCGGAAGGATTTTAAGATGAAATGAAACACAATTTGTTGCACCGTTTCACCCCCTATTTTTGAAAGGTTAGACTTTTTTCTTTCATGAACAGATTTTTATCATTTTGTTTGATCAGAACTCAACACTCACCAATAAATAACATTTAAAATATAATTTATGGAAATACCAGTAATTCATATCCCAGCAACAATGGACAGATGTCTGTGAGAAATGAGTATGATTCACTGCTGGTAGAACAACCGAGGGAAGATGAGGAACAGGGAACGTTTGCTGAAAAGTGTGGAAGTAGGAGAAAGGCTAAGAAAGGGAAATGTGGAGTTGTGGACAAGAAAAGACAGGTGGAACAGGGTCATGGGATGGAGAAAAAGGAGGAGGAAGTAGCTTCTGTAGCTGTCAGGAAAGATAGGACTGACCAGGAAGGGAGGGGATTAGATGAGGTGGGTAGGGTTGAGGCTCTGGTCATGGGGGATTCCATCGTTAGACATGTCGGGAAAGTGTGTGGAGGAAAGGGAACCAGGATAGAGTGTTATCCAGGAATTAGGTTAAGGCAGATGTTGAGGAAAATAGAAGAGAAGGAGGAGGGAAAGGAGGTAGTGCTTCACGTTGGTACTAACAACGTAAGACGAGCAGGTATAAGTACCAACATAGTTGGGGTTGTGTGGGGTCTGGTAAATGCAGCACGGGTGAAGTTTAAGAAAGCGGAGATTGTTGTCAGTGGCATATTGTGTAGGAGGGATACTGACTGGAAGGTGATTGGGGATTTAAATGAGACTATGGAGTGGGTATGTGAGAAACTGAGAGTGAGATTTCTAGATACTAATGGGTGGGTAGGAGATAGGGATCTACGCTCAGATGGCCTTCACTTAAACCGCAGTGGTACATATAAGTTAGGAAATTTGTTTAGAAGGGTCATTTAGAAGGGAAACGGGGTGGCATAGGGAGCGGTGATAAGGGAACAGGGAACTGGAAATCAAGTAGGGATGACATTAAAATGTTAGTGCTCAACTGTACAAGTATTGTAAAGAAAGGAATAGAATTAAGTAATCTAATAGATAAGTATTTACCAGATATTGTAATAGGAGTTGAATCATAGCTGTGAAACCGAGGTTTCGTATTAGTCTCCTCTCCATCTACGTTTTGGGATAACCTGTTACGGCATAGAAATTCGTGTCAATTTTTCTACAGCTTAAACTGTGTTCTCACAATTATTTGTGATGTTTAATTCTGCGAGCGCATGTAAGCTCTGATTGTTTCTGCCGCCTCTCGGGAGAGTGTCAACTATCTGCTACCTCCCGGCCTTGGTCTTGCTCCGGCCAATCAGCGCTTTGAGTCGGCCATTTTGAAAATACTCTCGACTCCAGAGAGCTAGAGAAGCGAAGCCTGACATTCGCTGTGGTCCCATCATGGAGAGAAGATGCTTGTGTATCTGTTTCCACGTTATGTACTGGAGTAGCGGCATGGACTACGGATAATAGTATAAGTGATGCAGGGTTGTGCTCCAGACCCTCAGCAGATTCTTCTTTTTCATCCTCGTAGTATAAGATTTGTTGTTTTCCTGCAATTGTGATCTTCGTCTGGTAAGCTAAACATGGCTACGCCATGTTTGAAATCTTTCTACTGCTGCAGCAACCAAACTGTAAGTCAACTTCCTTATTTACATTGCGATTTTCATCGGCAGTGAACTACTTCAGTGATTTCTTCGGAGAAACCCTTTTATCACCAAATAAGTGATGTGCGCCATAAAATTGTGAGGACCATCCTTGTGTAAATTTAAAGAACCTTTCGAAACACTAAAAATAGGGTTGAAAATGTACTAGTTTTGCTTATTTATACACCTAGTGTGTAATTTTTTGCGATATGGAATTTAAATGTTACTAGGCGAAATTTTTATTCTTATTATTCTTCTTCTTATTATTATTATTATTATTATTATTACCAGGTAATGATGTTACTGCTGTTTTGAAATTATCTTTGGTTTAAAAGTGGGGTAATACATAGGAGTTCCAGTAAGGATTATTTGTGCGATGCCGATTGATCTAAATTCTTTCTTATGCTTTTAATTTATTTCGTTTATTTTCTCTTTTGGGTTTTTACATGTTTCTGGGGATGGTTTGTTGCTTACTTTCCTCCATTTTCCTACCATTGTTGGTCAAATAATAGGATTGGTTCATCCCTGGTTTAACAATTAATGATGGTTGCCTTGGTGATATGAATTGTTTTTTGAAAGAAGTGATTGTGATAGGGAGACAGCCCTGTCGTAAGATTGTTCTGTAATTTTATGAAACCGTGTTGGGTGTGATTGATTCTTTCGCTCATCATTTACGCTCATTCCCTTTCCTTTCGGGTTTTGTTGTGGTGGTTTTCCTTTTCCTTTGAGTATTTAACTAGAAGCACTTGATATCCTGTGCTGGACCTCCCACTGTATTTTGTTACCTTATAAAACATGTAAATCGGGAAAGAGAGTATCCATCTCTCAAAGTGTATCAGAGAAGTTGTGAACGTTGGTATATTGTATTTCTTACAAAGTGTCATATACCTAAATCATGAATTATTTCCTCTGTTAAGGAAAATATTTTGAGTTTGTTGCGAAGGTAACCTAAAGATATGATTCTACCATTTCTTTTGAATTAAATCATTTCTTGCCGACCGGTGGTTTTTAATTTCATTTCCTTTATTTAAAGTGTTCTGTTCAACTTGATGGTACCATTTTATTTCCTTCAATTCATTTCTTGCCGACCGGCAGTTTTTAAAATAATTCCGTTAATTTACCTTTGGTGTTCAACTTGAATATAATTGGAGTTTTTCTGTGGATTTAGTGAAGTCAGGTTACTTTAATTTGATGTTATTTTATTGACCATTTTATTCTTATTCTATTTCAAACTGATTTTATTTAGTTCAGGTACCTATATTTTATTTTGGTAAAACAAACTGCGAGGATGACCTGTAATTTGCTCTGTTTAATTTCTCCTTGAGTTTATGAATTATATTTTACTTTAAAAAAAGGACAGATTTGTCTTGTTTTCTGCTCTATAATTATTTGACACACTGACAGTTGGTAGCTTGATCCACCAGTTTGTTGTTGTTTTCTACCACCAGAAGGTAAGTTTACTCTGTTTCTGTATTTTCCATTTTGTTCTGGGTGTGTAGTGCAATGTGACGCTTCCTATTTGGTTTCTCTTGCACTAGAAATTTTCTCTCGGAACTGGAGTGCGTATCATAGAGATAGGATAGGAGTGGTAGGAGGGGGAGTAATCATTCTGATGAAAGAAGAATTTGTAAGCTACAAAAAAGTTAAAGATGACAAACATGAAATTCTAGGTGTAAGGCTCATCTCTAAAGATAATAGGCAACTTGATGCCTTTGGAGTGTACAGACTGGGAAAGGGTAGCGCCGATGCTGATTCAGATATATTTGATAAGATAATTAGCTATGTGGGAAACGATAAGGAAAGGAACATGATTGTAGCCGGTGATCTCAATTTACCAAATGTCAATTAGGAAGATAATGCGAACGACATGAAGCATGTCCAACAAATGGCAAATAAGTTAATATGAGAAGGACACCTGATTCAGAAAGTGATGGAATCAACTAGAGGGAAGAATATTCGGGATGTGGTGCTGGTAAAACCAGATGAGCTCTATAGAGAAACAGAAGTAATAGATGGTATTAGTGACCATGAAGCTGTTTTTGTGGTAGTTAAAATAAATGTGAAAGAAAGGAAGATATTAAAATTAGGACTATTAGGCAGTACCATATGGCTGATAAAACAGGCATGAGGGAGTTTTTAATGAGCAACTATGATCGGTGGAAAACAATAAATAGAAATATAAACAGACTGTGGGATGAGTTTTGAAGCAATTGTTGAGGAATGTGAAAATAGGTTTGTAACTTTAAAGGTGCTAAGGAATGGTAAAGATCTAATATATTATAACAGAGAAGTAAAGAGACTAAGAAGGAGGTGCAGGTTGGAAAGAAATAGAGTTAGAAATGGCTGTGGAAGTAAGGAAAATTTGAAAGAACTTACTAGGAATTTGAATCTAGCAAAGAAGGCAGCTAAGGATAACATGATGGCAAGCATAATTGGCAGTCATACACATTTTAGTGAAAAATGGAAGGGTATATATAGGTACTATAAGGCAGAAACAGGTTCCAAGAAGGATATTCCAGGAATCATTAATGAACAAGGGGAGTGTGTATGTGAGGATATTCAAAAGGCAGAAGTATTCAGTCAGCAGTATGTAAAGATTGATGTTTTGAGGGTAATGTCCAGATAGACAGATAGAGGAGGTGACTAATGCTAAAGAAGTATTAAAATTTACATATGATAACAATGACGTTTGCAGTAAGCTACAAAAGTTAAAAACTAGAAAAGCAGCTGGAATTGATAAGGTTTCTGGGGATATACCAAAGACAATGGGTTGGGATATAGTACCATATCTGAAGTACTTATTTGATTATTGTTTGCATGAAGGAGCTGTACCAAATGAATGGAGAGTTGCTATAATAGCCCCTGTGTATAGAGTAAAGGGTGATAGACATAAAGCTGAAAATTACAGGACAGTCAGTTTGACATGGGAAGGCATTCTTTCTGACTATATTAGGCATGTTTGCGAAATTATTAACTGGTTCGATAGAAGGCAATTTGGGTTTAGGAAATGTTACCGTAAAGTGGGGTGACTTTGAACGGCGAGGTGACTTTGAACAGTAATTTAGCGTTTTTCTAAATTTAATGCTGCACTCTACTGTGTAGATAAGTAACTGTAGTTACAAGCGTTAAAAACACCGCCGTCTCGATCCTCTTATACTGCCTGCTCTATGCCACCAGTTTAACACAGGAAGGCGCGACTACCAATAGTTTTCCAAATCGTCGTAAGAGCGCAGCAGTAGACGCACAATCTTCGCTGTCAGTGTGGGTGTAGCAGTGTATTATTGGTGCATGAATGTGTGTGAAAACCTGAGTTATTTTGTACAATGAGTAAACGTGTCTGGTCACTTTCGATCGTACAAGATATATTTTGAATAGAACTGTGAAATAAATTAATCATGTTATGTTTATAGATATTTCAAAAGTGATTTTAAGGTGTTTGTACTTGTTTCTTTCCGTTCGTGCAAAGTATATATTTCGTAGAACTGAAATTTCAGATTCTTTCCCCGAAATATTCAACTGTTGTATACCATGTTGCCAATCTCGGCAAGGTTGTTCGCAGCCAGAAAATATACGACTCCATGAAATACCGTCTAGAAGAGAATTGAGAGAAAAGCGGCTGTCGGCTTTATCTAGGCAAGGACGTAATGAAGGAATTGGATATCCTCAAATTACTCTCGCATCTGTGCCTTTACACCTTATTTCAGAATTTGATGGAGTCTCCGCGGCTCAGGCGGTAGACCGCCGGCCTCTCACCGCTCGGTTCTGTGGTTCAAATCCCGGTCACTCCTTGTGAGATTTGTGCTGGACAAAGCGGAGGCGGGACAGGTTTTTGTCCGGATACTCCGGTTTTCCCTGTCATATTTAATTCCGGAAACACTCTCGAATATCATTTAATTTCATCTGTCATTCATTAATCATTGCCCCGGAGGGGTGCGACAGGCTTCTCCAGCCGGCACAATTCCTATCCTCCCTGCTAGATGGGGGCTTCATTCATTCCATTCCTGGCCCGGTCGAATGACTGGAAAAAGGCTGCTGATTTTTTTCCAGAAGGTGATTAAAGCCGTGGAGGATAGTGGATTCCTTGTGATAAAAACTGTGACAGACAATCACAAAACGCCTTCATGTTTAGACATTTTGGACAACCTCAGATATCCAGACGATAATATTCCAATCAAACTAGAAACAGGAAATCAAATCCTAACTTGCGGGTACTAGGTTCGTGTTGTTGAAGAGAGAATGGAGTGTGACATTTGTGTCAGCAACATCTCACTGCCTAGAGCTTCGACACCTCTAAATGGAACTGATTATACATCAGGACAGAGGAGGAGTTCGATACCCAAAACCTAGTTTTGTTGCTCTGGTGAAGCATCTCCAGGAGTTCGTTTAAACTGATGTGCCCTATTGTCGAAGTCCTTCAAGTGCATGAGCGTAATACGAGGACTTGCGAAGTCTTCCCTTTCAGAATACCGGGCGAGTTGGCCGTGCGGTTAGGAGCGCGCAGCTATGAGCTTGTATCCGGGAGATAGTGGGTTCGAACCCCACGGTCGGCAGCCCTGAAGTTCGTTTTCCGTGGTTTCCCATTTTCACACTAGGCTAATTCTGGGCTGTGCCTTAATTAAGGCCACGGCCGCTTCCTTCCCATTCCTAGGCTTTTCCTATCCCATCATCGCCATAAGACCCATCTGTATCGGTGCGACGTAAAACAAATATTTAAAAAAACTTTCAGAATGTGTTTTGTTACAGTGTGAGGTCAAAGAACATCAGCAAAATGTTAGTGATAGTTTCCTAACCAAGTTCGTAAGACCTCTATTATTTGATATTGCGTTGGTAAGAACACAAAAAGTGCGGTACCCCTCCTAGCCTTCGTCCAGGAAAATCTTTAAATTGTTCATGAAGAGGCCAACTGCGACTTCGTGCAGGTAATATTGCCGATATTTAATATTACTGATGTAATTTACGAGCTTCAGTGAACATATGACCATACTGCATAGTGTTTTGTAGACTGTCGTCATTAGAATAAGTTTAGACCATTGTGCGTCTATGTCTGCCATCTAGCGGAGAAATTTTGTCGCAGCGTAGTCGCAAAAAGGCTCGCATAGAGCAGGCAGTATAGGAGGATCGAGACGGCGGTGGTTAAAAATCGCCAATAATCGATACTTTCATATGATTTAACAGTCGATATGAAATAACGTAGTATACCAACTCCAGAAAATAAAATGCATTCTGGAAATGTCGTTCTTTTTTCTAATATCAAATACATTTGCCTAATATTAGAAGTAATTTAAGTTTCAGAATTCAAAACGAGTCTTTGTGGGCAAGGTAAACATCTTGAATGGACATTTACAGAAAGCAAAACACTTTATATTTATTCTTTGGTGACGTAAAAAATTAAAATATGAAGACTTGTCTTTTAAGGGGCGACTTTGAACCAAGCTTTGAACTGCAGTTCCGATGTTCTTTGACACTGACAGATCAGCTGTTCAGTGATGGCTGATGGTAGGTTAGCACTCATTTCCATTATTAGCAAAATTTATCCATAATTGTATGAAAAGATTTGAGGTCGTTAAAGAAAACTCCTAAATAACACTCAATTTTTTAAAATAAGTTACTTTCAAAACTACATTTATATACAAAGTACTATGCTCTTTCGTATGATAGGGGTGTCATTGACCAGTACATGGTATAACTTCCGCAGAGTAGACAAATGTCTCTATGTTCAAAGTGACCCCGAACCATGGGGAGAAATTGAACAGTCAAAAATATTTTAAAATAAAAAAACATATAGTTTGCTTTGTCACATTCAGTAACACCTCTTGCAACTTCCCAAAAAGGCTATTTTCAATATCTTGAGAAGTTTTGGTTTTATTTACAAAAATAATTTTAAAATGTTCAAAGTCACCCCACTTTACGGTATTCCACTAAAGCTCAACTTGTAGGATTCCAGCAAACTATAGCAGATATCCTGGATTCAGGAGGTCAAATGGACTGGATCGAGATTGACCTATCTAAGGCATTTGATAGGGTAGATCATGGGAGCCTCCTGGCAAAAATGAGTGCAATTGGACTTGATAAAAATGTGACTGAATGGGTGGGTAAGTTTCTAGAAAATAGAACTCTGAGAATTAGAGCAGGCAAAGCTTCATCTGTCCCTGTAATAATTAAGAGGGGAATTCCTCAAGGCAGTATCATTGGGCCTTTATGTTTTGATATGTTATAACATGTGTAAAGAAGTTGAATCAGAGATAAGGCTTTTTGCAGATGATGTTATTCTGTACAGAGTAATAAACAAGTTACAAGATTGTGAGTAATTGCAGAATGACGTCAATAATGTTGTGAGATGTACAGTAGGCAATGGTATGTTGATAAATGGGGTTAAAAGTCAGGTTATGAGTTTCACATATAGGAAAAGTGCTCTCAGTTTTAATTACTGCGTTGATGGGGTGAAAGTTCCCTTTGGGGATCATTGTAACTATCTGGGTCTTAATATAAGGAAAGATCTTCATTGGGGTAATCACATAAATATGATTGTTAATAAAGAGTACAGATCTCTGCACATGGTTATGAGGGTATTTAAGGGTTGTAGTAAGGATGTAAAGGAGAGGGCATATTAGTCTCTGGTAAGACCCCAAGTAGAGTATGGTTCCAGTGTATGGGACCCTCACCAGGATTACTAGTTTCAAGAACTATTAAAAATCCAAAGAAAAGCAGCTCGATTTGTTATGGGTGATTTCCGTCAAAAGAGTAGCGTTACAAAAATGTTGCAAAGTTTGGACTGGGAAGGGAGAAAGGAGACGAGCTGCTCGACTAAGTGGTATGTTCTGAGCTGTCAGTGGAGAGATGGCGTGGAATGACATCAGTAGACAAATAAGTTTGGATGGTGTCTTTAAAAGTAGGAAAGATCACAATATGAAGATAAAGTTGGAATTCAAGAGGACAAATTGGGGCAAATATTCATTTTGGGAAGGGGAGATAGGGATTGGAATAACTTAGTAAGGGAGATGTTCAATAAATTTCCAATTTCTTTGCAATCATTTAAGACAAGGCTAGGAAAACAACAAATAGGGAATCTGCCACCTGGGCAACTGCCCTAAATGCAGATCAGTAGTGATTGATTGAAACTGAACGTCGGCATAGTTCACATAGTTGTATGCACCTCAACATGACATGACTGACACACCTGCATGTCCACGCTACGTTGGATGTCCGCTGCAGCAACACCCCAAAACTCCTTTTAGTTGCAAATATCCGAAACAGAAAATCTCCTAGAGCCCACAACAAAAGAACACTAAAAATGATAAATGGGAGACTTCCTGAGCCAATGATGAGGGATATATTCCAAGAGAATTTTCAGATGATGTTGACAAAAGAAGATCTAAGGTTTGCAAATGAGAAATGGGACACACCTGAAGACGACAGGCAGATGACAGAGCCAAATAACAAACAGTATGGTGGAATGATAATGTAAAAGCTGTTATCAAAGCTAGAAATGGTGCAAGATGAGCTCTGAACTGTATCCCTGTGTTGATGTTGCTCACATCCGTAGGTTTAACCTCAAAATACCCTACACATGACCCCTGGGTGGTGCTAAGCGAGCAAGAATATATTTGGCAGCCAGTCTATCACTGCAATCTCCTGCCAATTACATACAATGACATATCAAACATATCTCAACAGCTCTTTTAAGAGCTCCCTAACAAGAAACATTGGACCAACGATTCAACTCCTCCAACTAAATGTTGAAAGTATCAGCAAAGCAAAGTGTGACTATCTATCTAAACTTTTATTGGGCAACAATATTGATATTGTCGCCATTCCGGAAACGCATGTTTCTAATACAGATCAGTTTCGAAGCAGAGTTCGTATCCTTGGTTATATTGCTCTTGGAGTGACATATCACGATGTGTATGGAATAGCCACCTACATCCGTAACAACATAAATGAAGCCTCGCTTATTTCTAAAAATACGGATGGAAATATACATACAGTTGGCACACTGTTGCATGGCATTACTATAACAAATGTATATAAACCACCTGACATTCCCTGGCCTGAACATGTTTACATATTGCAAAGCAACCTGCAATTTATGTTGGGGATTTTAACAGTCACCATAAACTCTGGAAGTACTCCAAAAATGATGAAAATGGCAGAATGCTCGTGAAATGGGCAGAGGAAAATGACCTCCATTTAATTTTTGATGCTAAAGACAAGGGCTTATTTAGATCAGCTGCATGGATCAAAGATACAAATCCAGACCTCTGTTTTGTAAGCTGTAATGAAAGTGGTTTTCCTGAAAACATCACGAGAAAAGTGATTGGTGAATTTCCACATAGCCAACATAAGCCCATCCTAATTGAAACTGGTATCACAATCCCTGTAACTAGATCAACATCACATTCTCGTTGGAATTTCCGTAAAGCTGACTGGACCAATTTCACAGCAGAACTTGATAAGTGCATCCGATGGATTCCGCCTCAATATAACAAATATAGGCGTTTTGCTGGTGCAGTTATAGAAACAGCTGAGAAGTTCATTCCAAGAGGTTCCCGCAAAGAATATATCCCTGGAAGGAATGAAGAAAGTGACGACTTTCAACAATGTGGAGATCCTAACATAGCGACCGAGCTTCTGTCCACTTTGGACTCATCTTGAAGTCATAAGTAGATAGAAATAGTTGAGAGGATAGATTTTACTCACTCTAGCAGAGAAGCTTGGAGTCTTCTTAGAAAATTAGGAGGAAGCCCACCAGTATGCAGAGAATAGGCTGAAGATACATCAGATCAAATTGCCTCTCACATCATTGAAACGTCACGAGTTCCAGGTGACAAGAAACACACCAAATATATTAGACGACAACTTCAAGTCTTGAAGTCAACAGCACCTCAGTCTTCAGAATATGCAAACCCCTTCACAGTATCCGAGATTGATACAGCACTGAAAGATGTAAAAACCATTTAAATCTCCTGGCTTCGATGGAATTCATCCCAAGTTCTTGATCAATCTGGGATAAAATGCGAAGAAATTGCTGGCAATATTTTTCACAGATATCTTACTAACAGGACACATGCCTTTGGAGTTCAAAAAAGCTAAGATAATTGCAATTTTAAAACCTGGCAAACCCAACAACAAGCCAGAAAATTACCACCCCATAGCCCTCCTTGGCTGTTGCCACAAACTGTTTGAAAGACGCATATTTAACAGAATAAGCAGCACCATTTTACAGCACATTCCCATGGATCAGGCAGGCTTCAAACCAGGTCGCAGCTGTTGTGATCAAGTTTTGGCACTTACAACATTCATAGAAATGGGGTTCCAACGAAAATTGAAAGCATCTGTTGCTTTTGTTGATCTCACTGCTGAATTTGATACCGTGTGGAGGGAGAGTATGTTCTGCCAACGTTAAAATAAGTTCATCTGAAGCATAAAGGGAAAATATATATCACATCATCTTCTTCAATAATGTTCATTTCCATCATCATCTAGAACATTGACAAAATCACCAAGGATATCAGATAAAGATAGCAAGACTTATTAACAATATGTTGAGTGATAGGAGGCTTCAGGTTATCATTGGGAACAATGTGAGCAAGGAGAGGAAGCTTAAAATGGTTTGTCTCAAGGATCAGTCCTATCGCCACTCCTGTTCAGCTTATATATATCTGATCTTCCTGAGGTTATATCACGGAAATTCTGCTACGCTGATGATATACCATTAGCTGTGCAACACAAAGAACTGGAGAGAACTGAAGAGATGTTAACAAGGGATTTGTCCATTTTGGAAACTTACTTCAGGAACTGGAGACTTAAGCCGAACACCAATAAAACGGAGGTGTCTTGTTTCCATTTAAACAATCACTTAGCAAATACTAAATTGAATGTAAGATTCTGTGGCAAGATACTTCACCACAACTGGAACCCAAAATATCTTGGAGTAATCTTGGATCGAACACTATCTTACAAGCAACATCTGCTGGGCTCTGCACAGAAACTGAAAACACGTAACAACGTCATTCATAAGCTTTGTGGAACTACCTGGGGTTCTTCGGCAAGCGTTTTACGGTCTTCAGCTTTAGGCTTGGTATATTCAAGTGCTGGGTACTGTGCTCCAGTATGGATGAACAGTCATCACACAAGACTCATTGATACTGAATTGAATTCCACTATGCACATAATAACTGGCACAATTCGATCTACACCAACTCATTGGCTCCTGCTTCTATCTGGAATAATGCAATCTGACTTACGCAAATCCACCGCTCTCATCAAGGAATTCAATAAAATCTTAAGGAACCCCGATCTGCCTGTACATGAAGATATATGAACTATCAACCAAAACAGATTACGTTCACGCCATCCAACTTTACATAACACCTTAGACATGGTTGCTAGAGGCTACAACCCAACTACAGAGTGGAAAAGACGGTGGGAAGCAGCAACGGAGACGCACCTGCACAGTATGTTCTCGAATGCCAAACTTCCAAGTGGATTCCAACTACCACGTAAAACATGGTCTGCTCTGAACAGAATAAGAACAGGCCATGGCAGATGCAGAGACATGCTGTTTAAATGGAACAAGTTGCCGACACCTGCGTGTGACTGTGGAGCTGCACAACAAACCATACATCATATTGTCAGAGAGCGTGAAACGCGGGCATACACAGGCAGCAAAGTGGATTTCCTGATGGCAACTCCAGAAGCAATACAGTGGATCAATGATCTTGACATTCAGTTGTAGGGAGCCTTTTCTTGTTCATTGTTTTCTTGTTATGTAAATATGTATATATATTTTTTCTGAACTCAACTTGATTGTATGGGCCATACGCTAAATAAATAAATAAATCAGGGACACTAACCATACACCTGTGTTTTAGGAATACTAACTGTACACTGGGGCACTGAGTACCGCACGAAGCTAGAAATGGTGCAAGATGAGCTCTGAACCATACCCCCGTGTTTCAGGGACACTAACTGTATACCTGAGTTTCAGGGACACTAGCCCTATACCTGTGTTTCAGGGATACCAACTGTATACCCGTGTTTCAGGGACACTAACCGTACACCTGTGTTTCAGGGACACTGACCGTACACCTGTGTTTCAGGGACACTAACCATACACCTGTGTTTCAGGGACACTAACCATACACCGGCGCACTGAATACCCGACAAAAGAATCATGTAATTTTACACTCTCAGACTTACGATTTATTTTAAAACCTCATGAAATCTGTGAAATGGAGTATTTTCAATACGTGAATATATATTTGCAAATTATAACAGCACTGTAATCACTGGTAAATAATAAAATATAAAGGTCACATTAAAAAAAGAGTATCTTTTGGTTTTGGTACTACTATAACGTTCACTTTGCAAAATGTGGGCACAACGCTAGCATATCCTTTGTTCGGTGCAAATATTAGACACTTTGGACAGTTGTTACACATTTCTGATCTGAGAATGACTGGTGTTTGTATTGAAAATACCATTTTCTTCCCAATAGAAAGGCGGATTCCTCTGAATGGTGGGATTTTCAGTCCTTGTGAAACCCAGGATCTCATTAATCCTTCTGCCAACGTTAAAATAAGTTCATCTGAAGCATAAAGGGAAAATATATATCACATCATCTTCTTCAATAATGTTCATTTCCATCATCATCTAGAACATTGACAAAATCACCAAGGATATCAGGCGCAGACCTACATGATTCTGGTATTCACCGCTTTCAAGGCAATCGATTTCATACACTCTTAAACACAAAGTACAAAGGTACATGTTGAAAAGTACGAAAAATCAAACTGGCTACAAAAAAGTAAAGTTTCATTACCTGTACACCGGGAAACTGTATGCCCCAAAGATATGTTTTGATATACACACAGGCATCACTCGTTAGAATTAGTGCATGAGCTGATGAAGGTCGAAGAAAAGTCACAGAGGTAGGAGACCATAGGAGTTGTGAAAAAAAATTCTCCAAATTGAAAATTCCCTGGGGCACTCTGTGCCCCGGTGAATGTTTTCAGGGTTAAGTGTGAGAAAAGTCAAGTAAAATTTAGGACAAACTCTCAGTTTACACGAGAAAAGGGCCTGTGGTACAAGTTAAGTTGTGCACAAATTGAGTAAGAAAACACAATGAATAATTTAAAAGTGGAATAAATATAGGAAGTCAAGATAAAACACAAAGTAAAAATCTAGAGAGGTATGTGCAATACACAAACAATGCAAAATATAAATACATAAATTAACAAAAGAACTAAACCAGCCACTGAATAGCCATTGGACGGTCTTCGATGGTCCCACTGAAGGCACTATGTGAGCATCTGTAGGTAATGTGTCCCACTGTCTGGAGTTCTTCACTGCAGTCACAGCTTGGAGAAGGTCGCAGGTCCCAAGAATGCAGCACAGAGCCACTTCTTCCATTCCCAGTCGGACCCGCACACTCCGTGGAAGATGTAATCCGGGCGGGCGCTGGGTGGTCAAAGTTCAATGTCCATTCTTCATTCCAGGTTCGTAGTCCACAGTAGTTTTTGTTCATCAGTTTTTGAGCCAGCAGCAAGGGAGGATGTCTGGATTTTTTTTCTACTTGCTTTACGTCGCACCGACACAGGTAGGTCTTACGGCGACGATGGGACAGGAAAGGGCTAGGAGTGGGAAGGAAGCGGCCATGGCCTTAATTAAGGTACAGCCCCAGTATTTGCCTGGTGTGAAAATGGTAAACCATGGAAAACCATGGAAAAGTGCCAATAGTGGGGTTCGAAATTACTAGCTCCCGAATATTGGATACTGGCCACACTTTTGCGACTGCAGCTTTCGAGCTCGGTGTCTGGATTTCAATCAGGTTGAAGCAATTCGATGGATGTCTTGGTGAGTTAAAGATGATTTATTGGCCTGTATTTTATTTGCTTCGCAGACAAGATTGTTCATCTGGAGGGAGGATGTCTGAAAGCCAGTGCAGTGGGGTTGTTCTGATGATACCGCTGATAATCCACATTGTCTGATTCAGGACGGTGTCAATTTTCTCGGTCTGCATGCTCTTCAGCCAGGTGGAAGAACAATATTCAGCTGTTGTAGACTTAATGCATAAGCCACTGTGGATCCCCATGTGCTGTCAGGTAGCTCAGATAAGATGGTGTTTCTTGTACTTAGTTTGGCTGCAAGTTTGGACAGATGTTTACTATATGACAGTGTTACACCGAGATATTTTGAGTTTGGGTTGTACGGTAAAATTCCGTCATGGAGAGTCACTTTTAAGGTGCTTTGAGCCTGTATGTTACTCAAATGAAAGCAAGATGTTTTGATTGTGCTTGGTGTCAGGTGCCACTTTTGATGGAAATTTGTCTGTAAGCAGAGATCTTTTGTTAGTGCATCCTCAAAGCTATTCAATATTGTGTGTTTTGTGGCTATAAATGTATCAAATTGTCTTGACACCATTTATGGGATGTCTACCAGATAAACACTGAATACAGAAGGGTTAATATGGAACCTTGCAGCAATCCATTGCATATCTTCCTGGTTTGCTCAGAGTATTGTTCATGTTCTTCAAATCCAGCTCAGTTAATTTTGTTAGTGCAAGTACTTGATCTTCCCAGATTTGTTCCTATCTAAAGCCTGCTTCTCTAAAGACCAGGATCTTGAAGATGGCTGGACTGATTCTGTTGTAGATCAGTCTTTCCAGTAGCTTGTAGATTGAGCTATTGGGATCAGGTTTCTTTTGACTTCTGGTGGCAAGTGTCCTGTGCATTGGATGGATGAAAAGAATTCAGCAAGCCATTTCCCAGCATTTTTACCACAGTGAACAAGGAACTCATTGTGAATGTTGTCAAAGATTGGTGCCTTCCCCACTTTGCAGCTTTGAAGGGCTATTGTAACTTCGTCTTTCTTTTCATAGATCTCTTCTGATTGCTTTGGAGTGTGCTTTGAATGATTCAGTCTGTTATTCTATCCAGTTTGACTTCTTGAAGTGCTTGTGGTTTGTGGGAATGACCTCAAATTATCTTTAGAAGGCTGCAGGCTTTTTTTACTCTAATTCTTAAAGTCTAGTTCCTCAGTCATTTTTGTCCATCTTTCCCTTTTGTCCTTATCCAGAGTGCAACTGAGATCATCTACAACTTCGGTCCAACAACTCTGTAGAAATCACAGTAATAAGTTTCATATTATTCCATATTGAAGAGCAATACAGTGTAAAGCAAACGCTAAAGATTTCCACCTATTTTTTATTTATTTTTAAAATCTTCCTTCACTCAGTCTGCCTAAGACAATGAATACACAAACAACTTCATTGAAAAAATTTTCAAAAAAATAAGTAAGTTATGTCTCAGTATGGCGAATACAAGTGGTGACTGAGTATCAAAAGAGAACCCCTGAGTGCTTACAGCCCCCAGTCGATGAACTCCTTGGTACTGATGTTGAAGATATATGAACTATCAACCAAAACAGATTACGTTCACGCCATCCAACTTTACATAACACCTTAGACATGGTTGCTAGAGGCTACAACCCAACTACAGAGTGGAAAAGACGGTGGGAAGCAGCAACGGAGGTCTTCATCAGCTTTATCGTCTTCTAAGGACTGTCCCTCTCACACCGATCATGAGACCCCTCACATCTATGTTGTCCAGTTCGTATTTATTCTTATAATACGACACTCTAGGCATGTAGATAGACTTCTTTTCTCGGTCGACTTCGTCCGGTTAGTCGGAGTGTGTTTCAAATCTTAGTATGGGGTCTAACACATATGCTTTCTTCCCTTTAATGGCAATCATATATATCCTTCTCGCGCTGCCATTTACTCTATTACTTCCTCATGCACTTGAAATCCTTTCTCATGGAGCATCTGTGCTGATGTTGTGATGTCTGGTGTTTCGGCAAACAGGTGGAAACCTTTAGCTTTTGTTTTACACTCTGTTGGAAATCTTGATACAGAAGCTCACTCGCTCCAACAAGGTATGTATTGTTTTTGATTGCCTCTTGGTATGTGTTTCTGGCTGTTGCTGTCTAGGTCTGAGGAAATTCATTACAGTTGGCTTTGGAAAAATTCTGTCATGCATGTGGTGATTTTTAAATTTTTGGTATCTGCATTCCTACTTCTAGGACGATACGGTGGTGTTGGCTGTATGGAAATTTATCAACAATGTATGTGGTGGTCGGCAGAAGGAAACCTGCATCGTCAGTTGTGACAATGCGCAAGTCTGGATTTGTTTCACACTTACATCTATCAGAACGGAATGTGCGTACATCTTTAGGATGATACACAAGGTGTAGATTGTGTGCTTCGGCCGTTATTCACTTTACTATCTGTACCGGTTGGTACACCTATACGCTGCACATTTGAATTTTCCGCCTTAAATTACTCCTCTACTGGAGAAACTCTGAACCTTATAAACTTAATTAATTCAACCATTTATCTGAAGATGTCACTGTGTTAATTCCGAATTGTTTTTGTTCACTAATTATCAAGAAGTGTGGACATTCTCTCACAGGTGTCTCTACCCAAAAAACTATGATCATGCACCCTGGTGCGAAGTGAAGGAACTTTTGTTGAAGAAATTTTGTATTTATAAGTTTTGGTCTTTACTAAATTTTGTTATTTCATTTGTGGGTTGGAATATTAAGCTTTCTTTCCGCCTGTTTTGAACTTAGCCAATCAGTAATTTCTGTAATTAATTTTCCACCTATCAGAGGTTTCTTCTTCGAATTTCCATGTGTAACTCTTAGCTACCCAATAAAGTTGAGTGGGTGTGTCTTTATTATTCATGAAAGGTCTCGAATCTTCCATGAGGGTATAAAAACTGCTGATTTTCTCGGCTCGTCACCACTTCAACAACATCTAGCTTAGTGTATGGAAGTATAGCAGGGGGCGGGTTGCGCCTCTTCCTTCGAGCAGCAGCTCTTCAGCTAAGGTAATGGCCTTTTAACATCTTTATTTCTTTCTTGCTCAGCAGTTTAACCCCCGGGGAAGGTTCAAAACCTTTTCAAAGTATCCTACCTGTTCAAAAATGTAACTTAGTGTTGGCTTATGTAAACATTTTCTTATTACTTTAAATGCAAATCGGGGATAGAGAGTGATTTACCCTCTTGAGCTCACCTTCATTTTGATTTGAGGTGACTATGTTTCGTAACTGATTTTCTAATCTTTCCTAATGTGTTAAAATTTTCTTATACAAGTCACCTATATAGTATAGGAATAGCCCCTGTGTATCGGCTTAACGCCACTTAGGTTTTAACAAGCTTTCATGTAGGAGTGCAAGTACACGCCTCCATTCATCTTGTGGTTTTTTGGGGGGCTATTTAATTAATCTGTTCCTTTTCCACGAAGGCCCAGTAGATTGGGTACTAGATACCCCTGTTTCTTGATAGGTGTGCCTTGAGGGCAGTTGATTGTAATGTTGGTTGTGGCCTTTAATAGGCTTGAAAGATTGAGAGCGGGTCAGCAATTTATGGTGTTGTGCTAAAAGTGCCTCAGAGAGGCTTGAGATGTGAAGGTGGGAGCAAGTGCTCCATGTTATGAGGGGTTAAATTTTATTGTCTGTTGAAAATATAACCTTTATTTAAATTTTAAATTCATCTTTCGGACTTGTAGTTAGACCCATTCCAGCCCGCACCTTCTTTCACCTCTGCTAATCCACTAAAACACGGTAACACTATCAAAGGAATTAACCTGCCTGTATCCGCAGTTAGTATCACCAGTGATGATAGCTGGATGTGAGGTGGTTGGCAGAAAACTGTCAGGCCATGGGTGACTCGTAGATATATATATAATGCTGAAGTTGCCCATTTTGATTTATTGGTGAGGAGTCATTTGTGAGGCTCAATGAGTTGGGCATTAGGTATTGACTCTCAGACACAGGTAGCTGTGCCATACTGGTCATCCAGGGATTGAACCACATGCCTGAAGCTTGTCTGCGTTACCTGCATGCGTCACCTGCAATGCAATAACACCTACCGTACTTTACTTTCTCTAAGGACTTGTGTAATATTACACAGTTTGATCTGCTGATGCTTACAGTCTCGAGATAACAGGCACGGAGGATCCCTCCAGGGAGCTTTGGGCAAGTTTTTGTGTGGCTCTCGTAAGAACCTTTGAATGGGTGCCTATCGCTTCATCCAGGAGGTCGAGACACACGTACTGCAGAGTGACTTTGGGAGCAGATGATAGCACTTCCTTTAAACTGGAAATGTAAAGAAGAAGTTGCAAACAGAAGACAATCCCGAGAAGTGCACATAGAAAACAATAGAAATTATAACAGCATGGAGACAATAGAGCTAGTAACTAGTGCAGGAGTTGAGTAGATAAGTCAAGTCTGAGCTCATGAGAACCTGCAATACCGAGTAGGAAATCCCCGAGGGCTGAAGAGAAGGTGTGATCATCTCACTGTGCAAGAAAGATGAACGAAAGAAATGTTATAACTACAGTTGTACTTCCTCTTAAAACAATAAACACCACCATAAGCTTCTATATCAAGGGTTAAAAATCCAAAAATCTGTCGAATCTAAACTTGAGTAAGAGCAACATGGATGTAGATCTATCATGGACATTTTTAACATATACTTATGTACTTGGGCAATGAGTACATGGAAAGAACAATTTAAAGACGCTTTAATGCATATATCACCGAGAGTATTTAACCTGTTATTATGTTTAATGTCTCAATTGACAGATAAAAGAGGAGGTCACCTGTTGGGAAAATCTGAAATGTAGGTTTCATGAAGTAAATATGTGACGTCTGTTAGAGGATTGTGCGTGCTCAGTCGGAGGTTAAACAACTGTACTGGGGAACAAAGAACTGTGTCAAAATTCATGGAGGCAGGTCAAGCTGTTTAATACTTCTCTCATTATTACAATGGATGTGATTATAAAAGCGTTGAAAATGAAGGATCAGACAACAAATCCACTCGTATTCTTTATGATATGGGGCGAGATAGAACCATAAGTACAAGCTAACTGCATGTTCGGCAAGAAGAACCTTGAAAACACGTGACTGATCATCCCACGTTGGTTTGATGTTGAGTCAAAATCCTGGAACACTCCGTCTGCAAGTACACAGTGAAGGAGTAGATTCTTCTGGTAACACCATAAAGCAAGAAATGGGCAATAGAATACAGGGTGCATTAAAATTCTACCCCTTCATTCGTTAACTACTTTGTGATGAAACATTTCTGCAAGCTTCCAGGTAACATGTCAACCAGAAGCAGACCTGTGGAAAGTCAATTAGAAGTCACCGAAAGACATGGAGAGACAAAGCAAGGAATGAGAATGTCTGACAATGACTTGTGTGTGGACATATGAGAAACATATGGTTGGAAAAAACAAATTTTGAAAAGCCTTGCAAGTTGGCACCAAAACATAGAGCACCAGCAGTGAATGGACGGGACAAAGAGGAGGCAGCTTGCTGGAGCAGACTACCAATAATGATAATGAAAATGGTGAAAGAATTACTGAAATAGGTTGAATGGTTTCCAATACAAAAAACTCAGAAACTTTATAATATTACTTTATATTTATTTATGAAAAAAATATAAAATTAGTTATACAAATCACATGTGGACTCGTAAGACAGTAAGACTCGTTATGCTACAGTGATCCAAGCGACATTAACATTTCTACTTACCTTTTGTGGAGCACTTTGACTTTTACTACTTTATGATTAATTTCATACTAGACAATACTCCTGAATAGATAATCTGTTATTGTACCTCAATCAACACAAACAAAACAAACATTAAACAATTCTTAGCATTACTGTGATGTCACTGTTAAGGAAGATACAAGACATACTGTACTTTTCCCAGTCCAAGACGACGTCTTTTCTTCAGAATCTCGTGTGAAAAATCAAAGGTCATCTTGCATTCACAACCTAGCAGTATTAATACCATGGTCACCACGCTGCTTCCCTTCACCCCCACAAACGCATAAAACTCAACCTTAACATCTAGATCATCGGCTCGATAATATGATGCCAGGTTTAAGTTAATGGTTATTGAACACGTGGACTGAAGAACAATTATGCAGATACAAGAAAATACAGCATAACTAAAGCCAACGCTCCGCATTGGCAAAACGACATAGATAGCACAAAATGCACAAAAATGTGCAAAACAAAGAAACATTCGGTGGCCTGCAACAAGTACGCTTTAAAGAAGTCGAATATTAAAATATTGAGGTAGGCCTATGTGCGTGAAAAACACAAGGACCGAATGGCTATACCACAACACAATAAACTCGTTAAACTTAAACGTCCGCGTTTTCATTAGACATCGCTAGCCACTGAAGTCGAATGAAGCCAGCAAGCAAGACATGCATCTAGCGGCAGCTGGTTCTGCTTGACGCTTAGTAAAAGTTTTATAGACAGCAGGAATATTTTTCTGATGAATCATTGTATTGTCGAGATGTGGAACAGGTATTGCCAGTAAATTTTCAACGGATTCTCTTCGATATTGCGATGACAGTTTTAATTTAATGGTTATGAAACTTGCGGAAATGAATAATAATTTTGTGACTGCAAGGAAATACACCATAACTAAAGACAATACTCGACACTGGCTTGAAAAGAAAGACAGTCATATGATTTCACAAAGCACTTTTTAAGCCTGATTTAATTCTTTTAAAGGAAAAATTGGGTGTCATCTTGGATTTGGAGAAATACAGTAGTTCTTAACAAAGAGCATTAGCTCCATGCTGCTTGCTTCAATTCACAATGCAGCTTTTCCACAGCCTGGGACCTCACGAACAGCAACAGACTCTTTCAGTTCTTTTTCTTCTTAGTCATGGAGGTCTGTTGCCTCTTCCTGAAGCACACTGTACGACAAAGAAGAATGAGACCCGCGAGCAAGAGCATAGGGACAACCAACAGTACTGCCAACACATCGAGGAGGTAGTACTGGTACCAGTACAGATCGAGTGCAGCGGACCGCAGATGTGGTGCTCCGTTGTGTCTTAGAACGTACTCTGTCCAGTACACAGCCTTCTCCAGAGGAGACTGCTGCTGGTCGCGGAACAAAGCAGACAGCCACTTGACCTTCTCTTGGTAACTACATCAAAGAGAAAACAAACAACAAATCATAAACTGATCATTGACTGCTGCTTAAAGGATGACACGCTATTACCCAGGAGCATGAGGCAAATGAAAATGAAAGAGGAAAAACTAAAAGTAAATGAGTAAAATTTCCTACAAAGGACGGTTGGCACCATTGAAGATGATACGTATGAAATGACATTTCTGAGAAGGGAAGTTGTTGATAGTAATGTTTTCTGGAAAATGTGTGCGCACCTCAGGCAGAAGAAACACAAATTGTTTGTAAGGTTGTGCAAGGATATTGTTTTTAGGGTTCATGCCAGAACCTCATTATAAATCCACATGATTGGAATCGCCCTGAAAATTGCAACAACAGGACATGAAATAGGATTCATGATGTCTTCTTGAGCGGGTACTTGGCCTGTTCTGACTGTCTCGTGCTGGTTTCACAGAGCTTGTAGACGATGTCTAGTCTACTGGAAATGTTTCCGCACGTAGTGAACCATATTCTTGAGCAACCCGTGGTATTCTGGCAACGCACCACTCCAAGTAGCCTCCTTGAAGTAGTGGCTTAATTCGATCACAACTGCCTCCCGCCATTATCAGAGAATATTTTGTTTTCACATTTATTTCTTTTTCTTCATGGAGATGGTTCATCCCATCAAGTAGTCATTGTGATTTGATCTGAGAATTGGACAGAGTTAAGCATCATGCGGCTATCCATCAAATCTTTGTTTTGAGCAAGACATGTTCAAATGTTTTCACATTTAAAAGATATATTTCAGTCAAAATTAATCAATAATTGGTATTTGGACAAAAACTCATTCAGTGCATATTTCCCTCAAATGTAACTTAGTCGTATTTGCAGTTTGTAGACCGAAGATACACATAAAGCGGCTAAGCACCAAACTCTGTGCTATAGAACATACGGTAATGTAACCAGCAACAAAATATTAGGTTTTCAATACCTATTACAATTTTATTATACTGTATAAGAATTTCACAGAAACATACAGGCAAGAAAGTGTTGAACTCGTAAAAGAAATAGCAGAAAAAGAAGGAAGTGGTAGTATCATTCCTAAATTCTGACTACCTGACAGAGACCAACGTTTTGTTGCATTTCTTACTAAACTGCTTGGTGAAATTAAGTTAGTTAAATCCAAACAGACAACAGTACACTTATAGTGTGAGAGCATGCACTAATGATAAGTCACTGTAGGCCCTATAGCAATAACTACTTTCTATCTCCTCCAGCTGTTCCACGGACAATAACACAGGTCATCCTTGTTCCGAAATTAAGAGTGCCGAGCTCACCATACCAGGCTAATAATCAGTTTGCCAGTAAAATGGTGTGGGATGTTGTTTAGCCAGATGTTACAAAATGCCATATATCACTTGGCGAATCAATTCTTTGAATAATATAATAATAATTTCGTGTGGCTATTTCTAGCCGAGTGCAGCCCTTGTAAGGCAGACCCTCCGATGAGGGTGGGCGGCGTCTGCCATGCGTAGGTGACTGCGTGTTATTGTGGTGGAGGATAGTGTTATGTGTGGTGTGTGAGTTGCAGGGATGTTGGGGACAGCACAAACACCCAGCCCCCGAGCCATTGGAATTAACCAATGAAGGTTAAATTCCCCGACCCGACCGGGAATCGAACCCGGGACCCCCTGAACCGAAGGCCAGTACGCTGACCATTCAGCCAACGAGTCGGACAATTCTTTGAATAAGGCGGATAGACGGTTGATGCATAACTAGTGACCCTGCCGCTCAGGTTACAGCTGTTTAAACTGAAACAGAGCTCTGCGAGTATTTGAGGAGAGATGGACTCTTTAGTTGTCGCTTAGCCGAACTTTGAAATGAAACTTGCTAATGTGAGTTAGTCGTAAAAGAAATAGCATTTACAATGCAGGCGGCTAGAAAAGAGTTCATGGTAACCTTCCATAAGAAATAATACATTCTGTTCATGTTAACCGAGTGTATTAGGCAAGTTTGTGTTAATGCAGCTTCACAGAAACAACTGGTGCTTTATGGATGTAGCCAGGTGTCGGTCACGCAGAGTCTAGCCAGATCCATCGTGTAACAAGGCAGTGGAGATATTGCTCTATTTAGCGCCTGCAGTGAGCACAGTCATACTTGAACGTCAAAAACAGTAAATCAACTCATGTGAATCCAGCAAATTTGAGTTATGCATTTACCTATCAAACTTGGATGTCATGAGTAAATAAAATCCAGAGCCTCAAAAATTATATATATCTATATAGTAGTGTAGATACATTGTAGTATAGATACAGTACATTTACAGTAGATAGTGCCGTATCTTGCCTGCTATATTCGTGTATTTTTCGTGTGTATCTATTAGACCGTAATACTAATAATAATTTGTCTAAGCATTTAGCTTCGTTGGTAATCTTTGAGTAGGCTACAGTAGTTCTTGCAAATTTCATTTCTGTTGTGCTTAGTTTAGTGACATACGGTACGGTTCCGTAATTAGGATACGTCTGAAAGTAGTTTAACATTACTGTAGTGTACTGTACAGTAGTGGTACGAGTAATATCCTATTAGAATTTAGTGTGATTATTTTATTATTGTAAAATATTTGTGTAGTACTGGTGTAGTAGAGGTATCCGTAGAAACTCGTACCGTACTAAAATACTGTTGTTGTAATTAGAATAGGCTTAATTGCAATTTGGAATTGTGTAGTTCTTGTGTAGGCTATTACTTTCGATATTCAGTAATTAACAGCAGTTTTTATCCTGTCAGGGGTTGTAGGATAAAAAAATAGAGCACGACTAAGTAGTATTGTAGTGTAGTCGTATATTAGTTACCTTATTGTTGTGTACTATCCCAGACAATATATCCCTCCGTTCATTTATTTTTTGCAAATAAGTTATTTTATTTTTAATTTCATTTTCCCCCCCGTAAAGAATGGCTAAGGAGCGCGAGTGTAGTTTCTGTGGGTGTGACGAGGCATTGAGGGGTATGAGGGAGGAGTTGGAAAGTTTGAGAGAGATAATTAGGATTCTCACAGAAGACAGGAAGGAAGATAGGACTCCCTCAAACAACGTACAGGTTACAGTAGGTGTACAAGAGGGAGGGGAAGGAAAGGGAGGAGTTGTAGAAGACAGGTGGTCTAATGTTCTAAGGGGAAGGAGAATGCAGGCTAAGAGCTCTATTCAGGATCAGAATTCAGGACAGGTGTCTGTGCAAAATCGGTACGAGTCACTCCAGGTAGAACAACAGAAGGAAGATGAGGGACAGGGAACTGTTGCTGAGATGTGTGGGAGTAGGAGGAAGGGAAAAGGTAGGAAAGGAAAATGTAGAGTAGATGATAGGAAAAGACAGGTGGAACAGGGTCATGGGAAGGAGAAAAGGGAGGAGGAAGTAGCTTCTGCAGTTATCAGGAAAGATAGGGCTGACCAGGAAGGGAGGGGATCAAACGAGGTGGGTAGGGTTGAGGCTCTGGTCATGGGAGATTCCATCGTTAGACACGTGGGGAAAGTGTGTGGAGGAAAAGGTACCAGGGTAGAGTGTTATCCAGGAATTAGGTTGAGGCAGATGTTAAGGAAAGTAGAAGAGAGGGAGGAGGGGAAGGAGAAGGTGGTAGTGTTTCACGTTGGTACCAACAACGTAAGGCAAGCTGATATAAGTACCAACATAGTTGGATATGTGTGGGATCTGGTAAATGCAGCACGGGTGAAGTTTAAGAAAGCGGAGATTGTTATTAGTGGAATACTGTGTAGAAGGGATACTGACTGGAGGGTGATTGGGGATTTAAATGAGACTATGGAGTGGGTATGTGGGAAACTGGGAGTGAAATTTCTAGATCCAAATGGGTGGGTAGGAGATAGGGATCTGCGCTCAGATGGCCTTCATTTAAACCGCAGTGGTACGTATAAGTTAGGAAATTTGTTTGGAAGGGTAATAGGGAGGTACATTCAGGGAAACGGGATGGCCTAGGGAGCGGTGATAAGGGAACAGGGAACTGGAAATCAAGTAGGGATGACATAAAATTGTTAGTGTTGAACTGTAGAAGTATTGTAAGGAAAGGAATAGAATTAAGTAATTTAATAGATATATATTCACCAGATATTGTAATAGGAGTTGAATCATGGTTGAGAAATGATATAATGGATGCAGAAATTTTCTCACGGCACTGGAGTGTGTATCGTAGAGATAGGATAGGAAGGGTGGGAGGCGGAGTGTTCATTCTGGTGAAAGAAGAATTTGTAAGCTACGAAAAAGTTAAAGATGAGACACATGAAATTCTAGGTGTAAGGCTCATTTCTAAAGATAATAGGCAACTTGATATATTTGGAGTGTACAGATCGGGAAAGGGTAGCACTGACGCGGATTCAGAATTATTTGATAGGATAGTCAGCTATGTGGGAAACGACATGGAAAGAAATGTGATTGTAGCGGGAGATCTGAATTTGCCAGATGTCAATTGGGAAGGAAATGCGAACGACAGAAAGCATGACCAACAAATGGCAAATAAGTTAATATGGGAAGGACAGCTGATTCAGAAAGTGATGGAACCAACCAGAGGGAAAAATATCCTGGATGTCGTGCTGATAAAACCAGATGAGCTCTATAGGGAAACTGAAGTAATAGATGGTATTAGTGATCATGAAGCTGTTTTTGTGGTAGTTAAAAATAAATGTGATAGAAAGGAAGGTCTTAAAAGTAGGACTGTTAGGCAGTACCACATGGCTGATAAAGCAGGCATGAGGCAGTTTCTAAAAAGTAGCTATGATCGGTGGAAAACGGTAAATAAAAATGTAAACAGACTCTGGGATGGGTTTAAAGAAATTGTTGAGGAATGCGAAAACAGGTTTGTACCATTAAGGGTGGTAAGGAATCGTAAAGACCCACCTTATTATAATAGAGAAATAAAGAGACTAAGAAGGAGGTGCAGACTGGAAAGAAATAGAGTTAGAAATGGCTGTGGAAGTAAGGAGAAATTGAAGGAACTTACTAGAAAATTGAATCTAGCAAAGAAGGCAGCTAAGGATAATATGATGGCAAACATAATTGGCAGTCATACGAATTTTAGTGAAAAATGGAAGGGTATGTATAAGTATTTTAAGGCAGAAACAGGTTCCAAGAAGGGCATTCCAGGAATAATTAATGAACAAGGGGAGTGTGTATGTGAGGATCTTCAAAAGGCAGAAGTATTCAGTCAGCAGTATGTAAAGATTGTTGGTTACAAGGATAATGTCGAGATAGAGGAGGAGACTAAGGCCAAAGAAGTAATAAAATTTACATATGATAACAATGACATTTACAATAAGATACAAAAGTTAAAAACTAGAAAAGCGACTGGAATTGATCAGATTTCTGGGGATATACTAAAGACAATGGGTTGGGATATAGTACCATACCTGAAGTACTTATTTGATTATTGTTTGGTCGGAGGAGCTATACCAGATGAATGGAGAGTTGCTATAGTAGCCCCTGTGTATAAAGGAAAGGGTGATAGACATAAAGCTGAAAATTACAGGCCAGTAAGTTTGACATGCATTGTATGTAAGCTTTGGGAAGGCATTCTTTCTGATTATATTAGACATGTTTGTGAAATTAATAACTGGTTCGATAGAAGGCAATTTGGTTTTAGGAAAGGTTATTCCACTGAAGCTCAACTTGTAGGATTCCAGCAAGATATAGCAGATATCTTGGATTCAGGAGGTCAAATGGACTGTATCGCGATTGACCTGTCTAAAGCATTTGATAGGGTGGATCATGGGAGACTACTGGCAAAAATGAGTGCAATTGGACTAGACAAAAGAGTGACTGAATGGGTTGCTATATTTCTAGAAAATAGATCTCAGAGAATTAGAGTAGGTGAAGCTTTATCTGACCCTGTAATAATTAAGAGGGGAATTCCTCAAGGCAGTATTATCGGACCTTTATGTTTTCTTATATATATAAATGATATGAGTATAGGAGTGGAATCGGAGGTAAGGCTTTTTGCGGATGATGTTATTCTCTATAGAGTGATAAATAAGTTACAAGATTGTGAGCAACTGCAACGTGACCTCGAAAATGTTGTGAGATGGACAGCAAGCAATGGTATGTTGATAAACGGGGTTAAAAGTCAGGTTGTGAGTTTCACAAATAGGAAAAGTGCTCTCAGTTTTAATTACTGCGTTGATGGGGTGAAAGTTCCTTTTGGGGATCATTGTAAGTATCTAGGTGTTAATATAAGGAAAGATCTTCATTGGGGTAATCACATAAATGGGATTGTAAATAAAGGGTACAGATCTCTGCACATGGTTATGAGGGTGTTTAGGGGTTGTAGTAAGGATGTAAAGGAGAGGGCATATAAGTCTCTGGTAAGACCCCAACTAGAGTATGGTTCCAGTGTATGGGACCCTCACCAGGATTACCTGATTCAAGAACTGGAAAAAATCCAAAGGAAAGCAGCTCGATTTGTTCTGGGCGATTTCCGACAAAAGAGTAGCGTTACAAAAATGTTACAATGTTTGGGTTGGGAAGAATTGAGAGAAAGAAGAAGAGCTGCTCGACTAAGTGGTATGTTCCGGGCTGTCCGCGGAGAGATGGCGTGGAATGACATTAGTAGACGAATAAGTTTGAATGGCGTTTATAAAAGTAGGAAAGATCACAATATGAAGATAAAGTTGGAATTCAAGAGGACAAACTGGGGCAAATATTCATTTATAGGAAGGGGAGTTAGGGATTGGAATAACTTACCAAGGGAGATGTTCAATAAATTTCCAATTTCTTTGAAATCATTTAGGAAAGGCTAGGAAAACAACAAATAGGGAATCTGCCACCTGGGCGACTGCCCTAAATGCAGATCAGTATTGATTGATTGATTGATAAAATAAGAGTTTTGTCTGTACATTGCTCAGAATTTTAAAAACATGGTATTTCTGTATCGGTCATGTCCACAGTTACAAGGAAATGCATTTTTTAAGTTTCCATAATTTGTCTGTATGTATGTATGTATCTATGTATGTATATATGTACGTATGCGGATCATGAGAAAACGGCCGAAGAGAATTTAATGAAAATCGGTATGTAAAGTTAGGAAATACGTCGCTAAAATCTAGGCCATAAATAATTTTATTCACACTGAGTGAAATGGTAGTTTAGGGGAAGGCCTAAAATTTAATTCTCAAATATTTACTTTATTAGTGGTCCTATCGATAAATGCTACATAACTAAAGTTATATAGTATTAAATTTTCGATCATTTATGTCTTATACATTTTTACCGCACCGGCTATGATAACAGAGATAATCATGAATTTGGATTTTTGTTGCTTAAGTCCATATCAGCGTCGAGTCACGAGAAAATGGGCGAACAGTATTTAATGAAAATCGGTATGTAAAGTCGGGGAATAAGGAACTACAGTCTATGCTATACATAATTATATAAGATGCCTAATATCACAGAGTCAGAAGAAAACTAAATGTGAAGGCCTACAGTATAGAAAGCTCATAAAATTGATCAACAATAACATTACATGGACCAGTGTTTGTTGTGATGTGCTTTGTGTCTTCTGCTGGCAATCATCTCCAATAGATGGGATTACTGCCTGGTACTGAGTATAACAACCTGCCTGAATAATGGCGGGAAGTACCTGGGGATTTAGATCTCTCTGTTCTTTAGCATGCCATTCCTCTGGTTGATAAATGTTTTAATACTAGTGGCACGTAACACACTGGTTCATCTTGGTGTACCAGTTATTCAATCCCTACTCTGAGGCACCTATTGGAATGAGCAATGTGCACATTTAATGGAATAATGGCAGAGGAGTGTTCGCAACTGTCTGCGGCCTGGTCATTACAGCTCTGGAACTTTGGACTGTTAAATCGCCACCGTAGTATTGATCATTAAGAGTAAAAAATGTGTGTTTTTTCATTTGTTCAACTATTTGATATGATAATATTGCTTTTAATCGCAACATTTCTACTGGTGTCATTGTAATGACCTATGTTGACTTCATTTGGGAAAACCACAAAGACAGTCTTTCTGAGTATTTCGTTAGTATTAATCTAATGGCATTGAATAGGTGGACCTTTTTCTATGCTTCGATAGAGAATTCCGTAGCGAAGCACAGTACATAAGCTAGTTATGAATATAATCATCCTTATGACTTTATGTTGATGATGAACCCTTCATAACAGCTCTTGTTCAAGTGATCCTTACATGGAGACTCACAACTCTAGCTTAAGGAACAGCTTCTCATCAGCTGCTGGTGAAGGATACTGCTGGTTAGCCATCACAGGCAGATGGTACAATCTACCGAGTGAACCAGCAAAGGCTTCTAAAATAGCCCTTGGCGGGAAACAAGTGTAAAAGGTACAGGAAATTTGTGTTCTAACACAGAAAGTGGTGGCTCACTCACACGATCCTTGTCTCTCTGCTCCTCAGCGCCAATCTTGTTTTTATAGATTATTCAATCCTCAAAACACTATTACTTCCACAGTTTTGGCTTAAGTGAGTGTATATTTTATCTCAGAACAATGCCATTAGAACATAACAAAAAATGTTACCTTAATGTTATAATTAAATATGTGGGCCCCTATCAGCAAACTTCACGAACTGCAACTGACATCAACAAGCAATTTATCACGAGAAAGTGACATTGTACATATAGAGCACGTACCTGGGGTTATTGAGGAGCTCAGATAGAGCCCACGACAATGACTGGACTGTGATATTCTCCGTCTCCAACATGAGGGCGTAGCCTGCTGCGGTTGCCCGATTGGCGTTGCTCCTCTGGTCCGCCATGATGGGAATAGCCAACATAGGAACCTGCCTGTAGATGGCTTCTTGCGTACTGAGCAGTCCGCCGTGTGTGATGAAGAGCTTCAGGTTGGGATGTGCCAGGATGTCTGTCTGAGGGAGCCACTTGCCCAGACGTACGTTAGCAGGCTGACCGGGAAGGGAGTCTTTCTCCCACTTCCACAGCACCTGCTGCTTCAGCTTGGAGAAGACCATCAGAAACGTCTCCAGTAACTCGGGAGGCATGTCCGAGCTGCGGACATTGGAGCCCAGACTGAAGTAGATCACTCCATGCTTAGCCGAGTCCATGAACTGTTGTAGATCCTGCACAATAAGGAACAAGTAAACAGGTGTCATTGTTCCACCAAGTTAACAAAAACATCAGATTAAAAGTACAGTATCTTATAATGAGGGTCTGAAAATGAATGATTTTAAGTGATGCATGGCAATGACATTTTGAACTACCTGGGCAGAAAAGCCGTTTACATTTCTCCGATCTATGTTACCATCATAAAATGATCAGTGCCTACACTCTTCCGATGTACTTCCCTATACACGTATGCGACCGGCATACGCATCACATGTCCCGTCCGCGCCTAACCTTACAACAACGCTCCAACTTCCACCATTAACCCACTACCCGATATTGACATATTCACACCTTTTGCACCATTTAAACAAAAAATAAAAGATTCCTTTGAATTTCTCTCCAGGTTTTCATTTTTTCCGTCCATCCAACCCATGACCTTTCTTCTTGCTAACTCTGTAACTGACCCTTGCCAGTTATCGTTGACATTGTTGTTATTGTTAATCATTTACTGTTGGTGCATAATATTGTTGTTTATACTGACTGTTTTCTTTTATAATTATTTAAACTTGTCATTATTATTATTATTATTATTATTATTATTATTATTATTATTATTATTATTATTATTATTATTATTATTATTATTATTCAGGTAGCAGGTAGGGACCCTCTTCAGAGGTAGCCCTGCCCAGGGATTGGCGCTCCTGCCTATGTGAGTCCCATAGCACACTGACCCGGTGAGTAGCATCTGGTAAGGGTCCCAGCTCAGGGTTATGAGTGAAGCCCTCAACAGAATCTACAGCGGAGAAGATGGACTTCTGAATGGTGGAGATTGTGGAAGAGGCAGCGCAGTACTCGGGGAATAATATGAGTATGTTTGGCATCAGCAGCGTCTGTTTCCCATGTTAGGGGCGGCTGCAAGGGCGTCTGTTCCCCATGTGAGGGGCGCCCGTAGCTCTAAAATGCCTTTGGGAGTGGTGACCCCATTGTAATCAATGCTCCTGAATAAGATTCGGAGTGGCCAACCCTGAAGGCGTTTAGTATACAATGATAAACAACAATGCAGATGTCAATACTCCAGGGAGTATCCAATCTCCCGTCACCAATGGTGGCACATTCAGGCCTTCAGATTCTGGGGAGCCTGACCTCATCGTGCGGGGAAAGTCGGAGTTCCCCAATATCACCAACCCATTGAGACCCAAAACTGTCACACACTTTGGAACCATCAACATTCAAACCCTCTGTAAGACCGGAAAACTCAAGCAATTGATCGACATCCTGCATAAGCCCAAAATTGCAATAACAGCAGTCCAAGAAACTTGGTTTACTGATGACGTGGCTCTTGAGTCAGAAGGCTATAGAGTAATTAAGGGAAAATCAGTGTCTAAGAACACACATTGCTCCAGCGTTTTTGGCACAGCCTTTTTAATACGACATTATATAATGGAATCTGTCATCGGATTTACATCAGATAGCGAACGCATCTCCATGTTATCTCTAAGATGTGGCAACAAGGGATACTCTATTGTTAATGCACACGCTCCAATTAATGATGACAATAAGGAAAACCCCGAAAAGGTCCAAAGTTTCTGGCAGATGCTAGAAGACTATATCAGTAAGATCCCCGGTCACCATGTCAAAATCCTCTTAGGTGACTTCAACGGTACCAAGATATACTAGGGCCTTACACAGCACATAGACGAACAAGCACCCATGGCAAGCGCTTAATTGAACTGTGTAGGTTATAGCAGTTGAAGATCATGTCCACAGTTTTTCCCAGAAAGGCAAAATACCAGACCACCTGGTATTCACCGAACGCAGCTAAAGGATCATTTCATGTCGGTCATGTTGCAATCAGTGTAAAATGTAGGAAAGAGGTCATGAATGTCAGAGTTCGTAAAGGTTGGAATGTTGATTCTGACCATTTCTTCACACAAATAAAGGTCATATTACTGCCCAAACGAAAGATACCTTCTACCAGAATTCCACCAAGGATTGATCCCCAATTCCTGTTGGAGAATAAAGAACGTTTTGCAACTGACATCTTGCAAAAAGATATGAAAGACTGGAACCAACTGAAGTCCACGATATGCGAAACGACCAATAACCTCGGACAACCTCGAAGGAAGAGACGACATTGATGGTGGAATACTGAATGCAGGCTTGCCGTTGATGAGCGCGCCGCAGCATGGACGAACTGGTACTCAACTAAATGAAAGGAAGACTGGAGAATTTCAGAATGATGCGGAAACTGTCGAATAAGATCATCAAACGTGTGAAAAGATCTTGATCGTTCAAGACTGGAGAAGTTAGATAAAGAATTAAAAATGTACAAAACCAAGAACTTTTATCAGGCCTTCAAAGAGGAACTCTCGGGGTATAAACCACAATGCCTTCACTTTAAGAATACGGATGGGGAGTTGGTCACCTGTAACCGCCGAAACGTGGAACTTTTAGCAAACTACTTTGAGCTTTCTAGACCGGGGACGCTATCTCACAGTCAGATAGCTCCTCAACTGTAATCACGCAGGGGGAGTGGATCTCGAACCAGCCCTCAGATGCAGGTACAAATCCCTGACCTAGCCGGGAATCTAAACCGGGGGTTCCGGTAAGAGGTAGGCACACTACCCCTATACCGCGGGCTCGGCTGGATGACCTAAAAAAAGCTGTAAATCAAAAGGACGACACTGGGCTTAACATTTACTATTAAAATATGCGCGGGTTAAAAACAAAACTTGATGAACTGAGTTAGAACATTCATGCCAATGAATATCAATTCGTGGCCCTAACAGAGACCTGGCTGGACTCTACTGTGTTCGATAGTGAGCAGTACAGAGTGTAGTGGGCTGACCGTAGCACTAGGAAGGGTGGGGGTGTGTCCACTGCTGTCAGGAGAGGATGAACTGTGCTCAAGGCCGAGTAGGTCACAAATAGTTTTCAGGGGCTCTTACTGAATCTTGTCATTCAAGGAAAGGTATGGTATATCTGTCATGTGTATGTACCACCTTCCTCAAAATCACCTGTCTACAGTGAAATATTCGGATGGCTAGAATCTCATTACGAGCTACACAACAGTAATGTCGTCATTGTCAGCGATTTCAACATACCATCAATTAGTAACATGAACAGTGATTTAACACAAATACGCAAAGTCAGCAATTAAGAAATCTTATTAATTTAATTTATTATTTTATTAATCTTCATACTATTTTCTTATGTAATTCAGTTCCAAATTGTAATGGAAAAACTTTAGACTTGGTAATGACTAATCAAAGTATTTCAAACATTGAATGTACAAGGAGCACAGACCCGTTACTGCCAGAGGATGTACACCACCCGGCCCTAGAAATAGAATGACGGGCTAAACCTAACACCACTCCACGGACTTCATATAGTTTAAAGAAAAGTGAACTACGAACGACTGTTCATGAAGCTTAGAGACACGGATTGGAATTCTCTCTATGAATGCACTAAAGTTGATGCTGTAGTAGACTGTTTTACGGCAACATTTATTCAGCGATAAACGAATCGGTTCCCACGAGAAAAACAGATAACGGAAAACATACCCCATTAGGTTTACAGATAAGAAAGAAAAATAATATTACAGAAAGTGGAAGCACATTACGATACATTATGTTAGTCAATATAAAATGCTGAGAGCTGAAATTAAATCTGAAATTAAGTCCACACACAAAAGATACATTGAGACAGTGGAACAAGGTATCAATATTGATCTTTTTGTGCATATGTTAAAAATAGGAGAAAGAACAGTAGGGATTACGACACTTACAAACATCAAAATAACGTACGGTACTAGATACTAAGGATGAAATTGTAGAAGGTTTTGCGGTCTACTTCCAATCAGTATATTCCCCGCATAAGGCACAATATCGCATACCTAACGCTCCATCCTTCACTAACGATACGTTGTATATTAAAATCTTTGCTTTAGAAGAGGTTGAAGTAGCACTTAAAAGGCTGATACCTAAAGCATCTGCAGGACCACACCAAGTACCACCGTGTGTGATAAAAGGTTGTTCAGATGATCTTAAGCATCCACTTCTATTTATTTATAATTTAATTATTAAAACAACCATATTTCCATCCGTATGGAGGTTATCACGAGTATGCCCCATACTTAAATCAGGGGATCCCACATTAATAAACAACAACCGGCCTATTTCTATATTATCCGCGATAGCGAAAGTTTTCAAATTCATGTTATGTAATCGACTAACAACATATTTAAGACCTCTTATACCAGACAAACAACCGGTTTACTTTCATGACGTTCCACACTCATAAACTTGATTAACTTCACTCAGCGAGTGTCCACAGAATTTGACAGAGGTGGACAAATGGACGTAGTGTTTACAGATTTTGCAAAAACATTCGATAAAGTTAATCACGATGCCCTACTAGGTAAGTTAAACCTGTTCGGTTTCTCGAAACAACTGTTGCCTCATTTCACTTCCTATCTGGATGATAGGAAGCAATTCATTTCTTTTCAGAAACATTATTCTCGGGAATATCCCGTAAAATCAGGAATAATTCAGGGGGCAAATTTAGGCCCTTTAGTTTTTCTCGCATTCGTGAATAACTTACCTGAACAAGTGAAATATTCCAGCTGTCTAATACACTCGGACTATTTCAAAGTGTTCAAAGCCATTGAAAACATAAACGACTGTAAACAGCTTCAGCTAGATATGAAAAATATATTGGAGTGGGCGACTGAAAATAAACTGTACTTAAATGTATTAAAATGTGTAACGATGTCGTTCACCAGAAGGAAAACTCCCGTCCACTACACTTACAAGCTAGGTGACAGTGATATACGGGTTTTTATTCGACCATGAGTTTACTTTCAATTCGCATATAACGGTACTGAAAGTGATCATAGGATATAAACTTTATGGTTTTGATCCGTATTGAATTGTGATCACAATAATAATTATTAAATTAATGTCGTATGGTCCACCTTTTTCAATACTATACTATGCAATATTATTGAATTACATTACTAAACTAGAGACTAGTTTCGGCCTTGGCTGGCCATCTTCAGCCTTAATGTCATACATCTAATAATTAAACAAAGTGTAAAATCACACAGTTGACATGAAAACTGATGTACAAACACACAACTAAAACCTGGGATGAACTAAGTGTAAAATATGAAAAATAAATTTAGGCTCTAAATTCTTAGCCTCTGGAGTATGCTCATCATCCAGACTCTTTTTTGTATTGATATTCATAGAATTGTTAGTTCCATCACTGCTAATCATTACATTCCAATTGCAAAACGGCATTGGTAAATGTTGATTCTGTAGTCAGATCATCAATCACCAAATCTACTTGAGTGGTGTTAGCGGTATGCAAGCCACTGGATGCCACTGTAAATAACCACCAGCTGACGCATAACTGCTAGACGGTGTTTTCACATCGACCAGCGTAAATAAAATGTTTCCGTAGTGCTTGTTAAAAACATGCTGAAATGCTGTTGGACATTGTCAGGACGGCACTTGACGATATGGTTAAAACTGACACATTCTTAATCTGTGCCTGGTATACATTCGCAGTTCATTGCGGTGTCCATAAAGTTAACCTGAATAAGTGATAAAATTAGATAAATTTATGAATAGAAGGGGAGAGAGAGAGAGAGAGAGAGAGAGAGAGAGCATGTTAGTCAAATGGCATAGGTTGTATGAGACTTACCTCTCGTTGCGGCGTTTGGTGCGCGGCCTATTGTTGTATGCCTCATACTAACCGTTGTGAGATTCAAAGGAAAAGGAAGGGTCAGGGCAAAGGGCAAGGGGGTGGGGCAAAGGTAGAGGTCACGGAAAGGAGAGGAGGAGGTGGAGGGGAATGGGGGGAAACTGAGGCGGGGCCGACGGACATGGGAAAAGAGATGGCTGCTGAGGAATGGTGCTGTGAATATTATGAAAACTGAATTATGACTTGTTGGGAATTAGAAGGTCAAATAAGATGTTTGGCTTTTCTGAAATGTCATTAAGATTATGATTCGGGTTAAAATATTGATGTATATGTATGAAGCAGTTTTCACTAATGTTAAGGAGCGGTTCTTTGTTGAAGATTTGGAGAATTTCCATATCTTGTTTTATGTCTGTGAATTTGTGATTATAGTCATGCATATGCTGTCCTACAGCTGAAAATTTATTGTACTTCAGAGCATTGACGTGTTCTGAGTACATTATATTAAAATTCCTCCCGGTCTGTCAGACGTAAGAAGAATTACAACTGTTGCAAATAATCCTGTATACTCCTGATTTTGAAAAACTATTGAACTTTGTTGTGTATTCAAACTCTCTGTAACTATTGCGATTTCACACCCATCAGTTGGCAATATGGTGGACACAGAGGGACTTGCAACTACTAACCATGAGTTTTCCAATGTTTATTATTTGAACCATCACCCCACACAATTTCACTTTTAAACCAGTTTCTTGATCATACCAAATTAACGTTGTAAACAAACGACCTTCTTTTGTTTTAGCAGCTATCATAGGTTTTACACTCCTACAATCTTTGTAACCGTAACCTTCAATCACTATGCCTTGCATTTGAGTACAACCGTTAGTTAACCTTTGGTGTAACAATAACATTATGAATTTATGTGTGAATAAAATCCCATAATGTGTGATGCGTGTGTATAACAAGTCTTATCTAACATATACGAAACGATAATACACATACACAGTGACTGGGTAATAGTACAAACAAACATAAACAAACCTATCAGCAAGAAGAAGAAGAAGAAGAAGAACAACCATGAGTATTGTTCTTCTCCATATTTGTCTGTAGTTTTATCCTCTAAATACATTGATTTTCTAATCAGTTTGTGTTATTTATCAACCCACAAATACAAAAGTGGTGTCAGATTTGGGATGGATAAATAAAGTCGCGTGCACTCGAGAAAAAGTGAAGTGAAGTGAAACTCACGCGCGAAACTTAACCTCAACGCGACCATGTGCTACCGAACGAAGCGCGACATCACGCGGGTTAGTGCACTAGTGAACGACGAATGACCCTCCCTAAGTGAGATTTGTAAATAACATCGTGTGTACCCGATAAATAGCGAAGTGAAACTCGTACGAGGCAGTGAAGTGAAACTCTTGAGAAATGTAACCTCAACGCGCGCACGAGGTACCGAACGAAGTTCAACATCACACGTGTTAGAGTATCAGTGAATTAGTGAACCATCTTCCTTCAACATGTCACAAAGAGTATCCGCGCAACTTCTTCAGGCTCTTTCCGGGATGATATCCTACGCTCTCAGGGATTCCACCGCGCGAATTGCCACCGCGATCGAGTCAGCGCCACCAACACAACCTCGACCACCACAGTTCTCGATGCCAGCATATCGCGCTGCCGATGGGAGCACCACAGGGGACTATTTCACGTAGTACCTGGTCGCTCGATCTGAGTAAAAAGAGTACGCGTAGTACGCCGTGCCCACATGGGCGCCGAACTCAACGATGCTTTACAGTTTCTCGTAAGCCCCATCGACCCGGAAACTATCTCATACAGCGAAATTCAGTCGAAGTTGAAGGACCATTTTGACGCCAGTCGCAATAAACACGCAGAGATCATAAAATTCCGGAGCATCATGCAGAGGACAGGGGATACAATCGCCAGTTCACTCTCACATTAAGGCAAGCAGCAACACACTGTGAGTATGGAGAATTTTTAGACCGCATGCTAATCGAACAACTGCTCAAAGTGTGCGACGAAATTATTGCAAAAAACGGACAGCTACATAGCTGCGTATGAGATAGCCTGCACACTCGAAGCCACCCGGAACACTGATGATGAGGTTAAGAACCCGAAAATAAACTCGAGACCCGACTCAACCAACCGAATAGGCTACGAAAAGCCACAGTCGCGGAGGGGCAGCAACCAATGCAACGTGAGAAATCGATCAATCGCCAACAGAAATCTGACCAACCTAGCCCTAAGTAAGGATCACATCCAGCTAATCAAGGAACACCACGTGACCAATCGTCATCGTCGTGTGTTGGATGTGGCGGGAACCATCCACTCAGTCAGTGCAGCTTCCTCAACGCTGATTGCCGGATGTGTGGCAAGAAAGGTCACATTGCTAAAGTTTGTACGTCCAAACCAAAGCAGCGCAAGACAAACCACGTGACCGAAGATGAGCATCTAGCCAACAGCATTGATGCCATACATCATTTCAACAAAGTTGAGGTCTTCGGAGCAATACAGTCTCCATGGAAGCAGTTGATAGATGTCAAGATAGAGGGAACCACCGTCAAGATGGAACTCGACACTGGAGCCCCCTGTTTAATATTGACCAAATAGAGGTTAGGTATGATAAAACTAGGTTTTCCTTTGCAGAAAACTGCACTGGCCACCACATTAACTGCATCGGCAAGATGCCAGTCACCGCCACCATCGGCACCACCTCCATGAACCTTGACCTCTACATCGTCGACGATGAATTTGAGACACTCCTTGGTCGAGAGTGGATCTCTGAGTTCGCACGAGAGATCAATTACGAGCAGCTTTTTGGAAGACCAGGATAGATCCAACAGCACTCCGCCAAACAGTCTCTGTCCCTGGACCAGCAAAAGGAACTGTATGCCATCCTCAACCAGCACCAGGGTGTCTTCAGCCATACCCCCGGGAAGCAGTCAGGCCCACCAGCGAAAATGCACCTGAAGGATGGAGCTACCCCCAACTTCTCCCGAGCACGTGAAGTTCATGTGGCCCTGCGAACTGCCTACGCCAGAGAAAACGATGCCGAGATCGAATCTGGTTTCTACAAGAGAGTAGAATACTCAGAGTGGGTCAACAACTCATGTCGTCGTGAAGAAAAACGGCAAGTTGAAAATTACGGGTAACTACAAACCTACTCTCAAGCCGCGGATCATCATCGATGAACACCCAATTCCGAAAGTGGAGCAACATAAGTCATCCATAAGTCTGACGCGCACATGCGAGCTGTACGAGATGCACCGAAACCTACGACTACAGAAGAACTCCAGTTGTTTCTGGGTACAGCGACATATTACAGCGCCTTCATCCACAACCTGTCAACAAGAGATCGACCACTCAGGGACATGCTGCTGAAGGGTGACAGGGCTTACCAGGATATCAAGGATGCTCTAACCTCGCCGCAGGTCCTTATGCAGTATGATCCAGCATTACCACTTTTTCTGGCAACAGACGCAAGCAAAACTGGTCTTGGTGCAGTGCTGTCACACCGGCTCAGCAACGGACACGAACGGCCTATCGCATACGCTAGTCGGACAATATTGGCAACGGAACAGAGGTACCATCAGGTTGATAAGGAAGCGCTCGCCATCGTCTGGGCAGTACAGAAGTTTTAAACTATCCGTATGCTCACCACTTCACGTTGATCACAGATCACAGATCCTGCACCCAGAGAAGTCACTACCAGTCCTGTGCATTAGTCGCATGGCAAATTATGCCGACTACCTCGCACACACTAACTACACTGTGTCGTTTAAAACGTCGAAGCAAAATGCTAACGCTGACTACTGATCCAGAGCGCCGTTACCATCGACTGTCAACAAGATCCAAAACTCAATACCGCATCAGAGGGAAGACACGAGGATTACGATGATGTTGATATATTTACAGTTCACCAGACGCAGCAGTTATCCGTCAAAGCCGAAGCCATCGCAAGAGAGACGAGGAAGGGCCCTTATTTAGGCAGCATTTTCAAACATCTCGAAGGAGGCCAAGATCTCACTCGCCATGACTTCAAGGCAGCTGAGGCGAAATACATACTCGCCGCCAACTGCTTGATGTTTGAGCACAAAGTAGTAGTCCCGCCTGCACTACGAGAAGCTGACCTGCACGCAGGTCACCTCGGCATCGTCAAAATGAAGGGAATGGCACGTTCCTTCGCGTTTTGGCCAGGCATCGACCCCGACATTGAGAAGACCGTGAAATCCTGCACCAGATGCGCAACCCGTGCGCACGCTCCACCCAAGTTCCGCGACAATCACTGGGAGGACACGAAGGCACTGTGGGAATGCATCCACATCGACTATGCAGGCACCATGCTTCTGATTGTTGTAGACGCCTACGGCAAGTGGCTCGAGGTCAAGCCGACGACCTCCATGACAGCAGCAGCAACAATAATCCTGATGGACGACTTGTTTACAGCGCATGTTTCGGACAACGGTAGGCAGCTCATCGCAGAAGAATTCAAGGCCTTCTTGCAGAATAGTGGTGTGAAGTACCACAAGCTTACAGCGCCGTACCATCCATCAACTAATGGCCAAGCAGAACGGCATGTCCAAACAGTGAAGGACGCACTCTTTGCCATGAAGACCACCAAGGGAACTTTGCAGACCAAACTGAACGAGTTCCTTCGGCAATTCCGAAAAGCGCTGCACTCTACCGCGGGACAATCTCCATCTCAACTATTTTTTATTGGTGTCATTATTGCTGATATTAGATTCATGGTAAGAATTTGAGGTCGGGTATTTCATTTATTGGACCAATACGGTCTTATAACAGTAGAACTAAGACAGGTGGGTTAGGCAGTAACCAGGTGCAGGCGTAGTGTCGGCCGTAACATCTGTTGTAAAACGCCGAAAGCCTAGGATCTTCTATAATTCTTAAACATACTCGGGTCGGCATATCAAGATGAGCAGTCATATAATAAGAGACCTATTATAATTGTGTAATAATGTTATTATGCCCTGAGTATTAAGTGGAGGCCCTATTGAGAATCAGATATAGCTGTGAAGTAAGTGTTTGTGAATGTGAGCACCAGTTGGACGGCCAGGCTAGGAATGTGCTGTGATAGCACCCATGCTAAGTGATATATGAGCCTGTTGTATTTATATTATCTGCGAGAGAGTATTGTAAAGTATAAAATGGCCTATAGTAATTATATTTGAATGAGGGCAATAGGTATGTCAGATTTAAGGGCCGAGGAGCAGAGAGAATCACCCTCCACGTAACTTTGTTTATGCGGTGACAGCTGAGGGATATTTATAGCCAAAGGGAAATGGCTGCGCGCTTGGTACAAAACACCGAGGTTTAAGAGGGTAATGTATGTGGTTTCTGACGTCAGGACATGGATGTCTGAAAGTTGAAACTGTGTGTTGTCTGTCAAGAATACCGTAGAGCAGTGATTCTTTTTATATAATGCCGTCTTAGAATTAGTCGAGGTCATTCATAGAGGCTTGCAACTAGGTAGATGTATCGGCATAATGTAAACATATGCCCCTTTTATTTATCTGTTGTTCTATAGCTATTGTACTTGGGAAGGTCTCGGGATCGATTCCCAGAAAATGAGTGTATATAAGATGTTTGTTTAGAATTGATAGGATAACTAGGAGCACTGAGGCATAGATTCACGTAGAGAAGTAGGTCATTGGTAGACATGACTTGCATTTGAGCAGATTTATGTTAAATTTCATTTATTTAATGCGATCGTGATGGTGTTGTTGCAGAGCTTGACGCTGCATGATGAAGATATCTCCTCCACGCTAGTTTCATGTCATGAAGAACCTGATTTCGACGCCAAACCATATAATTTTGTCCATGATTTTCATGTAAATTACATAAATGCCTTTCATCTCTGTTAATTAACAATATAAAAACAAATTAGAGTATTGTAATAAACTTGTTTGTTAAGATCGGAAAGCAGCTCATTTTTAGTTCTTGTGGGAGTTTACACCTTGCATTTTCTTATTATTCCTCTTCATTTAAATTATTTTATTTTACTTTATATGATTTTGGTAACACTTTTTCCTTACCCGTTACCCCTGAAGAATTCTCATATGCCGGAGCTGATGGAGAGGATTACTCATGCAAGGTAAGCTATGTGCCACTTGTTGTGGATGTATTGTTCACTATGATGCACTTAGTTCGATCTCGGCATTGGTCATTATAGGGCACACTATAGAACTGACGGTAAACGAAATCAAAGAAGAATTTGGTAAGGGAATCACAATCGAAGGAAAGGAAATCAAAACTCTAAGATTTGGCGATAATATTGCTATTCCATCTGAGTCAGCAGAAGATCTAGAGAGAAGGAGTACAAGTGATGGAGTGCAGGTGAATGAAGCCAAGTAATGCAGGAAGGAAGAATAACTACTGACGACAGAAGTAAGGAAGAGCTTTCTTAAGAAAAGAATTTGGCTGATGTAGGAATTAGAAATTTCTGAAGACTATCGTCTGGAAAGTGGCATTGTATAGAGCAATAACTGGCTCAGAAAGAAAGAGAATAGAACCTTTTGAAATATGGTGTTACAGAAGAATGCTGAAGGTGAGATGGAATCACAAATGAAGAGATAATTAGCGAGAGGAGAAGGATTTGGCAAAATTTCATGAGAAGAAGAGATAGAATGATTGGACACATCTTAAGACTTGTTCACTTGGTTTTTACCAAGCGAGTTAGCCGAGTGGTTAGGGGCGCGGAGATGAACCCCACTGCCGGCAGCCTTGAAGATGGTTTTCCGTGGTTTCCCATTTTCACATCAGGTAAATGCTGGACCTGTGTTTCATTGCAGTTCTTGTAAATATTCACGAAACATTCTGTCGAATCACTAACTAGAACATACCTGTTGAAGAACACAAGGAACATCCTCAGAATGTATCAAACCAATTTTAAAGATGCATATGTTGTGTAAACTTGCCAAGGAATGTGAGTGGGTGATATTGACACTTCAGTAGGGACTGATAATGAATGCTCCTTCATAACAAACAGGATGTGGCTTACCTTGGGCAGCTTCTTCGCCGCTTTGATGTGCATGCCGCCCACTTCTATCGTGTTGGGAGTGAACGGGCGGGGGAAGCTCAAGCTGACGTGACTGTTGACCAGAAGGAGAGAAGCGTTGGGCTCCAGGGCAGAAACACCAGGAAACGTGGGGTCCTTGAAGTGTTCCATCACGAGTGCATCGTGGCGATGGAGGTACAGGAGTCGTCGTCCGACGGTGAACAGTCCGGCGAACAATATGTTGACGACTCTCTCTGAGAACGTCATGTGGTCACTGTATCCCATTTGAATGTCTGGAACGTACGACGGAGTGTACGGGTTTCCGACCGGGTCTCCCATGAACAGTCCCGCCGTCGTCGGACTGACGTTTATCACAGGCACTTTGTACTTGTGAACGAAGCCGTAGAAACACTCGCTGACGAAGTTCTCAAAAATGATCAGATCGAATTGTGGATCGTTGTCATTGATTAGCTTCTGGATGTCTGGCTGTCTGAGGGCTCGGTCACAAGCCTTCACTCCGATATCCCAGAAGAATAACACACCAATCATCATCAGGATTCCTCCACTGTTCTTGTAGTCCGTGAAGGTGTTGCCAGACTCTGAAAGAGACAGGTATAATTCAGCTGAATGTTCTTGTATGGGATGGGCAAAATAAAAATATGTATAATGGGTATGACCCTTAATTTCACAGAAGATTCTGGAAATGACCACCGTTGATCCCGATGCAGCGCTGTGTTCGACTTATCTCAAACCCTTCAGGGAGAGAGATCAGGCGATTGAGGTGGCCAGTTGATTTGACTTTGCTGATTGTCCACTTGTGACAAGGTTGTCAAGGCGGCGTGTTCTGTTGCTACGTCTTGTTGAAAATATCGACACTGTCGCTCATATTCTGTGACCTGATGCACATATGGATTAGACAGTATCACGACATACAGTTCGGATACCAGGCATTGCGCTCACACACCAATCTTGAGAATATGCGACGGCTTTTCAACGTATTGACGGTGATTTTATGATGCATAATGGCGAGTGGTCTGTCAGCTCACATACCCTGACAGGCTGAACCAGGCTTCACCTGAAGAAATGAAGAGTGAGGACCCAAAAGACTTGACTCCACTTCACTCAGGAACCACCGGCAGAACTCAAGACGCATTAATGCATGCACAAGAGCAAGATTGTAAGGATTAAGATGCAGGTCCTTTTTGACAATGTTCCGATATGACGGTCCCTTAATTCTCACTTTCACAGATAAATGGCGCGGAGATTCCGCCGGACTTTATTCAAGGCTTTTCTTGATTCGAGCAATGTTTTCTGGTGTTTGAAAGCTTTTGGGATAGTTATAGATTTTATTCGCTACACAGCGTGTTTCGGGCCATTTTGCCCATAAGTTTTGTATTGCAGACTTCGCTGGAGATCTTTCAAAACACTTCCAGTCTCAAAGTCTTACGCAAACAGCTCCGCGCAGGTTTGCCACAAATCGTCACTCAGAGACGAAGTACTCAGGACAGAGCATGTGGGAGACACACACGTGCAAACAGCTACCAATTGGTGCATCGAAATCGCTGTTTCCAGTGATGGGCAGCTCTCCTGTTCAGGGTCAGTCTTATAAATATTTCCAGTGATGGCCAGCTCTCCTGTTCAGGGTCAGTCTTATAAATATTTCCAGTGATGGGCAGCTCTCCTGTTCAGGGTCAGTCTTATAAATATTTCCAGTGATGGGCAGCTCTCCTGTTCAGGGTCAGTCTTATAAATATTTCCAGTGATGGGCAGCTCTCCTGTTCAGGGTCAGTCTTATAAATATTTCCAAAGATGGGCAGCTCTCCTGTTCAGGGTCAGTCTTATAAATATTTCCAAAAATGGGCAGCTCTCCTGTTCAGGGTCAGTCTTATAAATATTTCCAAAGATGGGCAGCTCTCCTGTTCAGGGTCAGTCTTATAAATATTTCCAAAGATGGGCAGCTCTCCTGTTCAGGGTCAGTCTTATAAATATTTCCAGTGATGGGCAGCTCTCCTGTTCAGGGTCAGTCTTATAAATATTTCCAGTGATGGGCAGCTCTCCTGTTCAGGGTCAGTCTTATAAATATTTCCAGTGATGGGCAGCTCTCCTGTTCAGGGTCAGTCTTATAAATATTTCCAGTGATGGGCAGCTCTCCTGTTCAGGGTCAGTCTTATAAATATTTCCAAAGATGGGCAGCTCTCCTGTTCAGGGTCAGTCTTATAAATATTTCCAAAGATGGGCAGCTCTCCTGTTCAGGGTCAGTCTTATAAATATTTCCAAAGATGGGCAGCTCTCTTGTTCAGGGTCAGTCTTATAAATATTTCCAGTGATGGGCAGCTCTCCTGTTCAGGGTCAGTCTTATGAATATTTCCAGTGATGGGCAGCTCTCCTGTTCAGGGTCAGTCTTATAAATATTTCCAGTGATGGGCAGCTCTCCTGTTCAGGGTCAGTCTTATAAATATTTCCAGTGATGGGCAGCTCTCCTGTTCAGGGTCAGTCTTATGAATATTTCCATTGATGGGCAGCTCTCCTGTTCAGGGTCAGTCTTATAAATATTTCCAGTGATGGGCAGCTCTCCTGTTCAGGGCCAGTCTTATAAATATTTCCAGTGATGGTCATCTCTTCTGTTCATTAACAAGGGTCAGTCTTATAAATATTTCCAGTGATGGGCAGCTCTCCTGTTCAGGGCCAGTCTTATGAATATTTCCAGTGATGGGCAGCTCTCCTGTTCAGGGTCAGTCTTATAAATATTTCCAAAGATGGGCAGCTCTCCTGTTCAGGGTCAGTCTTATAAATATTTCCAGTGATGGGCAGCTCTCCTGTTCAGGGCCAGTCTTATGAATATTTCCAGTGATGGGCAGCTCTCCTGTTCAGGGTCAGTCTTATAAATATTTCCAGTGATGGGCAGCTCTCCTGTTCAGGGCCAGTCTTATAAATATTTCCAGTGATGGGCAGCTCTCCTGTTCAGGGTCAGTCTTATAAATATTTCCAGTGATGGGCAGCTCTCCTGTTCAGGGTCAGTCTTATAAATATTTCCAGTGATGGGCAGCTCTCCTGTTCAGGGTCAGTCTTATAAATATTTCCAGTGATGGGCAGCTCTCCTGTTCAGGGCCAGTCTTATAAATATTTCCAGTGATGGGCAGCTCTCCTGTTCAGGGTCAGTCTTATAAATATTTCCAGTGATGGGCAGCTCTCCTGTTCAGGGTCAGTCTTATAAATATTTCCAAAGATGGGCAGCTCTCCTGTTCAGGGCCAGTCTTATGAATATTTCCAGTGATGGGCAGCTCTCCTGTTCAGGGTCAGTCTTATAAATATTTCCAGTGATGGGCAGCTCTCCTGTTCATTAAAAATGGTCAGTCGTATAAATATTTTCTGAGCCCCTTTTATTTTCCCTCCTCCCCCAGGACAAGATAAATATAACTAAATCTGAAACAAAAGTAATCTACATATACATATTGTTGCCGTAATTAGGTCACGGCTGACTGTACAGATGCAGGCGTGTGGCTTGTGTTCGCTTGTCGGCAAGAGGGAGTGTGCGCGACCTTGGCTCGAGGACGAGAACAAGTTTTTTGACGTGAAGAGGGTGGCTGGTCGACTACCAAAATAAAATAAAAAATGAAGGTTGGCGAGAGAAAAAAGTTGCTAGCGCGTGTCACTTGTAATTGGCGAGGAACGATATGAATGAAATTTTTATAATATCTTTGGTGCCATGACATGCATAATTACGGAATGCCCATGGATTAAATTAAAATAAACTGGATGAATAATTGCACGTTTAGATGATATAAATTAAAACTAAAATTTTTGACTAATTTACGCGACCTTTTGGCTGAAATGGTGATAAAATTATATATTCATACGGTAGAAGAATTCAGTATCTAAATTGACTTTACTTCCGTGCATGAGCACCAGACACGATATTTAAGTCATGTGATAAAAGTACTCACTCTCACATACTGACGTGTTCCCGAACTATCATCTTCAGTCGCTCAGAGTCCTTGCCAGCAAGATTTTCAACGTAGAACATCGTGAATACTGTCGTCAGGAACAGTGGCTTCACTCCTGTGCTCTACACTTCTGAAAATTGTCTACAACGTAGAACAGTGTTGTGATCAGACGTTGAATGTGCAGATATGAATCCCTTAAGTACGTGTCATTTCCAAAATACAGTTACGTGTGTGTTTGGAGTTTATTCTAAAGCACTTTGTGTAAGTTTCAGCTTTCTCACGAGTGAACGTGGAGGACCTGGACGTGATCATTTCCAGAAGAGGACGGAACTTCGTGTTATGGATTACCAGTGCTTCACCATGAAGTTCTAAACCATCGACCACCGTCGGCGGCGTCGGGATGCAGATTCTTTCATCCTAGAATGACTGATTGAGAATCCAGACTTCCAGACGTGAAGATATCTCCTTAAGTTAAGTCCTTATATTTCGTAGCTACACATATTTGATATTAGGATGCGACAAGTTAGAGTCGTCATTGTGGTACACTGTACGTGTAAAGTATGTGGAATAATTGCGCATGATATGAATCTCCGTGAAACTGAGTTTTTCACATGTTAATGTTGTAATACTATAAAGCCTGATGTGGGTTAGGTTGTAATGTGAATATGGATTATTCGAGACGTAGGCAGTGTACTCAATTATTAGTGTCCTCAGATGAAGAAAATGAAAGTCCATGTTAATCGATGCACTTCTTAATTCGTGAGAATATCCCAATTTTGCTCAGGTACTTTAATAATTTCAAGTTGAAGGTACAGGTGAATGTTCGTGAAGGCCTTAGGTCTGAAGAACAGATCTTCGATGAAATATCTCGATAAAATTTGATTCGTGACTAGGCAAGCTCATTCGTTAATGCAATATTTCGCTCTCATGAGGTAACTCGATCTTGTTGGAACGTAATAAATCTGTTAACAGAAGAGTGATATAGTTGATCGACACTCGTCGACATGTAAATATTGTAGATATTTTCTTCTTGATAATCACAGTCTTCTTGATAATTTCAGTAGTTAGCTGTAGATGTAGTAATTTGTTAGTAGTTAGAGAATTATTTTCTATGTATTTTATTCTGATAATGTGTGACACTTTGACATTATTGATGGATAGTGGACGGGAGTTCCACATGGATGATATTTTTTCCACTTATGAATGTTCGTAAGCTCAGAAGGCGTTTTATTTTGTTCAATTATTGATCAGATGCTTATAAGTTCAGTATTAATTCTCACGAAAAGAGGTGTGAGACGACGTGAACAGATATATCCGACGTCTCGGATTAACTTAGAGAAAACAAAGGCAAATTCAACTTTGCATTTTTATAACTACAAAATTGTTAATATAACGAATGTAAATTTTATTTTGTTATAACAGTCAAAATAATGAATCTTGGATATTTCTTTATTATACTCGTTCTTACAATTACTGCATTTTTCCAGATTGTTCGAGGAAGGCTTGGCCCAGACCTCATTTTTAATAAGAATTTTTTATTCAACTTTAAATAAATAATTTAATGACTTTAAAGACGATAAAGAAAATTAACAATGTAAAATACTCTGTTAGAATATTAGGGAAAACAACTGCCGTGTATCATCCCATTTGTTTGCATTTAAGTTTGTTACATCAAGAGCCATATTAAATTACATAAAGTAGTGATCATAGTCATAATCACAGACTTCAGGATGGCTAATATTTCATTTAATTCAATAAAAATGTCATATTTGTTCTATACCTTGAACATGCTTATTTTTCGAACCCCATGTTAATCCTGCCACATTCATTTATTTTTATAAGCCTACAGCCATCGAACTGAGCACCCCTGGGGTGTCTCGTGTTCGTTGACTGACTACGTCGGGGACAATATAAAATAGCATGTCCTGACTGACTGACTAACTGATTGACCGAACCAAAACTACAGGACATAAAGAAATGAAATTTTGCATATATATTTATATCAGTGTGTAGGTGCTCATTAAGGAAGGAAATTTTGGATTCTCCGTCGCTAAGGGGTTAAAAGAGGGTGATTTTTTAAATAAGGATATCTATACGGTATATCACTTAAAAAATTTACAGACGTAGAAATTGGTATTTGGAATCCTCTTTAAAAATAAAGTAACATGTATTTTCTTGTTTTTGGAAAATATCATTAGTGGGGATGAAATAAGGGGGAAGAGGGGTTGAACACCTATTACGAGGAGAGTTATATCTCAAAATCTGAAGATGTTACAGACATGAAAATTGGTATTTGGTATCTCCTTTAAAAATAAAGAAACACGTATTTTTGTTTTCGGAAAATACACTGAGATGGGGGTGGGTTCGATCCTGGCTCAGTCCGGTGGTATTTGAAGGTATCAAATACGACAGCAGCGTGTCGGTAGATTTACTGACACGTAAAAGAACTCCTGTGGGACTAAATTCCGGCACCTCGGCGCCTCCGAAGACATTAAAAAGTAGTTAGTGGGACGTAATGCAAATAACATTATTATTATTAATTTCTGGGGTAAATGAAACTCAGTTTTTGGGTGAGTTTTTATACTTCAGAAATTTTCAGATGATGTCTTAGTACGATGCCGAGAGTAGTATAATTGGACAGTTCGGGCGCCACCACCCCCACCGGCTCCCAGAGGCCACCTCCACCACCACCACAGCCAGAGGCCTCCCAGATGCCTCCTCCACCACCACCACAGCCAGAGGCCTCCCAGAGGCCTCCTCCACCACCCGCGGGAAATTTGAATTTGTAAACAAAGCCACGTGCTTTTTGACAGCTGTCATCGACAACAACGCATCGCTAACCTCAGTACTGCCATCTTGACGGGCCTAAACCTCAGTAGTGCCAACTTAACCTAACTAGCGCGAGATAAACAAATCCACGTGTTTTTTGACAGCCACGTGCTTTTTGACAGACAACAACGCATCGCTAACCTCAGTACTGCCATCTTGACGGGCCTAAACCTCAGTAGTACCAACTTAACCTAACTAGCGTGTGGTAAACAAAGCCACGTGCTTTTTGACAGCCACGTGCTTTTTTGACAGCTGTCATCCGCCATCTTTAAACCACAGAGCACTGTGCTGCCCTCTTTATCGTAGTAGATGTAAATTCGTCACCTGTCATCGGCAGTGCTGCCATCTTGGCGGGCCTAAACCTTAGTGCTACCAACTTAACCTCACTAGCGTGAGATAAACAAATCCACGTGCAGCTGTCATCCGCCATCTTTAATCTATAGAGCACCGTGCTACCCTCTTTAGCTACTTACCTTTGAAATGTGGTACGTCACAGCTGTCATCCGCCATCTTGCATCCGAAACCTCAGTGCTGCACTCTTTAGCTAGATACCTTTGAAATGTAGTGGCGGCAAATTCCACGTGCTCTTGTTTGGAAACAAAGCCACGTGCAGCTGTCATCCGCCATCTTTAATCCAGAGAGCACCGTGCTGCCCTCTATAGCTACTTACCTTTGAAATGTGGTACGTCACAGCTGTCATCCGCCATCTTGCATCGCAAACCTCAGTGCTGCACTCTTTAGCTAGATACCTTTGAAATGTAGTGGCGGCAATTTGAAAAATTCTTTATGCTCCTGTTTGGAAACAAACCTATGCGCTTTTTTGTCAGCTATCATCCGCCATCTTTAATCTAGAGAGCACCGTGCTGCCCTCTATATGGTGGTGGTAAATTCTACACGCTCTTGTTTGGAAACAAACCCATGTGCTTTTCTGACAGCTGTCAACCGCCAGAGAGCACCGTGCTGCCCTCTTTATGCCGGTGGCAAATTCTACGTGCTTTTTGACAGCTGTCATCCGCCATCTTTAATCAAGAGAGCACCGTGCTGCCATCTTTAGCTAGATACCTTTGAAATGTGGTGGCGGCAAATTCCACGTGCTCTTGTTTAGTAAACAAAGCCACGTGCTTTTTTTGACAGCTATCATCCGCCATCTTTAATCAATAGAGCACTGTGCTGCTATCATGCGGGTAATTTCGTCAGCTGTCATCCACCATCTTTAATCTACAGAACGCCGTGCTGCTCTCTGTAGTAGCGGGCAATTTGAAAAGTTCTGTTACTTGTCATCCGTCATCTTTAATCAACAAAGCTTCGTACTGCTATCTTTAGCTACATACATTTAACATGCGGTGGCGGATAATTTGAAAAAAAACTTCCGTTAGCTATCATCCACCATCTGTATTCAACAGAGCATCGTGCTGTTATCTCTAGCTACATACACTTAACATGTGGTGACGGCAATTTGAAATTCTATCTAGATGCCATCTTTAATCAACAGAGCACCGTGCTGCTATCCCTTTGAATTGTGGTGACGGATAATTTGAAATTCCGTTAGCTATCATCATTAAACATTAGTGCATTCGCTAACCTAACCTCTCATCTACTATCTTGAAGGAGATTATACGACACCTCCTCTACCTCCTGCTCTTCCTCCTCCTCCTCCTCCCCTACCACCTCCGCCTCCTCCTCCTCCTACTCCTCTGTCAAGGCATAACTTTATCGAACACGCATCGCGAAGGCAAGAGTGTGCAGCGATATGCATGTTTAGACTTGGGGGTTACGAAAGAAACATAACAAGACTTGAATCGAACACTGCACTCGATGTCGTTAACTTCAACATGTGATTAAAACATTGTCTGGTGTGTTCAGAACACTACATAAGTAGAATCGAACGCTGTACAACATGTTAGGGGATACCTTTGTTCTAAGAAGATCAAATTGAAACATAACAAGACTAGAATTGAACACTGCACTCGATGTCGTTAACTTTAACATGTGATCAGAACATTGATTGATGTGTTCAGATCACTAAACAAGTAGAACCGAACACTGTACAACATGTTAGGGGATACCTTTGTTCTAAGAAAATTAGATTGCAAAATAACAAGACTAGAATCGAACACTACACTCGATGTCGTTAACCTTAACATGTGATCAGAACATTGATTGATGTGTTCAGATCACTAAACAAGTAGAGCCGAACACTGTACAACATGTCAGGGGGTACCTTTGTTCTAAGAAAATTTGATTGAAACATAACAAGACTAGAACCGAACACTGTACTCGATACAACATGTTAGGGGATACCTTTGTTCTAAGAAAATTAGATTGAAACATAGCAAGACTAGAATCGAACACTGTAAGAACATTGTTTGATGTGTTCAGAGCAAAAGTACAACTTCAATGATTTACCTAGTGTAAAAATCAAAAACACACACTGTGCACATATCGCATAGCTATCTCGCCTATCACTTGCCTAGTATGAAAATCAAAAACACACTGTGCACATATCGCTTAGCTAACTCGGCAACACTTCAAATGATTTGCTTAGTACGAAAATAAAAATCTATACCGCGTAGCTAACTCGTTCATCGCACTGCTAAGACGCTTAGTAATTGCAAATACACTGATATATGTCATACGAAAATCAAGAAAGCACACTGCGTAGCCAACTCGCTCTGGTCACTCGCTTAGTAATTGCAACACGACTAGAACACTGATACACGTTACTCTTTTTTTTTTCTCGAAACACACACACGGATAAGAATGTTCCGAGATACTACATACTTACATGTTTTTTTAAAAAAAATAGGGGATGAAACATCATAAATTATATGTACACATGTTGTCTCCTCCAAGTTGTAAGACGAAATAGACGCAGTACTGCGAGTTTTCGCTCTAGCTGGCGAACGGAAGTACATGATATCTCAGCAAAACAAATACGCGTGAGCTTGCATACACGCAAGTCAGACACAATGATGGATACCGCGATTCAAATCCTGGCAACTTATGCCGTCAGGAAGGGCATCCGGCGAGCATCTAGCTGTAGATCCCCGATTCTCGTGTTAAAAAGAGCATCTAGTTGTAAAACAGATTCTTAATCCGAGTTCTTTGACGTCAGGAAGGGCAACCGGTCGAAAACAATAGTGTATGATGTAAGAGGCTAGATACTGCCAGTTTTGCGTCAGGAAGGGCAACTAGTCTTAAAACAAATTCTTGTGATTTAAAGTATTAGTTTTTCGTCAGGAAGGGCATCCGGCTGTAAAACAATAGTTCGTGATACAGCGATTTAAAATCTAAGAAGAGCATCTAGCTGTAAATCCCCGATTCTCATGTTAGAAAGGGTAAATAGTTGTAAAACAGATTCTTAATCCGAGTTCTTTGACGTCAGGAAGGGCAACCGGTCGAAAACAATAGTGTATGATGTAAGAGGCTAGATACTGCCAGTTTTGCGTCAGGAAGGGTAACTAGTCTTAAAACAAATTCTTGCGATTTAAAATCTTAGTTTTGCGTCAGGAAGGGCATCCGGCTGTAAAACAATAGTTCGTTATACAGCGATTTAAAATCTAAGAAGTGCATCTAGCTGTAAATCCCCGTTTCTCGTGTTAGAAAGGGCAAGTAGTTGTAAAACATATTCTTAATCCGAGTTCTTTGATGTCGGGAAGGGCAACAGGTCTAAAACAATAGTATATGATGTAAGAGGCTAGATACTGCTAGTTTTGCGTCAGGAAGGGTAACTAGTCTTAAAACAAATTCTTGCGATTTAAAATCTTAGTTTTGCGTTAGGAAGGGCATCCGGCTGTAAAACAATAGTTCATGATACAGCGATTTAAAATGTAAGAAGAGCATCTAGCTGTAAATCCCCGATTCTCGTGTTAAAAAGAGCATCTAGTTGTAAAACAGATTCTTAATCCGAGTTCTTTGACGTCAGGAAGGGCAACCGGTCGAAAACAATAGTGTATGAAGTAAGAGGCTGGATACTGCCAGTTTTGCGTCAGGAAGGGCAACTAGTCTTAAAACAAATTCTTGCGATTTAAAATCTTAGTTTTGCGTCAGGAAGGGCATCCGGCTGTAAAACAATAGTTCGTGATACAGCGATTTAAAATCTAAGAAGTGTATCTAGCTGTAAAACCCCGATTCTCGTGTTAAAAAGAGCATCTAGTTGTAAAAGAGATTCTTAATCAGAGTTCTTTGACGTCAGGAAGGGCAACCGGTCGAAAACAATAGTGTATGATGTAAGAGGCTAGATACTGCCAGTTTTGCGTCAGGAAGGGCAACTAGTCTTAAAACAAATTCTTGCGATTTAAAATCTTAGTTTTGCGTCAGGAAGGGCATCCGGCTGTAAAACAATAGTTCGTTATACAGCGATTTAAAATCTAAGAAGTGCATCTAGCTGTAAATCCCCGATTCTCGTGTTAGACAGGGCAAGTAGTCGTAAAACAGATTCTTAATCCGAGTTCTTTGACGTCAGGAAGGGCAACCGGTCGAAAACAATAGTAAATGATGTAAGAGGCTAGATACTGCTAGTTTTGCGTCAGGAAGGGTAACTAGTCTTAAAACAAATTCTTGCGATTTAAAATCTTAGTTCTGCGTCAGGAAGGGCATCCGGCTGTAAAACAATAGTTCATGATACAGCGATTTAAAATCTAAGAAGAGCATCTAGCTGTAAATCCCCGATTCTCGTGTTAAAAAGAGCATCTAGTTGTTAAACAGATTATTAATCCGAGTTCTTTGACGTCAGGAAGGGCAACTGGTCGAAAACAATAGTGTATGATGTAAGAGGCTAGATACTGCCAGTTTTGCGTCAGGAAGGGTAACTAGTCTTAAAACAAATTCTTGCGATTTAAAATCTTAGTTCTGCGTCAGGAAGGGCATCCGGCTGTAAAACAATAGTTCATGATACAGCGATTTAAAATCTAAGAAGAGCATCTAGCTGTAAATCCCCGATTCTCGTGTTAAAAAGAGCATCTAGTTGTAAAACAGATTCTTAATCCGAGTTCTTTGACGTCAGAAAGGGCAACTGGTAGAAAACAATAGTGTATCATGTAAGAGGCTAGATACTGCCAGTTTTGCGTCAGGAAGGGCAACTAGTCTGAAAACAAATTCTTGCGATTTAAAATCTTAGTTTTGCGTCAGGAAGGGCATCCGGCTGTAAAACAATAGTTCGTGATACAGCGATTTAAAATCTAAGAAGAGCATCTAGCTGTAAATCCCCGATTCTCGTGTTAAAAAGAGCATCTAGTTGTAAAACAGATTCTTAATCCGAGTTCTTTGACGTCAGGAAGGGCAACCGGTCGAAAGCAATAGTGTATGATGTAAGAGGCTAGATACTCCCAGTTTTGCGTCAGGAAGGGCAACTAGTCTTAAAACAAATTCTTGCGATTTATAATCTTAGTTTTGCGTCAGGAAGGGCATCCGGCTGTAAAACAATAGTTCGTTATACAGCGATTTAAAATCTAAGAAGAGCCTCTAGCTGTAAATCCCCGATTCTCGTGTTAGAAAGGGCAAGTAGTTGTAAAACAGATTCTTCATCCGAGTTCTTTGACGTGAGGAAGGGCAACCGGTCGAAAACAATAGTGTATGATGTAAGAGGCTAGATACTGCCAGTTTTGCGTCGGGAAGGGCAACTAGTCTTAAAACAAATTCTTGTGATTTAAAATCTTAGTTTTGCGTCAGGAAGGGCATCCGGCTGTAAAACAATAGTTCGTGATACAGCGATTTAAAATCTAAGAAGTGTATCTAGCTGTAAAACCCCGATTCTCGTGTTAAAAAGAGCATCTAGTTGTAAAAGAGATTCTTAATTCGAGTTCTTTGACGTCAGGAAGGGCAACCGGTCGAAAACAATAGTGTATGATGTACCGTAAAACGGGGTGAGAATGTGACTGGTGGTGAGAGAATGTGACAGTGACATCATTTCATATGTCTGCATCTCCAAGTGTCACTTGGTGTCAAATACAAGAATGTGGCCTGCACTGATGTTTTGTTTATAGTCAAAGGTTGGCAGCCATGACGTTCTTCCTGCGTTTATTCTTTTACCTTGGCGCGAGCAGTGCATTTAAAATTACTCGCCGTTCCCGCTCTTTTGTATACATTTGCATTGTCTGTTATGTGCAGCTTCCACCGTGAATTGTAGGCAAAAGGTAATTATATATTTTGAATCCTTTAGTGTTCTAGGTCATATCTCAGTTTTAAACACATTGTTATCATAATTTGTTCATGAAATGCAAATAATTTGATCTAAAATGAGAAGATTGTGGGGTGAAAATGTGACATTGGTTTTCTTTTAAATTTATTACAGGCTGTGTTTCTCTATAATGGGACGGATTTATAAAAGGAAAATTGGTGGACGAAATTACCGAAATTGGACAGATGATCAGTTGGAAGCAGCACTGAATGAAATCAAAGGGAAAAAAGCTTCTATTCGTCAAGTGGCAGAGAAATATGGAATCCATAGGAACACGTTGTGGAAGAAAATGCATGGACAACTTGCCGGTAAATCAGGTGGTCAAACAGTGTTTTCTTATGAAGAGGAGAAAATAATAGTTTCTCACGTGATCGCGCTGGCAACTTACGGTTTTCCCGTTACTGTTAATGAATTACGTGTGTTAATACGATCATACCTTGACAGGATAGACCGTAAAGTAAAACGTTTCAAGAACAACACCCCTGGAAAAGACTGGGCTTTTCTCTTGTTACAGAGACACAAAAGCAGTCTGAGTTCTAGAATGGCTCAGTGCATCTCTCGATCACGTGCTAGCCTTGATAATGATATTATCAGTGAATATTTTGATAATCTTTCGGGAGAAATTGAGGGAATTCCTCCCGAAAATGTCTGGAATTATGATGAGACGAATCTACAAGATGATCCAGGCTCCAAGAAAATTCTAGTAAAGAGAGGCTGTAAGTACCCTGAACAGATAAAAAATGCTACTAAGGCTTCCGTCTCCATAATGATGTGTGGAAATGCTGCCGGAGATTTTGCACCTCCTTATGTTACATATAGGGCTGAAGGAATGTACCAATGTTGGACGGAGGGTGGACCTCCTGGAACTAGGTACAACCGCTCGAAAAGTGGTTGGTTCGATGCCAGGATATTCGAAGACTGGTTTGAATTTCTGTTGCTACCAATTTTGAAGAGACAGTCTGGAACGAAAGTGTTAATAGGAGACAACCTGAGCTCCCATATCAACTACCATGTGATTTCTCTGTGCACTGAGCATAACATCAAGTTTATTGCCCTTCCACCACATTCTACACATTTGCTACAACCTTTGGATGTGGCCTATTTTAGGTCGATGAAAAGTGTCTGGAAGAAAATAGTCACAGACTGGAAGGAAACAGATGCTGGAAGGAGACTTTCGACTATTCCGAAGAATGTATTCCCTCGCTTACTGAATGAACTTATGGTGCAGTTGAATGAGAGAGGCAGTATCAACCTGAAGTCTGATTTTCGTGCTTGTGGAATTTTCCCCCTTGACAAAACTGCTGTGCTGAGTAAACTGAGTGATAGTGTAATCGAAAAGTCTCCAGACCACAGACAAAATATCGGTGACACTTTTCTTGAGGAACTGAGAAAGAAAAGAGGAGAAACTGTTTCAATATCAAGCAGAAAGAAGAAGATCAACGTACCACCCGGAAAAGGCTTTACTCTTGAAGATCTTGCATTACAGCCAAGAGACACTGAAGCAAGAACTTCTAGACAAAGGAAAGCACAACATGTTTCTGGAGAAAAGAAGAAATGGCCGCAGAAACGAAAGCATCAAAATGAAGACGAAACATCGTCAGAAGAAGAAGAGACGGTGGTTTATGCGGAAAGTGAAGACAGTTTGGGTTCTTGGGCAAATTCAGATGATGAAAATACGGATGGACAAGAGGATATGAATGTTGATGATCATGAAGATGAACAGTCAGACGCACCAGTACAAACAACGAATGAGGAAAAAAGAACTGATTTATCTGCAGGAGACTTTGTAGTCGTCAGGTATGATGGACAATTATATCCAGGAAAATTATTGACAAATTTCGACGATGTGGGGGAAGTCAAAGTAACTACTATGACGAAGAATGGGAAATACTGGAAGTGGCCTGAACGTCCGGACGTGTTATGGTACTGCAAGGAGCAGGTCGTCAGGAAGATACAGACACCACGAAAAATTGGAAAACGTGACATATTTCTAATTGACATGAAGCCTTAAGTAATTCACGCTTGTTGCCAAATAATTTTTCTTAATATTTCTTACTTTACTTGTAAATAATCCTGTAATCAAAGAATTTAATAAAACTGAATAAAAAAAGTTTTTTCTGTTATTAAACCTTAAACTCACTTTCAAAAGAAGGAAAAAATGAGAAGTGATTTCTGTGCTTAGAGATATGCTTTATAAAATCATGAAATGGTACATTAAGATCAATTACAAGCTATTTCAATATTAAAACCACTTTCAATTTGCTCACTTACATGAAAAGTGGTGTGAGAATGTGCCACAGGCCGTTTCTTAGGAAATTCAAGCAAAGGAAAGCCATGTCACATTCTCACCCCACAATGTGGGGTGAGAATGTGCCAAGAAAAAATGCCCCACCAACACTCCCTTGTGAAGAAAATACAAAATTGAACCTGGTAAGTCAAATTACAACATTGTAGCTTACTTCGATTACATTTTCAGTGTATTTGTTTCAATTTTGGGAATTATATCATTAGAAAACAACAAATGCTGTCACATTCTCACCCCGTTTTACGGTAAGAGGCTAGATACTGCCAGTTTTGCGTCAGGAAGGGCAACTAGTCTTAAAACAAATTCTTGTGATTTAAAATCTTAGTTTTGCGTCAGGAAGGGCATCCGGCTGTAAAACAATAGTTCGTTATACAGCGATTTAAAATCTAGGAAGTGCATCTAGCTGTAAATCCCCGATTCTCGTGTTAGAAAGGGCAAGTAGTTGAAAAACAGATTCTTAATCCGAGTTCTTTGACGTCAGGAAGGGCAACCGGTCGAAAACAATAGTATATGATGTAAGAGGCTAGATACTGCTAGTTTTGCGTCAGGAAGGGTAACTAGTCTTAAAACAAATTCTTGCGATTTAAAATCTTAGTTCTGTGTTAGGAAGGGCATCCGGCTGTAAAACAATAGTTCGTGATACAGCGATTTAAAATCTAAGAAGTGCATCTAGCTGTAAATCCCCGATTCTCGTGTTAGAAAGGGCAAGTAGTTGTAAAACAGATTCTTAATCCGAGTTCTTTGACGTCAGGAAGGGCAACCGGTCGAAAACAATAGTGTATGATGTAAGAGGCTAGATACTGCCAGTTTTGCGTCAGGAAGGGCAACTAGTCTTAAAACAAATTCTTGCGATTTAAAATCTGTAAAACATATTTTTAATCCCAAGAGAATCGAACCCGAGACTACCGGGTGAGAGGCATGCACACTAAACCAAACTGTAGCCTATAGGTTACATTTTTTTGTTCCACAGTCTTTGAAGTTGTATCGGCGCAGTCATTGAGAGCGATCTGCGGAATGCATGTGTTGGCTGAAATTGTACACGCATCTTCCGGCTGTAGTAACCTTGAACGAAGACACTGCGTGGTGATAAGCTACTTGTAACTCACGGAACGTCTTCTTAGCTGAGTAGCATTCAGCCCGTGTAAGCTCCTAACATAAAATATCATGATTGTACGGAGAGGTTAAAACACAGTGCCAGCATATAGCCCACTCCTATCGAAAGAGCCTACACGGCACCGGCATGTAGGCTACTCCTGTTGAAGGAGCCTGTACAAGGTTTAACACCCCTCCATCAACAGCCCTTACTTAATGCTGGCTTTTTGCACGCCCTCGAAACTACCTAAGAATGTAATATACAATAGTAGGGAGAGGGTAAAACCCGGTGCCGGCACATAGCCTACTCCTACCGAAGAAGCCTGCACACAGCTTAACGCCTCCATCCGACAAATGAATCACCCTCAACACTCTTGTACTCACAATCATTTTCGAAGGAGGCTGCATAAGGTTTAACGTCCCCATCAACAGACCTTACTTAATGCTAGCTTTTTTGCACACCCCGCCTCTTAGATCATACACCATAGTTTTACGACCGGTTACCCTTCCTGACTAGGATTTTAAATCGCAATATACGTGACAAATCAGTTGTAGCGGGTTTCATAACTAGATAGCCCGGTACCGGCGCATAGCCTACTCCTACCTAAGAAGCCTGCAAAAGGCTTATTGCCTCCATCCGACAGATGAATCACTATCAACGTCTTGTACTCAAAATCATTTTCGAAGGAGTTTGCACAAGGTTTAACGCCCCCTATCAACAGCCCTTAATTAATGCTAGCTTTTTTGCACACCCCGCCTCTTAGATCATACACCATAGTTTTACGGCCGGTTACCCTTCCTGACTAGGATTTAAATCGCAGTATACGCGACAAATAGTTGTAGTGGGTTTTATAACTAGATATCCCAGTGCCGGCACATAGCCTACTCCTACCGAAGAAGCCTGCACAAGGCTTATCACCCCCATACGACAAATGAATCACCCTCAACACTCTTCAATCATTCTCGCTACTTCGGGAGATAGCAGGTTCGAACTCCTACTGTCGGAAGCCGTAAAAAATAGCAAATGCTAGGCGAGGGAGCTGCGCGATCGTCATAACATGATCTAGCCGGATGCCCTTCCTGACGGCATAAGTTGCCAGGATTTGAATCGCGGTATCCATCATTGTGTCTGACTTGCGTGTATGCTCACGCGTACTTTTGCTGAGATATCATGCTACTTCCGTTCGCCAGCTAGAGCGGAAACTCGCAGTACTGCGTCTATTTCGTCTTACAACCTGGAGGAGACAACATGTGTACATATATTTTTTTTTGCTAGGGGCTTTACGTCGCACCGACACAGATAGGTCTTATGGCGACGATACACATATAATTTATGATCTTTCATCCCCCTATTTTTTTTAAAAAAACATGTAAGTATGTAGTATCTCGGAACATTCTTATCCGTGTGTGTGTGTGTGTTTCGAGAAAAAAAGAGTAACGTGTATCAGTGTTCTAGTCGTGTTGCAATTACTAAGCAAGTGACCCGAGCGAGTTGGCTACGCAGTGTGCTTTCTTGATTTTCGTATGACATATATCAGTGTATTTGCAATTACTAAGCGTCTTAGCAGTGCGATGAACGAGTTAGCTACGCGGTATAGATTTTTTTGTTTCGTATTAAGCAAATCATTTGAAGTGTTGCCGAGTTAGCTATGCGATATGTGCACAGTGTGTTTTTGATTTTCATACTAGGCAAGTGATAGGCGAGATAGCTATGCGATATGTGCACAGTGTGTGTTTTTGATTTTTACACTAGGTAAATCATTGAAGTTGTACTTTTGCTCTGAACACATCAAACAATGTTCTTACAGTGTTCGATTCTAGTCTTGCTATGTTTCAATCTAATTTTCTTAGAACAAAGGTATCCCCTAACATGTTGTATCGGATCACATGTTAAGGTTAACGACATCGAGTGCAGTGTTCGATTCTAGTCTTGTTATGTTTCAATCTAATTTTCTTAGAACAAAAGTATCCCCTAACATGTTGTACAGTGTTCGGTTCTACTTGTTTAGTGATCTGAACACATCAATCAATGTTCTGATCACATGTTGTATCGAGTGCAGTGTTCAATTCTAGTCTTGTTATGTTTCAATCTGATCTTCTTAGAACAAAGGTATCCCCTAACATGTTGCATCGAGTACAGTGTTCGGTTCTAGTCTTGTTATGTTTCAATCAAATTTTCTTAGAACAAAGGTACCCCCTGACATGTTGTACAGTGTTCGGCTCTACTTGTTTAGTGATCTGAACACATCAATCAATGTTCTGATCACATATTAAGGTTAACGACATCGAGTGCAGTGTTCGATTCTAGTCTTGTTATTTTGCAATCTAATTTTCTTAGAACAAAGGTATCCCCTAACATGTTGTACAGTGTTCGGTTCTACTTCTTTAGTGATTTGAACACATCAATCAATGTTCTGATCACATGTTAAAGTTAACGACATCGAGTGCAGTGTTCAATTCTAGTCTTGTTATGTTTCAATCTGATCTTCTTAGAACAAAGGTATCCCCTAACATGTTGTACAGCGTTCGATTCTACTTATGTAGTGTTCTGAACACACCAGACAATGTTTTAATCACATGTTGAAGTTAACGACATCGAGTGCAGTGTTCGATTCAAGTCTTGTTATGTTTCTTTCGTAACCCGCAAGTCTAAACATGCATATCGCTGCACACTCTTGCCTTCGCGATGCGTGTTCGATAAAGTTATGCCTTGACAGAGGAGTAGGAGGAGGAGGAGGAGGCGGAGGTGGTAGGGGAGGAGGAGGAGGAAGAGCAGGAGGTAGAGGAGGTGTCGTATAATCTCCTTCAAGATAGTAGATGAGAGGTTAGGTTAGCGAATGCACTAAGGTTTAGTGATGATAGCTAACGGAATTTCAAATTATCCGTCACCACAATTCAAAGGGATAGCAGAACGGTGCTCTGTTGATTAAAGATGGCATCTAGATAGAATTTCAAATTGCCGTCACCACATGTTAAATGTATGTAGCTAGAGATAGCAGCACGATGCTCTGTTGAATAAAGATGGTGGATGATAGCTAACGGAAGTTTTTTTTCAAATTATCCGCCACCACATGTTAAATGTATGTAGCTAAAGATAGCAGTACGAAGCTTTGTTGATTAAAGATGACGGATGACAAGTAACAGAACTTTTCAAATTGCCCGCTACTACAGAGAGCAGCACGGCGCTCTGTAGATTAAAGATGGTGGATGACAGCTGACGAAATTACCCGCATGATAGCAGCACAGTGCTCTATTGATTAAAGATGGCGGATGATAGCTGTCAAAAAAAGCACGTGGCTTTGTTTACTAAACAAGAGCACGTGGAATTTGCCGCCACCACATTTCAAAGGTATCTAGCTAAAGATGGCAGCACGGTGCTCTCTTGATTAAAGATGGCGGATGACAGCTGTCAAAAAGCACGTAGAATTTGCCACCGGCATAAAGAGGGCAGCACGGTGCTCTCTGGCGGTTGACAGCTGTCAGAAAAGCACATGGGTTTGTTTCCAAACAAGAGCGTGTAGAATTTACCACCACCACATAGAGGGCAGCACGGTGCTCTCTAGATTAAAGATGGCGGATGATAGCTGACAAAAAAGCGCATAGGTTTGTTTCCAAACAGGAGCATAAAGAATTTTTCAAATTGCCGCCACTACATTTCAAAGGTATCTAGCTAAAGAGTGCAGCACTGAGGTTTGCGATGCAAGATGGCGGATGACAGCTGTGACGTACCACATTTCAAAGGTAAGTAGCTAAAGATCGCAGCACGGTGCTCTCTGGATTAAGGATGGCGGTTGACAGCTGCACGTGGCTTTGTTTCCAAACAAGAGCACGTGGAATTTGCCGCCACTACATTTCAAAGGTATCTAGCTAAAGAGTGCAGCACTGAGGTTTCGGATGCAAGATGGCGGATGACAGCTGTGACGTACCACATTTCAAAGGTAAGTAGCTAAAGAGGGCAGCACGGTGCTCTATAGATTAAAGATGGCGGATGACAGCTGCACGTGGATTTGTTTATCTCACGCTAGTGAGGTTAAGTTGGTAGCACTAAGGTTTAGGCCCGCCAAGATGGCAGCACTGCCGATGACAGGTGACGAATTTACATCTACTACGATAAAGAGGGCAGCACAGTGCTCTGTGATTTAAAGATGGCGGATGACAGCTGTCAAAAAAGCACGTGGCTGTCAAAAAGCACGTGGCTTTGTTTACCACACGCTAGTTAGGTTAAGTTGGTACTACTGAGGTTTAGGCCCATCAAGATGGCAGTACTGAGGTTAGCGATGCGTTGTTGTCTGTCAAAAAGCACGTGGCTGTCAAAAAACACGTGGATTTGTTTATCTCGCGCTAGTTAGGTTAAGTTGGCACTACTGAGGTTTAGGCCCGTCAAGATGGCAGTACTGAGGTTAGCGATGCGTTGTTGTCGATGACAGCTGTCAAAAAGCACGTGGCTTTGTTTACAAATTCAAATTTCCCGCGGGTGGTGGAGGAGGCCTCTGGGAGGCCTCTGGCTGTGGTGGTGGTGGAGGAGGCATCTGGGAGGCCTCTGGCTGTGGTGGTGGTGGAGGTGGCCTCTGGGAGCCGGTGGGGGTGGTGGCGCCCGAACTGTCCAATTATACTACTGCCGAGGAACAATTACTTTGATCAAATTAGGAAATCCACGCGAGCGAAGCCGCGGGTATTTGCTACACTAGTACCTGCATTAAACAGAGTGCCAGCCACTGCCCACTTGACGGTATTCTGTAGCGTGACTAGCTGAGTCTGGCATTGCTTCCAGTTACTAGCAATTGGTCAATTCTTGTTCTCTTCCGACCCCGATGGTATAATGTCTTTCGCTTTCTTTTGTCGGTAAGTCCTGGCTACGCGTCCGGTCTTGTTTCCGCGTGGACAAACCCTAATGTGTGATTTAAGACAGCGCGGCTACTAATACAGAATTGACTAGGGTTGGGAAGGAGTAGACTGTGAACTGTAAGGTTCAGACGCATCATTTTCTGGTGTGAAAATGGGAAGCCACTGAAAACGGGGTTCAAATCTACACTTGCATGGCCCGTATCACTTGGGAGGAAACAGATGGAGCTCTCACTACACTGAGCCATTAATTACAATATACAGATATCATAGAGTGCTCCCTGTGTAGTATCAGTAAGTCGTCCACCTCGTGAATGGTTTTCACTTTCAGTAATGGTACCAGGGGGCTCATAATGGCGTCAATATCTTCTGAAATAATGGTAATAACATTGCGGTTTTTTAAATGGAACTACACGGGTTTCTACGCATAGCCTTAAACCTGCAAATATTACAATTATTTTGAAAATCGTACAAGTACTTCTCGAGAAGCGTACTTTATTTGCCCTGTCCGATTCGCGCTACGTATGAAACCTTCTTGTGACAGTAGAGCTGGGAGCGGAGCGAGTAATACCGGTTGTAGCGGTCGAGTGTACCAGCGCACGACACGTGTCGAGACCACGACGTTCGGATCACGGTTATCTTCAAACTTTGGACACTTTTAGTAGTCCATTAGGACAACATAATGTGCAAGTACTAAGGTGTACTACCTAGGCGTTTTCGAGAAAATCGCAAGAAAATTTTCACGTCGAATTTGTACCGGTGCGTTGCGGGCACAGCACGAGATGGCGACGGTCGAATGATAAGCGTTCAAGCTCCGTAATCACTAGATCGAGTCCCGCTCATCGCTTTTTTTTCAACACTGGTCATATTCTTTCATATGTATTGCAGGTCAGAGCGTCCAGGTGCAAAGCAGTCCCGGGTACCTTCCCCGATTTCACTGTCAGGTATGAGGAATTTCGCAAATCACGGCAGGCATACATTTTTAGGAAAAAAAGTATGCATTTGGTCCTTTACATGTTGATAATTACAAATAATATACTTTTTTTGTAGTCCGCCTCTGTGGTGGAGTGGTTAGTGTGATTGGCTACCACGCCAGGAGGACAGGGTTCCATTCCCATCTCTGCCACGAAATTCGAAAAGTAGTACGAGGGCTGGAACGGGGTTCAGTCAGCCTCGGGAAGTCAACTCAGTAGAGGGGCGTTCGATTCCCTCCTCATCCATCCTTGAAGTGGTTTTCCGTGGTTTTCCACTTCTGCTCCACGCAAATGCCGGGATGTAGGCCCCTACCAAACGTAAGGCCACGGCTGATTCCTTCCCTCTTCCTTGCCTATCCCTTCCAATCTCCTCATCCCTCCGCAAGGACCCTGTTCAGCATAGCAGGTGAGGCCGCCTGGGCGAGGTACCGATCACGCTTCCCAGTTGTATCTTCTTCTTCATGTGCCATGTCCTCGCAGAACGTTGGCGATCAGTAGCATGATCTGTTGTTTGTTCATAGCTGTTCTGAACAGAGTAAGCTTTGTCACCCCAAACCACTGGCTCAAGTTGCCGAGCCATGATGTCCTACTTCTCCCCGGACCACGTTTTCCATTAATTTTCCCTTGGAGTATTACGTGCAGAAGGTGGTATTTAGAGTTCCGCATCATATGACCAAAGTATTCTAGTTTCCTTCTCTTGATGGTAGTGAGAATTTCTGGTTCTTTGTTCATACGGTGCAAAACGTCTATATTGGTCATTTTAGCTGTCCAAGGTATCTTAAGCATCCTTCGGTACGTCCACATTTCAAATGCTTGCAATCTCTTGCACATGGTCTCAGTTAGTGTCCATGCCTCAACGCCGTACAACAGAATGCTGAAAACGTAGCACCGGAGTAGTCGTGTCCGTAGTGAAATGGAAAGGTCACGGCTTGTCAAAAGTTTCCTAAGTCTCTGAAAAGAAGTTCTGGCCTGCTCAATTCTGCATCGGATCTCGTGAGTAAGGTCCCGACCCAATGTCTCACGCTTCAGGACACTGCCCTTGAGGCGGTAGAGGTGGGATCCCTCGCTGAGTCCGAGGGAAAAACCGACCCTGGAGGGAAAACAGATTAAGAAAGAAAAAAGAAAGGTATTTTATGTAAAGAGCCAAATAACATTGGAAATCCAATAAAAGTTCATGCAAATACACTTTTTTCATTATATTACCTGTTCTTTCTTTCTTAATCTGTTAACCCTCCAGGGTTGGTTTTCCCCTCGGACTCAGCAAGGGATCCCACCTCTACCGCCTCAAGGGCAGTGTCCTGAAGCGTGAGACATTGGGTCGGGGAATACAACTGGGAAGAGTGACCAGTACCTCGCCCAGGCAGCGTCACCTACTATGCTGAACAGGGACTGTGTGGAGGATGGGAAGATGGGAAGATAGGTACCATCCCGGCATTCGCCTGGAGGAGAAGTGGGAAACCACGGAAAATCACTTCCAGGATGGCTGAGGTGGGAATCGAACCCACTTCTACTCAGTTGACTTCCCTAGGCTTAGTGGACCCCGTTCCAGCCCTCGTACTATTTTTCAAATTGCATGGCAGAGCCGGAAATGGAACCCGGGCCTCCGGGGGTGGCAGCTAACCACACTAACCACTACACCACAGAGGCGGACATTATATTACCTTTGAATTGATATATATATATATATATATATATATATATATATGAAAGAATATGACCAGTGTTGAGAAACAAAACGACAAGCGGGACTCGATCCAGCGAACCAGCGATTACGGAGCTTGAACGCTAACCACTCGACCACCGCCGTTTCGTGTTCGCAACGCACCGTTACATATTCCACGCGAAAACTTCTCTTGCGATTTCCTCGAGAACGCTTCAGTACTGGCACATTTTCTGGTCCTAATGGACTACTAAATGTGTACAAAGTTTGAAGACACTCCGTGATCCGAATGTCGTGTATTCAGTCTGTGCTTATTAAATTTGCGTCTATATTGTGTTTTGTAGATAATGCAAATTATATTAGATAATAATTGTGGTATGTCCGTCTCTGTGGTGAAGTGGTTAGTGTGATTAGCTGCCACCCCGGAGGCCCGGGTTCGATTCCCGGCTCTGCCACAAAATTTGAAAAGTGGTACGAGGGCTGGAACGGGGTCCACTCAGCCTCGGGAGGTGTACTGAGTAGAGGTGGGTTCGATTCCTACCTCAACCGTCCTAGAAGTGGTTTTCCGTTGTTTGCCACTTCTCCTCCAGGCAAATGCCGGGATGGTACGTAACTTAAGGCCACGGCCGCTTCCTTCCCTCTTCCTTGTCTGTCCCTTCCAATCTTCCCATCCCCTCACAAGGCCCCTGTTCAGCACAGCCTGGGCGAGGTACTGATCATCCTCCCCAGTTGTATCCCCGACCCAAAGTATGAAGCTCCAGGACACTGCCCTTGAGGCGGCAGAGGTGGGATCCCTCGCTGAGTCCGAGGGGAAAGCCGACCGTGAAGGGTAAGCAGATTAAGAAAGAAAGTTCACTCGGTACAACCGGGTGAAGACGTCAAAACAACAGCTCCGCCCCCCCCCCCCCCCACACTATACAGTAGGTACCTTTCCTTGAAGTCAAATTTTGCGGCTGTGAGGAGAAAAGAGGGAGTTCTCCCGGTTCCGTTTATACTGCCAACTGAATGGAAATGAAATCTGAATCGGCTCGATAATATAACCGATCGATATGAATTTTCTAAACGTTTATTATCTTAAGCCAACAACTGTGACAAACACACACTATATAACATTTGTCGATGCGAATCTTGTTCCCAGCAGGAATTCTGTAGTTTGGCTTAGCTGTGTAAACAACAACAGTACTAGTACGTAAAGTGTACGCCAGATGTCTCACGGCGATGCATAAGCGATTCATAGTTTGTGTTTCAAAGGTTGCCAAGATAACGGAGGTCAGCACTAGGGAGCTCAGGTATCAAGAAGAGGTTCACATACTATGTTATTATGTCTACTTTGCTCATAAATGTAAAATGTATTATGTAACACCTTTAATTTCGCCGTAGTTAACAGGTCTTCTGCGAGACAACATTATTATCGTGCCGTCCACACAGGCCTTCGGTTCAGAGGGTCCCGGGTTCGATTCCTGGCACTAAAACCCATACGACATTTCATTTCACACAGGACCAAACAAGCTAGCTGCTGGTTTGCGTTCCGGAGATGATATGTTCGAACAGCTGAATATTGTTCTCCGCGTTTTGCCATTTTCCACCGTTTTCACTTTAATTAAGGCCGAGACCGCTGCCTTCCCAGTCCTAGTCCTTTCCTAGGCCATCGTCATCGAAAACGCACCTGATTTAGTGCTAAAAGAAGAAGTATATATATATGATTGAGAAATCCCCGTAACACTAGACCGAGTTGACATGCGCGACACAAAGTAGGAGAAACATTAACAAATAAAAAGAAAGAAAGGCCTAGTTTGAATGTAATGGAGGTAGTGGACAATCTTAACACTACCAATCAATCACGACTGATCTGCATTTAGAGCAGTCGTCCAGGTAGCAGATACTATATCTGTTGTTTTCCTAGCCTTTTCTTAAATGATTGCAAAGAAATTGGAAATTTATTAAACGTCTCCCTTGGTAAGTTATAAATCAGAAAGGAGTCGTTAAAGAACGAGAACGGCCGTGAACATGAAACACTTATCGTCGGGATCATAAAAGAGACCCGTTGTTTTCCGCTCTCCATTTAACTATTACGTACGGTGATATTATCATACATTTAGTGCGTATATGAACACAGTCAAGAGAATACCTTTCTGTCAGAAGAAGGAGAAGCAACTCTGGATGTCAACAGCTAGCTCATGTTTCATACGTAGCGCGAATCGAACAGTAGTCTACATTCCAGAAGTATCAGTGGCGTATCCTGCAATCTCCACTGAGGCATGCAACTAGTAACCATGCAGTTAACACAACGTATTAAGTAAATTTCAATTCTACTCACCCTAATTACATGTAGGTGAACTCGAGCCAAACAGTTTTACTGTAAGTTTCTGGATTGAACGTGCGTACACAATTCTTGTTTTCTGTTTTTAAATTTACGAGGGTCCGCCTCTGTGGTGTAGTGGTTAGTGTAATTAGCTGCCACCCCCGGAGGCCCGGGTTCGATTCCCGGCTCTGCCACGAAATTTGAAAAGTGGTACGAGGGCTGGAACGGAGACCACTCAGCCTCGGAAGGTCAACTGAGTAGAGGTGGGTTCGATTCCCACCTCAGCCATCCTCGAAGTGGTTTTCCGTGGTGTCCTACTTCTCCTCCAGGCAAATGCCGGGATGGTACCTAACTTCAGGCCATGGCCGCTTCCTTCCCTCTTCCTTGTCTATCCCTTCCAATCTTCCCATCCCCCGCAAGGCCCCTGTTCAACATAGCAGGTGAGGCGAGGTACTGGTCATCCTCCCCAGTTTCATCCCCCGACCCAGAGTCTGAAGCTCCAGTACACTGCCCTTGAGGAGGTAGAGGAGGGATCCCTCACTGAGTCCGAGGGAAAAGCCAACCATGGAGGGTAAGCAGATTAAGAAGAAGAAGAGGAAGAAATTTACGAGGGAAGGCTTTAACTATCTGAATCCTTTCATCAAACGAACGGCCAGTAAATGGCTTTTCAAACTGATTTACAATTATATCCGTTTTAGACTCATCCATCGTTAATACCACATCTGCGCAAGATATATAATAAAACACCGAAAATACAATGAATTAACTCACTAGTTAGCCACAACTCAAGCACTGGAGGTAAGTCACACCAGTTGCATTGGTCAGTTTCGTCACGTTGGGTTCTCGCTGGGGGGTAATCTGTGGGTCCCGTTCGCTGTAAAGATGCCGACTTTCTCCAAGTTGCTAACAGATGGCAGAGGGTAGCACGGATAAAGGGTGACAAATTCTGACCAAGTTTCAATTCCAGCGACATCGTTCGGAGGATCTCAGAACTACGTCTGCCACCGAATGCAATTTTAAGATTGAATGCCTTTCTTCCTGAACTCGTCCATTCGCTGTCTCTTTCTTCCTAGAGTGGTGTAGACGGCGAGACTACACCAGCACCACACGTAGTCAAGCAACGGAACCAGTACAGTTGCGCGGACCTTTTGAACTTCTGAGAGATGAAGTCGTTAATATTCGACTTGAAACAACCTAAAATCGTACATCAGACAGTTCTTTGTGTTATCATAACGCATGCAATGAATGCCTTGCATTCAAGGAGAATACGCCCCTGAGAAGTACTGTGTACATACATACATACATACATACATACATACATACATACATACATACATACATACATACATACATTATCATTATAGACAGTTATGCCTTTCAGCGTTCAGTCTGCAAGCCTCTGTGAATTTACTAAACGTCGCCACAATCCTCGATTTGCAACTAGTGTTGTGGCCTCATTTAGTTCTATACCTCTTATCTTTAAATCGTTGGTATACCTCTACTTCTCTTACCCTCCATACGGAGTCCATTATTCTCCTAGGTAACCTACATTCCTCCATTCGCCTCACATGACCCCACCACCGAAGCCGGTTTATGCGTACAGCTTCATCCATCGAGTTCATTCCTAAATTAGCCTTTATCTCCTCATTCCGAGTACCCTCCTGCCATTGTTCCCACCTGTTTGTACCAGCAATCATTCTTGCTACTTTCATGTCTGTTACTTCTAACTTATGAATAAGATATCCTGAGTCCACCCAGCTTTCGCTCCCGTAAAGCAAAGTTGGTCTGAAAACAGACGGATGTAACGATAGTTTCGTCTGGGAGCTGACTTCCTTCTTACAGAATACTGCTGATCGCAACTGCGAACTCACTGCATTAGCTTTACTACACCTTGATTCAACCTCACTTACTATATTACCATCTTGGGAGAACACACAACCTAAATACTTGAAATTATCAACCTGTTCTAGCTTTGTATCACCAATCTGACATTCAATTCTGTTTAATTTCTTACCTACTGACATCACTTTAGTCTTCAAGAGGCTAATTTTCATACCATACTCATTGCACCTATTTTCAAGTTCCAAGATATTAGACTGCAGGCTTTCGGCATAGTCTGCCATTAAGACCAAGTCGTCAGCATAGGCCAAACTGCTTACTACATTTCCACCTAACTGAATCCCTCCCTGCCACTTTATACCTTTCAGCAGATGATCCATGTAAACTATGAACAGCGAAGGTGAAAGATTACAGCCTTGTCTAGCCCCTGTAAGTACCCTGAACCAAGAACTCATTCTACGATCAATTCTCACTGAAGCACAATTGTCAACATAAATGCCTTTGATTGATTTTAATAATCTACCTTTAATTCCATAGTCCCTCAGTAGAGTGAACATCTTTTGCCTCGGTACCCTGTCATATGCTTTCTCTAGATCTACGAAACATAAACACAACTGCTTATTCCTCTCGTAGCATTTTTCAATTACCTGCCGCATACTGAAAATCTGATCCTAACAGCCTCTCTGTGCTCTGAAACCACACTGGTTTTCATCCAACTTCCTCTCAACGACTGATCGCACCCTCCCTTCCAAGATGCCAGTGAATACTTTGCCTCGTATACTAATCAATGAGATACCTCGATAGTTGTTGCAATCCTTCCTGTTCCCTTCCTTATAGATAGGTGCAATTACTGCTTTTGTCCAATCTGAAGGTACCTTACCAACACTCCACGCTAATTTTACTACTCTATGAAGCAATTTCATCCCTGCCTTCCCACTATACTTCACCATTTCAGGTCTAATTTCATCTATTCCTGCTGCCTTATGAAAATGGAGTTTATTCACCATCCTTTCCACTTCCTCAAGCATGATTTCACCAATATCATTTTCCTCCTCCCCATGAATGTTTGCAACACCACTAGGATGATTTCCTTTTACATTGAGAAGATGTTCAAAATATTCCCTCCACCTCTCCAGTGATTCCCTGGGATCTATTATGAGTTCACCTGAATTACTCAAAACACTGTTCATTTCCTTTTTCCCTCCCTTCCTAAGATTCTTTATTACTGTCCAGATAGGTTTCCGTGCTGCTTGACCTAGCCTTTCCAGGTTGTAACCAAAATCTTCCCATGACTTCTTTTTGGATACAACAACTATTTGTTTCGCTCTGTTTCTTTCATCTACATACAAATCCCTGTCTGCCTCGGCCCTTGTTTGGAGCCATTTCTGATAAGCCTTCTTTTTACGTTTACAGGCTGCTCTCACTTCATCATTCCACCAAGATGGTCGCCTTTTCCGATCTTTATACACAGTTGTTCCTAGGCATTCCCTTGCTGTTTCTACTACAGCATCCCTGTACGCCACCCATTCACTTTCTATATCCTGAACTTGCTTACTGTCTACTGTTCGAAACTTCTCACTAATCATATCCATGTACTTCTAATTTCCTCGTCCTGGAGATTTTCTACTCTTATTCGTTTGCAGACAGATTTCACTTTCTCTACCCTAGGCCTAGAGATACTTAGTTCACTACAGATCAGATAGTGGACTGTATCATCGAAAAATCCGCGAAAAACTCGTACATTCCTAACAGATTTCCTGAATTCAAAGTCAGTTAAGATATAGTCTATTATGGATCTGGTACCCCTAGGCACCCATGAGTAGCGGTGAATAGCCTTATGCCTGAAGAATATATTCGTAACAGCTAAACCCATACTAGCACAGAAGTCCAGCAAACGCTTCCCATTCCCATTAGCTTCCATATCTTCCCCACATTTACCAATCACCCTTTCGTGTCCTTCAGTTCTATTCCCAACTCTCGCATTGAAATCGCCCATTAGCACTACTCTATCCTTGCTGTTGATCCTGACCACGATGTCACTCAATGCTTCATAAAACTTGTCAACTTTATCCTCATTTGCACCCTCACATGGTGAATACACGGACACAATTCTTGTCCTAATTCCTCCAAATGACAAATCTACCCACATCATTCGCTCATTTACGTGCCTAACAGAAACTATGTTGCTTGCAATGGTATTCCTGATAAAGAGTCCTACCCCAGACTCTGCCCTTCCCTTTCTAACACCCGTCAAGTACACTTTATAATCTCCTCTCTCTTCCTCATTATCTCCCCTTACCCGAATATCACTTACTCCTAGCACATCCAGATGCATCCTCTTTACTGACTCAGCCAGTTCTATCTTCTTTCTTCCATAAGCCCCATTAATACTGATAGCTCCCCATCGAATTCCATTTCGTTCGCCAAGTTGTTTCCAAGGAGTCCTTCGCCTGTTAAATGGGAGTGGAACTCCATTACTCCCATAGGTCCGAGCCTTGCTTAAAATGTTCTGAGCTCGGTAAATTCATGAAGCAGGATGCTACCCTACTTGCACATAGTCCAAGGGAGGATCTCTCCTCTAACGGGTTATGGACCACCGGTGAATTGTATAGTCTTAGCCGCCTGAACACAAGGAGGGCCATGACTCAGAATATGTCCGAGATGCCCACTCCCATTCCATAGCAACTGGTATCCCGACTCTCAGGACCACTTACTAGGCCACTCAGCTGTTGCCCATGGTTCACGAACTAGAACGTGACTACAGTAACCCACAAACATGAACCATCCCATCCAGAAGTACTTGTCCAAAATAATCGCGGTGCTAGTTTGCAATGTTTCTAGGTTTAACGCTCTGCGTAGAAAACAGGAGAGATGAACCCAGGGAAGGAGCTACTCACCCTTCTCAGGAAAAGTATCCCGCACTACGATGTCCGTGTGGTTGGCGATGGGAGTCTGTAGGGGAAAACTGCTGATCACAGTCACCTGGTGTCCACGGCGGGCCAGCTCCTGCATCAGGACGGTGAAGGAAATCATGTGACTCCTAGCAGGGAACGGGAACAGTCCCAGGATCCTGGCACCGTGACTGGCGCTTGCCAGCAGGAGCAGTATCACCAGGCTTCTCATCCTGCAGGAGAAAACACTTTTTACATGCTCAGTATTGAATAAATATCTATTTATTTAACTTCACGTCGCACCGACACAGATATGTCTTATGGCGACAGTGGGACAGGAGATGATGAGAATTTGCATGGTGTGAAGAAAGGAAAACCAAGGTAAAACTTCAGGGCTGCCAAGACTGGGGTTCGAACCCATTGCAAGCTGATAGTTACGTGATCCAAACCGCGGAACCACTAGCTTGGTGCTCTCGAAGGTAAAGGCAGCTGGATGTTCATAATATCATAATATCATAATATCATAATATCATAATATCATAATAAAGACGTTAACAACAGGATACAAAAGTTGAAAGCTAGGTAATCAGTTGGGGTTGATAAGATTTCTGGGGATATATTGTATTGAAAAATATTGCCTTTATTTGATTACTGTTTGCATCAAGGAGCGATATCAAATTAGTGGCCGCAGTGTACAAGGCAAAGTGTGAGAAACATAAAGCAGATAATTACAGCTTGACATGTGTTGTTTGTAACCTCTCGGAAAGCATTCGTGCTCATTATACTAGACAGTTTGCGAAGGCAGTTTGAGTTTAGGAAAGGTTATTCCAGTGAAGCTCAATTTGTAAGATTCCAGCACGATATAGGAGATATTTTAGATTCAGGAGGTCGTATCGCTATTGACCTGTCGAAGACTTTTGAGAGGGTAGATGATGAGAGATTACTGACGAAAATGAGGGCTATTGGACTAGAGAAAAGAGTGGCTAGAAAACTAGCGTACCTGCGCGAGAACCCACAACCACTTTCTCCCCACATCCGTATGAAGGGCGAATTTATTTCCGACTTATTAACCTTCTTTGTATACAAGTTTGATGTAGTATCATTGGTATCAAGTAACATTTAACCGTAACTATCCCAGTGTATTATGCATGCCTTATCCGTTAAAACAAACATGAGTCATTATTCCGTAAGAACATCAAAGCGCACCAAACCAGGCATCGGTCAAATATTCGCGGACACTCAATCACAGGTCGGAAAATGGATTGTCATATCCTCCCCTCTAAACCTACAGTGAGTCAAAGTGAAACTCATACACCACTGTAACTAGTATGTGTTTACGAACAGGAATGTGGACAATAATTTATGTTCGCATTTTATGTGTGGAACAATAAAGATGTGTCTTGAATTATTAAGTCACCACAGGCAAGTTAACTTAGCAACATATAACAGATTGTTGCTGGGGCACGTCATACAGTCCTACATGGACAGTATGTTTGTGTTTCCACACCACATTCAGTTTGTTGTGGAGTTCCGGTGCTATCATGGGGCGTCAAAGAGGACAAGTGATGACTTTTTCACCATAAGAGAGGAAAATCACTCCGAGAAATTGGTAAACTTGCAAACAGGAGACATGCAACTGTACAGTTCGTTATAAATAGATATCAAAGTACACGCAGCATTGAAAATAAAGACGAAGTGAGTAGGAGAAAAATGTTCAACCTCAGGGAAGATAGTAAGACAAGTGAAGAGATTAGTGCTCCGAAACTGGCTGAGGAACATACCAACAAGAGAACACATCCAGAAACTATTCTACTTATCCTAACAGACATGGACGAATAGCTAGAGAAAGAAAACATTTGTTAGCAAAAATTAATGGAAAGAAATGGTTGAGCTTCGTTAAGGAGTATATAGAAAGAGATTTTGACTTCTGGAAGACCATTATTTTTGCGGATGAAAGCAAATACAACCTCCTCAGATCAGATGAAAAGGTTAACGTCTGGAGGAAACCAAGAGAGGAGCTGAAATTTAGCAATCTACGTCCAAGTGTGAAACATGCTGGATGTAGTGTAACTGTCTGGGGTGCATGCCAGCTAGTTGACCAGGAGAGTTGACTTTTATTCATGGGACCATGGATCAACATGTGTATCTAAATTTACTGAAAGAACATTTACGACCTAGTGCTCAAAAGCTTGGAATACTTGATCGATTTAAGTATTAGCAAGATAACGACCCGAAGCACGAAGCTCATAAAGTACGGATGTGGCTGCTGTATAATTGCCCTAAAGTATTCAAGACACCTCCGCAGTCACCAGACTTAACTTAAATATGATAGAAAATGTATGGCATTACTTAGAAGTAGCGATAAGAAAATACCAGATTTCGAGCAAAGATGATCTGAAAATGGCTTTAAGTGAAGAATGGAAGAAAATAGTTCCATCTTATTGCGAAAAGTTGGCAGAATCTATGCCTAACCGATTAAGAGCCGTGAACAGTGCTAAAGGGTGTCCTAAAAAGTATTGACTGTTAAAAACATTGTGTTATTGGAGATTGCTCAGGAACTACTTGAAGGTGTATCAGTTTTACTTTGACCTGTTTCATGCATGTTTAAGAATAACGTATTAATTTTCTTTGTAAGTATAAGAAATAGGAGTTGATTTACTCTGTACCTTAGTAGAGAAATGTGTATTTGTTAAATCAGAACCAAGAAGAAAATAAAGTAATGGTTATAATTTTGGTTTAATCCAAATAAACAAGCTTCCCTCTAGTGTATGAGTTTCATTCTGACTCACTGTATATGGCTAAGTTTTGAAGCATTCACTACGTTACCCTATTGTCGATTACTCTCAACACAACACGACAGACCTTGCCATGCTCGGTCGTACAACTGCTACGGCTTGAGCATACACCCACAATCTTAGTCCCAGTGGGGCTGAACTACGGCATCCAGATTGACGCAGTTCCTCTCGGGGACCTTGAAAACTATGGATTCGATATTACTATCTGTGTGCTAGGGGTTTCTTGCCCCCACAGTCGTATGTGTACCAGTGGGGCTGATCTTGTACTGGAGCGTGATTATTCACCTCAGTGAACCCCAAAACTATGGATTCTACATTAATATAGGTCGTTTTCTATCATATTACTCCATCCCCGCCCAAAGGAGTCCTACGACACAACAGCTATGCTCAAACGTACACGCATAATCTCGCTGCTGTAGAATCTTGGAGTTGACGTTGCCATGGTTACGGCAGTTCATTTCTTCATCCGATTCCTAGAGCAGGGGTAGTGTGGTGTCAATATCTCCATAATGGTTGGTTTTAGGGCCTTAAAAACGGTTTTAGGGCTTACCGAGTTTTGGTTTTTGTGTTAAGGGGCTTAAAATGAACTTTGTCTCGTCCTTGTACGACAAAATCGATATTTCGCCTAGTAATTTTATATCTCTCCCCGTCCCCGTCCCCCACTCGAATTGTTTTGAAAATAAAATACATCTCATGTCCCTCAGAGATAATATATATATTTACGTTAGTGTCATGCTTTTTTGACAGCTGTCTTCTGTTTTCTTATCTATATACACGATGTAAGCGAAGGAGTGGAATCACAGATTTGCGGATGATCTTATACTACCACCATCTCTGTGTTGCAGCCTTGACGAGATACCTCCATCCAGAACGGATAGGCCTGATCTAACCATCTACTTGCTGGTCTACTGTCTTCAACTTGTGTATGTTCAGTATTCAGCCATAAGGCTGGTTGGATCCTCAACAGCTCTGCCATCAGTTGTCATAGATGGCCTAGGCATCACTGAAAAGGCATACTAGGGAAATGAGGAGTGAGGCAGTTTCCCGTTGCTTTCCTCACCGAGCCAGAGTTGCTATTACATATCAGTCTGCCAAGCCCACTGAAATGCATGCACCAACCGACCCTATGAGTGACATTTTCACACCATTCATAGCAGGGCCTGGCTGCACAAGGAATGGCATTATTAGCATCGCTCATACCTCAGTCACTTTCATATCGTCAAAGCCAAGGATAGGACAGAGACAGATCAATGAAAGTAACAACATTGCTCTAGCCCATGCCAGAAGACATAGTGCACTGTAAACACTAGGTTCTGCCAGCAAAGGCATAGTCTTCAACTTTGCCTTGCAAAATGGTCTTTACCAAGTTGTCTCCTTCTCTTCTGTAAATGTGGCCAAGGAACTGGAAATAACCCTTACTTACAATGGGAGGATCAATGTTTCTTAAGGCTCAGTTCTTTCATAATGGAAATGTTAGTTCTTCCTTCCTTCCAGGTAAACGTAGCATTCTCCGCCAACACCACATCTCCAAGGCATCAATTCTATTTTTGTCTCTAGCATTCACGGTCCACAGCCATACAAAAAGAATGAGTACACTAATGATTCCACCAAGCGCATCTTCGTAGCTTTTGATATTCCCCAGTCCTTGCAGCACGACCTAGAACAAATCTCTATTTCACAGCTCCCCGTGACAGTGTGATGACAGACACAAGGTATACAAATTCCTTTACAATCTCCACATCCTTTAGACATCTTATCAGTTGGAGTTGACCTTGTCGATCAAGTACCATTAACCTCGTCTTTTTCATATTTATCTCTAGACGTAGTTCACTCTTGTAAACAGGTCAGTGAGTTTCTCTTCACTTACAGCGATGAGCGAAGTGTCATTTGCAAAGCGCAGGTTGGTAATTTTTCTGCCGCCAATCAAGATTCTACCACTCCAGCCATCGAGAGCTCTCATGAAGACACACTCTGCATAGATGTTGTCGAGTTGCCTTACTCCATTTCTCACACTGAAAATATCTGAGAGATCACCATTCACCTTATGGTTGCTGCATGGTTTTTATAGAGACCATTTATTATCGATATTAAATGCAGAGGAATACCAAATGATTTTAGCACCTGTCAAAATTTGCACCACATAATACCATCAAAGGCCTTTAGTAGTCAAGGAACTAAAAAAGTCAGGGACATAAATCTCACGGCTTTTGTCAGTTACCTGCCTCATGTTATCTCTCGTGTTATATGCAGTAGTACATGAGTTGCAGGGGGCCTAAATAATGTTGTGAGATGGCGAAAGTCAAGTTGTATGGTTGACCAAGAGGGGAAAGTCATCTTTACTGTGCTGACGGGCAACACAGTAAGTACCTAGGTGTAAATATTAGAAATGATCTTCATTAACGAGTTTGTAAAGATCTCTTCACATAATTAGGGGTTATAATAAGAATGTAAAGGAGAGGGCGTATGAGTCCCTGGTAAGACTGCAACTAGAGCATGGTTCCAGTGTATGGGGCGCACACCACGACTACTTGATAAGAGAACAGGAAAAGATCCAAAGGAAAGCAGCCCCACTTATTCTGGGTGATTTCCGACAAAGGAGTAGAGTTGCTAAAATGTTGCAAACTTTGGGCTGGGAAGACTTGGGAGTAAGGAGACGATATGTGCGACTAAGTGGTATGTTGCAAGCGATTAATATCATGGTAGATCCGCATTGAAAGTTATTACACCCTCCTGAGACCCAACGTAGTACAGGTGAAACTTGTTCATACAATAGGTTCATAAGAAGTGTTATGGAGTAATTTTTTATAGTGAGGCCCAACGGCTTAAATGAGGACTGTCCATTTAAGAAGATTTCATGTGAATTTGATCGTTTCTATGACACATTGCTGAAATATCTCGAAAACTTATGACTTTTAAGCTAGTAATAAGTATGCAAAGTTGGAACCTCGTTCTTTGAACGGGGAAACTGTAACTTTGAACTTGCAGTTGAAATACTCAATCTACACGATCAAGTCAACCTGGACCAGCTATATGAAGAATAATGTGAGGTGAATGATAACTTTACTGACTGTATCACTAAGGATGCTTAATGAAATGAAATGGGGTATGGCTTTTAGTGCCGAGAGTGTCCGAGGACATGTTCGGCTCTCCAGGTGCAGGTATTTCGATTTGATTCCCGTAGGCGACCTGCGCGTCATGATGAGGATGAAATGATGATGAAGACGACACATACACCCAGCCCCGTGCCAGAGAAATTAACCAATGGTGGTTAAAGTTCCCGACCCTGCCGGGAATCGAACCCGGGACCCAAGTGACCAAAGGCCAGCATGCTAACCATTTAGTCATGGAGACAGACATTAAGGATGGTGATGTTGTGTTTAATTGGGTGTAATTCTTCACAGTACTGCCTAAACAAAAACTGACAAATATCTCTGCTCATGTGTTTTATACTACGCATATCAGGTTCAAATGCTTTTGCGGTACGAGTGTTTTCGATGATGAAGAACGAGTGGACTGAGGTTAGGAACAGGTGTTCACCAGAACTCATAAAATCAGAGCTTCAAAGTGTAATAAATTTTGACATGTCCTGCAAAGAATTTTATAACCTAGTAATGAATGAGAGTAGATTCCTAGATAAAGCTAAATCAGTTTCAAACTACGAAAGTGATACGAAGCAGTATGGTTTATGACGTAAGTGTGAGTGGTTTTTGATCAAAAATGGCATTTAATAAAAATATGAATGCATGAGTCATTAAAAATATGTCCATATACAATCTTCCTTCTTTTTGTGAAGAAAGTGGCAACCCTATTTTTGAGGGTAGTGTATTAAAATAAAACTACCAGAGATGTTGTTCAGTAAGTCAAAACCTGAAAATATTCCTTTTTTGCTGACCGAAACTTGACAACCCTAACCTGGACGCAGGAAGGGCGTAAAAAGAATAAATGGTGCCGCAACGTGGAACGAAAAGAAGAGAAGGACAGAGCGATAAGAAGAATTAATGATCACCAACGTCGAACAAGAGAAAGAGAGGAGCAAGAAAAAGAGTGGCAGGAAGGAGGTAAAAAAGAAATTTAGATCCCAGATATGGATAAGAAAAGAAGAGAAGGAATAGACATAGCTTGGAAACTTAGATTAGAATAACATATCTAAGATAACAAGGAGGAGATACGATGAAGTATATTAATTTCATAGGTCACGACCATAATTGAATTAGGCTAAAGAAGGTTAAGACAGGATCTGAATTTATCATGGTTTGGGATGAATGGACATGGCTTGGTGAAGGAAATCTTGGGTAGCCCATCCCATAATTACAGAAAAGAAAAGTAAAGAAACTTACAGCTACGATGTAGAATTAAAGCTAGTATAAGTCATTAACGAAGTTAGGAACTCTTAAAGTATTGTCAAAACTTAGAGCTTATAACACAGTATCAGACATACTTTAAAATACTAAAGATGGCTAACTTAAAACAAGTAAGGGCTCAATTCGAAGAATATCGGAATGAACAGGAGGAGAAACTTCAGAAAAGAGATGAGGCATGAAGAAATAAAGAAGACGAAAGAGGAACAAAAAGGAATACTAGAAATCTTGCAGGAAATCATTGAAGAAACGAGAAGAGAAAGGCGACAAGATCAAGAAAAACAGAAGGAGGTGATAAGAAAGCAGGAGTAAAAACAGCAAGAAATGATGGAAGAGATCAGATGCATGAGAGAAAGTCAACAGAAGCAGGAAGAATTCCAGCAAAGCCAATAGGAATTTCAACAAAAACAAATGGAAGAGATGAGAAAAATGGAGGGGAGACAGAAAGAGATGGTCAAAATATAGATTGGACGAATCAGAGTATAGGTTGCATAGATTAAAACTGACATTGAAAGCCTACGCACGGAGCTGACAGACATAATAGAGAACAAGAATAGAGAAGTTTGTGAAGAAATAAACAAGATTAGAGAAGAACAATCGGAGAACCGAAACTTCATTCAGAACCTGAAGGAAGGGGAAATAAAGAAGTTGGCAGATAACATCGAGGGATTAAAAATAAATTCTCAGGAGAGATGGGAACAATGCCAAGAGTACATGAAAAATTAAAAGAAGGAATGGAAGCTACAAATACATCCATGGAGGTAAATTTTATCGTAGCCAGACACCAGATAGCAGTCCGACTCGTTGGCTGAACGGTCAGCGTACTGGCCTTCGGTTCAGAGGGTTCCAGGTTCGATTCCCGGCCGGGTCGGGGATTTTAACCTTAATTGGTTAATTCCAATGGCACGGGGGCTGGGTGTATGTGTTGTCTTCATCACCATTTAATCCTCATCACGACGCACAGGTTGCCTACGGGAGTCAAATAGAAAGACCTGCACCTGGCGAGCCGAACACGTCCTGGGATATCCCGGCACTAAAAGCCATACGACATTTTATTTTTACCAGAGAGCAGATAAATTAAGCATCATGAAAGAAGAAAGAATCGATAAAACAGAAGGAGAGTTACAGCAAATTCATAAGGAAATTCAAGACATGAGAACGGAAAATCAGGCAACAAAATCTACCATAGCAAGCTATAATGAGAGGAGGAGAGATATGGAAATCCATATTAACGAAAGAGAAACAACAACTGCAGTTACCGTAGAGTCAAACCAGAATACCAAAGACACAATGGCAGGGAATAGCAACAATAACACCGGCAATGATAAACATCATTAAAACTTACGACGATAGGCCTAAACACTTTAATAATACTGCAAGTATATCAACCAAGCAATTTTTGAGAGATGGAGGAATACTTCAGAGAGAACAGAATTCCTGAAGACAAGAGACTACGAGTAATTGAAAAACACCTAGATTCAAACCCGAATATATGGTACCAAGCATTTAAATGCAGCTTCCTTGAATATGAGGATTTCAAAATTGCACGTCTTAGAAGATTCTGGAATTCAGATGTTCAACAGCAACTTGGGCTGGAACTATACTCGAGAAAATATGCATTAACTGGACAGACAAGATTTAGGGACTACTTCTCATATCAATTCCACCGATTCCAAGACTTCAACGCAGCACCAATCGAATTAGAAGCGATAAAAACGTCCCATAAAAAATTCTCACCGGACGTGCAGAGATTGTTAGCCGCCGAAAACGTAGAATCAGCTGTGGAAATGGAAAACATCCTACGAAAGTTAGATATGTCAACGATACATCCACCGGGTAGAGTCATTCATAACTCAGGCAATGAAGAAGCGATAAATGTCGTAACACAAGAAAATACTGGGAAACACATACCAAGAGAGCCAAGAAATACGGCCAGAAACTGCGAGAGAGAAGAAAGGAGTTAAATAGATGCCAGTGTAGGATAGATAATGAATCTTACGGAAGGTACAATGTGAACAACGGATTCATGCCGTATCACTGGCCAAACAATCGATTTGGAAGGAATAGGAACCGATACAATTATCGTAGAAGACCAGCATATGATGACAGACGAGAACAAGACTTCAAAGGAAGGGAATAAACTAATAAAAATATATTCAGGTTCTGCGAGAAGCTACGCAAAATAAGGAGAGACGGGAGCAAGCCATCCGAAATCAAGACGAGAATGGAGACATGGAAGGTGCTGAGAGTCTTGAGCTCCAAATACACAAGCGCAGAGAAAGAGGAGAGCGCGGATTGAACCGAAGTGCACGCCAAGTTTTAGGGCGAACTCAGATTTATCCGAGAGAAAAAAGAGACAACCTTAGAATAAGTCTAGACGTAGAAAAATTCAAAGAAGGAAAAAGAATGGCAAAATTATAAGCTGGATAATTGCACAAGTTGATTCATGGGAAATAGGACCAGATGAGCTAGTAGATGACAATATAATTAATGTAAGAACGCAGCAGTATAACTTACCACTAATCATAATAAGATAAATTGGAAGAGAACTCATTGTTTAATAGACTCCAGAGCAAGCATTAGTGTCATATCAAATCCACTATTCTTGGAAACCGAGAGAAAGATCAAACTACCAACAATTCCAGTATCAGGGGTAAAGATCAGAGGTATTATCCCAGACAAAACTGTTGAATTCAAGATGCAAACTTACCTTAAAATTGGAATAGGAAGTCAAAATTTCGAGCATCCGTTCATAATCTATATATATATAAAGTAACTTGTCCTGACTGACTGACTGATTCATCATCGCCGAGCCAAAACTACTTGACATAAAGAAATGAAATTTTGAGGATACATTCATAATAAGATGTAGGTGCTCGCTAAGAGAGGATTTTTGGATATTCCGTCTCTAAGGGGGTGAAAAAGGGGGTGAAATTTTAAAATGAATGTATCTATATCTCAACACTTTAAAGGTTTACAGATGTAAAAATTGGTATTTAGAATCTCCTTTAAAAATAAGGAAACACGTATTTTTTTGTTTTCGGAAAATTCCAATGGGAGGGGTGAAAAAGGGTGAAATAGTGGTTGAATGCCTTTAATGAGGATACCGGTACGTATATCTCAGAAACTGAACATATTACAGACCTGAAAATTGGTACTTTTGATCTCTTTTAAAAATAAAGAAACACGTATTTTTTGTTTTTGGAAAATCCAATTAATGGGAGGGTGAAAAGGGGGTGAATTTTTAAAATGAGTGAATCTATATCTCCAAACTTTTAAAGTTTGCAGATGTAAAAATTTTTATTTAGAATCTTCATTAAACATAAAGAAACACGTATTTTTTGGTTTTCGGAAAATCGCAATAGGAGGGGTGAAAAGGGGTTGAATGCCTTTGATGAGGCTACTTATATATCAGAAACTGAAGATATTACAGACCAGAAAATTGGTGTTTAGGATCTGCTTTGAAAATAAAGAAACACGTATTATTATGTTTTTGGAAAATCCAATTATTGGGGGATGAAAAGGGGGTGATTTTTTAAAATGAGTGTATCTATATCTCAAAACTGTTACAGTTTATAGATGTAAAAATTGGTATTTAGAATCTCCTTTAAAAATAAAGAAACACGTATTCTTTTGTTTTCTGAAAATCCCAATAGGAAGGGTGTAAAAGGGTGAATAATGGGTTGAATGCCTTTAATGAGGCTACTTATATTTCAGAAGCTGAAGATATTACAGACCTGAAAATTGGTATTTGGGATCTACTTTAAATGTAAAGAAACACGTATTTTTTCGTTTTTGGAAAATCCAAATGTTGATGGGTGAAAAGGGGGGTGAATCTTTTAAAATGAATGTGTCTACATCTTAAAACTTTAAAATTTACAGATGTAAAAATTGGTAGTTAGAATCTCCTCTAAAAATAAAGGAACACGTATTTTTTTGTTTCCTGTAAATCCCAATAGGAGGGGTGTAAAAGGGTGAAAAATGGGTTGAATGCCTTTAATGAGGATACATATATCTCAGAAACGGAAGATATTACAGAGCTGAAAATTTGTATATGGGATCTCCTTTAAAAATAAAGAAACACGTATTTTTTTAGTTTTTGGAAAATCCTATTAATGGCGGTTAAACAGAAGTGACAAATTGGGGTGAATTTTTTGAAAGATTATCTTGGAAACGTAAAATGTTACAGACGTAAAAAGTGGGCGTTTGGAATCTCCTGTAAACGTAAAGAAACACAGGTGATTTGTTTTTGGAAACTCCACTTAAGGGGAACCCAAAAGGGGTGAAATTTTAAAATGAGAATTTTTACAGTATATCTAAAAAAAAAACTTAACATGTTACAGAAGTGAAAAATGGTATTTTTATCTCTATTAAACATAAAGAAACGTGTATTTTTAATTTTCGGAAATACCACTTGGGTGGAGGGGGGTGAAACTGACTGAAAATGGTGTTGAATTCTTTTAATTAGGCTACTGATATCTTAAAAATGAAGATGTTACAGACGTGAAATTTGATATTTGCAATCTGCTTTAAAAGTAAAGAAACACGTATTCTCGGAAAATCCAATGAAGCGGGGGGAGGGGGTGAAAGATTTGAAAAATTAATTGACTTTAATTGTATGAGAATATATACATCTAATAAAATCTAAAGTTGCTACAGACGTGAATGTTCGCATTTTGATCTCCTTTAAAAACAAAGAAAAACGCGTTTTGGTGGGGAAACCATCTTGGGGGGCGGGAGTGTAAAGGAGTTGAATTCCTTTCATGAGGACACATAAATCAAAAAATGAAGAAGTTAGAGTCGTGATAATTGGTATTTAGAAGATCCTTCACTATTAAAGAAACAAGTATTTTTACGGGAAAATTCACTTAGGGGGGGGGAGGAGTAGTTTGAAATGAAGTGACAAAAGTAAATTATATTTATGGGGATACTTATATCTCAAAACTGGAGGTAATAGACATGAACATTGGTGTTTTGAATCTCCCTTAAACATAAAGAAACACGCCTTCTTTTAATTTTTTTGGGGGGGGGTTGGCAGTAAAAACTAACGGCGGTGGGGTGTAAAAGGAGGTGAGACCAATTGATTTTACTGTTCTTAATGTACTTATAAGGATCCTCCGTTGCTCAGGCGGCAGCGCGCCGGCCTCTCACAGCTGGGTTCCGTGGTTCAAATCCCGGTCACTCCATGTGACATTCGTGCTGGACAAAACGGAGGCGGGACAGGTTTTTCTCCGGATACTCCGGTTTTCCCTGTCATCATTCATCCCAGCAACACATAATAGTAATAATAATAATAATAATAATATTCCGGACCGTCGTCAAATGTGCGGACCGCGCTGGAAACGGCTCCTGGACGGGTAGTGACTAAGAATGCAATCCGGCCGCGTGTTCAGTGCCGTCAAAGCACCCAATATGACACCACGCCGGATCTCCTGAAGGATTTTATCCAGATTAAAAATGATTATAGGAAAATACGGTATTGCAAAGATTTACGGACCCAACTGACCGGGAAGAATACCTGAGCCTATCCCGGGAAGTACGAAATCGATTGCTGGAAAGGAAGATTGAAAAATGTGAGGAAACGTGCCGTAATCTAATAGAAAACGAGTCAGATCGGGAATTTTGGTGGATTCTCGCTGAAAACGAGTCAGATCGCGAATTTCGGCGGATTATATATCTAAAACAATAAGCATTCAATTATAAATTTCAGTATAATACCGTAGCGAAGCACGGGTACCTTGCTAGTAATGAATAAAATAAAGTAGATAGATAGATAGATAGATAGATAGATAGATAGATAGATAGATAAAGCCTTTATTTACTGTGGCGAAGTTAGGGCTCTTGGCCCTTTCTTACACTTAACCACACACATATTGTTATTATTCCATAATCATATTAAACCAATATTTAATTTATTGTGCAATAATATATCATTTTCACACACAATCACTCGTTCCACTCATACAGGTACTGTACCTTGCTGGAAGCACTTAACGGGGAACTGCTGGTAGGAGGTTTTAAATATACTTTTTGATGCAACATCCTTGATGTCTTTGGGAAGAGCATTCCACCATCCCGAAGCGGTGATAGTAAATGATCGATGGTATGTGGTTGTACAACAAAGTACAACATTATCTTAGGTATTGATTTCATATTAGCTACAAAAATGACTATCGACGTGGAAAATTAAGAAATTAGGTTCCCAATTATCAAAAATAATGGCAGAGAATCAGCCGAATCAGCCTAAATGACAAGGTAGATGGTAACGAACATATGAGGATAGAAGGGCAAGAAATGGCAGTTTAGAAGAAGGATTACATTTAGGTACAAGCCAGGATGATATCAACGAAATAGAGGCAGAAATAGTCAACACATTGAAAAAATCATGAGTTTGGAAGAAGAAGAAGAAGAAGAATAAGAAGAAGGACATTCAGAAATATGGAAAAACATTGCAGAAACCGAAATAACATCAGCGGAGAAGCTTAAATTATACGAAATTTTGAAGAAATACTCAGAAGTCTAAGAATAAACCGGGACAAATCCCAAAGTTTAAATATAAACTGCTTGTAAATTATTGGACTCCATATAGTGATAAGTATATGATATTCCAGAAAAATACTTCCATGAAGTGCAGAAATCGTACAGGAGATGTTATCTGATGGTATAATAACCAAAACAACTGGCACATAATTATCTCAATCCTTTGGTAATAGTAAAGAGAAGAAACGGAAGCCTAAGGATATGCTTAGATGCCAGAAAATTAAATGAGAAGTTAATACCGAAATATGACAGGTACCTACTGTAGAATCAAGGATATCGTTAAGAAATTTAGGAAAATGATATATTTTACCTACATGGACTTCACGTCATTATTTCACCATGTTGTATTATAAGAAAAGTCGAGGTTGCTAACCGGATTTATGTTCAACAATCAGACGTATGCATACTGGCAGCTTCCATTTGGACCTAAAAATAGCTGTACCGTGCTGATAAGAGCCTTAGATCGAAACCTATCATCAGACGTAAAGAGCTACGTTACCTGGTATGTGGATGGCCTGGTCTTTGCAACGCAAATTTTCGAAGAGCATTGCGAAAAGCTAGCGAAACTCTTTGAGAACCTAAAAATACAGGATGTAAGATCAATCTTGCCATGTCAAAATTCTGCCAGGCACAGATGTTATTTGTAGGACACGTTACAAATGGAGAAGGGATACGACCAAACCCGATTAAAATAAAAGTGATATGTGACTTTCCACGTCCAACAAGAATAAAACAATTAAGGTAATTCGTAGGCATGACGCAATTTTTTGCGGATCATTCTGGGGGATACATTGGAGTGGCAGCACTTTTATAAGAGCTATTGAAAGTAAACAAGAGGTGGAAATGGTGTGAAGAAACGGAACAAGCATTCCTAAAAACCCAGCTATTTCCCGCCAATATTCAGGCAGGCTGTTATACCGGTAACCCATCTTTCGGAGATGAGTGGCAGCATAAGAGACGAAGTACAACACAACATACAATGGTCAACGTAATGCTACTGTTGATCAATTTTATGAACTTTCAATATTGTAGATCTTCATATTTAGTTTTCTTCCGACTCAAGGATCGGCAAGAATTCAGAAATAATGAAGTAAGAACTTTAGATGTTACAACACGAAATACACAGTCACGCCAAATGGGCAATATTACTTCATCATGACATTAGGAAAACATTTTTAAAGTGATATTAACAGCAAGGGTAACAACCTAAAACCATATTTTGAAGGTATTAACATTAGAATGTAGAGTGTTTACCAGGTCTTGGGCCGATGACCTCCGATGTTAGGCCCTTAAAACAACAAGCATCATCATCGCTTGACTCAGGTCGATTCTCGAGAGCAACAACAGACTTAGTGTGTTTTGGAATAAAGCATTCTACATGCACATCGTGCTTCCACATTTCGAAGATCAGTAGCAAGCACTCAAAACAATGTGATTTTAGTTATTTCTTCTTATTTAATTTCATATTAAGTAAAATATATACAAACGTTAGATTTACAAGTTATCATGTAATATTGTGGATTTACTGAAACGCGAATTCCTTTGAAAAGCAGACTGCCATCTCATCTTTATTAGTCGTTTTTCTCATTGCTGATCGCCATGACGAGAAGCCTCCACCCAGAGCCGTTTTCAGCTTTGATCTGGTCTACTGCCTTCAAAATGTTCCTTTCTCCTACACAGGGTAGTGTGATCAACCTCAATAGGGAAACAAACGTCCTTCTCATTTCATCGCATTCCTGTACTACATTGAGTTCATCCAACAATACACTGATTTAATACTTGGTATTCTGTATTGTACCTATTCTTTGCAAAAGCTTCTAAGAACACGCTGTTCCTTTGCTAGGGGCTTTACGTCGCACCGACGCAGATAGGTCTTATGGCGACGATGGGATAGGAAAGGCCTAGGAGTTGGAAGGAAGCGGTCGTGGCCTTAATTAAGGTACAGCCCCAGCATTTGCCTGGTGAAAATGGGAAACCACGGAAAAGCATTTTCAGGGCTGCCGATAGTGGGATTCGAACCTACTATCTCCCGGATGCAAGCTCACAGCCGCGAGCCTCTACACGCACGGCCAACTCGCCCGGTCCACACACGCTGTTCCCTCATCCAAAATAGGAATAGCCTATAATAATAACAATCATATGGCATCAGTGGTCCGACTTCTTGGCTGAATGCTCAGCAGCCCTAAGGCGTTCGGTTCAGAGGGTTCCAGGTTCGATTCCCGGCCGGGTCAGGGATTTTAATCGCGTATGGTTATTTCTTCTGGCTCGGGGACTGGGTGTTTGTGTTTGTCCCAACCGCCTTCTATTCATATACAGACAACACACAGGTGTGGGGAAAAGCGGAAGATGGCCTCAAATATCGTCTACACATTACAAACAAGATCCAACGAATTCCCAAATCTTGTCAAAAACTGACGTAGTGGGTTTTGGAAACGAGCCCTTCAGTTCACAACTCCCTGTGAGTGGGGACGTAGAATAACACCCACGGTATCCCCTGACTGTCGTAAGAGGAGACTAAAAGGGACCCAGAGCATCTTAACTTGGGAGCGTGGGTCCCTACATTGCTTTCACTTACTTTCATCTATCCTGTCCGACCTCCCTTGATGAACTCGTGTCCATTTCTGCCCCCAACGGTAGCGAGGGCCGTTTGGAAGTGCCGGACGGCTACTTGCTCTTCACCACTCAGTCTTCAATTTACAGATGTAGACATTCATATAATAATAATATTTATTAAGGGTTAAGAAATTGTACGCTTGATTCCCTTACACCCATCTTAAAGAATGTACACGTACGATGAGGTTTTGTCATTCATTCCCTGGTATCATATATGAAGGAAAACAGTTCAATGGTTGCGACATTAATGAAAAACTAGCATCACAAACAAAAGGCCGAGGTGCCGGAATTTTGTTGCGCAGGAGATTATACTACCATCCTGTCTTGCAGTAGGCCACTCTTTCTACTCTGTTAGTATATACTAAATGACTGAATTTCCTCCGTAAGTGCAACCCCTTTTCCGCGTCGTGGGGGACGGGCAACGGTATAGCCTGTAAGGGCGAAGTACAGTGCCCCAGGACCGCTACGGCAGCTGTGAAGGCCTTACAGGAAAGTAACAGCTAATGGGGGCTCTGGTGAAGTCCTTAACGGCAAATGAGGCAGAACAGGAGACTTTTGGCACGGCGGAGGAGGCAACCCTCCCTCTTGGGGTTAAATAAAGAGGGAAACCTGAGCCTTGTAGTGAAGAAGGATCTCAAAAAGCTAAGGAAGACAACCCCGACAGAAAAAAGCATGCCTGGAGGCTTCAGCTGGTAAGCCCAGTGCAGTGGGCTAATAACTCGTACAACATTAAATTAAGCCATTACAGAGACTTCAACAAAGAGAAACACTTTTGGCTTGAAAACAGTAACCACAATTAGAGGGAAATCCAAGATCTGTTCACATGGAAGAAGGCAAGACCTAGAGTGAGGTAAAGAGGCTGGCTGTCAACAGGATCAGATGGAGATGCTTTGTTGATATTCCACGAGGAACAACAGGAATTAAGTAAAAAACGTAGTGACGGGATAAATTCCGTTCTCTTCTGAAAGTAGGATGACTGTACTGCACCCTTGCAGAGCTCCTTCGGTGTAGATTAGATGTCAATGTTGCCTCGGCTGCCCTAAAAAAATATACTTACCGAAGGTGGTGAGGTCCTCTTCTCAGGCGCGATCAGTCCCTGTCGTCGAATCAGGATGCATAGGGATAGTGCATTCGGTAAACTATTGACTACAATAATTTATGACTCAGACTGATTTGAGTTTAAATATGTGTATAAAATTTTATTGATAAATCAAAAAGAGAAAAGTAAATAAATTTTATAAAATGTAAATATAGACTTGTTAATGTTACATTATTATCATATGAGACTGTACAGCTAGAACTCTCATTAATGACACACATGACTACCTCATTAATCCCTAAAGTATAATATTTGTAATTTTCCATAAAATTTTTGTTTTAAATGATGTTTCCCATATTTGTTCATCCAATTATATAATGTCGGTGTAACTCTACATATTTACTAGGATAATGTTGTTTATAAACCAGGTGGATCAATTGAATAACAATATACTCATGAGAACATTTAGTGATGATAACAATAATAATAATAATAATAATAATAATAATAATAATAATAATAATAATATTTATATGAATAAATTTTTGTATAGCCAAATCAAGTTATTCATCAAAAAAAACTACTTGCCATCAGTAAAATATATTTATAATAGATAAAATTGTTTTATATAGATATAAAAAATAAATAAAATATCGATATTAACTAATTAATAAAATTGTTTTGATATCACTGAATCACATTTGTAAACCAATTAAAAGAATACAGGAAAGTCTCCACAGTGTATCCCAAATACATATCTGAAGTGTGGAAAACCAACCTAAAATGTAATACAATAGTAATAATAATAATAATAATAATAATAATAATAATAATTGAAATAATACGACGATTTTTTTGCGTAGATCAAAACCTAGAAATGTCCCTACTAATCTCTCAGATATGTGAAATAAGTTTGCAAACAAACATACCAAAAGTTGCCATAATATAACAATTAATTAATTTTACTAATTTGATTGTACTCAAATTTTATTGATTACATAATTAATTGCCTAACTGATCACTGGAAATCCTTGTCTTGTGACTCAAATCCTCCAATATAGTGATATTAATGAATTTACACTGCATCGAAATGATAATAATAATAATATTGTAATAACAATAATAATAATAATAATAATAATTGAAACGAGAATAATAATATCACTTAATGAATGTTACTTCTATGTTGGATATCATAAAGAAAAGTCCTAAAGAATTTATAATCGCCTACCAAAATCCAATACTGTTGTTAACCAAATCGTAGATAAATTGAATAATAAAAAATATAAAATGTAAATTATTTAATTAATTAATAAATCCACAATTGACTGACACAAGTGATTAATATGGTATTCATCAAGACTCCCTAATTACTTGTGAATTGCATTGGTAAAATGTTAAATAATAATATTCAATATTAATAATAATAATAATAATAATAATAATAATAATAATAGTAATTTAACATGACCTGTAATTACAGTATTCTTGATCCACCATCCTGATAAGTTATAATGTGTTTATATCATTTATCTTAGAACATTCATTTGCCATGAATAACACCATTGGAATATAATCTTACTTAACAGTGCTTATTGTTTTTCTTTTTCTATAAAACCATGTTTGCCATAATTCAATGAAATACCTAATCCACTGTGTAAAGGCATAACTATGAAATTCTCATAATAGAGTTCACCAATATTAATAATAATAATAATATTTCTCTTATCAAAACTGTTACTGAGTTCCCATAATTACAATATCTTCCTTCCAGGTGCAATAAACAATACTTGCTTTAACCTGAGAATTCAGTAACTTTGTCTCACATAATGGACCTTGGTTGTTGTTGCATACAAAAATCTAAAGCTTTGCTTTCATATATGCGAGTGACCACTACTTAGATATCGTAAAATTAATCTGGAAAAGACAAACTCTCCTACTTTAAAGAAACATACACTAACTTATGCTAATATGTACACCAAGCGAGGTAACGCAGCCAGAAATCCTAACCTAATACTTAAAATTCCACTAATATATACATAGATGAACCCTGTCATCAGCACACACCACACTTTTGACTTATTTCAGCGTCTCAACATATTATAATTCGCTGAAATGTAGCCATGACCCATTGCAAATGTTACTGTGGTTTCTTCAGAATAAAATGCATAGACAATGCACAGACAATAAAAGAATGTACCTAAATGATGACTGATACGAGGCAAATAAAGTAATAAATATATTTAATATTAATAATAATAATAATCATCTGTTAAAACCAATAAAATAGCTCCTACTGGCAAGCATCCACACCAGCCCAGTTGCGTGATCCATGTTACCAACCTAACTTTGAAATATCATTTAAATGCGTACTATAACTTTCTCTAAATAGAACGATATTGTGACACGGCTAAACCATTTATATGTATCATCTTATCCTTCTAACTCGTATACCTTCTTTAACTGGCTTATTTGTTTCCTCACATTTATTCATTTACGACGTCATCATCATTTCTTATTCTGCACGAATTCTATTACCTCTCAGCTATCATGCTGATACTTATATTTCCATTTTTTATTGAGAATCTGTTCACCATACTCTTTGTTCTCCATAATTATCTTCAGGTAAATAACCCCATGTGTTACCATATACTCTCAACTACGGACCTTCAAACATCTCAAATAAATTACCGTCGCTCAATATCGCTCTTATTATTTGACAACACCTTGATTTTACCTGAGCCAAAAAATAAATCCTTTTATTTAACATTGTTCACTCAACTGTCTAACCGCGTTACTTGCCATAGCAACCAACATGTGGATGTATCAGTGTTACTGTCGTCCAACAGAATTCTCGACAGTAACTATTGAATATATATATATATATATATGTTTGATTATCATTAATTGACTTCATCACTACTCCCCCACGATAACTGTGCTTGCGTGAAACAAATAAAATTCCGCCTAAATGCAATACTGACAATACTACTGATAATAATAATAATAGTGCAGGTATACGCGAATCACTCGTTATAATTGCCTCAAAAATATAACTTGGTCAATACAGAACAAAATAGTACACGCACGACTGATGATAATGATAATAATAATATTTACACTATTCATAAACAGAATTATCCTAATTTTCTGGCTGTGTACTCGGGTTTATAGTTACATCATCGTCACTCGCATACCCGTCTAAATAAAGATACCATTATCAAAGGAAAGCTTTAGATTTTAAATCAAACATGAGATTGTGTACTCACATTGAGGGCACTTCGGGATCGCCAGGACTAAAGGCAGCCATGTTGTCTTACAGATTCATGACCAACATGTTAATATCCTTGACCATTCTTGATGTATCCGGCATTGGCTTATATTACTACTTTCCACTCTCTTGACACTTTGCACACGTTTATTTCCCACTCATAATTTTAAACACAATAACTTGTTTTAAAACTAAACATTACACTACAATACATATATA